>NC_054549.1:35377262-36577262 GCF_017654505.1 Polyodon spathula | reverse complement strand
ATGTTTTGGCCATAACAAGACAAATACAAACTTTTGTCACAGTGGTCTGCTGAGGATAACAAACAACAGCAAAAGCTTTCTTTTGATGCACGTTAAACAGCATCAAGGACTGGCTCAGAATCTAGTTTATGTCTTTCTCTGTACTGTGGTGTCTGCTATTGTGAGCTTACCTGCAGTGCCAATAAATAAAGAGAAGGGGCAGAATCAGCCTGCCAGGGACTGTAAATCTCATATATATATATATGTGTGTGTGTGTGTGTGTGTGTGTGTGTGTGTGTGTGTGACATATGTGTATGTTATATACACATATATAATATATATATATATATATATATATATAATATATATAGATAATATTTATATATATATATAGCTATATCGTCCTGCTATCGTATACACAGCATGCTAAGTAATGAACTTGGAAAGACGAGGGAGACAGAGGGAGTAGAATTGAGAGTCTTCCAAGAGAAAAGAGGAGATTACGGCTGTAAATCAATATAATACCAGGCAGATCCGGTAATACTGCATTTCTGTCTCTCAAAAAATTCTCTCCAAAGCTCCAACTGACTTACCCACTGATCGCCTCAGACTTCAGTGCAAGTAAGACATCACCACCTGGTGGCGAGTCAGTGGTAAACAGAACTAGAACCTGCCATGTAAAAAAAAAAATATATATATATATATATATATATATCCTCCACAAATAAAAAAAAATTCTAACATGAAATCTACAAATAAGTATAACCCCCAATACATATGTATGTATTTTTTTTTATGAAAACCCTACAGTAGCTAATAGAACTGCTGTCCAGAACCCAAAATCACTAGATTCGTTAAATCAGTAGCTGCCCAGGTGGTTATCTTGACCAATTTACTAAGATGTGCTCTGTACATTATATCCACTGTATTGAATCATGTGCTTAGAAGTCGTGTGTTTATAACAATGCTCCTGGTATAATTTTTTTTTAAAGATCACCTGGCAAGTCAACAAATTGGTTCTTTTTTGGGTCCTACCACTGCTGCAATTTACAGCTGGGAGATTCTGGGAGAAGGTCATTGAATTTGCCCCAGAGTGACAAAGTCAGTGCCTAAGCAAGGATGGTGTGTCTAGTATTGATCCATTGCTTTAGCACATAGACCTCACTGCCTCTTAGAAGTTTTTAATGAGTAATAGATGAATAAAGGTCATCTGATAATCACGCCTTCCAATTTTCACAGGTTTATACAGTGTGTTGTACTTGTCCTGCTTGCTCTAATCACTGCTTCAGTACTCCCCTCAGTTTTGCAATTCACAATGCTGGGTAGTTGTTAATGGATTGAAATACAGTATATAAAATATCATCTGTTGACCGCCTAAAATAAGGACACATCACGCAGCATGCTACCAATGGAGCAAACAGTGTCTAGAAGCAGAAGAATACCAGTCGCATGGCCTTTCTGAAAGTGCATTTCTACTCGCTTGTAAAACCCCTTTCCATTGCCTTGGCAATACAGAAGATGAGGATGATTTTAACATGGACAGACACAAGTGGTAAACAAAAAGAGAAAGGAAAAAGCCTAAATGTCTTGGGTAAAAAACAGACTTTTAATGTCAGATGGCAGGCTGTTATTCCACAGTCATGAGCAAAGTCTTTTTGTAAAACCTGTTGTATGCCTTTCACTTATGCACTATCAAGGGGTGCTGATGACTGTGTAATTTTTACATTTAAAACCACATTTGTTGTCTGTTTTTTAATTTAATTTAATGTTTTCTTTTTTTTTCTTTGAAATCCTTGTGATGAAAGGCGCCACAGACTGTGAATTGTATTTCAGTCAGGGAAGTCGTGCGATAGAAAAACATATTTATTACAGATTATACACAATAACACATGTATGTATTTTATACATTCTTTAACATATATTACATCTCTGGCCTTTGGCCTCGCCTCGGGGAACCCCTGCCCATAAATGTCCCCGCTGATAAGAGGAGAGGCTGACTAGGGAAGCCATGTGCAGGGGGCTGGAGAGCTGCCCCCTTTAGACAAAGCCAAAAAGCAGGTGGAGGCTGGGGAGGAGGCGGCAAACTCTAACTTACAGCAGGGAGGAAATGGATCAGGTAAGATTTAAATCCTTTCCTTGATAATCATTGGGCAAGTAATTACGTTGTTAGCGAGAGGTCCGGCTATTTCCATTGAAAATGTCTGGTTTTTGACGCTTGATGACTTGACTTGAATGACTGATTAAAAGTAAGTTCCCTGCCTGAACAACCTCTTTGCTTAATTGTATTGTATTGTACTGTGCTGTACTGTATTGTATTGTATTGTATTGTATTGTATTGTATTGTATTGTACTGTACTGTATTGTATGGTACTGTATTGTATTGTACTTTAATGTATTGTATGGTACTGTACTGTATTGTAAAGTACTGTACTGTACTGTATTGTACTATATTGTATTGTACTGTACTGTATTGTGTTGTACTGTATTGTACTGCACTGTGTTGTACTGTACTGTATTATACTGTGTTGTACTGTACTGTATTGTACTGTGCTGTACTGTACTGTACTGTATTGTACTGTATTGTATTGCACTGTATTGTATTTTATTGTATTTACTTCTGTGGTGCCCAGAAGTTTCAGCTGACCAGAGACTAGTAAGGTATATTGCCCTTGTGAGTGCACACTTCTCATCAACCAGTGAATTGGTCAGGCAACTGGGGACACCAACCCTGTGGTTGATGGAAGAATGGGGGTGGCTGGTGGGGGCCCACCCCCACCCCCCCCTTCGGCGGCATGGTACATGGGTGAAGAAATCATTTTTAGCTGAAGATATTTCAGGATGATGAACTAAGAATGACAAACTAAAAGGGATTTTAGATAGTGCTGAAGTCTAGGAAGGGAACGACAAGGGGTGAGGCCTGTTTCGTACTTTCTTTGGTGCGACAAAGCCTGTTTACTGTGCTGCAGAGAGATGCACCATATGTCTGTACAGTTTGGACAGGCGTGTTACAGCCACTGTGACAGAATATGATGACAAAGTAAAAATGGAGTGCCCTAAAAACAAGCAAAAAAAGCTAACCTCTTACTAAGTGCAGTATCTCTGTGTTGAAAAAGAGAAACTGAGTATGCCAACCATGGCAGTATCCATGACTCTCTGTTGCCTGCTGTCTTGCGGATAAAACGCAAAAAAAAAATGAATTGTGTTTGTGCCCCTGTCTATAATTATTTACATCAGCCTATTAGAGAGATAGGCCTACTGTTCACAGATAGGTATCAGGGTCTGTTCTGGAAAACTAGCTGGGTAGATTGAATACTGGAGCTTGACAAAAGCAAGATGAATAAAAGCTGCAGGAAGCTGGGATGGAATCAGAGAACACGACAGAGCCTCTCTTTCAGCTAGGAGAGGCTGCCCAGCCACCAGCCACTGTAGCTGTGATGTGACGGATTGTAGACAGAGTTTCAAATACACTCGCCATTTCTGCAGAAGAAACAGACGTGGGCCATAGCAATTCATTTAAGAAAACAGAAAGTATTTCAGTGTTCGTCATCTCTATGTGTGCTGGAATACTGCAAATAAAATGGCCATGAAAAGGTGCAATGGAGGTAGTTCCACGTGATGTAGTTGTTAGTGGTCTGGGTTCGATTCTGATCCTGTACACCAATGTGCCTGGTATAATGCAGCAAAATGAAGCACAACAGGTCTGCTTTAGGAGAGCCTCCACCAGTCTCCACAAACTAACCTTGGCTCTCCTAAAGCAGACCTGTTGTGCTTCATTTTGCTTTTTTTGTTTTTGTTTTGTCTATGAGGAAGTATGCTGAGATCATCAGCTCTTGCTCAATACTAATCACCACCACCAGGAGAATAAGTACACTTACTCATGTGTTAGATTTAACCATGCTTCCCTGTGCTCTCTCTTTCATTGTATGTGGTTTTACCACAGAATACAACAGGAAGCATGCGTATTTAAATCTGCCACCGTTTAGATTATTGGTCATTGCCAAAATAACCAGAAACGTTCCGTTCGGATTGGGGCATGGAATTTTTGACTAATCCTTTATTTCCCCTGGGCAGCGTAGAGTATCTGACTTAAGCCTGGAGGGGTTTTCCAGATTGATGTGTCCCCATCGAATGAGTCAAGCCTAGCCTGACCTAGTTCCTTTGTAACTTTATTAAGCTGTCCTCCATGACCTGAACCATGTAGCAGACTGCGATTGCGAATGAGAGTACAGCACAGGTTCAGAGGTAACACGACACCAGGAATATTCATTTCATTAATCAAGCAGGAGGCACAGTGATGGATCTCATTCTCCAGAACCGAAAACAATTCTTACATTTCAATAAATAATAATAATGTCATCAAACAGGAAGTGAAAGGTTTGATCAAACAGGAGCGATGAATCAGTTTGATTTGCTACAGAAATCTTTTTTGCGCTTGTTAAATGAATTATTGATAAACAAGTTGGAGTTTGCCAAAATAATAAAATCATGCCTAAAGATGAAACTTACCAGTGTTTCAAGTTACTGTAACACATTAACATATTATTTATTGACCCCTGCTGGGATGTCGTTTATGTTTCATTCAAAGTAATGTATTATTAAAGTATTATGTGTTTGTAAAGCCCAGGGCCACTTGGAAACTGGAGTTATTTGTATTTAAAAATAAAGTGGCGGATCCAATTTCTCACTGAAGCTTGATAAATGTGTATAACACTGTGACAGGATAGCGTCCTGGCTCAGGTTGTTACTGGCAGGAATTAAAGACTCAGGAGCTGCAGTAAAGAGCTGTTGCACACTTCATTAAACAAAAAACAAACAAAACACAGGAACAAATAAACAAAAATAACAAAAAAATCACTCACTCACTCACTCACTCACTCACTCACTCACTCGCTCTCTCGCTCACTCGCTCGCTCACTCGCTCACTCGCTCACTCACTCGCTCACTCGCTCACTCACTCGCTCACTCACTCACTCGCTCACTCGCTCCTCCAACAAGCAAAGGATTTCTGGCTCCTTTTATACATGTGTCCACTCCCTAATTAGCAGCAATTGCCTAACTGGGGAATGGCCACACTTGTGATTGCTGGCAGGGACCGATTTCACCCCATCCCTGCCAACCTTGCATTCCCACACAAACATTTTACACGGGCAACCCTGCCACAAACATAGTTGTAATGATTTAGGGGTTAACTCCGCACCTAATTGGATTTAAAGCATTGAGCTGCTGAAATATTTTAAGGCACTTACAGTTTCTACTATAAATAGATCATAGCTTTATACTGCAGCTAAATTCATCTAATTCATAGAAAAAAATATAAAATAAAGCTGATGTTTTTGAAGATCCTTATAGAGCTTATAGCACATTTGAAAACATGTGCCTGTATTAATCTTGTTTTATTTAAATGAAGACATCTCTCTCTGTCTTTCTGCTTCTTATGAAACAGATTTTAAGCAGAATGGTTGAACGCCCATGTAGGAGTTTGCAGTCATGCAAGCTGTCTTGCAGTGAATGTTATTGACTGATGTTGCCAGCAGAATTATCACATCAGACACTGCAACAAGATGAGAACTGTGAAAAGCTGAGATATATATCGGTGATAAAACTAGCAAATGTTTATTTGTTACTTTTATTTGATATTTTGACTTGTGATGTACATTATAGATACACGTGAGCCAGTCAGAGTTAATTTATTTTCAGTGTTATGGACTATCAAACATTACACCACTGACCTACTTCTAACACAAGTGGCTTTTCTTTCAAATCAGAAAGGACTCCAACTGAAACCATCGAACAGCCAGCAGGCACTAATATCAGCATCATTCAGCAGCTGGCAAAGATATTACAAAGAAAAAGGAAATAAATCACAGAGGGGCAGTAGTGCTGCAGCTTGCTGTATCTCTATTTATAACCTTCCAGTGCTGTGATCTCACCAGGTACCTGAAACAGACATGCTCCTTGAAGCATCAGTATTTGCCATTACGCTACAGGTATTTATCATCCACCTCCACCAGGCTTGGACTGCAGCGTCTTTTCCGTTACTTTTTTTGGATTGGTCATCTTTCAAGGAAAACATCAGGTGGTAAACTTTTGTTTGTGCACATTGTGCTGCACTTAATGCGCTGTCTTTCTACCACGTACCAGTTTTCCATTCATTTAGTCTGTTTATTGCTGTTGTTCTTGATGGCCGTGTTCGCCATGCTTGTGGTGTGTAGAAAAACCTAGTCTTGAATCTATTGCACATTGATGCCTGGGCAACAGCAGCAAGACACTCCTTGAGATGTTCGCTATATTATCTCAGCATCGATCTACAGCACAAAAAGCAGTCTCTGGTCCCCAAGGCAATTTTCTACACACACTGCTAGTCTGCCCCAAGAGTATACATTTCCACTGAATCTAAGTCTGCCCCAGTTAGCCTGTGGGCAAAGCTTTTCTAAGTCACATTCACAAGACTAGACAAACATTAGTAAAAGTTTTCTGTAATTTATTTTTTAGACAGATGCATGCACATCTATGTCTTTTAACATTTTAAAAACAAAGATGGAAACATAAAAAAAAAAAAAAAAACACATGTTTTTTCACACCATATACAGAGGATGGACAATATATCAGACACCTGCCACAACACTGTCAATAAGGTGTCAGTCAACCTTGGGCATCCACTAAATCAACATATATATATATATATAATTGCCATAGCAAGATGTTGTACCTTTACCACCTAGACCTAGATGGCTGGTATTCAAATATAGTAAAGGAATATGAAATAAGAATGTGGTTTGCTCCTACTGTTAGGAACCCTACAGCATTGCCTCTGAGTCACAATCCATTTGTATATTTACATCTTCAAACTGCAACATTTTCTTATTTAAACCAGAGCGATGAAGCAGGTGTACTGCTGGCGGGATTTAGATATGTACAATTTCAATCTTTAATCAGCAGTTTAAGCTTTCACACGGGGGATTATTTTTGTAGCAGGCAAAACAGCAAATGAGAGAATTGTTGATTTTTTCCCCCCCTTGGTATTCTCTGCTGCAGGAGCCCTTAATTAAATGCACTCTATTAAAGCATGTCCTTTGATTGCATTTAGTATTGGAGGTACTAAACATTACTATTGTTCCTTCTTTGTGCCTTCTTTTCCTCTTCCTACGACTCCATCAAATGCTTTGTGGCATGCAATGGGAATACCTA
Source organism: Polyodon spathula (assembly GCF_017654505.1). NCBI lineage: Eukaryota > Metazoa > Chordata > Actinopteri > Acipenseriformes > Polyodontidae > Polyodon > Polyodon spathula. Next base: position 36,570,095 of record NC_054549.1, on the reverse strand, counting down.
TTTTCAGGGTTTGGTGCTGTGGACGCCTAACGGTATCAGTTTTGTGGAAAGAGGCAGGTAATCGGCATGCAAGCCAGCCATGTGAGAATATGGCTGGACTGTGCTAATTCTGACCTGACTGAATAGCCATTTGAGAATGTGTCCAGGTTTAATTGGTTAACTGATTGCCAATTAAAACTGTCCGCCCTGTATTTATGAAAAAGGCGTACGCAGTTCAATAGGTGACCTCAGGTGAGCAGACAGCTGGGTTACCCTGAGACACACCGTGACAGGTGTCTGCTTGGACGTGTACATTTATGTGGACTCACCCAGCCTTAAAGGGCCAGAGCATTTAATTTATGTTTGGTTAAATTAATTTTGTGCGCTTTTGAAAACAAAAGTGCGTAAGCCTGTGTGACTGTCATCCGAGATATGAGTGATCCAACACTCTGGAACACAATGGTTATTGTATTCGTTTCTATGGCAACCTAATGTCTTTATAATCACTGGAGGGAAAGGATTATTTTCAAGATTCGGAATCAATAAACCTCACTCTGTGGGGGAGAGGGGGGCAGAGAGGGTATTAATAATTGTTTCAAAAATTAGCAGGAATATGATATCTGTAACTGCTCAACTTGAATATGTGGGGTTTTTTTTTGTAGTGTACACATACCATATCTAAGGAATGTTCTGAATACTGCTTATTTGAAACATTCATTGTACACCCTTGAGTATATCAGTGACAATGATACACATTTGTAATTCAGCACCAATCTCTATTCTACCCAGAGTCCTGTCCTGCGGTTACCGGCTAAGACATAAAACTGCTGTTCAGGATCGTGAGTCAAATTCAAAGTCAAAGAAACAAAATGAAGGAGGCCAGCGTTTTAGGAAGCATGTTTGAAACTTAGTTACTTTAACCTCACAATTTATTTTCACCATAAAAACTGAGGTTAAAATCCCTTACATCACAAATGCAGATGAGCACACATTTGTAAATGAGATTATTCATTTCAATGGGGTCTCTTTTCCTGAATAAATATTTTTTAAAAAAGAATTAAAAAAGCAGGTGCACTGGGCAGGTCTTAAAAGGATCATTACAAAAGCAGAACTATCTTTAAATTGAAGATTAAGAAAAGTCTTTGATTCTGAAGTACTGGAGAATCAGACACACATACTATGAATGTTTAAATATTTACCTCTGTGAAAGTGTATCAAGGCTTCACTACCCCCCCCCCCCACAAAACACCACCACCACGTGGTGGGGGAGTACAGTGCCAGCAAATCAGGTAGTAATGAAGGGTTGACATTGGAGTGCGGTTAACAGCCTGTGAAATAACAGCCTGCCAGCTGTCACTTTCCCAAATCAGAAGCATGCCTTTTTTGAAGCAAATTTAATTCGTGACTCTTCAGTCTGATAGACCACCTACAAATGTATTTAATTAGCTGCATGGGGCCCGTGATCCGGTACGCAGATTGACTCTGACAAGTTGTTCTTTTTTGGAGCTGGGGGTTAGATTGACGAGACCCTTCCCACCTGCACACACTTAATGTGCATACTTTTTTAAGTGCTTGTGCTGTCAGAAATATCATGAAAGGAAGCGGAATAATAAAGGCAGCAAATAATACTAATCAGTAAGACTAAGGAGATATAAATGGAACTTGGTGGGTGTTTTATGTAAGTTAAAGCATTTTTTTTTTATTTTGGTAGTTTCTTGGTATCTCATTTCCAATGGATCATTTGTACATTTTACTGCACAGGAGAAATTCATAGTCTCTTATTATCATTTTAACAAAAGTCTTTTTCAATGCCTGCTCTTACTTTTAATACTAAACAGTATTTCCATCTGAGAACAGGAGATTGTTCCCATTCATGAGACCACAGGCAGTGAAATGCATTGAAATAAATGCAAGAAAGCAATCACTGTTCTCAGAAGTTTCCTGCTCCAACAAACATTTAAGATAGGACAGCTATAAAGAACATACGCAGGTATGCAGTGTGATATGGATCACTTTAGATGTGATGGTTCTGATGGGCTACTTGTATGATGCACCATAAAATCAGATGATCAATTAATGATGGATTACTATGTTAAAAGACAACAGTTAAATGAGTTAGTGAGAGTATGTATTTACACCAGCTGTAAAACACAATTATTCTCCATTGAAGAACTATTTGGTGACTACAATGAGCTAAGCCCATTGCACTCATAAATTGTCTACTGTCTATTGTAAGTGTTGTGTTAACAAGTGGATCCAATGAGAGGCAGGGGTTGAGACTTTTCTCAAAATGCAAAACAAAACAAAAAAATAAAATAGCATCCCTAAAATGAAACTACCCCGTATTCTGGAATTACAGCAGCTGCCTGATCAAAAGTGTAGACCGCACTTTGCAGACACTTTTCTTATGAACTTGTCATTTCCTAAGGCGAATGCTATCCTAATCCTATTAAATAAGCCTTAATGCCAAACATGTGTGCCTTTGAGATATGCCAGCCCGATGCTTTGCTCTGTCGTGAAGCGTTCCTGTTTATTGGGAGGAGGGCGGGGTACCACACATCTTTATTTAGCCCAGCGAGGGCACAAGAAAAAAGCACTGCCCTAATCAATCTGCACGGTGTTGTTAGTCCCTTGGAGCCTTTTTCAGCTTTACGTGACAGCCGATGCACTGCAGCCATTTACAGTACAGCGTGCTAATGCTTTATAAATACAGCCCTGTTCAGTATCTGCATTTCACTTTGAGGCATCCTCTTCGCTTGATAAATAGAAAATAAAAAAAGGCTTTGTTATCATGCTATGCTGCTTTTCCCCAGTGCTTTTTTCAAATCAAATGAATCTGAACGCTTAATTTCTGGGAAAGTAAAAAATAATAGCAGTCAGTTTGTTCTTCAGCCTGCAAGGATATTTCAGCAGCTTCTGGTAACAGACTCATGCATTCATACACAGGGAGCAGCAGCAGATTTCTCCTTGGTTACATTTTATCCTCCCTCCTTTTTTATACTCTGAAACTTGAGCCCTTTTAGGGCATGGATTAACCCTTTAAGGTACAAGGGAAAAAATAAAATAAAAGGACGATAACTTTCTTTTTTTTGCGATGAGGTGCACGCCGCAGGGCTTAGAATTTACTGGTCATCCAAATTGTCAGATTCCTCCTTGTGATGCTGGAGTCACTCTCAAATTAGTCTCAAGAAGAAACCATTTGAACAACCTTTGCTCTATCTGTATTACCAGAATTGTAGCAATATGTATTTTCTTGTCTTACAGTATGAGTGTCATACCGTACCCACATGTTCTCTCTTCTGAATGATAGAACTGAATGGCTATTGGGGGGCACAAAAAAACAGCTGGGTTTTGTGAATATAAAACCCTACAAAACCCCCAACGGAAGACTTAGTTCAGTCCAACTCCAATTTATATTTAAAATTGGACTCCAGTAGAGCTAATGAGATTCTAGTCAATGAAAAGTAACAAGCAATGTCAGGCTTTATCAATAAAGAAAAATACCATCCAGAAATCTTTGTCACTGCCATTCTCTATTGTGACTAATCCCTGGTAGAGGTGTATCAAACTTGATTGCCATTCCTCTTCTGGCAGGACCCATTATGGCTATTACATGACTCATACTGTACTATAAGTAGCACCATTCCAAAGTTTATATAGTAGATAAGTCTGTAGCAATTTTCAAAGAGATTGAAAGAGCATTATGACATGTTGGCCACCCTGGCGTTTCAGTAATCATCATTCAACTCCAAGCCACCCACACAATTTTCTGTCGGTTTTAGTGCTGTGTCACTGCGTTACTTTTATGGATCCCTATCCTGTGGAAATGGCACAAGAGGGCTCTTTTTAGCTTAGGTTCCCTATAATGCTAATATACATGTGTCTTGCTACCCAGTTCCCAGTTAATGCTTTCATTCCAAAAAACTACCTTGATGGAGTAGCACAGCAATGCAGTTACCTGGCAAATGTGCAGTATATTGCTGTCAGTCAAGTCAGCCAGTACTACTTAGTGGAGAGAATAACATCACATCTGGTCATCAACACCTAGCTAGCATTTGAAATTTTCTAAATGTAATCTGCTATTCTGTTAAACCCTAACAATGTGCAACATGACGGGAAAATAATAAATTTATTGTTTTTAAGAAACTTACACATGTTTTAAGCCTACTTGAGCATATTCAATGGAAAGTGTATTATACAGTAGTATGCAATGTTGTGAGGCTTTAAAACATATTGTGCAGTATGATTAACTGGGCTTTAGCCAACATTGGAAATGTTAATAAGACATTGTGAAGATTAATGTTATTGATTCATACTGTCAGGTTTTATTTGTTTTATCTACTGTACTATAACCAAGATCTGTTCCTGGTGCAATGTATCACTCAGACCTGAGGGAATGAAGTTTACATGTAGTTCACATAGTATGTTGCCAGTGTGCTTGCTTTTGGTATAACATGTGCTTTGTACACTATGTGCACTATCTTGGTACAGTTCTTAGCAAGGTAAAGACCAGAAGACGGGAGCGAGTACATTGTGTGGTCTGTGGACATTAGGGTTAAGCTACCCAGTGATGGACTGTGATAATGTTGATTGCTTTAGATCCCTTCACTCTACCACACCAAGCCTTTAGAATACTCTTATCTCAGCATTCCAGTCCTGGTTGTATCTTCATTAGCTTCACTAATTCAGCACCACCTAAAAAAAATAGCAAAAATAAAACACATCTTGTTATCTATGCACCATACCTCCAGAGTGGAGAACACTGTGTAATTACCATAGCCATTCAAAGGCTGTAATGGCACAGAAAACTTGCATAATGTATGGCATTCCACAATCCTCAGCAATGGATTCCCTAAAGTTCCACTTTACCCCTCCTGGTATGATCCACCTCTGTTTACTGTGCATTAAAAGGCTTTCAAACCAATCCTACTGTTTAAGGCTTCTTTGTGGGGGTGTGCTGAGGTGTTCACAGGTTTGGTTTCTTTAATGAAAACTATCAGCTCTGAGATTCGTGGCTCACGGAGGAGTCAAATTCAATGTGTTTTTTTCCCACTCTAAAACAACACTAAATTGAAACGTGTCCAGACAACCATTAAAATGACTTCACCACTTTATTTGTGGAGGGCTGTTTGTTTAATCTCCAGGGACGGCTTGAAGTTCTCAATGTGCATCTGATTAGGTGGTATTGCCACTCTAGCTCCTGCCTCGGAACATGTTTAAAATCTGGAGCGGAGGCATTAACCCATTACTGCAAATAACTACGCTTCTGAGCCGTGCATTTCATTTTCATGCGGATTACTGTGTGTTTTATGTACCTATCGCATGCTGTCATTTTCTGTACTCCACAGGGAGGATCTCCAGAAAGAAGTTTGCAATTATGCAGGCTTGTTACCTGCCGTTTATTGCTGTTTCTTCCTCTATGCATTTATTTAGTTTTATGCTTTTACTATTCATTGCTTACTTTACAACATTTTATTATGTGTTTTGCTACATTTAATTATGAATTAATTAATTATTAATTAACAATTAATTTAACTTGTGCCTAGTTAGACTAAAATCCATGCATTTTCCCTACATTCATCTCCAAGTGTAGTCAAAGCAAGCCAGCAAGTGAAACACTATTTTACACATCCATTGAGGGTTTTCTTTTGCTTTTCCTTGTGAAATATTAAAAATAATGTGGTTCATTTGGAAGATGTCCAGTGATGTTGGATTGTCTCTTAAACGGTAGCAGAATTGCTCATGCATTGAACGCTTGCTTTATTAACAACACTGCTTTGCAGCACTTTCATTACTGCGTAACTTACAGAACTGTCATTTGTTGACTCCAAGTTTTTCCCCTTTTTCTTCTGTCTGTTTATTCAGCCTCAGATAATTTACACTCCTTGACTGTCAGCATAATAGCCTGGTATACTATCATTTTAAATGTCCTTTGCTTGTGACAGCTGTCTTTTTTTCATAGTGTGTTATTACTTTGCAGTAATATTGCTGCGTTTAGACACACTGCACTGTAATGAGCACAGTTTAAAGCACATAATTATAAATTAGTGAACGTTTCTGTTTATTCTGTTTAGCCATATTTTTGTTGATTGAGACACAGCATGAGCCAGATTGCAGTAGGGATGTAGAAACATTTGCCCTAATCAACATCTGAGCTGACTGTTCGATCCAGAGAAGTTTGGATGGAAGCGTCCATAGCAAGCTGCTTCCAGGGCATTGATACATTCATTATATACTTGCGTCTGTCACCCAGGTCAACCCTGCTTTATCAAAAGCAGAGTGAAGTTGCTTACCCGACCGGCATTACACCAGGTCCTGACCCGGTAGGTTCTGTCCCGGGTAGAGCATGCCAGTGTGAAAGGGTCTTATGATACAGTAAATTGAAGTGAGTAGAAAAACAAGTTTAGACATTTTAGTGAGGCAGTTTTTAAATGTTCCATCTCATACTTCTGCTGTTAACATCTGATCAGTTTAAAAGTTTTGCCAATTAATTTTTGTAAACCAGGAACAGATGTTATTTCACAGTTGCTTAGTTTTAAAACATACTTCAGAGGAGTCTGGTTTTTATTTTTTGTTAATTTTTTTTTTTTTTTTTTTCATTTATGAAGAAAATGAGGTTTCAGAATATTTTTCAAATTGTATTTCTCCGCGTGCCCAATGACAAATTAATTTGTTACACAGGTGTAATAATTTTTTATTCTGAAAAAGGGACTGGTATTCAAGCCGTGCTTCTGCTTGAAATAGAATGCAGGGTTGTGTGGAATTGCACATTTGGATGTAACGATCTGTAAATTGAGTTCATCAGTAGCTTTGAAATAGCATTTTAAAAAAATTGAATACTGTACAAGTTATCCATTCTGTAAGCGTGCATCTTTTATTTCAGAAAATGTGAGCTTTATTAGCTTTATGTATTTTTGGTAATGTTACATTGTGTCACTAATTTCTGTGTATCTACATAGTAGTTACTTAGTAAATACATGTGCACTTAGGCATAATTACTGATAATTATACATAATTGTTATTGAGCATAGTTACTTGATGTGTTAATCTTTTTGCATGATATATGTCAGTATGCAGTTCTATTAGAAAATAGTTAGGGTTAGGGTTAGCGTTATATTGTGCAAAACAAATTACATTGTAACTATGCATAATAGCATTGTAATTATGTGTACATGAATTTACTATGTAAATACAAAGTAAATAGAGACACTTAATGTAAAGTGTTACCAGACTTTTTAGAGTGTGGCTTGTTGTTAAATGTTTGCTTGAATTAAGAAGGCACGTGCGGTTGGCTATTGGACTGTAAGTCAGACAAGTTAAGCAGAGATGAAAAGCAAGGGAAAGTATGTGAGATGCAACCTTGCTGTAAATGAACACAGGGCTAGTCAGGACAGCTCAGAGCCATAGCCACGATGAGTGAACTGCCTTAATGTGAATTAATTAAAAAAGTGTCTCTGAGATAGAAAAAGCTTCATTAAACTAGTTTCTCTTCAAGAGTCGACTGTGAGAGAACCGCAACCCCTAAAGCATAGCAAGTCGATCTAGTCCTCTTGATTAGAATTGATTTTTTGATTAAATAACAAAGGAGTCTCCCTGTAGCTGGAACGTGACTTCAAGCCCCGGAGGGATCCGCAATCTCTCGTTTGCTCTGTGCAGCTATTTCCAGTGCTAGGTAAAGCAGGTAGAACATGCAATTCACACTGAAGTGCTATATAACACAGGGAGCTACCTGGAGCAGAGGTACACAGTGTAGGAGAGTTTAAATGTTATCAGGTCCTGGCGCGATGGTGGGAGAACAGAGATTAAAACCACTGGTTATTGCTCTATTACAGAATGAAACCGCTGGGATATAATCTCTTGTTTCCTGGGATTTCCACAGATGTCTGGGTCCAAACTCTTAGTGGTAGTGAGACTTTTTAATGGGATTGTCCAGAACAAACATCAGCTACATATCTGGAAACCTCATAGAACATTGATTGTACTGGAAATTATTTCAGAGGTTGTTTTCATTAAAGTAAGCACACTCTTTCATATAGGTACCAAATCCGTTTAACATTCTCTATTACATGAATGTTCTTTTGTTACTGAATGTATTGTAACTACTCCAATCAGACATTTAGAATGGTACTGCAGACAATTCAATCTCCAGAATGATATAAGCTGCATCACTGCAAAGAGTTCTAAAAGACTGAATAGAAATAATGATGTCATTGCCATCATTTATTAAAGAACTGCAGGAGCAGAGCGTTAACGTACCGTGTAAGCACCGAGCTCCACAATTCAACACCTCGGATCATCTGTTACTATACCACTTGATCCTTCACTTTCATTATCATGGTGTCTGAATCTACTGTACTGTAATTGATCTCATGGTATCACATATATCTTTATGTGTGAAACTAAACAATTCTAATGAAGTTCAGTGCACCTAAAAGGGACTGTCGATATTCATAGTTTAGTTTTTTGTACAGCAATTCACCAGTTTTGCCAGTCATGCACATTGTAGGAATACTGTATTTTCTGGAAGATACTGGTAAATATGCTTGTGCACACAGATTTCAGGAGGAGTTCAGTATTAGCATAGATTCAATGTCTATAATAGTATTAAAGGCAAACGCTATTGTAATGATCCAGCTAGAATGCCCAGATTATTGGACAAAAAAGCATGCATTGATAAATAATTCATAAAACATGACGATAAAAAGCACCACCGCTATTTCTAATGAAAGTAGACTGCTGCTTGTTGAAAATCAGACATCCACTAGAACCCACAAACTGAATCTCCACATTCAGTGGCCCACAGTATGTCGGACACAATGCAAAGTTAGATTTTAACACTAATAAAGCACTTTGAAAAGATGGGATTCATTTAACCTTATTTTGTACAGCATTCTAAAAGTACTGCATGCTGCTAAATTATTTACTCACAGAGCAACTCACACACATTAACACACGTCAGCAACACATCACAGAGCAGCTCTCACACATTTACACACATCATAGAGCAACTACACACATCAGTATCCATCACAGAGCAACTCACACACATTAACACACGTCAGCAACACATCACAGAGCAGCTCTCACACATCTACACACATCAGCATACATCACAGAGCAACTACACACATTAACACACGTCAGCAACAGAGCAACTCACACACATTAACACACATCATAGAGCAACTACACACATTAACACACGTCAGTCACAGGATCACATAGCAACTCACACACATTAAAACCTCACAGAGCAACTCATACACATTAACACACGTCAGCAACACATCACAGAGAAGCTCTCACACATTTACACACATCATAGAGCAACTACACACATCAGCATCCATCACAGAGCAACTACACACATTAACACACGTCAGCAACAGAGCAACTCACACACATTAACACACGTCAGCAACAGAGCAACTCACACACATTAACACACATCATAGAGCAATTACACACATTAACACACGTCAGTCACAGGATCACATAGCAACTCACACACATTAAAACCTCACAGAGCAACTCACACACATTAACACACGTCAACAACACATCACAGAGCAGCTCTCACACATTTACACACCTCATAGAGTAACTCACACACATTAACACACCTCACAGAGCAACTCACTGCCAGGTGAATAGACTCTTATACTCCACTGTAGCCCAAGCACACCTATTTTTTCCAGTTTTTTTTTCCCAAAGGTAACAGCTTGTCATACCGAACAGGAAAGTCTGTCATCAGTACATGTAATAAAATGCAGTAAGCCAGTCCTTACAGTGGCTAGAGTAGGAAGGTGAGTAATGCCTAACCTCTCCATCATGCACTGCTACCTATGAGCCCCTCCCCGCCCCCCGGCTCACAGCTTGAACTGGCATGTCCATTGTGGAGACCAATGCATTAAGGGTCTAATTAAGGATGCTGTCCACATCTAAACTGGTAAGGACCCATATAGCTCTTCCATTTTGTCACATGTCCATGCTCTTTCACCATAAGACCTTTCTGTTCAGCTTGTTCTGCAAGCAGTAGGAATGCCATTGAGCCAGGGGTGAACCTTTTTTGTAACCAGTTATTATTACTGTTTTCCTTTTTCCTTTTTTATTTCCTTTTTTATTTTTGTTATTTCTTTTTTGTTTTTTAAAAGCATTTAATACAGCAGGCAATTTTTCTGTTTGCCTCCTTTTCTAAACTCCACGCTGCTTCCATTAACAGATGTCTGAAAAAGCCATCAGAAGCCGAATCACTGTGGAACCGCAGTGTTAATGTACAGAAGAACAATAACAGGCTGGATAAAAATAGTGATTTTATGGCTTCAGAGGGGTAAATGTGCTTCCCGGCAGAGGAGCCATGGCACATTAACTCAGATCTTGATTTAGGCTTCCTTCAAGCCTTGTGGCAGATACCTGCAAAATCAGATCATGCTTGAGGATAGAAGAAATGGATTTCTTTTTTTCACGTCCTAAGGCAATGGCTGTTAAAATGTGTTCCCATCCCTAGGATTGCGGTGTCTGTTGTTGTATTTCTCTGGATTGTTCTGCTTGTTTACATACTGATATATAGATATATGTTTGTTTGTTTGTATAGAGCACAAGAGCATTGCATGTGCCAGTAACTGACCCATGTGATGTGAGAGTGATGAGTGGCCTTGCAAAGTAGCACACTTGACTGACTTGAGAAAAACACTGATTCGTAACATAAATAAATGTTGTAAATCTTCTTCTTCTTCTTCTTCTTCTTCTTCTTCTTCTTCTTCTTCTTCTTCTTCTTCTTCTTCTTCTTCTTCTTCTTCTTCTTAATAATAATAATAATAATAATAATAATAATAATAATAATAATAATAATAATAATGGAGATGTTATACATCCAGAAATCCACCTGCCAAATAATCAAAATAATATCATCAGTATTTTTCAAGTCATTTTTGTAATGGTAAACAGCACTAAAAAAAAAAACATTACCGTCAGCAAAGGGGAAAGAAACAGCATCTGCTGGCAATGTGCTTCAGTAAGCCCCAGCGTGAAGAAGATCCATAGTTGATGGAATAAATCTTCCCAGTATAATCGCGACACAAGCCCACATCAAACAGAATGTTTGGGAGGAGAGAAAACAATGATGCGCCATTGCTGATCACCGCGCTTGAGCTTCCACCACGCCACTCAGCACGCAATTCAAATGTGAATAAACTGATGGCAGCTGTTGGGAAAGTGTGTGGCACAGTAAGAGCACAGGAGTGTGCAGTAGGATACGCCCACAGAGACGTGCACACCAGCTAATCTTTTTTTAATTAACAAACTTGTTGCAGGTGAAAGTTTTGGGTTGCCAGTTTACAGTGCCGGAGTTGTAAGACCTGTAGTGACTGACTTCTAGTTTCGCAAAGTCGTGCTCATCAAGGATGACTTTACCCTCCCCGCGGTATCACAAGAATGAAATAGGACCGAAAGATAAAAAATTGTTGCTGGTGTCAGTTGCACAAATTAACTTGTAGGGCATCTGTTGTTAAAGCACTTAAAATATTTTATTAAAAATGCATTTTTTTATTGAAAAATGATATGCAGTGTATTAACATTGTTGCGCATTCATTTGTTTGAGTCATAAAAATGTAACTAAAATGAACGGATGACTCGTGAGTTTTCTGTCTTGAGAAGCACTGAGCAGTTCATTTAGGATGCGTGCTGTGCAGTGGAACTGAAAATGACTGCTGTTTTGCTGCTGATCGCATCTGCGTTCGTTATCATATCCTTTATGTTGAATTTATCAGTTCCATTTATCAGTGGTGTAATTTCCTGATCGAAGCTGTATTTGAAAAAGCTGAAATGCAAAGAGGCAAAAATAGAAAAAAGGAATAATTTGTGATCAGTCTCTCATTTAACTGTTTCATCCCCAAAACTGGCTGTTCAAAATGATCCTGGATCTTAAAATCCCTGCATTGTTCCTGAGCCTGTGTCCACAGGTTGGCATCTAATTGGCATCAGTAAAATTAAATTCAGTATGGATGCAATCAATGTGGCTGATATGCTATACCCTCAGGTGTGTGCCCCCATAATTATGCTTGTGATGAAAATGAGATCTGCCCTAAAATCACTGCATTGCCTCTCTCAGCCTCTTTCATTTCTTAGAAGGAGGTCAGTTCACTGGCTCTCTAGTCATTCTGCAAGAAGAGACAGGTGCCATTCCTCAGTGCTGCTGTGTGTAAGCTGGACTCAGTCAAACAGACTGGATGCTATGGACAGGATATCTCATTACATGCCGAGCTATACTCTCACTGAGCATCCTCTATTGTAAGGTTGCTTCACAGAGTAACAGTGACACAGCAATCTTCTCGTATTCCAACTGTCTTACGACACTTATGACTGGGCAGGCTATTGTGTGCTTATACTGTGGAAATACGCTACATAAGACAGTCTCAAGTTCAGTGTGGTTGCAACATTATTGACTCCCATCTGTAACTTGTAACAGCGTCTTTATTTGACACCTACAGCTGTATAGTATTTATATGAGGGATAGCCAACTCTAGTCCTGGAGAGCCACAATCCTGCAGGTTTGGGTATCTTGAAATCATCAATGGCTAAAGAAAATAAGACATTTTCAATTAAGAAAATAATTTGTTCAATTAAGTAATTGAAAACCAGAAAATCCTGCAACTCTCCAGGATTGGCCACCCCTGGTCTATACAGTATTATTCACTGGCAGGGTAACTAGGTTATGCATGCATGCAACTATGAAGATACTGGTAACTGTAACTAGTATTCACTTGTACCTCAAACGCACAGTATTACTTTTACAAGGAGACCGAGAGCTTTATCTCTTTATCTTCCTATTGGCAATGTCTATTGGCAGGCATTCTTTTTCATTGCGTGAAGAGCAAATGCCTGCCAAAAAGAGTCCAATTTAATTTCATCCAAACACACTCCTTATTTATGTTCCATATCCTCTTCTTAATACAACTGCATCTTGTTCCTGGCTTTCTCTTTTTTTATTGCATGTCTTGAGGAATTGAGTTTATAAATTCTTATGGCTCCCAAGGATAAAAAAAAAACAGATGGAAGCAATGTAGGGGAAGTGCATTAATGGCTTGCTGTTGGACAGTTCTGATTGTTGAGAGATTGAAAGATTCTGTTTGATGAGAAAGCAAACTGAGATTTTGTAAGGATGTGTCGTCTTAATGGATATTTCATGGTAAAAATAAACAAGTAAACATACAGTATATGATGATAAGGGATGAGAATGTACAGTAATCCATGGCTATAAAACATCAGAGAATGAGTTCATTCATTGTACACGTCACTAAAAGGTGCTTAAATGGCACAAGTATTATTAGCATGCATGCTGATTATTTGATGTGGCAGCAGAAAAAAAGGGCCTCTACTTCCCTGCCATTGCTGTCAAAGTAATGTACAGCTGTGTTGAAGGTTGTCCTTGTTATGTCAATCCTTGGTCATTATGAATAAATGAGCCTAATGCATGGGACTGCAGCCTTTGGAAGCGGCAGCTAGCGATTATGAAACAAGGAAGCCCTTATTAAGAGGAGGGATTGGCAGAAAGAGATGCTTGCTATTCATTAGGGACCCGTCCCTCTATCACCAGAAGTAAAGCTCTCGTATGGGTACAGTATAAGTGTAACACCCCCGTGCACACAGCTTGCAGTCCTTTACTACTGCATGCAGAGAGCGTAGCTGTTGTCTCTGTACCTCTTTGTATTACACGTCTTTTATAATGCGCATCTCTTGTGTAATACCCTATCTAAAACACAGAAGTATTTCATATAGAATACATTGTATATAATCTGCATACATTACTTTCATTTTAAAAAAGTGTTATGTTATATAATAAAAAATATGATTCTGGAGTTTCCACACTGTGAGCAATTAAATGATATATCTTTTGGCATATCAGTAGTTATTTAAAATGGCACATCAACCTCTACCGAATACAATATATTGAATAACTTATCAGGTTATGGTGTGTTTACACAGTGATGGCGATGATTCTATCTAGTATGTGTGATCCTAACAGGTCTAATGTTACCAGTTATCTGCTGCAGCCCAAGTATCTTGTGTGATCAGCTCTGATCTCGCTCACAGGAGTTAGCTTCATGTAGCTGATTGATTTGCCATCGGCACGCAGCAGCTGCTAGAAAATTTTCCGGTCAATTAATAATAATTAATTGCTACATCTGCCAATGTATTTTGTCATCTCGTCATGATTCTAATGATTTGCAGCAGGGTTGTGGCATCTATAGCCCAATATTGAAATGCACTTCATATTTCAAATAAAACTGGCCCCTCTCCATTCATACTGTTGTTTCTATAACCTTTCCTTGCACTTGGAAAAGGAGAGTTTTAATTAACAAAAGCATATATAACTCACCTTGAAACAGAAATTTAACTGTGATCCCGATGATACAGAGAGTGATTGTACAGGACCAGGTTAATTTCTTACCTCGATAATTCAATATTTGTAGTTATGGAAATATTTTAGCCTTTTCTATACTTGTGGTTATGAATGAGATTTACTCACTTCCATTCATTTTTCTTAATCTTGTTAACATGCATTTTGATTAATGAGTTTCCTTTATCTAGTCGTTGAGCCCGGAAGTGATGTACGTGACCTGTAACAATTAAGCTTTTTAATGAGAAATGCATTTGTTAACAACCTCATCCACTCAATTTCAAAATATTAACAGAATCACTTGCTGCTAAAGCTCTCATTACTATCTGCGAGTTCAATACAATAACACTGGTGTTTGAAAATCCTGCCTCCTGAGTGGTGCCATGCACTAGCAGAAAGATAATGTGAAATGTGCTTCTTGGCTCTCTCTTCCAAATGTGTTTTTATTGCACGACTTAAAATGTCAAATACATGCCTGCAAAAAAACTGCTGTAAATTATTTAACAGAATAAAGAAACTCTTTCTCTCTCAATACACTATAGGAGGCATCCAAACACATATATCATACACTTCTGACTTGCTGATGATCCGGAATGCTGAAATGTCTTTAAAACCCTGGCTATTGTTTTATGAACGTTTGCTGTGCTTTGAAAATGTTTACAAAGCCCTCCAATTTGTTATTTAATTGCAGTGTTGGATTGAGTAGATCTGTGTTTCCTCCCGGACGCTTTTCTAATCAAAGGGAATGAATGCAGCAGTATGGTGTGTGTGTGTGTGTGTGTGTGTGTGTGTGTGTGTGTGTGTGCGCGTGCACATGCTGAATGCAGCAGTATGGTGTGTGTGTGTGTGTGTGTGTGTGTGTGTGTGTGTGTGTGTGTGTGTGTGCGCGTGCACATGCTGAATGCAGCAGTATGTGTGTGTGTGTGTGTGTGTGTGTGTGTGTGTGTGTGTGTGTGTGTGTGTGTGTGTGTGTGTGCGTGCACATGCTGAATGCAGCAGTATGGTGTGTGTGTGTGTGTGTGTGTGTGTGTGTGTGTGTGTGTGTGTGTGTGTGTGCACATGATGAATGCAGCAGTATGGTGTGTGTGTGTGTGTGTGTGTGTGTGTGTGTGTGTGTGTGTGTGTGTGTGTGTGTGTGTGTGTGTGCGCGTGCACATGCTGAATGCAGCAGTATGGTGTGTGTGCACATGTGCGGGCTGTAAATGCTGACGACTACTGACTGAATGAGGATTTCAGACCTGATGGAGCCTCAAGCGAAGTGTAACTTATCCAGCCCAGAGACACGTACGCTGTATCACTCAGAGCATTTATTACCTCCTAAACACTGGCACATAAACAGCTTCTCGGATTAGTAATTCAAAGCACCCATCGTCCCCAGTTTTCTTCTGAAAATCGATGGCAGTGCAGTGTTCAGTGGAACCAAAGAAGGAAACTAGACAGTAGCGGTTTTAGGCACACAGAGCACATGCAATTATGTGGGACCCCAGGCAGAAAGGAGGCCTCTGTTGTTGTGGCTCAGCTGCTATAAACAAACTTATATTCACCTGGAGTCTGCACCAGAATGAATGACTTGTTAGCCATTTTACTGTTCTTTTTATGTACGCCACAAGCCATTAACAGAAAAAAAAACACAAAATGTTGGGGTATAAAGCCGTGTGCTAGTTTATGTCAGCATGAGCCATGTAACCATGTAGCCAACAATTTAAGCAAAAAACGGTAAGGCATTTAAAAATGAACTAATTTGGACACACCACAAACAAAGTTTGCATTGCGCGTGCTGGGAATACATGCATGTCTTACACATGTAGGGCTGTGAGTTGGAATGAACCTGGAAACTAATTAAAATAAATGCATTTTCCAGCCAATGTATTGTCCTTGCCTCTTGCGATGCTGGACTACATCTACAAGTGGAATTTGCTGGACCTGTGCCCTAACCTCAGTATTACTGACTTGTGTCTACAAACGCCGCCACTGGAACTAGGCAATGCAATACAAAATAATTACAGTGCTTGGTTTTGCAGCATATACCATTTCTTTGCATGGCCCAGTGAACTGTGCCTTTTATACTGTATATCAGCAATTGCTTTTGCTCACAAGGTGTTAGAATGAGGGTGAAAGTTATGGTAGACATATATCAGATACACTGTTCGAGTGAGTTACTGTAGCATGCTTTCCAGCTCTATATCAGAGACAATGTTAGAACATTTATTAGAGCTGTTTTCTTTTGGGGAAGAAAATGTTTGTAATTTGATTAAATATTGTTCTGCTACAAAAAACAATTAACCTGAGGATGTTGTGCACTCCAGCTGTAATGAGCAGGTTTGTTAAATACAAATTGTGTCATAGCGCGTTGTTACATGGACCAAACTAAAACAGTACCAATTCATGGAAAAATTATATTACATCTTCAACTGATGCTGCAGCTGATGTGAAATAATGTTTTTTTTTTCTTTTTCTAATTGTTTTCCAGAAAAATGAGTGGCTTTGCTTAAATTGCCAGACACAGAGACTGCTTTCAGGCAGCCTGGGAGATGCACCACTTCCTGTACCTCAACCATCTCCAAAACATCAAGCCATGGGCTCACCCCAACACCAGACGCCTCTTGGGACCAATCAGCAGTCACCACAGCAGAAGGGACCCAATCAACAGCTAGGGGCGGGGCAGGCCCAGCAGCAGAAACCTCCTACTACTCAAGGGAGTGCATCCTTCTCCCCAGCAAAGCATCATGGTGTCCCTGCGCAGGACCAGCCTCCTGCCCAGGCAGTGCACGGTGTGGCCAGCGAGGCGCACAAACAGCAGCAGGCTCAGGAGGAGGACAGGATGCACCTAAAAGCAGGACAGGAGGCTGTGGCTCCAGCTGTCTCCAAAGAGACCACCAAACAAGTACCAAAAAATGGAGGGGAACCTGAACAAATCTCTGCAGTGCCCCTAGCAAAAGACAGCAAGAAAGCTGCAGAGTCTCATAAAGTCAGACACCACGAAGTGAGCTTTGTTCTTTTTTTATGTTTTACAAATAACCAACCCCTTACCATTGTGAAATAGTCTTCTGCCTAAAATAAATATATTCATACAATAACACTATGTAACACAATTTTTGTTCCTAGGTAGTAAGTGTTATTTCCTAATTGCTTATGCCTCAAACATATAGAAAATGGCTATTATTCCCCACAAACTTTGCTTTTGTGACCAGGACAGTGATATTTCAAAATATTACTATTTCCAATGGGAAAACGGGCAAATGTTTGTCTTTTTGTTCACATAAAGTCAGAAAAAAACAACATACGAATCCAAGTGAACATGTATTTATACTAAAGTAATACAAAAATGACTACGAAAGATTTAGAAGCGAGTAGTTTTTCTAGGTTTCCGATTATACTGTAAATTGGAAATAGTGATATTTTGAAATATCACTGTCCTGGTCACAAAAGCAAAGTTTGTGGGGAATAATAGCCATTTTCTATACTTTTGAGGCATAAGCAATTAGGAAATAACACTTACTACCCAGGAACAAAAAAAAAAAAAAAATTGTTACACAGTGTAATATAATCAGTTTCTGATTTGAGCTATTCGGACTTGTAGAAAAAACTTAATTTTCTTTTTTTTTTTTTTTTTTTTTTCAAACATACAGCATGATTGTTTTTTGGTTTTTTTTTACACCTTCTCCCCCATGAATGTGATTGGGCCTCAATTAGCTGTATCCAGTTGTCCTTTGAAAACAGGATCCAGTTCAATAAGTCAGCTGGGAACATCGGAGAACTCCAGGGGATGTAGTGTGTATACTCTTCTATGGGTTCTGTTGATTCCTATCAGATCTGACATTAGGTCGCCAAAAGAAAAATCTTCGGGGCAGCAGTAATCTACGATTGGGTGAAACAGTGGCCTTAAGTTCTGTTTTTCAGTTTAGTTGCAAGAATAAAATAGCCTGGGGTATTCATTGACTTGCTGTGAGACTTTCATTAAGGCTTTATCCCTTCCTCCTGTTGCCTCCTACTGTATGTGCTGCATGAACCCCTCGTAACATTTATATTGTGATTTTACTTTCCTCCTTCTGTTGTTCTCAGCTGTGCTGTGCCTTTTTCTTCTTTCTTCCAAGTCACAAAGCATGTATTCACAATTAAGTGTGTGGAGGAGAGGCATTCCATTCCATTTCATTCTATTTCATCAATCTCAATCTCCATCGGCTGGGTCGTTGATCTCCACTAGGGTGTCCACATTTATGAAGAACCCAACCCTGCTTCTTTACCTCCCTTCCTGCCCTCTAATTGCTCTACAAGTTGCATTTCTTTTCTGAGGTGACAGAATTTTGACTTCTTCCAAAATAATCTGCCGAATGTCCGATTGTTAAAGAGACCAGGGTCACTGTAAGCATAGAAACTGTGTCTTCAGGTGTGCTGTACATTACTTTGTTTGCAGAGTATATTTTATAGAGATGTGCAAAATCTTTTTTTATATTTTGGCTGAAATCAGTTCCCCTTTATGGTGTTTTTGTTTACCAGTGATACCTGGCATTTACTGCCTCCCAGTGACTGAGAACCGCCATTGAGCTGTAATTTACTGAGCTCTATTCATATATCAGAAATAATAATATCAATAATTCCAGTTCTATAGTGACACACCACGAGATTAAGTGACTTACACAATACGCAAGACTCATCTGTAGTAAGCTTTGTTGATAAACCCACACTCTGCTACCAAAGTTAATTTATTATTTTTTTATGATCAGGGCATATATCTAAATGTCAGCCTCTGGCTTTCTGATTATTTATTTGATTTATGTCAGCGCATCACAGGAGCAGCAGCTACTGAGACATATTTGCCAACATATTCATTCTGCTTGTTTGTATTAATTCCTCATGTTCTGGCAGCCAAATGTTAGGAATAACTGTAGTCGGCAAATAGATATACCGTTTATATTCATAACATTTTACTCCAGCCTTTTCAGTCAGACATCCTCCGGCATCTGAACTTCTTGTTGTGCTATGTCCTCACACTCCTGAAATAATTGTTTTATAGTGATCTTGTATACTAACAAAAGTAAAACACACCTCAATATCTTAAGCTGAGGGAACACAAAGCCACTTTTTAAGGAACAGTGGCTTGAAACCTGGTTCCAGGAGACCAGGAGACCTAGTTTGTGGCAAATTTGCCTTATCAAATCCTGCGTCCTGATCCTGCGTCCTGAGTCTCCTAGGTTTCAGAGGCCTGAAATCTAGTCTCCTGAAGCCAAGTTCCAAGACACAAAGTGGCTTTGTGTTTCCTCAGCTTTTGTGGGTACCAAGAAAGTGCAAGCAGCTGGATTATTGTAAACTTCTTGGAAAAGAGTCCTAGCTCACAACTGGCATCAGTTATTAGTAAAATTCTTTAGTCAATAACTCCTCATTGACTTACACATGGAATGTGTTGTTGTTCTTGGAGATTGAAAGGGTGAGGTGGGTACAGTTTATGTTACTTTAGCAGGACACTGTGTTGAAGTTAGGGTCTATCTCACCCTAAGCAGCAATGGAAAAGTGCCCAAAGGTGCTTTTTAAAGCTGGTGGAATGCATTACACTGTACAACAGGTTCCATATAATAATAAAGTGTACAAATCTGATAACACCATTGTAGTGACACTGCAGAGCTGCCTGATGTCCCTGTGCTGATGAATTACATCCCCCTGCTGATCCTTATTCTTATTACATCCCCCTGCTGATCAGGAAACTGCCTGCCGAAATGCTGCTGATAAGGCAAATGTATGGGATGATTAATGATCCCGAGTTGAGAGAAAAGAGCATCCTCAACTTCGATTAGCATTTTGATCAGATTTCTGTTAAGATAATGTAAATTGAATTATACATGATTTTAAGAAAATGATAAACTCCTAGCCAAGTAGCTGTGCACTAGAATTTGGTTACAGTATTTTTAAATCTGGTTATGTATTGTATACTTAGGGGTGTGCTGTTACTCATTGCTTGCACTCGGAATTGCTTTTTCTGCAGGTATTCGATAATTAAATTCATCAACTTATTGATTTCAAAACAAAAAAAGCTGAGTACCAATCAATGGCAAATAACTTTCTCATTGAGTGTTTTAAAATATGATTGTTTTCCTCTCTTCCTCTCTTCCGGTGCACTGACATATTTACTGCTTTTACTAAATTGTATATTAAACATGTTTTTGGATTCATTGTAGTAACCATTCAATTTTCCCCCCTCTAGGAGACTAAGACATCAAGTACCCAAGACTTATCACGCAGCCCTCAGAGCCAAAGTGATACAGGATACTCGTCCGATGGGATCTCCGGCTCTCAGAGTGAAATCACAGGGCTAATCCAAGAAGAGGAGATGATCCTGAACAAAAGGGGGATTGTTGAGCACAGCCCTCCCAGTCCGTCTGAACTCACCAAGCTGGAGAGCACCATGCGGCCACTGCTAGAGTCCAAGTCTATCTCTGGTCAGGAACAGGGAGGGAAGCAGCATCAACATCAAGACCCCAGGGAAGAGCAGAAGCAAAAGCAGAGGCCCCGCTCACTGTCCATCACCCCGGAGGCCTTTGATTCGGACGAGGAACTTGAGGACATCCTGGAAGAAGATGAGGACTCAGTGGAGTGGGAACAAAGGCGTGACCAGAGGGACAGTGTGATTGAGTCATCAGATGACTTCAGCAGCAAGCTACGCCATGACTATGTGGAGGACAGCAGTGAGAGTGGGTTCTCTCCACTCCCTGGCAGGCAGAGGAAGACAGAGCCAGAAATTACAGATGAGGAGTTCATGAGAAGGCAGATCATGGAGATGAGTGCCGAGGAGGACAACCTGGATGAGGATGAAGGCTATGGTTACCCTAAGCCAAAGAAGAGCCACAAGCACAGCACAGATTCAGGAAAAGAGTCAAAACGGCGCCTTCCTCACAACTCAAGCAGTCTGTATGAAGAAGAAGGAAAAGTTACTGGAGATTCCTACAAGGGCACTGCAGTAGAAGGAGAAGAAGACCTGATGGCTTCCCAAGGAGGTTTACGACGCTTCAAGACCATTGACCTGAAAAATACCAATAGCTATGGTCGAGAAATGGAGCTCAGCAATGAGAATGACCTCAGCCTGGACCGGGAGCCAGAGCTGGAAATGGAGAGTTTGACCGGATCTCCAGATGAGAGGTCCAGGGGGGAGTATTCATCAACTCTGCCCCCAACAACCCCCAGCTACACCTCCGGCACATCCCCAACATCAGTCTCCTCCATGGAAGAAGACAGCGATAGTAGCCCCAGCCGCAGGCAAAGGCTGGAAGAAGCCAAGCAGCAGCGGAAAGCAAGACACCGTTCCCATGGGCCACTGCTGCCCACTATTGAAGACTCCTCTGAGGAAGAGGAGCTGCGGGAAGAAGAAGAACTGCTGCGGGAGCAAGAGAAGATGCGAGAGGTGGAGCAGCAAAGGATCCGGAGCACTGCAAGGAAAACCAAGAGGGATAAAGAAGAATTACGTGCACAGAGACGCAGAGAGAGATCCAAGACTCCTCCAAGCAATCTCTCCCCTATTGAGGATGCCTCTCCAACTGAAGAGCTGAGACAGGCTGCTGAAATGGAAGAGCTGCACAGATCATCTTGCTCAGAGTATTCGCCTTCTATTGATTCAGAAGCAGAAGGGTTTGAGATGATTGCTTCCAAGCTGTACAAGTCTGGCAGTGAATACAACTTGCCAACCTTTATGTCACTCTACTCCCCAACTGAAAAGCCAACAACCACATCAGCCTCTTCTGCCAGCAAGCCTCTGAAAAGTGCAGATGAGGTCTATGAGGAAATGATGAGGAAGGCTGAGATGCTGCAAAAGCAACAGAAGCAGCAGACACAACAGCTCAAGCAAGGGCAAACATACAATAACACATACCAGCAGGAAGACTTTAGAAGCACAGGGCAGCAGGACAGTGATCAGTACCAATATGAGGCTAACTATGGCTATGGAAAAGACATAGTGTCTTCTCAAACTGCATTCCAAAACAACATAACCAAGGCTGAGGGCATTTATGAAGAGATCCTGCAGACATCGCAGAGCATCTCCAAAATGCAGTCTTCTTTGCAGCAACAAAAAATCTGTCAGATGACAGAAGGCAGTACCTACCAGGACAAACAATTGTTAGATACAGGGCCTGTCTTTACTAAATTGCTAGAACAAAACAGTGCCCCCCTTACTCCTGGGACAAGCCCCACCCAGCTTTCAGCACCTGTCTCATTTTCAGGGACATCAGGGAATGAACCAGGGGAAACTGGGACCAGGGGGATCCCTGATGTTCATGTGACACAGCATTTCATGAAGGAGGCACAGAAAGAAAGAGCGAAGAGCCAAGACTCTTCAATAGGAGCAACCTCCACTCCAGTGACAACTACAGCTTCTTATGTCGTTTATGGAAGGGAGTCAACAGCTACCACTCAGGTCATAACAGGTCAAACAGCAACTTTGACTAGCTACGGATGTCAGTCTGAACCAATTAGTACTGCTTCAGCCTCTGCAGGGTACAATCAGGGTTATAGTCAAAGAGACAGCATATCTGGGGACAAAAGGGTTCAGGAGAACAGGGGGGTCCAGGTCCGAGACAGCTATGAGGCTGGGAGTGTAAATCTTGCATCCAAAAACTACTACAACAGCTCCAGCCCCCCTATTTCTCCATCCTCCTCCCCCACACAGAGCCCCACCCACTCACCCTCCAGTGCTACCTCCCCAGTTATGGCACAGGGCACCCAGACTCCACACCGGGCCAGCTCACCACGTCTTTTTAGGCAACAATCCTCGCAAGGCTCACCTTTTATGGTTATCACTCTGGGGTCCGATTCGACCAGTCCAGGCAAACCTTTGACTGTCAACTCTTCCACCTCTCCTGTGTCTTCGCCAACTAGACTGAGTCGTCAACAGACTCTTCATGGTTATGACCAATCTGCAAGTCCTCCATCATCGCCTCAGCACCAACAGCAACAACAATCACCACAGCACCCCTTATACAAGTCACAGGCTGATAGAGTGTCATCAACCACTGCAGGTACCTATAGCCGTGGTTCTTTGTCCATGGAGAATATCTCCTTGTGCAGAATCTCCACTGTTCCTGGGACTTCCAGAGTAGAGCAAGGCCCAAGGCTACCCAACGGGAGTGTGGTGGATTTACGTATTGCCAGCAAGTCATACCCAGTTATCATGACAGATAAGGGCATGGACCTAACTTCCGTTGCAACAGAGAGCCGCAGGTTCTCTCTGGGATCTGAGGAAAGCCTTAACCGCCATTCTACAACAGTGCAACCACTCATCATGAACCTAAATGCCCAGGAACAGCCCCATGTGGCAATATCAACGCCAACCACAGTTAGCATCACAGTGGCAGCTTCCATGTTCACCTCCCAGCCAAAGCAACGTATGGTTTACGGAGACCCCTTCCAGAACCGGGTAGACATTGGACAAGGATCAAGGTCTGCAGTGTGCCTGACACAGGCCAAACAGCCTGCCATTAATGCCCAGGACTCTATCCCAAAGATAGATGCCAAACTGGAAGACCTCGGCATTCAGCAGCAAAAACTTCAGCAACAGCAGCAGCATTTGCAACAGCAGCAACAACATCTGCAACAACAGCTCCAGCACCATCAACAACAGCAGCAGCATCTGCAACAGCAGCAAGCAATGTTTTCCAGGTATAACCTGGCCAACCAGGTTCAACCCTTGGTCAAGAAAGACATGATGGTCAGCGAGACTAGTAGTGCCCAGACTGTAGTCAGTGTCAGTGCAATTCCCAGGGCAGCACCTCTGGCTGATCAAGAAGTACCAGCTGTTGCAATTGCTCCAGCTCCTCCTCTTGACCTTTACAGCAATGTTAATTTGGAATTAAAGACTAAAACGCCAGCTGTCAATCTTTTGGATGTGAAACCAAATGTTATGATGGTGCAAGTGGACAGTGCCTCCCAGGGTGCCACCGTCACTCAGCTTGTGAAACCAGATCAGCCCCCTGATGCCCTGGATCTTACAGGGATAAAGTCAGAGAACCAGGTAGCCTGCTGTGATGTGGTCTACAAATTCCCCTTTGGTGGCAGCTGCACAGGAGCCATTTCCCAGCCACCAGAGAAAACCTCTGTGCCAGCGGCTGAACTGCCACAGAGTAACCTCCCACCTTCTGCTCCTCAGTACTATGGAAATGGGAAACAAGAACCAAGCCAAGAGAGCTATCAGTACCGCGAACAACTGGAGTCTAGTCATGGCTTCATGGATAATCGAAAAATCTACCCTCTACCTTTCTCTGGGCGGCTGTCCATCTCTGACACCAACCTTTCTGAAGCTGGGCTAAATTATTATCAAACAAAAAATCATCCCACCTTCCATGGTCCTGGAGGTGATCTAGCTGTTGACCTTAGCACAATGAAACAGCCATACAGTGGCAGTTTCTCAGGTGGAGGGTACTTTGGCTTGGGAATGCAGTATGGCTCCTATACAGACCTGCGGCACCAGGGTGACGTGATGAGTCAACCCTTGCCAATGCGGCGGTACAACTCTATGTCGAACATCAACACAGATTATGGTTACTCCCCACGGGAACTTTCCAACTTCCAAGAGTCCAGCCTGGCCCAATACAGTGCCACCACTGCAAGGGAGATCAGTAGGATGTGTGCAGCTCTGAACTCAATGGACCAGTTTGCTGGAAGGTATGCCAATAACCCTGATCTACTGCAATATGCATCCACAGGAGCTGAAGGGGCTGCTGCAAGACTCAATTTGTTATCTGGTCAGCAGGACCTATCAGCCATTAAAGCCAACCTGATGTACGGCCCCAACTTTTCCGATAGTCGCCAGGTTGCACATGGTCAAGCCTTTGGTAACTTTCCGCAATACAATGTATCGAGCGCTAGGCTAGCTGGCATAAGGCAGATGTACCCTTCAGGTGTCAGAGCTGCTGATGGCATGATCTACTCTACCATAAACACCCCCATTGCCTCCACCCTGCCCATAACTACCCAGCCTGCTTCTGTCCTGCGGCCTATGATTAGGGGCCTCTACAGGCCCTACCCTCCAGGAAACATGACGGCTGTGCCATTGGTCAGCATATCTGGCTTGCCCCTGGTTACTCCAAGGATGCCTCTGTCCTCCCAGGGACCTTACCGTTACCCTCCTCCCAACCGATTTAATACAGCCCCAGTGACTGCCACCACCACTACCAATACCACAGTCTTGGAAACGCCTGTCTACCTGGGGAGGCCCTCAGGAATGCCAGCAGCACCCAATACCATCAATATGGGGATGACGAACATGCAGGCTGGTAGAGCCCCTACAACAGCAATGATGGTGGGACAGGCAGTTGCAGCACCCACCAACCAACAACAGTTGCAGATGCAGCACGAGCAACAGACCCAGCCACAGCATCCTTATCAAACCTACCCTCAAACACAGGTTCAATCACAGCCTCAGTCACACCCTCAAACACACCCTCAAATGCACCCTCAAGCACAGCCTCAAACAAACCCTCAAACACAACCTCAAACACACCCTCAGATGCACCCTCAAGCATACCCACAAATGCACCCTCAAGCACAGCCTCAAACAGACCCTCAAACACACCCTCAAACACACCCACAAATGCACCCTCAAGCACACCCTCAAGCACACCCACAAATGCACCCTCAAGCACACCCTCAAACACACCCTCAAATGCACCCTCAAATGTACCCTCAAACGCAACATCAATCACACCCTGAAACACACCCTCAAATGCACCCTCAAGAACAGCCTCAATCACACCCTCAAACGCAACATCAATCACACCCTGAAACACACCCTCAAATGCACCCTGAAGAACAGCCTCAATCACACCCTCAAATGCACCCTCAAGTGCAACCTCAACCACAGCATCAACCACACCCTCAAACACAACCTCAAATGCACCCTCAAATGTACTCTCAAACACAACCTCAAACACACTCTCAAATGCACATTCCAAGTCAACCTCAAACACAGCCGCAAATACATTCTCAAGAACAGCCTCAAGCACAGCCTCAAGTACAGTCTCAGTCACAGCCTCAAACCCAACCTCAATCACAGCCTCAGACTCAACCCCAGCCTCAGGCAGCTCCAGAAGCCACTTCAAGCAGCAGTGGCAAAAATGCAGAGAAAGACAAGGAGGAGGAAAGGCTGCGTTGGCAGCAGGAGCAGCTGCTGCAGTTTGAGAGGGAGCGGGTGGAGCTGGAGAAGCTGCGGCAGATGCGCCTGCAAGAGGAGCTGGAGCGGGACCGTGTGGAGCTGCAGAGGCACAGGGAGAAGGAGCAAATGCTGGTGCAGCGTGAGATTCAGGAGCTGCAGACTATCAAACAGCAGGTGTTACAGCAACAACATGTCGAGAGGGAGACCCAGCTTGTGATGCAGAGGGAACAGCTGGCCCAGCAGAAGATGCAGCTAGACCAACTACAGAACTTGCAGCAGCAGCTCCAGCAACAACTGGAAGAGCAGAAAAGACAGAAGATAGCAGCAGCGGCGGCAGTGGCAGCGGCGGCAGCAGTAGCGACAGCAGCAGCAGCGACTCCTGGGACAGGAGGACAAGTAGGAGTAGCAGGGGGAGCAGTGATAGGAGGAGAAGTGCCACCTGATCTACAGAGGACCATGGGCCAGAACGGGCCATACTGGCAGCCCTATGTGGAAGGTGGGGTAATTCAAGGAGTAATTCCTCCTAGGCCTCTGCCCAGTTCTGCTTCAGAAATGTCCTTGAGGAATGAGGAGCATGTGGAGACACAAGGCATGAAGAAGCACAACTCTGTGCCTCGTCTAAGGGATGGAATGGAAATTGAGGAGGCTCAGCACTCGGTGAAGAGGATCGCAGACAGCAGTGCACAGACTGATGATGAGGATGGGGAGAAGTATAATATGTCGAGACGGAGGCGAGCCCATCGCAGTGTGGACTGTAGTGTGCAAACGGATGACGAGGACAACGAGGAGTGGGAGCAGCCTGTCCGACGGAGGCGCTCACGATTTTCCAAGCACTCTGATTCTGGCTCAGAGGGCAAATCTGAGTCTTCGAAGGGCACCTCCAGCATTGCAATCCAGACGATCAGCGATAGCTCATGTCAGACTGATCCTGACCAACTAGGGAGAGTGTCACCGGCCATCCACATAACAACGCCTGACCCCAAGGTTGAAATTATCCGTTATATCTCTGGCCCAGAGAGAACCCAAAAGGGAGAAAGCTTGGCCTGCCAGACAGAACCAGAGGCCCAGTCTCAAGGGGTGGTGATCCCGCAGCTTACAGTCCCCACCACCGTCACCCCCTACTCCAACAACATCCAGCTAGTGACTTCTGGACCACTGGATCCTCATTCCTCCCGGCTCCAAGGGTTGGCCAAGTTTGAAAAGAAGAAGCCCGACCCATTGGAGATCAGCTACCAGTCCAACCACCTTCACAATGAGTCCCTCTCCCACCTGGTCCGCCAACCCCCCAAGTCCCCACAGGTTCTCTACTCCCCTGTCTCCCCACTTTCACCCCACCGTCTCCTGGAGACCTCCTTCTCCTCCAGTGAGCGACTCAACAAGGCTCACGTCACCCCACAGAAGCACTTCACTGCCGAGTCTCCCCAATGCCAGCAGACCCTGCCCCGGCCAATAAAAACCATGCAAAGGTCCATGTCCGACCCAAAGCCTATCAGCCCCACCTCTGAAGACCCTGCCAAGGCCAGGTTCTCCATGTACCAGCAGCAGTCTCTTCAAAACAATCAGGTAAGTCAGAGTTCAGGACATGAGTAATCTGGCTTTAATAATATATTAACACGGTGAACAGGACCAGGAACCAGGCCAGTCCGAACCCAAAACAAAATCCAGCTTAGAAACATAAGTTCAGTAGAATGGTGTGATTTGTATTTACAGTATCTAGAAGTTGTATTCACACAAAAACACAAACAAATAAACAAAATCTTCTCAGTAGGTTAGAAAAGAGGGCAGTCTTCACCTGCTGGCCTTTTTCCCTAAGGTTACAAGGGACCCGGATTCTGGTCATGGTGGCTCCTTTGTTTGTATCTGCCTCCTGGTCACAGGTGGAATTGCAAACTCTGTTGTTCTGCAGGTACAAACACAATTACTTAGGCTGCAAAGTGCGGTTTCACTTAGGTCCTCTGGCTGTAGCAGTCCTTCTCCTATGCTTCCCAAACATCACTAACTCCCAAGCCATCACAGCCCCCTTATATACTTTCAATCTCTGCCTCACCAATCAGTGATACATCATAGAATCTCTATATTAGAGAAGGGAAGGTTGAACACATATATGTGGCTGACTATAGACACTGGTCTGTTCCATCCTGGCAAGGGAAGGAAGTTAATGGCTTTAGCACCTCTGTCTGTTGGGACTTCACAACTACATGTCCCTACCCTGTCACAAATATATTTGTAACTATGCAGGCATTTGCCTCCAAAACCCTTTCTGGGAATGAAAGGCCCCACTAGTAATTAAATCTTTCAATCCAGAAGGAGTTTTTCCTTGTATTGTAAAGTTTGAGTTGAGAGTTTGTTATAGTGTAATGGCAAGAGATGAGAGGTGATGTTTTTTTCTTGTCTTGAAGAATGCATATTAATGTGTTTGACAAAGCAATTTTGACTTTCTGGTGACACTCTCATCAAGTGTCAGGGGAGGCGAGATATCTTGACTGTTCTAGGCAGTAGTGAAATCCTACACTGGCTTACTCCAGGACAGCCTTGCCTATGCTGTACAAGAGTAGATGAAGGTCAAGATGCTGATTAGAATAAGGAAATGAAACACAAGCTTTATACATTGAAGAAGCTGAATTACTGAGACATATATCATCGCTTCCATTACTGGCAAAGAAACCAACATTGTTTAGATTTGTATGTACAAAGCTTACAGTATCATTAACAGGACACCACTTAATACTGGTACCTGCAGCAATGCGGTTTGTCACAGTTTGGTGCCTTCCCCAGAGGTGACTCGTTAAGTACAGATAACTAGTAGACTTGGGGAAATCCATCACACATTTAAAAACAAAAGAATAAATTGAGGAATATTTTCAATTTATTTTAAGGCACTTAGTATAGTACTGTTATATAACATGTAATATAATTTAGGAAACCCGCAGTACAAATATATGCATTCTTCAACCTTCAAAGCCCATCCCCCTGTTACAGTGACATTTGCAGAGTCTAAAATGTGCCACTTTCTCTTTTTTACAGTGTTTTCAGTGCTTTCTCATAACAATACATTAATTAACTAGCATTTACAAGCAAGATGTGTCTCAGTAAACGTGCGTTCAATTATGCCTATTGCTTTGCAGCAATTTAAGATATACAGTAGTTTGTTGCCAATCCCTACACAGTATAGTTCAGGTACAAAAGACAATTCAAACTAGGCAGTTACTGTAAGATATACTCAAAGGTTATTTAAAGGTGAGGCTCCCTACAGGAAAGCAAGAGAAATCTTGGCACTTTAGTTCTGATACTATTTTAACAATATCTAGGGGGATATTGTAAAAAGTGTTATTATCTGAACAATTAGGATGTGCTTGGGGAAGCTTTGCTAAAAAAAAAAGGGGGAAAAAAAACTTTAATCAGGAGCTGTCAGTGAGATAGTGTAGAAAACAGTTATCGAGGAGAATAGACTTTATTTCTGCTTATTGGATTCCCTGTGGATTTTGTGTTGTGGAATAGAGCTTTTGATTTTGATCTGCGGAATGCTGTCCTGAATTTATCACCCAAAACTGTTAAACCCTTGATAGTGTTAAATTTTGAAAAACTAAAAGAAACCTAATAAGTTCAGTCTCAAACAATTCCTACAATGGCTTGAATTTAGCCTGCTACAATGGGGTCTATTCTGAAAACACAGAATTGCTATTTCTCTGCCTCAATTCAGGCCAATAAAGAATTTTATTGGAACCTTACAAGACTACCTAAAAAGTAAGGTTTTCAAACAGACCTATACAGTGAATTGAGGTGCACAACAGTTAAGATTTATAAAAGCCCTTTACAGAGCAATCCCTGAATTTTACTTCACTTGACTTTTTGACTGCCAAGATATAGCAAGGATCAGGCCAGCACTCTGGGCTTCAGTTACAGTAATCTTGTAGACAGAGGTAAAGTACATGCTATACTGTAGGAAAAACAAGGTGATATAAAGTTGGCACAGCAGAACAGCACAGAATGGAATCCTTTGCTGTTGATGAGGGTAGCCAGCAGGTACCCAGCATGTTTATTTCTATATCGGGTAAATCCTTAAAAGTGACCTAAATCTTCAGGACCTGTGTTGTGTACTACCTGCTGTCCCACCTTATGTTGGGTTGCTATTTGTCCCAGGTTTTCAGCCTGCATTGCTACATTGAATACACAGACATGCAGGATTTTCAACTGAAGCGCCCGGTAACCCACACCAGCATGTTATTGTTACCATTTACAGAAATGTAAGAAAATGCATTAGTCAAAATTCTGGTAATTCAAGAATATTTCAAGATCAAGAAGGACAATATCATGAACTAGGACTGCAGTTTATTTTTGGATCTTAAAATTCAGACTGCACAGTTAATGGCTGGATTCTGGTTCTGCTCCTCTTCATCAGTTCACAGTACAGTACTTAACTATTGTAAGTAAAGATTTGAATAATTACATTGTGGTAGAACTAAATCTCTTTGTCGATATCAGAATTCATTTATTATTGATTTTCTTTTCTTACTACTGCACTCAGGAATTATATCAAACATTTTTGGAATACATTTTTTTATTGGTTTCTATTTATACTGGGCATATGATCCTGGACTTTAATGAGTTTTAATTGTGTGCATTCTATTAAAATTTCAAGACTTTGATGATTGCTTCTTACAAGGGTAAGTTAAAAGAAGTAATTACATTTTATTAGTTTAATTAAAATATAATAGGAATCCACACAGAAATAGATAGAAACTCATTACATCAGTGACATGTGTTAACAGTAAAACAAAAGATTAAATTGCTTTTCACCTGAATTAGGCTGTTGTTTTTCTACAATGTGCACTATATATATATATAGTAAAGTATAAGTATAAGTAAAAGTATAAGTTGTGTAGCATTATAATATAATGATGTTCAAGAAAACAAAAATAAAAATGTCTATAATTGGAGGAGCAGCTCAAACTGCTGGTACAGTTAAATTAGTGTAGAAAAAAAAGAAACTTTAAAAATCCCATTTGGGAATGAAGAGTAAATAACATTTTGAAATGTTATACCTTCTGGTTTTAACAGGGTAACACAATGTAGAGCAATGCAGTGTTGCAGTGTGTATAAAGAAGTTGTTTTATTGTACGGTTTTTATTCTGTTTGTTCTGTTTGATCATCTCCTATGCCATCAATCCATCCTCTCTCTCTCTCTCTCCTGCTTTGTAACTGTTGGCCTTGCAGCAGAGCTCCCTGATCAGGAAGGTGAAGAGGACTTTGCCCAGCCCACCTCCAGAGGAAGCTCACCTCCCCATCGCCACCCCACAGCTTCCCCAGATGTATATGCCTACCCTACCCCAAAAGGTGGGGCCCAGGCCGTTCCAGGCCACCAAAGCCAGTCTGCTGAAAGACATCACCCATGAGCTGAAGGTGGTGGAGCAGGAGTCCACCAAGCTGCGCAAGCAGCAGGCCGAGCTGGAGGAAGAGGAGAAGGAGATTGATGCCAAGCTGCGGTACCTCGAGCTGGGAATCACCCAGAGGAAGGACACCCTGCTGAAGGAGAGGGAACGGAGGGAGCTGGCCTACATTAGGTGCATGGGAGACACTCATGACTACATGTCAGACAGCGAGCTCAGCAACATTCGAATCGCCACCACGTATGAAGGAAATGGGCTTTTGACCAGGCCCAGCACGGCTCCCATGAATCAGTTCTCTGAGTTCTCCACCGCCCAGTACCCTACCACTTCCTCCTTCATCACCTACCAGTACCAGCCAACCCAAACAGTCCCACTGGGCACAACCACTTACCAGCAATCTGGGTTTCAGCCTCCTCAATACCAAACACCCACTAACACCCAACAGCAAATGCCACAGCAAATTCCACAGCAAATGCTACAGCAACAGCCACAGCCACAGCCACAGCCACAGCCACAGCCACAGCCACAGCAACAGCCACAACAACAGCCACAGCAACAGAACACCTTCCAGACCCATCAGCAAGCTCCAGCTTACAACACACAGAGCACTTTTCAGCCACCTATCTTTGCCCAGAACCAGCCCTATCAGTCTGATCTCGGAGTGCAGAACCATCCAGGCTTTCAGCCCCCTGTGTCCTACCAAGCGCAGACCACATACCCAAGCCAGACATCCTACCAGCCTGGCCAAAATGTACCTTTCCAACCGCAGGCTGAGATCCCTAGTGTTCACCAGAAGCCACGGCAGACCTCCCTGGCCGACCTTGAGCAGAAAATGCCCACCAACTACGAGGTCATCAGCAACTCCACTGTGGTTGTGACCTCCGCTGTCCCTGAAGTCACCTATACCTCCACCACTGTGGCTAATAACTATGGTCAGTACAAGCCTCCTGAGACCACGCTGGCAGACCGGATGAACGTTGTTGAATGCCCCACGTCTGTCTACTCTTCTGAATCAGTCTACACCAACCTGGAGCAGAACATTCCCCGCAATTATGTCATGATCGACGACATCAGCGAGCTGACCAAACAGAACTCTGGCACATCTTCAGAGATGGACAAGCCCGATACACAGACCCACTCTTCCAACGGGCACTACGGGAAGGACCGGTATGAGCTGAGTGAGAATGGGAACTCCACAAGAGGCAGCTCCTACTCTAGAGCAGAGGAGGAATCTGAGGAAGATATGTACGACCACCATGGCAGGGGTAAGAACAGCAGCAACTACAATCAGAGAAGTGGTGACAGTCATGGCAGAATGGGCAGCAACAGCAGTAGCGTGGGTGGGGGATCCTCCTATTATTATGACGACTACAAGCACTCCTCATCACGCGACAAGCATGGATCCAGCATGGGCGTCCAGAAGCATTCCTCCAAGAATCTGGCCCCAGCAGTGGTATCCTCCAAACGCAGCAAACACAGGAAGCAGGGCATGGAACAGAAGATCTCCAAGTTCTCCCCCATTGAAGAAGCCAAGGATGTGGAGTCTGACATGGCCTCCTACACCATCACCCCATCCTCTGGTGGCAACTGCCATGTAATGTCCAGGGCAAAGAAGCTCCAAGATGAGATCACATATGGCTTGAAAAAGAACATCTATGATCAACAGAAGTATTACGGCACATCCAGCCGGGATGCCTACGAGGAAGACGATCGCATATACAGCAGCGGGAGGTCGAGGTCCACAGGCTACGGGATGGACAAGATCTCGTCAAGAGATTCGGGCAACCACAGGAGCAAGTCCTATGAGAGGGATGCCATGGAGCGATCCCAGAGGGGTAGTCAGAGCCGTGGACGGCCCTCCATGCGCTCCCAGAACTCTGAGGAGGAGAGCCCGCTCAGCCCTGTGGGGAAGCCCATGGGTGTCGGCCATGGTCCTGGAGGGTCAGAGCCACCTGATAGCCGAAATCAATACGGCTCCAGCCACTCCCTGCCTGACGTGCAGGATCACATCAAGGATATACCCAGAAGCCACACCTACAAGCCCGACGATGCTTACGTCATGGATGACCTGCATTGTGCTGTGTCTGACAGTGAAGGTAAAGACTGAAGGGGGTGAATGCCAAACCCCCACACACCTTAACTTCCCCCACCCAAAAAAAATGCATGCCAAGATTGCGTTGAAATAACCACCTGCTCTGTCTGACTGATGTCGTGTTTGCAATGCCCAAGGCTGAACCAGCATGTGCCTTTTTACGTTGCATTATTATTATTTTTTTTTTGTATATTATCGCATGTGAGCTGCAGCTTCAGTTTTATATGTATAAATCGTCTCTATTTTTTAAAAAAATGTTCATTTCTGGTGTTGTGCCGTGTTCTGTCTTGTGGATTTTGAAACTGTTTTTGTCGTATTTTTGGTCCTTTTTGGTTTTGATGTCCATATTTGATTTGTTGTGCCCTGAAGAATTGCAGTGCGTGTTGTAAAGTTCGCCCCGTTTTATTTTCCTTGCATGGCTTCAGTCTGCTCGCCCTACTCACCGACGGATATGGAGATTGACTGTGATCTGTGTTTGGTTTCCAAAGCCTATCATTTGGGGCAGGAGGAGACGGACTGGTTTGAGAAACCACGGGAGTCCCGCTCTGAGAGGTCCCGGTACTATAGCAGTACTGGCGGTAGCAGTGGGCACTCTTCACAGAAGCGGGACCATATCAAGCACACATACCATGACTACGATGAGCCTCCTGATGAGGACCTGTGGCAGCAGGATGACTATGCCCAGCCTCGCCATTCCTCATCCACTTCCCGGGACAGCAGGCACCATGGGACCAACTCTGGGAGACACTCTTCCACCTCCCGCCATTCCTCCGAAGAGCCCAGGTCCTCTAGATCCTCCAAGCAGCATTCCAAGGATACTTCTATGCGCCACGAGTCCAGGCAGCAGCCAGGCTCTTCATCCTCCTCCAAGAGGAGCCAGCCTTCTGACCAGAGATCTTCACAGGGCTACCACTCTTCAGATTACTCACGCCAGCCCACCAGTCACCACCAAGGTTCTTCGGAAGGTCAGAGATTACAGAAGCAGCCACTGCAGTCCCAGCAGCCACTGCAGTCCCAACAGCCGCTGCAGTCCTCCCGGAAGCAGGACATGCAGTCTCAGCAACCGCCGTCTTCAAGGCAACAGCCGTCATCTCAGCAGCCGTCGTCACGGCAACAACAGCAGCCACCCCAGCAGCAGCCGGGAAGGCAGCCGACGCCTCAGCAGCAGCAGGGGCAACAAACGCAGCGCACCCAGCAGCAACAGGCACAGACGTCAGCGACACGGCAACCGCAGATGCAGCAACAGCCGGCGCCTGCACAGCAGCAGCCAGTACAAGCACAGCAGCAGCAGCCAAAGCCAGGCCAGGTTGCAGCCCGGGGTCCACAAGCAGGCCCTCCACAGACAACAGCGGTAAGCAGTGTTAGGTTACTTACAATAAATTCATTGTAAAATCACTAACAGTGAGAGTAATGTGGCACACACACACACATAACTGAATATTTTTACTACAAATTCTTCACTTATTTTCCTCTGTGTGCTTTGTGCATTACTGCACTATATTGTAAGCATTAAAAAAAAGAAAAAAACTGTAGTATGGCTCGCTTGTTTTGACACAACAAACATCCCTGTATACTGAAGACTGTTGCCGTTTATATGCAGGAATCCAGTATAGGAGAGTGGAGAGTGATGATCAGTGGAGTCTGTTTAAGAGTAGCTCCTAAACAGTACTATTGCAAGTCACTGCTCTCGTAATACTGCAGTAAGTTTTTGTAGTGTGAAATTATGTTTGCAAAAAAACAAGAAAAACATATAAGATGCAGCAGCACTAGAAGTAGATCTGTTTGGGCCAGTTTATGTGTGATGAATCTGCCCTCGACACCTAATTATTGTTTATTAATTTCTGATGAAGTTCACGGGCCCTGAATAAAATGTTAAAAAGTAAAAACAGAACAAACCAAAGAAATTGACTGCGTCAAGATTTTTAATAAAACAATCATCTCAGGAGCAGGAGCTACTCGGCAACACAGCATGAGAACCAGTAAACCCCCTTTTATCCAGTGCTTAATCTGTGCCAGGGCTTGCCGGGGCCCAGCCCGGGAACCTCTGGTAGCATGCAGAGTGATAGCCCTAGTTAGAAATCTCATAATGCTTTGTTTTTAAATTTTCAACACAGTTGTATAAAGTCTGCAAGTTGTTACGTGCGCTAAAGAGAGCCAGTCCGCTGCCACGGTTGTAGCCTACTTTAAATTACTTTACGGTTTCAGCTTGAGTGCCTTGAAGTAAAATGACATGGGCTGCAACTCTATTGTCATTTTTTAACACAAATAAGCTTACTTGATTTGAAGAACTTCTTACATTGCTTGGTTTGATTAAATGAGTAGTACACAATGAAATATGAAAGCTGAAAAAAAAATATTATAGCCTACTTCAATAGAAACATTAGCCTGCTATATTATATTAAACCAAAACAATAAAAAAATAGGATGATCTGGTTCTCTCTTGCCTTTTTCAATGAATATAATTTAATTAATACAGAATAAAAACATACTAAGATAACAAATATCTTGCCTAAGTTTAATTAATCGTTTTTGTAAACTACCGGCAGCTTCTGTTGCATACACATCACTGATAATAGTTCAGACCGTGGGTCAAACCAATGTTTGTGTTGGGCTGCGTATTTTTTTTAAATCAATGTCATCTTTCTGGAGCCCTCTAAACGCCTTTTAATTTGTTTGTTTTTTAAACCATGTAAATGCAAAACCATAACAAAACATGTATACAGGCTTTATTTATTTTTTAATTATTTGTCCTTTGGTTGCCTTTAATTCATTTCTCTGCACGTAGGCCTACTACTTTGCATATGATGTAGAATACATGATTGTAAACGTCTAACGCTAGTAGGTACAATACTCTTGCAAATAAACGTGTTATGATTTTGAATGTGCGGTTCTTGCTTGTGCCCTGGCAATTTTCTTTACAAATTAAGCACTGCTTTTATCCTCTCATAGCCACCAGGACTGGCACGTCCGACTCAGAAATCCCTGCAGTGCAATACTTCGTCTCAGAGCTTGTTAGTACTTCTATTCCTTACTTCTGCTCTTTGGCTTGGAATTTGTTTCCACCGGCACTGAAGACTGTTGTCTGAGATACCATATCTGCTTGATATAGCACCCTTACTCATATTAGTGCCCAGCTTTACTGGCAAAATTGTTAAATCAATACATTTCCTAAACTGTGAAACCTGGAATTAACTGAAAGTTCTCTTAAATGAACCTTTCAGTTCTTCCCTACTAGTTGTATTTTTGGATAACTGTTGTTGGCTTCTTTAACAATGCTCTACAACAGTCACTCACGCTGTCTCTGTGTTGGCAGGTGAAGACAGAATCGGCAGATGCTTCCAAACTGTCTGCTAAGCCGACACAACAGCCAGCTAAAGCACCCCTGCCAACGACCCCGGCAACTGGCATAGGTGAGTGAAACCCATTGAAAGAAACAGAGGTGTCATAGACTGATGTGCTGTCTTCCCAGATGTGAAGAACCTCATGCAAGAAGACACAGAGAGATTAACTGTTTCAGCACTAAGTGGTTGATTTGATCAACGTACTATACAGTACACCCAGCAGTGGCTTATCCAAGCCATTAGTTATTAATATTAGCATATTAGATTAGTTTATTGTCCTGCAGTTTCGAGTGGAGTTCCTGCAGTGCTGAAAGAATTTAACTTAGTGTAATGAACTTCTTCTCATGATTGTGTTATGCTATATAGAGGTCAGAATAACATTTGTTTCCAGAGTCTTCTATAATTCTATTGTGAACACTAAATTAAACAGACCATTGCTCGTAAGCTTGGGAGCTAATGTGTGAACAAACACGTATCTCTCCGGGTGTACAAGATCAGTTTATACTATTGATTGAGTGTCAGTGGAGTCATACCAATATTACATTTTCTTGCAGTTGGCTGCGCTCTGGAGATCGATTGAGATTAAAAGGGTCACAGGGAACTAAATTCTGGCCTTTTTCACATGCTCGCAAATAAATAAACATGTGTATGTAATACTCAGAATGTAGAAGGCTTTAATTTGATTCTGTTAGAAATGGAAAGAGGACTTTATTGATTTTATTGATCTACTATTGATCCAAATTACCTGAAAATATTGAAATTTTAACTGGTGAAAAAAAAAAAGATATCTGCTAGACACTGCAGGATATATACCAGTATAGGAGTAAAGACCTGGGTCAGTCTGGCCCATTGTATATAATTGTGAATTACCTGTAGTCGTTCTTATAATCTTAGATGTCAGACTTCTAAGTTTTTCAGTTGCTAAGGTCTGTATGAAATATGGGAAAAAAGCATTCCTTTTTCTACCTCCAACTGAAACTTTCTGTCTTTTACCTTTTAAAGAATTTCAAATAAAAAATGTACATCTCTGTAGCCGAGGTATGTTTTTATTTTGACCGGTGCTCGTAAATTGTTTCTTGTAATTTGATTAACTTGTTTGTATTGGTTGTGCTCATTTGAATTTGTTTGTGTGTTTTTTTTATTATTATTATATGCCACCTTCTTAACCAGGACGCCCTTGAAAAAAGGATTTTAAACTCCTGGTTAAATAAAATAAAATAAAGAGGGATAAGGAACAATAGGATCTGCCCCAGCCTGGCCCCGGATCCAATCAGCACTGTGTCTCTGTTTCCACACAGGTTCAAAAGCAGTCCCAAGACCTGGGGGAGTGGGGGGCGCTGCTGCTGCTGGACAGCCAGCGACAGACGAGAGTGTGCTCTCCAAAATCTTACCTGGGGGGGCCGCGGAGCAGGCCGGCAAACTCGGAGATGGTAAGCAATCCCCGTTACCAATACATTATTATTTCTGATTGCTTTTATTTTCTTTTTTTTTTTTTTTTTTTGTGAAGCAATGATCATTCTTAACACATATTTTGTATTACCTTCCTCCATACAGCTGTGTCTGCATTCGGAAAGAAATTTACTTCATTGTGGTGAGCAGCTAAGCAGTGGGTAAGTGTCTTTCATTACTGATAATCATTTATTTTACACTATACTGTACAGTAACCTCGGATTATTATTATTATTATTATTATTATTATTATTATTATTATTATTATTGTTAATCAGTCATTTAGCAGATGCTTTTATCCAAAGCAATTTACAGTGACCAGGGGGGAAACTATGCATCACAACTGTGGCTGCAAAGTCATTTACAAAAAGACCTCGGTTTTACACACAATCCAAAATACAATGAATCCCACGTTGTACAGAGGTTATTGTTTCAGCCAATTTGAGAGTTTCAACAGCACTTCCCTGATTCCCCATATCATGTTATTTGAGCTGGATGGGGTAGCCAAGTTATATTTGAAATACTGCATGTGAAGTGAATCATAGCACTATCCCTGAATAAAACAGTGTTGATCCGACAGTAATCTGTATGAGATAGCCCATTTAAACCCCCACCTGGATTTTAAAGCTGAAACTTCAACAGCCTTATCCATTTAGAAATGCATTAGAAAGACAAAACGCGATCTAGTAAATACTTTATTTCGTACAATGCAAGTGCATGTTTTTTTGGGGGGTTTTTTTGGTGCTGATTTCTTCGTTCTAGGATTTCTGGAGTGGATAAGGAGAAAGACTCCAGGCTTTGTATTGGAAAAACCTATGAACAACCCCCTTGTGTATTTCATATAAGAGAGAGAAACGTGGGACTCTGAGTGTGCAGTGAGTCTGATTACGCTTTTACTGTACTGTGTCATATTGTTTGCACAGATGCAAAGTCACGTGCTGTGCCACCTGATCAGCTGTGTAACTTGCGGGCCAATTGCAGTTAGCTGTTAGATAGCATGGTGTATATCGGATAGAGCCAAACATGTATATACATTTGAAACAGGCCCGATCCCACAGTACAGTATTACCCTGGAGTGCAACCAGGAAATCGTCATAAAGGAAACATTGATAGTGGCGGATCAGTCTACTTGTGATATATCCTTATACAGTACATTAAGTATAGATTGCTACAGCATTACAATAATGTGATCCTGCTATGAATTTACTAAAGCATGCATGTATTATACAGTTTACTAAAGCATGCATGTATTATACAGTACATTTGTTCTGTCTGGAATACAAGTATTATTATTATAATCTGTTTATTTAGCAGACGCCTGTATCCAAGGTGACTTGCAGAGACTCTTCTGATAGACTTTTCATTTATATCCAGCCAACAGTGGATTGGAATCAATGATGCCCAGACAGCACTGGAGATCCTGAACATGCACATCTGTTGAAGAAGAGACTTTTATTGTTTTATTGCTCAGGCAGGAGGTAAGGAAAGAAAAGAAAGGACTGTAATGTGCTGCTATGCAAGACAATAAAAATCTTAGTCATTTCTTTTTATTGTGTCCTTTGTGTGCTTTAAGGTCTGTGAACATTTTTTGCACTGCTACCCAAAATATACAAAAACCCCAACAAGACGCACGTCTCTGGCATTGCACGTTGTCTGGCCACATCATTGGCACCCCAACAAGAAGCATGTCCCTGGCATTGCATGCTGCCTGGCCACATCATTGAAACCCCAACAAGATGCTTGTCCCTAGCATTGCACGCTGCCTGGCCACATTATTGGGCCCTGTCTGCCTGATTGGATTTGGCATCACCCTGAATTAGAGAAGCCAAATAGTTTGGTCATGTGATGGAACGTGTGATCACTGCAGCACTACAAAGCAGTTTATTTACTTCGTATTTAATCTTGTCCTTGAGCTAAACAAAGCACACATACAGTGGACGTCACGTATTTCAGCCAGTCTCAATACGCCCCCTGTACTGGACTGTGACAGGACATCAGGCATCATCTAATTTCAGCCTCACCTTCGGCGTTTTATTACTCTCCCAGCTCTCCAACATATAGATTTCTGATACAATTCCCAGGTCACGTATCACAGCAGGAATAACAGAACTATCATTAAATGGAGCAGTGTCACCTATCTCCTCCCCGCTGGTGTCAGGAAGTAGCCTATCGATCCCCCTGCTCACCTATATGCTGCAGTGTGCACCAGAATAGCAGGGCTCGATACGCTGTGAAGGGCGTTGTCAGGGTATGAGTGAACAGACTTAGTTTTATCTCTGCATGGAAATTGAAGTTTAAACAGTGCTTGGTAAAGGCTGCCACGGTCTGCATAGGCTACATGTGCTTTGGGTTTATATAAGTGCACGTGGTTATTGCTTTGATTTCTTTTCTATTTTTTTTATCATTGCCTTTCTATTAAGATGGCACTCACTGACCCCCACCCACACACACACCACACAACCGCACCGTTTGGAAAGCTTTGCTTCAGGACTAAGGTTACACAGGGTCCCCTGATGTGGAGCCGAGTAAAACAAAAATGTTTCTGATAATACAGTGAGTTTTTAGTGTTTTTAATTGCTGCAGCCCTGTTAACCGGTACTCACTGTTTTGAACTCTCTCTACCTTTTTTTTTTATAATATCATAGTCTGTTTGTACTTCCATACTAATGGGTTATTTAGTGTATTTGCAAGAATGCCTGTGCTGGATTAAACCTTTTTATGAATTTTATTAACTAGAGCAAGGGATTTAAGCAATCACAGTTTAAAAGACACTACAGGATGTTTAATTATGCGATTATTGTGTGACAGCTGGACCTGTTTGGAAAACCATCATTATTAGGCATTTGCACACTGACTACTGCCACAGGATGCCACCCTGTGGAGAGTGCTCTCTATGTGGTTAACCTTGAGGGGGGGTTCAAAGTGTTCCCACGCCCCAGTAGCTTTTCAAATAGTGTTTTAATTACTTGGTAAGA
The DNA here is from genome assembly GCF_017654505.1 of Polyodon spathula. Classification (NCBI taxonomy): domain Eukaryota; kingdom Metazoa; phylum Chordata; class Actinopteri; order Acipenseriformes; family Polyodontidae; genus Polyodon; species Polyodon spathula. The sequence goes on along the minus strand of NC_054549.1, from coordinate 36,528,344 downwards.
CCGGGCTTGCTGTGTGACATTCTTTTCACTATGTTTTGTTTCGGTTAGGCTTAAACTTGGTATGGACATTCCTTAGCATTATTAAGGTATCAAAATTCTGAGTGGTTGTGTTAATGAAGGCTGTATAGCAAGAACCTTTCGCCTAAATTCGATGAGCATCGACGCACAGTCAATGTAGGTCACAGGAACGAGGATGTAAAGTAGTGCATGTTTGTGTAACAGTCAATATTTTCACTTCCAAAACCATCTTCTTTACAACAACCATTATCAATGCTGATCTGGAGTCATAGCTGAATACAGTCTGCTGACCAAGAACCCCAATGCTTCCAGGCCACCACAGGGTTAAAATATGAAATCAAAATGAATGCTTATGGCATGCTACTCTGATGAATAACACTGAAATGAATAGAGGGGGCCAACGCTTCCGGGCATTGCTGCATTTAATAAAAGTGCAAACAAGCAGTTTCAATTGCGCTGTGTTCTTGTCTGCAGTGACGCATTGTATGCAGGCTGTCTGCTCATTAGTTACATTGTTTAATGGCATTTTCAAAGGCTGGTGTAGTTGCTCAGGCTGATCTTCCTGTTCAAGGTCAGAACTGATGGAGCAGAGATAGGAATCGCTAACAGAGGGGTCGGATCTTTTTACAGGTGATGGCAACGCTTCAGTTGTGAACCTGCTGTTCATTATCACAGGTTATATATAGTGAAGTGAATTCCACCATGCTGGGCTTAAGCAAAGCTCATTGTGTGGCAACTGCGGTTGTTTGGTTGTTTAATGTTTTTATCCCGTACCCTATAAAAACAGTAATCAGCTTGCATTTTTAATTGTATACCTTTACAGCATTTACAATTTCAGTTGCGTGTTTTGCGGGAGGTATAAGAGGATAATCCCCTTTTCCCCTGACTTGAAAAATCTAATATATATATATATATATATATGGATGAAGGCTATATTTGCATCCTGAACCATTTGAAAAAAAAGCCTTATACCACAGTAGTGACATCAAAAAGTGATAATTCCTCAAGAGGAAAATATACTTGAACTTTGACCCATTCACCTCCTTGAGACCATCACTTTTAATTCAGACGCATAATGTATCGTTTTCCATCACTCGACAACACCCACAGTACAGAAATGTGAATTCATCATCAACAAAATGAGGATACGTGAAACAAAAATATGAAAAAAAATGATATAAAACTATCTCAGAAACTGGAGTGGAACAGGAAATTAAAACAAGGTAAAGGCAATCATCCAAATAAAGCTGAAGCACTAATGGATAATGGCATAGAACGTCTGTACAGCCCTGAAACATTACGTTTTTTTTTTTTTTTTTTTAAACTACTTAGTATCACAAGGGTATCCATGTATTAAAAATATATATATATATATATTATAAAAAATAATAGATGGGCTTCTTCAGTGAGTTACAGGAAAACAATTCCATGTTTGGTTTCTGTGAAAGTTTATAAATTACTCGACCTGTAGAGAAACGATTATTTGGTTCTCGTCTGCGGTTCTTACTTATAGCATTGCGCTTGAAACTTGACTGGGCTCCTACTTGAAAACAAACAAACACGTTGCAGTCTTTATCACAGACTCAATGTGTAAGCCTGGCTACCGAGTGAAGTTTCAAATGCAATTTCTGTTTCCAGCAGATACGACTTTTCTGAGATATAATATATATATTAATATTAAACTTTCTCCTTATTTTCAAAGAATATATTATACATATATATATATATATATATATATATATATATATATATATATATATATAAAAAGTTGAACTGATACCCTTTGTTTTCCTATTTGAAAACACTCAACCCTTCTGCATGTGAAATTTTTTGACACCCCCTAGACCGGTAGCAATGTACCCTCACAACCAAAAATCCTAGCAATGCTTTGGCTTCCACTGCAATTTATATGCATGACATTGTGGTTTGGGTCGTACCAAACCACCAAATGTAACAATAGAACAGTCGAAAAATGATATATTCTCAATCTATTTCTATGCAGCAAAATGTAGCAATATAACCTTATAGTATCCATATGGATAACATATTTGCATGATATCCGAGTGCACCTGTGATGATGCAGTGTTCTATTCCTGAAACAAAGTAACTATTTGGAGACAGTATATAAAACACTTCGGTAAAGGACATATGCAATGAGCCATGATGAGGCTGAGGTGCATGTCACTGTGCAGAATAAACTCACGTGGTGCAGCTGATGTCATGAATCTATTTGGGGTTTGTTTGTGATGGGTTGATGTGATGTACTGTACAGTTTCAGAAACAGGCACTGTCTGATCTTTTGTGAAAATTACAGTATAAACTGGGGTCATGCCTTCGTTCATTCATTCATTCATTCATTCAGTCATTCATGTTTTGTTTTTGTCAAGGTGTATGGTGATCATATTGGCTGTTTGGGATATTTCAATGATTTCCATCTCAACAATAATTTGGTTGAAACTATTTCTGTCAGAGTTATTTGCCTTTGTTCTGTTTCCTAATTAACGTGATCCAGGCTTGTCTGGTCTTGCATTTCTGGTGTGTACCATCATTTTAATAATTTAACCTCTAATTATCCCAAAAGTGTTTCAGTCTTCAGACTTTTCACTCAAGTATTACATTTTTCTTTTTAAATTGACCTTTTACGGTCCTTTTTTTAGCTTGATAAAAATAGATATCCCACATGATACATGAGTCAGGCAAAATGGAGACGTTAATAGGGCTTCATTAATTTCATCCATCTAATGTGAACTGGATTAGTCATTTTGAATCCCTGTGGAAGAAACCAACTGAACACTATACCGTCTGATTGGGATGCAAACAATGAAAGAGCAAGATTATTTTTCTGAAAGTGAAGAAACTTAATCGTTTCCAATTGTGTCTTAAGCTCTTGATTAAAGACACAAAAGATAAATATACCTACTTTTTTGTTCTCTAGTCCCCTATCTTATTTGACTTCCTCCCTGCTTATTTCAGATTCTTTATCTTCGTCTTGACGTGACGCACGGCATCCAATATTGACGTCAGTCTCTCAACTTGCAAAAGCTGTTCGTTTCACATTTAAAAGCAGCACTGCTCTCCTTGTGAATTGCTACACACTGGATCTGCTCTCTCAACCCACGGCAGTTCAGAGGTTGCAGCAGAGATTAAGTTAACTCAGCGGGCTCATTCTCAAGTGATCAGTAGGCCAGGGATTAAAAAATAAAAAGCACTGAGACTGAATTACCCTCTCTCTTCGAGAGAGGATAATCCCACTAGGTCAGAACGGAAATGATAGAAGTCTGTTCCTGGTGAGTGGATCATGAGAGGGCTTCATTCACCAGTGCTATTAATACTTTACCTTTCACAAGTGCAGCCAGTATTGCTTTTTGCATTCCCATTTTGTTGTTCATTTTGTTGCTCATGAGAGGTTAAGCAAGACCAAAGCTCTCTCTGGTTATCCACAGACAACTGAACCTGTGGCTGTATGAACTTGCTCTGATGCTAACACCCTTGTCAGGAGTCAATGAGCTTTTGCAGTATGTGGCTGTCTTAACTGATGGTCAGTGAAGCCCAACCATGTGCTTTAAAAGAAGAGCCAGATCCTTTGTTCTGGATTGGACTGAGAACAGCAGGTTGTGCTCCCTGCCGTTGCACTGTGATAGTTCTGCTGGAGTGTGGTTTTTTTATCTGTATTTTGTATTTCTCTGTTTATTTAAATCTTTGATTTGTTTTTATTATCTTTTTTGAACTGCAGTCTTTCACCTCTGTGTCTGCTATTCCTGCCGCTGGCCATCCTTGACCACTATGCTACCCTACCACAGAGCTGTTCTGTCTTTATACCCACCCAATCTATTTTAAAGGCGTTGTGTTGTGTGAGCTAACTTCGTGTCTCCACATGTATTTGTGCTTGTGACCCACCGGAAGTGAAAGGCTATTGAATTAACCCTTTGACCACTTAGCAGGAACCTTTGTGCCTCCAAAACCCATCTAACTCATGTTATAATTCATTAAATTAAAATAAACTATTTTATTGGAAACAGGTACTGTAGTGGAGCAATTAATTGACAGTCCATTTGAAAGATTCTGCAGGTTAATTAACAGTGTTTAACCTCTGAGTTTTTATTTATTCCGTGAAAGATACCTGTATTGACTTTACTCCCTTCACCGCTGATCTGTTGTCCCTGTGCTCAGACACATGCTGTAGCTTGTTGTTGCTGGACAAGCGATGGAAAGAAAGTGCAGTAATTGTTTCCGTCGTCAAGGGTTACATAAATCAAGGATTTGCAGCACCAATCAAACCAGTTCCTCCAGCTCCTGAAAACTGTTGTGTGACTTAACACTCCTGACTCACCTGTCCGCAGCCATGAATTAAGTTGCCATGGAAGTGTATCCTATAGATTTTTAATTTTATTTTATTTTTTTAATGTGCTGGGATCTTATTAAATGGAAAAACTGTACTAGAGTCAGTATGCTGGCTTAGCTTTGCAAAACCCTGTGTGCTGTGTTTTAAAATTTCCATCCCATGTGCAAACTGTTATAAACCAGAATGAGCCCTTAGAAATTATAGCCTATTCAGAGCTGCCAATTAAGGGTTTAACCCTTTTTTAAATTGCTTAACAAATGCCCTCATATAAAGACTAGAAGAAAGTTTTGTTTATTCGTCCCAATATGAGGTCATGAAGGGGTGTGAGTTGGGTGTAGTGGCACACCCATTGCAGTGTTATACATGGGCTGAGCAATTGAAGGCTTCAGTATCTTGGGAACCGCGATACCAAATGTGTGTGAAGCAGCTGCTTTTGAATTTAAGGTACAACAACATGCATTGATGTGTGTGTGTGTGTGTGTGTGTGTGTGTGTGTGTGTGTGTGTGTGTGTGTGTGTGTGTGATATAGAACTTACACATAATGAAAGGATTCACGTGCTGTGATCTTTGAGCACTGGACTGAGACACACTACAGCTCACATGCCTGTGATTGAACTCTTTTCCAGTGTTGCATTTCTGCTTTTAAAAATGAACAACCTCCAGGGGGCAGGGTATAATTAATTAGCAATACCTCCAGCATGTGAATCAATTAAACAGTGTTAACTTGCATTTTACATACTGTTAAATTCATTGAAAGATAAATATACGCTAAAGGGACTGCTAGTTTTTCACAGCCTTGGAACACAGTGGGACCTTATTCCAACATTGTTTAAATCAGTTAACTAGGCCATGATAAGTTACATCTCAGCATGTTTTGTTTTCTGCAGTTTAGGTAGATAGAGATAGATAGATACAGTAGCAGCTGGATAAATGTATTAAACAATGTATATCATTTTCAGCTTAACCTAATAGTTGTATAGATAGATAGACAGATAGATAGATAGATAGATTTTTTTTTTCACTGTCATTCACAGTAATGGTCTGTAGTGGTTTTTCATTGATCACCACTGCCACCCAGTGTACATTTTCAGCATTGCAATAGCACCTAAAAGCACAGGGTTGCCTGTGGTTCAGGATTCTTATACAGTCACAACAGAGCAACGAAACATGTCTGATGATGGACAACAAGACAGTAGCTGACTCCTAGAAGTGGTTACTTAGTCTTTACAGGTATATGGGCACCATGTGTGCTTTATATATGGTTCTGCCATTCAGACAGCATTAACAAACTGCAGAATGCAGCATTTTGGCAGAGAATCATAATACCTCTTGATAGCTGGACTTCAAACTGTTTGGGCTTTTTTTGCATTACAGCATTGCAAAGTGCCCTGGCCTCATATCCACCCCCGTGCTGTGGACGTGCTGCTGATGCCTCTGGTGAAAGCTCACTGAAGGCTGAGACACAGTATTGTTGCAGACAGGGGACGGGCTTAAACTGGTGGCTGACAAAGTGATTAAGTGAAGTGTCGTTTAGCACATTCACCCCAGAGGGAGCAACAGCCATGCACACAGTGCTGGTAGGGAGGCATTGATAGACACTGAGGCTGTGGGGCGATTGTGTCACTGGAGGGGCTCATATCTATATGCAGCTTGGGTTACCAGAGGCAAGCTTAGATTTAAACCAATATAAGTAATGCTGGCCTCTCAGGTAAACGCCACTGCCACATTAAAATCCATTCAGTTCTGAGAAGCGCAATCCAAGTCCATTCATATCAGTACAGATAACACTGAAACTGTGTCTATTAACTAGGCCTGCAGTGGTTAACCTTAAATAGAGGCACGTCATATTACAAGGATAGATTATTACATGTGACTTTTACCATATGCATGCTTCACGTAGCCATACAAATGCAAATTCAACACATTTTTTAAATGGAGATGTATTCAATATTGTAGCCATAGCTGTAAGAATTAGCCTACAACCAATTACTATGTAACATAGCTCCATAGCGCCATCATATTATGGGAGTTTTCTGATCAGGGGAGTGTACTTACAGTGCAGAGTGCAATTGGGGTTGAGTGTATTCAGAGATGTGATGGACACAAACCAGGCTGCAGAGTTTATCATTGCTCCCTCACCCAGCTGATCGGGTTACCCCCACTGCGTTCCTGAAATAAACCACCTTCCCCTACTCTCCTCCACCTAATGAGACTTCAGCCTTAATCAATGAGAAAGATGCAGCATTCCCTTTTCACAGCATGGGCCATCTTCCATTACCATTACATATGTAAATTACATTTACATCACAGCAATCACCAGTAGGGTTTTAAACCTCTTTGCATTGTGTTTTAAAATACTGCCTCACGCGTGCACAGCATGCTGTGCAATTGCATTAATAATGTATTTGTATACTGTATTGATATTTTCAACATCACGCACCTTCTTACTGATACACTGGTTGTGACATGGAGGGCCCTGTTGCTGGTTCTCGCGCGGATGTGTACAGCTGAAATTATTTTCCTTAGTCGTGTAGATCATTTGTATTCACTATTTATTTTGAATGTCTTTGTATCTGAAAGAATTGAAGGAATCCCACAATATATTAATCAGAAAAAATAAATCAGCACTAGAAAGTCTTGTGAATACATTCTGAAGGTTGTAACACTGACTTGGAGTGGAGCTTCCTGATTGGTCAATCTGAGGTTTCTGACTATAATTAGACTCAGTTAGACATGGCCTGGTAGATAAGTGACCGTAGCAACAGCACAGTTTTCAGAGCTGTAGTCTCGCCAGCTATTGATAGATGAGACAAGTCTTACAAGTTACATCTCATCTGACTTCAGCAGTTCCCTTATGTAGGTTCTAAATGAGCCTTGAAGCAAATACTGTACACTTCCTTCTCTGATCTATGATGTACTAAAAACCAGACATGTGATGACAGGTGTTAGGTGATTTAAGAGGTACCCAATTCCTGAGCAGTTACATGAGATCAGGCGCCATGCCTTCTCCTTGCAATTAAAGCAGGCACCACTTAAGAATGAGTGTCGTTTAGGTCTTTTTGCGGCTTACATCTGTCTAGAATAACAACATTTCTGGAAAACGTTGCTGAGATTTGAAGATGTTAGAGCAGGACGAGTTTCCCTAAAATTTCATTTTACAAGCCAACCAAGAAAAATGCTTTGCTGACGCTCATCCTTCAAGAACATTGGCATACTTATGAACATCTACTGTATTATAGATCAGATTCAAATAAGCTTCACTTCACTTATTCACTTACAGTCTGTATGACTGGTCGTATTTCTGTAACCCATAAGCATAGTGGACCGAGTCTGTGGTGTAAATGACGTAATGCGTGCAAAAGGAAATATACCAGATAACAGTTCATGCAAACGTGCCTGTCTGTTGTGTACAATCTGGGGCTGAGGGGTGCACGGTGCTTGGTTAGCAGCACCCTGCCTGTGCAGTGGGTCGCCCTGCCTCTCCCTGAGCCTGTTTTTGCCACCCACTGGAAACCACAGTGCATTAGAATTAGAAAATTATAAACAGGTGTCCATGAGCCAGTAGATATTGGTTATGTTATTCCAGAGAAAAACCTAATAAACTGAGAGGACATCTGCTTTGCCTCACAGTCAGCTAAATGGCTTTATTGAAAACCAAATGAATTTATGTATTGATAAAGGAGGCTCTAAAATATACATTTAGATACTTCTAGCACTGTAGCATCTTATTGAAAGGGAAATCTCATTGACAGCAATGGCGAGTAAAGTAGTACAGCGTACTTTGTAAGCCATTAAATCAGTGTATCTAATGTTCACATTTCGTAAGGTTAGTAAGAGCAACCAGTGTGTGTCCACCTGTATCCTCTTATTGGTGTAGTTTGCATTATGTAGCATTTCTTGTCCCCTGAAATTGTGAAAAATAAAGTGACATTTTAGATGTATTTTTTTCTCTTTCCTCTACTTGTTACCTGAATGAGAAAGGCAGTCACAATGGAACCTAACGTGTCATTTCCTCTATTCTAGCAGGTACAGATCTTATAAGGAAATGCAAATAGCAACAGCTTAGCATGCATGTCTTCCATGCTCACTGTCTCATTTTTTTCATTTTTCTTGTCTACAGCACAGAGAGGACAATGTCGCTACTGCACCTTCAACCAATATCCAACATGGTTCAGACAGGCTTTTGGATGTGGCCTGCCACTGGCTATATCTTAGCTGATTTAGGTAAGTTTTACATAGTGGTATTGCTCTTAGTAGGGTGTTGCCAAGCCACTGTCCCTGGGCTGAAGTCAACTTCCAATGATTGTGTCATCAGACAAACCAGGAGCTGGGAGCAGAGTCCTATGTTTTATAATGCTCTTTAACTTTTGCAGAAGTCTTCCTAACAATCTAAGTTTGCATTGTTTGAAATATCCGGAGTCAGCCTGTATCTCGCTGAACAGGTAAGTCTACACAATTTACTAGAATAACATCTGGGATCGACCCACTCCAGCTGGATATTTAACACAGAAATCCAAAGGCACCTTTTCCAACAGTTTTTGCAACTAGTGATCTTGGACTGCAAATAACTTGTTGACCTCCAAAACTAGTCTGAGAGCTTGCTGTGTGATGAATACGTACATCCCCCTTCCCATTCTTCAGGTTTAAACAGGCAGATGGCTCTCAGCAGGTGCTGCTTCTTTATATCTGGAAATGCAATTTGTTCCCTCTGACAAGCAGCAAACATTAAGATAAGAAATAAGCTATGAGTTATTGGAGCTGCCTTGTGCCTTGTTATCAGGAAGCAATGAGCTCCAGAGCTCCAGGAGGAATTGCTGTTGCCTTGCCTGCACAACTCGATGCTACACAGACTCATTTGTGGTAGGTCTTGCTGATATGGGGCCATTGCCAGAGTCCCAGACAGGAGCCATGAAATCAATCTAACCTGAATGGTACAGGCACATACAGTACTGTCGGCCATTCATATGCAAGCATGACTTGTGTATTCAGGAGTCTCCAGTTAAGGTAACCAAAGTTTCCTAAGAATGGGAGTAATTTTAAGATAACCAGCACCACGCAATACCGAAGAAGAAAAGCTCCCTTGAGCCCCTGAAAAGAGACTAAACCATTTTTTTTTCGAACATTCAGAGCTAGTTTATTAGACCCATATTGATTTTGAATAGGGACACCAGTTGTTACTAATGAAATGTATGTCTCTCTTTCAGATGACCCAGAGATGAACAACTGAAAGGAAACTTCAGAGCCATGAGATCTAGCGCATGTGTTTCAGACCGAAGCCCTATGATTCATCTTCTTGCTGTTGAAGAAGGTCTGAAAGGCTGATCTTCAGACACTCTTTTTGGTGCAGAGGAGCCCAGGACTAGGCTACAGCACGGGGCTACCATTGGGATACTAAGAAGCTAAAGAACCATGTTGGAAAGACAATGGAGCAAGCAGATAAATATGAGAAACGGTGTCCTATTTACCTATCTCTGTTTCTCAGACTGCTAGTTGGGAATCCTGAGAACAGAGTCTACGACAATACTGGCAAACCGGAGTGTCTTTGCACAGCAGGAAAGACCCAGCAGTTGAAGGTGACAGATGATGATTTGTTATCTATTCCTGCATTCTGAGGATTTCTTTTTTCTTCTTTTTAAATATACTGCTGCACTTCATTGAGAATACTTAAGGCTTTGGAATTCAGCCTGTCTGCTGCTTGTTTGATTCCAGTCTTTTTGGCACAGAAAATGGACCTATCCCAGGTCCCACAATCTCCTCTTATTCTTAATAAAAAAAAAAAAGTTTCATAGGTTTTTCTTGTACTAAAAGACCTTTTTTTTAATTTTGAACGGAGCATTTAAAAATAAAAAAAAAAAACATGTCCGTAGATAAATTAAATGCTCCATTTTTTTCTTAACATTCCAGTATGGTAATGATGACCCTTTTGAATGCTGTCTTGTTTTTGCGATGTATCGTAAAGATTTTGGGAAGCGGGCTGCATGTAGAACACCAGAGAACTGTATATCTAGGACCGAACACTGTTCATTACCTGAAGCAAGGAGGCCATAGGACGTTACACAAGTTAAATAGAGAATCAAAAAATAGAGAAAAAAAAAACTAAAAAAACTAAAAAAACAGCGTTGAATCTGGTCACACATTTGAGGACTTTCTGTGATAAAAAAAGAAAGCCATAAAACTGTAGGGCAGTTGAGTTTGTCTTTAAGCCATTGCAAAGCCATCACGAAACCATCCCAAAGCATCCGGTTCTCTGTGTCTATTAGTTCTGTTGATTACTTTCCACCTTTTCCTGATTGTTTTATCGTGTTTGCCTGATTTTCTTTTCTCAAGAGAAAGAAACAGCCTTAATCATTTCAGTTTTATTTTTTACTTGTATACCTCAAACTTTTTTTTTAGTTCACACTGTATAATATTGTATAAAAAAAAGCGGTCAGGAAGTGTTTGCCTCTGCCGTTTATGTTTTAACTGTGCAGTCTGTTCTTATCCATACCTAACAGGCATGCTCAGCGTGAGGTCACTGGGGTCACACTGGCAACACTGTAACAAAATCCAAGGTACTAGTGTGAGCCCTCCACAGATTGCTGCAATGATCCCAGCTCCCCCGCAACGGGCTGGAAGCAGCAAGAGTCTGACTACAAAGGTTCAGCTGGCTGTGGGTTAAGCCATGGCTCTAACTAGTTTCCTTCCCCAAAATGTGAAGAAATGTGTGTTTGAATAGGAAAGGAAAATCTGTACGGGTTGGCTCTGACATTGATCAAATCACCCCTCTTGCATACAGGCCACAAACACCACTTTCACATTGGTTAGGTACAAGGACTGTGGTTTGGTATAAGGACTCTAGATATATACTGTATGAAGTACTGTATTTTTCTTTTGCTCCCAAAAGTTTGAAGCTGTTGATGCTTTACCATTCACACTGTATATCTCCAGATACAGTGTAAGTATTATGGGGTTAGTTAGAAATGAATCTGAACAAACACAGAGGACATCAAGTCTGTTCAAGCAATGTGGTTTGAAAAAATGAACAAGGGGCACACCTTTTGAAGCAGGTACTGTATGGCCCTGATTCACAAAGCAGAGCATTTTTTGATGATCGTTCTAGACTGCTGTTGACGATGGTTTTGCAAAGCTCTAGAACAGCTTGCTGAATTTTATAAAAGTATTTTCTTTTTCAAAACCGAAAAAAAGTTTAAGTCAAATCACAGAAATGGATTGACTTATCATTTCACGTTTGTTGTCTTGACGGCCCAGTGTACTGTTTTATTACAGTGTTGCAGTTTTTTCCCCCCAAAAATCATCTAAAATCCACGCTGATGGGACTGACTGAGCATGCTGCCACACAACCTCATCAACGTTTGTTTTGCGAGCTTCCATTTATCGAAAAACAAAGGGTGGTCGAAAGCAATTTCCATTTCAAACATTCTATGCAATGATATATATTTACTGTTAATATTTAATACCACTATGAAAGTTGTGTTTAAGAATACAATGAAATTGTGTTACCGAGGAACAAAAAAAAAAAAAGGATAGTTTGTATTTAGCGACTTGGTCTGTATGAAGTGTATTTATTGAATTGAGTTTTTTATTTTAGTGGCATGTTTGAGCCCCCTCCCGCTCTCCTCCATGGTTGCCAAAGGGGTAAACATATAGCCTGTCATTATTGTCCTCCATACTGTAGTTTCAAGCATGGGTCGCTAGGTAAAATATGTTGCACGTCCTCATTCAGTCTTAGTGTAGTGGGGTAATTAGTGCTCTTCAGTACTGCCAGGATATGCACTTGTTATTGAAATTAGCAGTAAAAACACGCATACAAACACGCAAACTCTGCAGGTTTTGTATCCTCTGCTTGTATTCAAAATCTCTTGAAGTGTACGATCATTTTTCCAACTCTGCTGGTGTCAGCAGAAACAAATAAATACATTATATAGACCTTCCACGCTCCAGGAGGTACAAACACCATTTTATCAGTCTAGATCATTAGTATCAATAAAAATCATATGTACTGTAGTATGAAAATAACGACACTTGCTCTGATTAGAGTATTGGAGAAAGCAAGCAGCATGCCGCACGGGATATGATTGGGTATTAAACCCAATTCAAGAACAAAGATCTCTTCAACACAATGAAAGGAGGAGCAGTGATATTGTTGGTAATGGAATAACAGGGTTTGATTCAGTGGGTGTGTAGCAATGGATTTTATTAGGAGGCTGTATTTTAACACAGTAAATTGTCTATAGTTTTCGGAAAGGAACAGTTAATGGTGGATAAAACAAGAAGCACATGTATACAGTAGGGTTATACTGACAGGGTCTTTATAATTGATTATACAGGGGGTCAGTCAGCCCTATCTGTAGCTATACAGTGCTGATGAATGAGGCTCCACTAGTATAGCCATACAAGGGCAGCATGCCGTGGATTGAAAGACTCACAGGGTTCCAGTAGCAAAGCAGGCATGTAGCGCTACTGTATGTTCTGCTTGCTGTATCATTCCAGACAGAAGTGTATACTGCCCCCTAGTGCTGCTTCTACTGTATGAATAACAGTTCAGAGCTGCATTCAAGGATTAGCCAAGTACATTTTTTCTAATTTCCACTCACCCAAGCCATTAATCAGTTACACATTCTAACACGCAGCATGTATCCCTTTATTTTGATGAGTTTTAGTTCTCATGCTGCTAAAATGTAACCTCATTGTATAGTGTGTAGTATTTAGTGCAGGTGTGTTTTTGATCCCATGCCAGTAGTGGTCTGTGGGAAAATGTTGAAGCTGCAAGGGGTGACATCTTAAAAGCAAATCTTGGGTCCACACTGAACTATATAACAGAATGTGAGCATAGTGTGTTTTTCCATCTCTCTCTGCCTGTATGATGGGATGCTACTGAATTTCCTTAGCTTCTCCTGAGTAGCACATTACAGTACCTTGGAGCCTCATATTTGGCCATTCCTGTTGATAAGGATATTACATACTCTATTAAAAATAATATAGATGCTTGATAAATGATTATAAGGAAGAACAAAATAACCATTTACTGCACAAAAGCAAACTAGCAATAGTAAGTCTCATTTTGCATGTACTTTTTTTTTTTTTTTATATAATTTGTAAAGGAATAAGGGTCAATAAAGCCTTCAGTATTACAGACCTACTCTTCAGAAAACAGTCGAGGCAGAATGTTTCTGTCCAATAACAAGTGCATAGCCACATGCCACCAAATCCTTAGCACACAACTGAAAATACTTGGCAACCATCTTCACTGTAAATAAAAACTCAAAACTGTACAGCGTGTAAATCTCATGTGTACAGCGATCATTGGCGTGGGTCATCGTTTATGTCCTGGCCCAGCCGACCTGCCAATTTGTGCTTTTGTGTATAAAACAAACAAACAAACAAAAACAGCATTGTGCAGTGTGGCTGGCTCGTATAGACTGTTGAAAAACAAAATAACTTGTATTCAGAAACATACTGGTCTGTGTAGAGTTTCTATACATGTCGTGTTTGTAAAATAAGAAAACTTCCTTAAAGTAAACTTGGCTTCCATGTCATTGTATGGGGGGGTTGGATGTAAAAAAATAAAAAATAAAAAAAAAAAAGATAAAGAAAAGAAGAACAAAAAACCGATTTTAAAAAGTTACATTCACTGTTGTAAGTGCAGTGAGCTATCTCACGTGTATCCATTGTAAAGCTGTGTGTGTGTTTCAATGTATTCTCGTAAACAGTTGTAGTAATTTGGTGCATCATGTCATGTAATGTGATTAATGTGATAATTACCCTACAATACATTTCCGTCAGGAACGAATAAATAAAAAATTTATTCTGGAGTGGTTATTCATAAGATGAAGCGTGGCAACCTCAGCAGGACAGCTGGAGATTCAAAATGACACCACCTACAGTCCCTGTAAAAGTTCCCCATAGTAAAAGCACGGTGAAGCATAGGTAAGCATGGTAAAGAGTAGTGAGGTATAGTAAAGCATAAAAATAAACAAGGCAAACCTTGGTGAACTACAATAAATGCACAGTCTAACTGTGGGAAAATCATGGGGAAAATACTGAGCACAAATTCAATGGTTATGCAATCCCACCTTGGCAAGCCCATGCAGATGAAGATGACATATTTACCTTTAAAGCACCTGGATACTTCCGATTATACAGCAACACACGCTTTTTCGAAACCTCCAGCATATATAGAGCATCGTGACTTACATGTAATGTATGTGGATTGCATAAAAATGTCAGTGTAAAATAAAAGATGGATAGAGAAATAGGTTCTATAGCCTTAATAAACTTTGGTAAGAAATGTGCTAATCCAACTTTCATCACAACTGGATAAGCGATGCTCTCGACTTATGTAAAAATGTCCATGTGACATACAGTACAGACGGACTACTAGGATATCCATCCCCTGCAGGGAAAAAAGTGCATGAAAAGGAATGAAAGAAAACATGCTCTCAGATCTTATGCCGAAGTAATATTTCTATTTTCTATTATATTATATAGACTTTTGATTTTGCCCCCTATTTAACCCATTTAGCCCTGCCATCAGAAATCATGTCATGCCATCAGAAATCATGTTGGAACCTCACGGGACTCCTAGCTCCCAGTCTGAGGATGTGTATAAACATGTCAACATATTTGTGTTGTCCTGTTCTCATGTATACTTAATAAAAGAGTTTATTCTTCAGCTTGACAAAAATAATTAAAGAGTGAAAGCGTTAAGGAAGAGATTTTACTGTTTGAGGTTCCTGCTTCTGCAGCTAGACCTGCTAAGGAGAAAACATGTCTCCTGTTGCGAGTTACCTATGAAGAGGTCTGGCTCAGTTCCTCAGCAAGTCATGTCCCAAAGGAACCCCAGAGTCACACACTGCATTACCTTGGCCATGCCACTGCAATTAAATAAACTAATCTCTTTCCACCACATCTGTTAGCATAAGCTTGCATGGCTTTTAGAAACCACTCTATGAAGAAGCACTCTCGAGAGAACTCCTTGCTATCACAGTCTCCTTGCTATCACAGTCTCCTTGCTATCTCAGTCTCCTTGCTATTGCAGTCTCCTTGCTATTGCAGTCTCCTTGCTATCTCAGTCTCCTTGCTATTGCAGTCTTGCTATTGCAGACTCCTTGCTATCACAGTCTCCTTGCTATCTCAGTCTCCTTGCTATTGCAGTATTGCTATTGCAGTCTCCTTGCTATTGCAGCCTCATTGCTGCCGAAAGTCTGCATTCAATACTGTTGAATCGTTTGTTAAAGTGCTGTGTATCAATCTCTGGGGATGGTTTGCCAAAGACCTTTTTTCCCAGAACAAAGGGAAGCAATTCAGTGCTGGATTAAAATCAATAGATGCATCTTCAGGTAAAGAATTTTTCAAACGGGAGGCTGTGTGGTCCAGTGGTTAATAACCAAGAAGTCCCCAGTTCAAATCCCAGCCTCTTAATCTCCTTGTGCTCCGTCTTTCGGGTGAGACGTTGTTGTAAGTGACTCTGCAGTTGATGCATAGTTCACACACCCTAATCTCATATCTTGTAAAGCACATTGTGATGAGGTCCACTATGAAAGGTGCTATATATAAAAATAAATACGTATTGGGCAAGAATGAACAGAGCCTTCTGTCCATCTGACACGTTACTGTTTGTATCCAGGACTCTTTAATGATAAGGAGTAATCCGTCATTCCTATAACAGCAATATGTTCAGATGTATCAGTCTGACTAGAATTGATTGAGGTGAGGTTTTGATTTCTAATTTGGCTGGTGCAGCGCTGTCTGTTAACTCTTAACTCTTGCCAAGTAAACTGTAAACTCCCCCTACTGTTTACTTGGCAACCTTGCACTCGGTGTGGCAACCCGGTAAAGGTCTGCAGTTAATGAATGAGCAATATTTTTTATATAAAAATATGTAATTATAAATTATGAGGTAAAAAAAAAATAATGAAATGGTGGTTTCGTTTTCTGAAGACCACAGTCAACAGTAATCATGGGCCATCTCACACTACAAGTCTTTATCCAAGCAAGGTAACATTAATTATTAGTGAAACTGATTAGTGAAACCTTAACTATCGGTTTGTCGGTAAAAATGAGAGCTGGCCTTTTTTTTTTTTAACGTACGTCAACATTAACACAACCTGTCCCTGCTTCTATCATCTTTAGCCATATTCCGATGTATGGTTGTAGGCTGTCTCTTCGATCAAACCAAAGTAACTCATGTAAGTGTGTTTAGCGTTTTTTAATATATATAGATATATATTCCAATCGTTTTTTGGGGCAGCGTAGACTGTTAGCTGTTCACTTGTTATTAGTTATTACATTTTTATATAAACTTATTTTCTAAAATCTGTCATTTTTCTTTATAAATACAAATTTACTGTAATATTACCCCCCATGTTGGTACGGCCTCTCTCTCTCTCTCTCTCTCTCTCTCTATATTTTTTTTTTCCTTCTTCCAGTCACGCCTCCTCCTGGTCGGATTTCACCATTGGATTTTGAAAGGGGGTGCATGCAAATAGAAAGTTTGAATTTAGTAGCTGTATCACAAACACAATGAACGAATAGAGCGAGGGTAATTAATGTAGTTTTATTTTATTATGAGTACACCGAAGTTTTTTTTTTTTTTAAATAATAAGCAAAACATTTAGCGCTTATACAGTTTAATTAGACCCCTTTGTCCTTCCTTTGTATATTCTAAATGATGTGGTGCCTTGTCTGCTGATACAGCCGGTATGGAGTCGCAGGTATACTAGCTAGGAAGTGTTTTAGATTACAATGTACAGTAATATAATTAGTATCGGTTAATATATTTAAAGTTACAGTTGGTGTATTGTAAATGCATGTTGCCATTGAAGTTACAGCGGGTATGATTACACTGACAGTACGGTACCGTGTGACGGAAGGGGAAATCTAGCTGGATATACAAATTATAATGAAGAAATATGTGGACTAGCAAGTTTTGTAATATTATGAGGCTCTCTTCCGGGTCCTTCTTGAGGTTTTTAAAATTCAATTCTGAACTCGTTCGTGGTTATTTAAAATAAATAAATAAATAAACTTCGCACACACCTGTCCGTTCGTAGCAATGGGGTTCCACAGTTCAGTATGTGTGATTGTCATAAATATTGGTTATACGGTGGACTGTAGACCACGAGTTTCGTTATGGTACTGGCTGCTGGATTTTAAAGGTCGGTACATACAGCGTTTGCAACTGCAATGGTCACGCTGTTTTGTTACTGACGCAGGTGTTGATATAGAAAACAAAATGACCTTTCTAGTGCTGTCATAGAAACGCCACGAACGTGTCAGGTATAAAACGTGCACCCAGAAGAATGTTCAAAAGTAGACGTGACCTTGCCTAACCCAGGACCGTGAAACGAATTTCATCTTTCTGTTAGTCATCCGGACATACTCTATTGTCGTTGTCATTGTACTACTAACCAAATAGCATTATTATTTGCATGTCAAAAAAAAAAAAAAAAAAAAAAAACCCAAAAATTTGAATTATAGGAAAACAACTGTGAATAACCTGGTTGTTCAGTTACCACGTAGTGCCAGTATGAATATAAAATATGTGTGTGTGTGTGTGTGTCTGAGTGTACTCTTTCGGTTTCTCCACAGCTGCAGGGGTGATATGCTCATTCAGATAAAGTTCTACAGGCATCTTTGCCAAAAGGTCTTGCAATGCTCACTAGTGCTTTGAGTATCTTCAAAGCATCTAGGCTGTACCATGTATCTGATTTTCAGAATAACCTAGAGCAAGTACTCTGCCGTCAGGATCACGATTAATTCTGTTAAGAATAGAACTCACTGCATGCCTGGATGTTCTTATTTCTTCACAATAGGTCGTCACTAACCAAGAGGAGATCACCACCTTGTACAGGGAGCACAGCCGCTTTCCCTCCCTGTCCAAAGCCTGTGTTGGACCAGTGATTACTTCCCAGTATGGAGGCAAATACAGCAACATCTACACAGGTGCAGTACATTCCTCTCAACAGCGGCTGCAGGGTTTCTAAAGGGAGTCTTTGAAATCCATTGCAATAAAATAAATTACTTTTGTTGCACTGCTTTTTGTGGAAGTAGTTTTTGAAAAGGTTCAAACAAACTGAAAATTGATCAGACTATTTTTTTTTGTTTGTTTTACTGTATTGAGAAAATGTTAAGCTGAACTGTTAGTATTTGTACAAAATCCAGATATGTAACGGGATGGCAATAAGACTGCTATTGCATAGCAGTTTCACTCATGCCAGGCTTTATTACAAGCTTGATTAGCCACTGGACATAGGTAGCCAGCTCAGGTGTGTCTTGTTAAACTCATAATAAAACCAAGAATGTTTCAAGCTGCTATGCAATGGGAGTCTTATTTCCATACTGTTCTGTATGCTTTACAATTTTACTTTTAATGTAGTGATTATAAGGAAAATCACTTGCTCGATGCCCAAACAATGTACTGTACTTACAATATGTGATGTACTGTAAACTTAGATAACTGTAGTACACATGGCACAAGTGATGGCTGACATCAGAAAAATCACTCTGTCTAACTCTCTATGCTAGTCCTTGGAAGGCACTTTTGTAGGACCAATCCTGTGTATCGATCTACGTGTTCCTGTCCTGTTTTCAGAATGGAGCCAGCGGGATTTGGAACGCAATGAGAACGTCAAGTTCTGCAGGCAGTACATCGCGTTCCACGACGACAAGACCATTGTCTATTCTGGTCCATCTGGAAACTGCACAGAGATAAAGGGAGAGTAAGTACCTCATGTGTTTTTAAAGTTCCAGTATGAATTTTAAAAGTCAGTTTTAGGTGAAATCATGCCGGATGTAGCCCTGTGGTTTCTTGTTGTTTCTGCACTGTCCTCCCAGTGATTGTGTTGATTGTTGACCCCGTAGGCTGCTGAGCAAAGACTCCCCGTCAGGAGCGATGAAAGCTGTCATCAGGGAGTGCAGCACCAAAGGAGAGGAGAAACAATTTCTCGAGGTAAACCCTGCACTGGGCGCTGTTCTAGGCTTTTCTGGTAACAGAAACATATGAATTACAGCATTATATGTGAAATTAGCTACCATTTAATCTATTATGCATTGTATGTGAAATTGAGGTGATTAATGTCTTTAGAGCATTGTATTCTGACTATTTACAATTCGTTTACAGGTTGTTTATTTCTAGGTCTTGTTTTTTGCCAATCAGCAGCACATAGCTTTGAAATAAATAAACCTTTGTATTTCCGTAACCTGGTCTACAGTGCTGTTTTCTACCTCCTCGTAGATCTGGAGCAAGAACTGCAAAGTGAAAAGCATCAATCTGACAGGACTGAAGAAGCATGGCAAAGTCTTTGACGATGGTATGGGCCCGTACATCAGATATTAACAAAACTACTGGCTTAGCAGTGTAGTGCTTAAATAAAATAAACAGTAACAGGGAGGTGGGACGGCTGCACACATCATAACCTCCTTTGTTGTCCTGTGTGCTCCAGACCAGTTTGGATGCCTGGTGTGGTCTCACTCAGAGACCCACCTCCTGTACGTGGCAGAGAAAAAGCGACCGAAGACATGCTCGTTTTTTGAGACGGAGTCCCCAGAGCTGAGTGGTCTGGGGGATGAGGTGGAAACTCTGAAAGCCGACAAGAAAGACAGCATCATCAAGGTAGGGTTGGGTGCAGACCTGATGAAAATTGATACTGGTCAAGGGTTGCCACAGCCGTTCTGCTGATAAAAACAAGCGATGGTACGGTTGACCGTGGAATTACTTGAGGTCACTGCTTTATAACCATCTGAATGTCCTTTTGTAATCTGCCCATCTTTCCTGGCTGCAGTTTATCTTTTTGTACTGTATCCTGTTTCTGTGCGTTTTCCAGGGGGAGCAGTTTGTGTTCTATGAAGACTGGGGGGAAACCCTGGTCAACAAGAGCACTCCAGTCCTGTGTGTCCTTGACATCGAGAGCAACAACATCTCTGTGCTGGAGGGGATCCCAGAGAACATCTCACCTGGGCAGGTGAGCCAGCACTCCACTTAATTCATTCCATCATTTCAGAAAATGCTTATGCATCATGCATTTTAGAGGAAACGCCACTTGAAGGACTGAGATGGGCCATATTTAAATAAAGAAGTTTGAGTTCTGCTATATGTTATTTTCATGTGCATACTATAAGTGCTTTATGTACCTTTCTACATGAATCCTTTGGATTGCGACAGCAGTGTTTCTGTTGCAGGCATTCTGGGCTGCTAACGATACTGGGGTTGTCTTTGTGGGGTGGAGGCACGAGCCGTTCAGACTGGGACTCAAGCACTGCCCCAATAGAAGGTAAGTGTTGGGACTCAAGCACTACCCCAATAGAAAGTGAGTGTTGGGACTCAAGCACTACCCCAATAGAAGGTGAGTGTTGGGACTCAAGCATTGCCCCAATAGAAGGTGAGTGTTGATAAACAACAGGCTTTTGCGCAAGTGCAAATGTACTACCAGCAGAGGTTATAGCAGACCAAGTTAATCTCTACCCCCCCACCCCCCCCCCATCTTAGAGGATTTCAGTAGTTCACTCAGCCAATCAGAGATTTGCTGTTCATAGTGGGGCCATTGTTCTTGACACCAAAAAAAACTTCCTGGAACCAATTTCTAAATATCTTTCTTTTACTACCCTTTGTGTTAGGTCCTCCTTGTTCTACGTGGATCTCAGTGGTGGTAAATGTGGTAAGTGTTGATAGGGGTGGTGGTGTTATACATATTTTTTAAATTAACAGAGGAGTTAAACGTGTGAGCCAAAATCAGCGTGTTCCAGTCCTCTTCCAGCTATGTAAGAAAAGTAGTTGCTTTCAAAAAGGAGGGACATTACAACTGTGAAGCCAGTGAAGAGAGTTATCAGGGATTGGTTATGGGAAACAGGCAGGTAGTCCTACCTGAGAGTGCTACTGAGAGGGCAAGGGTACTGTTTGTTATTTCCATGTTGCCCTCACCATAAACCCACCCAACGGTGCATGGTTTCTGGATAGCGTTATGCCTTTTCTCATCATGTCAATGCAGAGCAGCTCTCCTCGGACACAAAGGCGGTGTGCTCCCCCCGTCTCAGTCCGGATCAGTGCCGGATCGTCTACCTGGAGTGTGGAGTGTTCGGGCCCCATCAGCAGTGCAGCCGGCTGTGCATGGTCAGTGTGTACAAGGATAAGATTCCATTCGGTTTTCTCAGGATATGGCCATTGAGATTCTGTATCTGATTTACAGGGTGCCCGGTTTAAGGCAAGGAATTACTTTTTAATGTAATTTAGCTAGTGTACTGCACTTCATTAAAGGAGTGTCTTGTTGTAATGTCTATAGAAAAAGCTTTATTCTCATCTAATACAAGAGCAAAACAGTGCTAACGTATTATAATTTTTTCTCCTTTTTCAGTATGACTGGTACACCAAAAAGATGTCAACAGTGGTGGACATCGTCAGTAGACCTAGAGAGGGTAAATTTGTTTACTTGCATTTAAAGTAACAATTATTCCATACTTTTTAACCATTAGCTACGTAGGTCTCAAATGTGCAGTGCTTAAAGAAACGCGTGTTATAGCACATGTGTTTTCATTCTAAACATGATATCGGTAGTACTCTAGGTTAATTAGCTGAACAGACTGATTTTGTAGACAGCTGATGGAGCGTAATGTAATTGGTGTCTCCTCCAGATGGCTTCACTGGGATCTACAGCTCCTCTCTGCCTGGGTTCTGCTGGTCGGCTGACAGCCAGCGTGTCCTGCTGAACTCCCCTCAGAGAAGCAGGAAGGTGAGATGGTTACCATGGCAGCTACACGCCTTATTGCCAATACCTGAAACTGTGGGCCCTGAAGCATAAAGACCCAGCATCACTCAGACTCACTGGAAAACTTGTACCATAGTTATGTCGAACGAATTCATTTCCCAATTGTTTCGCTTTTATAGCAAATGAGTAACAACTGCACTTTAGGGACATATTGCTTATCGAGATATTTTGCATGAAGGAGTGCCATTTATTTGCAGCAAAGTGTCTCGAGTGGGTAACATGGGAAACAAAAGCCCCGTCTCCAGTTGCATTGCATTTCTTTGTCTTAATACTTTTTGGATGATCGCCGTGGACTGAAAAACAAACATTTGTGTCATAGTCTGTGCTGTATTGACAGGGCAGAGAAACAAGGAAAAAAAATCATCAGATCAGACGCTGTTAGAAACGAAGCACACCCTGGTGGGAGACGTGCTTCTCCTTTTTGATTCTGCATCTGTTCTGTTAGATCATACAGTAGGACCTCCCTGGTTGTCTGATGCCCATGGTAGTATATCTTTCTACTTTTTAATGTTCTCTTGCTGGTTTTGTTTCAGGAGCTGCTTGTGGTGGATATAAACACAGGGGCTGTGGAATCCCTTACCGCCGGTGAGTAACTTGGGTTTGTCGTTTGTATTCTGTCAGCCGAACCTGGGATTATTTTGATGTCTTTCCAGGAATGCCACTTCTTTTTTTTTTTTTTTCAATCCAACTCCCATTCTCTTAATCAATTCCAATTCCTTCAAATACATTTCATTGAAACAATTGGAATTGATTTTAAAAAGGAATTGGAAATGGAATTGAAATTGAAAAACGCAAATTGAACCGAACCCTAGATGTGGTTGAGTTTGAGCAGGAACATGTTTGCAACTCCTGTTGTAATTAAGTGAATCAATATGATCTGACATTGTCCTTGGGGCGTTTTGTATTGGTTCACAAGCACTCCCGCTCCTCTCTCTCCATTCTCAGGTTCAAGCATGGGGAGCTGGACACTGCTGACCATTGACCGGGACCTCATGGTGGTCAGCTGCTCCTCCCCTAACTGCCCGCCCAGCCTGGTGAGAAATGGATACATTACACCATCGTCTTAGTTTCTTTACTGATGCTTAGTATTGCTTAGGGGTTCCCTGGAGAAACAGCACAATGTGGCGACTTAAAGTTCAATTTTAAATCTTATTAAATAAAGGCTGTAATCAAACTAGATTACTGTCTCTATTTTTATATTTCACTTTAGCGTGCTGCATGAAGATTGAAATGTAAACAGCTGCTTATTAAATAAATGGAAGTATTTAGTGAATTGCAAGCCCTGAAAGAGGGTCTGTGACTTCTATACAGATTTCTGTGGTAATTCAGATGGTACTGTAGCAGTAATGCCCTCTGGTCTGCCTGTCTCTCTCTCTTCTCCTTACAGAAACTGGGCTTCCTCCCGCCGGCGGGCTCCGAGGCTGTGAGCTGGGTCTCTCTTGAAGAGTCTGAGCCTATCCCTGAGATTGAGTGGAGGGTGCTGACCTTCACCTCTCCACTTGAGCAAGAGAACCAGGCATACCGTGAGCCAGCTTTACTGCCTTACAATAATGTATATAGCTATATATATAGCTATTCTAAAACCAGCACGTTTTTCAGAGAGGAGCACAGTACTACCATTTAGAACAGTAACTCTCATGCTCCTTCCTGTGCTAAAAGGTGTTTCTTGATGGTTTTATTCTTCTCATTTGCCTTTACTCTTCAAAACGTGGCCCCTTTGTTACAATATCATCTCTTTAGTTTCAAATGCAGTGCCATTCAAAGCTTGTATGTGCCCATTCCTCTCACCCTCAACACATAGCAAGTCATTTAACAAAGTGAACTGTATTATTCTGGGTAATTTAAATGTTTTCGTTCTTGACAGCTGGCTTGAGTTACGAGGCTCTGTTCCTTAAACCAGCAAAAGCAAAAGAAGGAGAAAAACTGCCTCTCGTTGTGATTCCACATGGTAAGCCTGGAATAAACCATTAGACATATTTACAGTGGTATCTTGGGAGGGCAGCAGGAGTTCATGTATAACGTGTATACAGTACATGACTTCACAATTGCCTCTTCTCATTGATAATGGGGGAGTGGAGCATGTTTGACTGACGTATCTTCTTGACTCGTCTCTGTCTCGTGCAGGAGGCCCACACTCCGTGTTTGTTGCGGAGTGGCTCCTGTCTCAGGCTGTCCTGTGTAAGATGGGCTTTGCGCTGCTTCTGGGTGAGTACAGCACTCACAGAATTAGCCTGCACACTGGAGTTTTGTAGCAGTGGACAATTAAATTTCAGTACTGATTTCCATTGCACTTTCTGTATTTCTAATGTAGTGAATTACAGAGGCTCGATCGGATTTGGCCAGGACAGCGTCCTCTCTCTGCCTGGAAATGTAGGGGACCAGGATGTGAAGGATGTGCAGGTACAGTCCAGTGGTTGTTTAAAAGTACTGTCTTTTGCAGTGTTATAAAGAGACCCTGGTTATCTTTCTCCTGCCGTCTCCTCTGTGCAGTACTCAGTGGAGAGCGTCCTAAAGACAGAGTCGCTCGATGAGCAGAAGGTTGCTGTGAGCGGAGGTTCGCACGGTGGGTTCCTGGCCTGCCACCTGATTGGGCAGTACCCCGAATTCTACAAGGCCTGTGTGGCCAGGAACCCCGTCATCAACCTGGCCTCCATGATTGGCAGTACAGACATCCCCGACTGGTAATCACAAGCTTTTCGTTTTGTGTTACAAGCCCCTAATGCAGTGGGCAACCTTGGCTGTTCTCAGTCTTTTGATTTGCTGTTGAACTGCATTGCTTTTGTTACAACCAATTCCTCTTCCTTGTACTGATCCAGGTTTCTTTGGGAGTGTCTTGTGTTTGGGACTTTCAGTGTTCGCGACTTTGTCAACAGAATTAGTATTCATGAGGCTGTCTTGACTCTGACATTGATGTGTTCACGCAGTACCTGACTTTCAGCCCTTGTGTTCAAGGTGCATGGTGGAGGCTGGCTTTGACTACAGCACTGATGCTCTGCCTGACCCTGCTGTCTGGGAGCAGATGTTGAATAAATCTCCTATCAGACATGCCCCTAAGGTGAGTAAACAGCCAGCTGTCTTTATTTCTCTTCAGTTTGCGGTTGTTTCATTTTGTATTTAAGTTTACATTGCAAATATTTTTTTGTGTATTCATTTTAATTTATATTGTGAAGCAGCTTTGCGTCTCAGATTACAAAAAAGAAAATGTAATCTAATTTCTATGCAGGTAAAGACTCCTGTTTTACTAACTCTGGGAGAGGATGACAAACGAGTTCCCAGCAAGCAGGGAATTGAGTACTACCGAGCTTTGAAGGCGCTGGGAGTCCCTGTCAGGTGAGTGAAGCAACACAGAGAAGGATACACGCAGAGAGAGCGCTACCCTGGAGCCAAACAGCTGCGGACAACTTGTTTTTATAGTTCCCCAATTGTAATGTGCAGATAACACATATTAGAAACTTAAGACAGCTTTAGTTAATTTGGAGGTAAGTTAAATGTGTCTTTTTTACACTTTAAAAGAATAAGGATGTTTCCGATTATGTGTGTTTTAGGGGCTACCTTTTCTGGATTTCTATCGAATTGTTAGGTTTTTCCAAAGTGGTCGACACATTTTAATTCGGCACTCTTAATTATCTGCCAATGCTGCTTTTGTCTTTCAGGTTGCTATGGTACCCCGGTAACAACCACTCCCTATCCAAAGTGGACGCAGAGTCCGATGGGTTCATGAACATCGCTCTCTGGATCAGTCAGCACCTTAAGCTGTGACCACTGAAACCTTAACGATTTTACTGTATGCATTTCATAGACATGCATCCAGCATAGCAGCGGCTTCAATACATGTCTACAGCACTTACTGGCTTCATGTACTACAAATGAGGGCTGGTGCCAGCATCTCCTAATGACCCATACATCCAACTCAACAAATGTAATACAGGCTATGTATAGGGCCGTTTCTTAGTTTATTAACTGTTAACAAACTTTGTAGCATAGGGTTAGGGTTAATAAAAACCTGATTTAATTTGCTAAACATTACTACAGTAACAATTTGAACCGATTTCAAGCATATGATTATCCATAGGGCTCTGGTGTTTGATTGATCATCCAGGCCTATTATATTATTAACTAACAGTTAACAGAAAATAAATAATGTACATTAACATGTTTATTAGCTCTTTGTTAACAGTTAATAAACTAAAAAAAAAAAAAAAAGCATTTAAAT
The DNA here is from genome assembly GCF_017654505.1 of Polyodon spathula. NCBI lineage: Eukaryota > Metazoa > Chordata > Actinopteri > Acipenseriformes > Polyodontidae > Polyodon > Polyodon spathula. The sequence goes on along the minus strand of NC_054549.1, from coordinate 36,502,012 downwards.
CACAAGGCATGAATGGCCATGTAATTGCATTGTAATATCACGGTATTGTAAATGCCAATGGTTGCTAACTGGAGTGTACAGTAGGTTCATGACAATTACCTTGTGAATGATACATTGTTACCTGATGTAATTACAGTACATTTCCCTGAAATGACACATGTATTCCACCAGTAGTTACTCTGTAAGAGCAGGATCCATTGGTAGTTACCCAGTTATTACATGGTAATGTATGCCCTGTAATCTAAAGTACTTTCACAACATCTTTTATAACACTACATTTTCACTAAGGTTGCTTGCAGTTGCCTAATTTCGAATACTCTACTTTGGCCATATCTGGAAGCACATATTTTATGTGTAGCTTTGAAGCAAGTGCAAAGAGAAAAGATATCGGTATTCTCACTGTTAGTAAACTTTATTGGGAGCCATGTAAGTTGTTTCTTGAATTAACATTTATAAAAAAAAAAAAAAAAAAGTTTTTGTGTGACTCCCAGATGAAATTAGTGGGACTGCCGTCTATGACCCCTTCTGAAGTAATCTGCCCTGTATGCGTTGAGCTGCTTGTTCTAACTCCCTCCCAAAGCCCTTGTGGAAGCCAAGGATAAGTTAAGTGTTGTGCTTCTTACCAACTTTGTGGTCTCTTCTGTAATTTATCAGCAGAATGTTTCTAACTATATCAGAAGCTTTTCTTTGGAAACATTTGCATACAGGCTTTTTTTTTTGTACTACTAGGTGTAAAAAAACAGGTTGGTTTGGGTGCTTATATTGATCTGTATTATTTTGTTGAACTTCATTAATTATAAAACTGATAATAAACAGGTTAATCTTTCACGCGAATCATTTTTTCTTCATTTATATTTGCACCTGGCACCGAAACGTACTGCTGATTCTTTCTTGTCAAAAACAAAAAACCGCAGGGTGAAACATAATTCCTGCTCTCGATAGTTTAATTCACATTTGCAGTGTTAAATAAACCCAGCATGCTAAATGGTTCCCGTGTTAAGATCATGTGACTTGAAGTTTCTTTAAGTTGTTGCAGTACACTTCTGAGTTACTGTCTTGATGTTTTGTATACAGCTATATATTTTTTTCATATTTTCTTCCTTCACTGTGTTAACCTTTAGCCAGATCTATGGTACACACCACACACTTTCATTCCTTTTCACACATACATTTAATTGCATTACCTTTATATTTTGCCCCCTGAGAAACTTTCATTTCTGTTTATCTAACCGGTAAATAAATAATGTACAGAACCATAAGGAGAATCTAAATCAAACAGTTTTTCCAAGTAGAGATAACACTTTTGGTTTTGTTATGTTTGCTTAACAATCATTTTGTTGGATGATAAATATTACCTGTGGGTTACTTGGTTGCAAAAGACCCACTTACAGTACAAGGCAAGTTTATATAATACTATCTGTGATTTGAATAACTGTGGCTGTTGCTGTTGATAGCCTGCAACAGTCCTGTTGATTTATTATTTCCTCTTTATTAATTTGTCAAAGACATTCAAAAGGGCACCTATGATTTATTAGAAAGGACAAGCTGTATATTGTTTTTTACAATGTTTGTAATTGGTGCAGTACATTACTTCCTTTTTAATAGGGGCAGAGGCTGGCAGCAAACTGTCTGGCGAGCACAAACAAAGGTCTTAGCCGCGATGCAAAAGAAAAGCCTGGCTTGTCTGTGCAGGTGTGGTTATAAAGCTTTCAACTGACTGGGAGAGAATCCACAGCGCAGTGCATCACATAACACTGCCCCATGCAGATTCAAGACATGCAGATATTGTCCTGGGGCCAACGGTGTTCTAGCAGCTAGATGGGAAAACCCTTGCAGGACTTGTTGTATTTATTCATTCAGTATTGCTGCTATCTCAGTGGTCACTACAGGTCAAGTAAAGGTGTTTGTTTCTTAATTCGTGTCAACTTAAGGAAGGCAGTTCCCAGAGTTCACAAAACACGCAAACAGTTCTCACTGGTTCTCATTCCTGAGCCAAAATTGCCTTTTTCAGTTAAACTAGTTCTAAGCACAAGGAGGGTGACAAGAATTGGTAGCAACAATAGTCAGTCTCTCTCTCTCTCTCTCTCTCTCTCTCTCTCTCTCTCTCTCCCTCCCCACTGCTTGACTGTTGGCCAGCCCAGTGTTTATTATTATTATTTTTTTTAATTTTGAAATACATGGGGGAGGTTTTTACACCGTAGAAAAGTTCCTTATTTCTGTCTCGACCTGTTTGAATGGTTCATTGTTTGTGCAGTGGGTCCTTAGAATGCCACCTTCCATTCACCCCTGAATACATAGCAACCCTATTTGCTTTGTCTTTGCCCTGGGTCTTGGAAATTCAAACAGAAACTTGATGTCAGAACTTTCAACACACGCAGGGATCAACATTATGCATTTAATTTGGTAACACTATATTTCACTTATTTAATTATTACCGCTAAAATAGTTGGGAAGATAAATGGATATTTTCAAGATATTGCATCATTAATGCTTCATTTTGCATATAACTTGAACAGCTATAATAAAGATTTCGCTTTAATGTGCTTTTCTGTCCAGCCTGTCTTAAGCTGTGTTTTGTGTTTATTCCAGGTAACTTTAACAATCTATTCACCATGACTGAAAGCACGCTGGTGTCCTGGAACACCTTATCTTACCTGACTCAGAAAATCACAACCTTTACTTTATTACCAAGAAAGAATAGTACCCTATATATTAACACTCATTCAGTTCTGAGGAAGAACTGAGAATGAGTTGCAGCTACTGAACCGAGCTTGAGTTATACATGTCTGAGATGTGAGATGTAGTGTTATTGAGCTGGAAAGGAAAGTAAGATTTATAAATATACTATGCATTCTCCTACATTCTCCACAAGGATAGTAATATACACGTGAGTGCAGGACATCTCTTGCAGGACATCACTTTGCAGGCGAGTACCAACAGAGGCGGCCAAACCACTTCTGCAAGACAGGTAAGCTACACCTTGGAAGTTGTTTGTTGTGTCAAGCTCAGAGAGGGTCCGACAATGTAATCAATGCAATTAACCACTCTGTGAGTGCATGCTTCAAGACCTGCCTGAATCCAGGAAAACAACCTGCAGATCTGCCCGCTGTTCATTTGGATGAAGTCAGTTAAAGAGCCATGGAGGGTTTGGTAAGCTGTCTTGAGATATTGACCCTGCGATGGATGTGGGAGTGTTTTAAACAGATTTGTACTGTGTAAGTTAGAATACCATTGCCAGTTTACAGTAGGCTGAGGCATATTGTGTGCTGTGTGTTTGGAGCAGAACCTTTGGTGAGCCCCCACACCAGAGAGGAATATCCCGCAGGACCCCAGGAAGGACAGAGAGCGCACAGCAAACCCACTGTCACTGGTAACCCTGGCCCTGTTGTTACAGCACACCTCACACACAAACGCACACCCTACACAGCTTGCTTTCTGTCTTTAGTATTAATACATTTACTGGCCTGCCTACCAACTGTTGTTCAAATCAGTCTCCACTGTCGGCTGTAGGTAGTCAAGCACACCCCAGCTTTAGTGTTCAGCAGGATATAACCATTTTTATTTTTATTTTCCAGCAGTATGATGGAAGAGCACAAGACCCATGTAAGTGTTTTTGTATGACTCTACTATCAGTGAAGGCTTCTAACATTTGAAAAAGACACAAGTGCCGTAAGCTTTAATTTCACCCTGAACACAGGGCACACACAGTGTTACTTAAGACTTACCCAGCAAAGTGAGTATTACTATTGAATTAAGAGAAGTAGACCTACAACAGAGGATGTGAAGTAGAATAGTGATTTGGTCTTTTAAACGAAATTAGGTTTGCCTAAAATAATAGTTTTATTCGTTGTTATTTTCGGGAAAATGACCTGAAACAACAACTGTGTATGTGAACAAATAAAGACTCCAACACAAACTCTGAAGATCTCCTTGTAATTTTATTTTATGTTGCCAAAGTCATAAACATGTTTTTGATACTGGGGTTAGTTGTTGTGAAATGTATATTTCAATTGACTTGGTACTATGACTGCTACTATTGCTGTATTTTATTTAATGATTATCAAAAGCTGTTTGTACACATTTTACACATTTGGAATTTAATTATAATTAAATATGTATGGCGGAGCATAGATGTGTAGTAGAGTGTTGAAAAAGAACAAATTTATGTTGTGGTTTTATGGTTTGTTGGCCACCTGCACAGGGAGTCTGGCACTACTTGACTCTGCCACCGTCAACCCCCACAACTCCAGCATGTCCTTTAACCTTTACATGATAAAAAAGAGAACTGAAAGCACTTCAGTCGTGGGTTTTGAAACAGCATCTAGCTTTTAATTATTTTTGCTCTGAGAATTGAAATAAAAACTTCAGAGTGGCAAACATCTGGAACCACACTATGGCACGGGACAGTTAAAGTCAAGTATTTTATAAACGAGTAGAATGTACTTTATCATGAATGTGTTTATTTTGGAAAATGACAGTGTTATCCGCATAGCTGTGTTTCCAGTATGCAACTTTGGTATGTGACACCCTCTAGTGGAGAAATATAGCGGGAATAAAATCCAATATGTTAGTTCATGAAGGTTAATCAACTGTACCGGCTGTAAACATAGCTGCTATCTTGGCTACTGAATATCTGCTGCTCTGTTTGGTAATTGGTTGCCTGTAACAGAATTTCTTTTCAACTCCAAGTTCCATTTGATTATTTATTAATAGTCTCCTATAGTAACTAAGCATTAGCAAACTACTTGTTCAGTTGTGACCAAACTCTATAAGTCCCTGTATTTGGCTTCACAACATCAGGAATGTAAATAAAACTCCCATTGCATAGCAGTTTGAGCCATTCCTGGTTTTATTACATTTTAATAAGACACACCTGAGCTTGTTATCTATACACCATGGCTAATCAAGCTCCTAGTAAAGCCTGGAATTGGCAAAACTGCTATGCAATAGGAGCCATATTTCCATCCCTGCAACATGTAAAACTTGGAAAGAAATTGTAATTGGAAAGAAAGACATTTTCAAGCAGTATCACTGCAGGTTATTGTCATTACACAATATTACTGAATTTAAACTCATTTGAACTGAAGGTAAAGCCATAATTCAGACACATAATATATTCAATATATTCCATAGAGGGCTGTTTCACTTTCGCATGTGGGTGTTTGCCAGTTGTTCTGCATGTAGTACCAGGAGTTACTCTCACTCAACAGAGAGTCCCTACATTCAGTAATTATAAACCTACAAAGGGCTGTGATGTTCAGTAATAGTTATATTCAATAGTTCATTAGTCATAGAATGGAGGTCTGGTATTGATAATGTTGTCTGCCTTGGTCAACATAATTAGTTACTACATCATCACCTGTAAATACCTGGAGCAAAAGAAGCTGTGACTGTTAACAAGGCTTTATTTTTTCGACGTGATGCCAGCACTTAGTGCAGAAAGTTTGGACAAGGTTAAAATTAAACATTAACAAAGAAGAGATCCTTCATGAGGCCAGCTGAGACTGACTGTCTGCTTGTGTTAGCTGCAAACTGATAAGACCAGTCATGTACCAAGTCTATTGAATAGGAATCATTAGGCTGTCTGTCTGAATCATTCACAATTAGAAACGAGGCATGTCTGATCCCACACGTGGCTGCAAATTAGAGTCTTGCTCCTTGAGGAATTCATATATGAGATCTATGTATGCATACCTAATACATAATGTTAATGCAATCCATTTACTATATATTATACTGTATAAGTCTTTGCGAGGAAGGTCACAAATGTGACTAATATGAACACTATTTTAAAAAGTGCTATGTTCATATGCTACTTTTGAGCTGTAAGATTATGTATTTAAAGTTGCTTAATTGAATTGCATTGCTTGTGATTTTTTTAATTTCTTTGTTGCTTTTTTCAGACCTTACACCATTGTCTGAATGGGACGTTACCTTAAGTATCTATTCATGGGATTAACTGAGATTTAGCCTGATGCCCGATTCTCCATCATAATTATTGCTGTTCCAATGAAAACACAGAGACATGCCTTTATTTACCATTCACTTTATGCCCCAGGGACAAGTACCATCACCTAGACATGTAACAAAATACATGAATATAATATTGGCATAGTGAACACGATGAATTAAAATACAACTCTGAAAGTGAATTTACCCCTGACTGAGTCTTGTCTCTAAGAATAGAACTGCAGAATGTCACAGTTGTGATCAGTTTGGGTTTAGTACTGAAGAATGCCTACAGAAGATTACATTTATATATGAAATCAATAGTTGGTGCATTTGATAATTAAAGAATTAATCTCCCATTCTGTATGTCTATCAAAGCTCTTTTTTTTTTCTTCAGACTCTGCAAAAGGAATTGATGGTATTGATTGTCACCATTGTTACGAGAACTAATTCAGTTGATTGCAAATTGTCAAAGTGTCAACGTAAAGCAATGAAAAGCAGTAAGGATTGGACATTTTACAAGGTAACCGTGCACAACAGTCTGTAGATACTGTACAATGAACTAATCCATAATAAACAAAATGCCAGACAGGGGTCTCTTCACAAATATGGGAGTTAGGTTAATTATTAACTTTATCCTATCCTTATAGCATGATATCCATACTCAATGTGGTGGTCCAGGATCAGTAACCAGATCCTAACTCCTCCCATGGCTCTTACTGTACTTGATCCGGGATTTTTCACAAGTTAAAGGCCACCTTTATTGAATGTGAATAATCCACCAGTGCACATCTGCAAAGCAATGCCATTTAAAAAAGAACTCTGGAACAGGTTGCAGACAGACCAGCCAAGTGAACACTCTTACAGAAAATTATCTGCAGCTTGCAGACCACAGCAGGGAGTATGTGAGAGCTGGTAGAATCGGAGACCATGCCACTTCTATTATGCTTCATTTCACTTCTCCTTCCCCTGACCACAGTTTAGAGTCAGTGCAGAAGAATGAATTGAACTGTTCATTGCAGTAGACATTTCCATTACCGCTCATTAATTTCACTTCATTCTCCCTGCACACCACTGTTCATGCTGCCTACAGTCAATAGTGATTAAAATGGTACAAGCATAGTAAAGCATAGCACAGTATAAGAAAACCAACTGTTGTTTTCCATTTCATCAATAGCAACGCTTGAGAGACATTTTCAAAAGTGACATTTAAAGGCAGTACTTGGGTAGTGGTCTATAGATTTAAGACCTGGTAAAAATAATAAAACAATTACAATTACGTAAAACAAAACAAAAACATACACTCATTTATTGTCCTTTTTTATCATGTTTGAAATTTATAAATGAACATAGAAGAGCACAAAATCATATTAACTTATCATCAAAGCACATGACCTGATATATTGGAGCTAAAAATCTATTTTGCATTCGGGAATCAGTACAGGGAATACAGTCTCTTTGGAATACATGGAGACAAGGGAGTGAAATAAATTTGAAAGACGACTGAACCCCGTCCAACACCTGTTCGATATTCCAGTCAGACACTAGACAGTCTCCATGCAGGGGGTTCCTGTATTGGTTTGCAAACCGGTAATTACGAAATGCCCCATCTCCCTGCATTATGACTCAAGCTGCAAGAACAGCACGTAGGCTGGCACCTATAGACCATTGATAATGACCAACACTATAGTGTATGGGGATGCTGTGCCTTGTTTGTGAGGATCAATGTTTTAAAATAATTTCTCTGCTTTACTTGAAGCTAGAAAAAGAAGCTAGAACAGGTGGCTGGATTGGGTATGCATCAACACAATGGCTAAATCTGCCCTAGCAAAACATTATCTCAGAAAATCTCTATTTCCACAAATCCTAAACTAGAAATAACCCACCCCTGCATCTCTGTGGATCTCCCAGAATACAATGCAAAGCCACAGCATTACATGTACAAAGCAGCTTTACCTTGGCTTTTAGAAAACATATCTGTTAGATAAAAGCAGTATCTCTTCACAGCAGAAAGTGAACAAATAAATAAAAGAAATGAAATACACCCTCCTCCCCCAGCATTACACTACAAAACCTACAACGGAAAGCAACGCCATACACACTGACATATCATTGCAATAACATACCAAATGGACAGATCAGCCAGTCACTCAGTATTTGTTGGTAACTGTCGGATATAATGACCATATCATGAAATATGTGTGGACTTTAACATTACTTGCTAGTCCTTGTGTGGTCTCTTCACTATCAAGATCTGTTTGGTGTTGCAGTTTCAGAAAAAGAAAAGGTCAATTGAATGTAACCTGTCAATACATTTTCTGTATATTTTTAAATGCAATAAGCTCCTCAATCTGCCCTTTGGAGCGTCCTTTGCAGACAGCTGAATAGCAGCGATATAAATGATAGTTTTAGGGAGATTATTCTTGACCCGCGCCTGGCTGACCAGCATTGACTGTGCTGTCGCTATATTACAGAACCTTTCCCCAGCGTTAGGTCAGTCAGTGAGCAGTGCTTTGAGTAATGTCTTTCCGGAGAGCTTGTTAGTCATCAACCTACAGCACAAATCAAGAGAGGCATTAAATTGCATTAATGGGTCTGCTGTAAGCAAGTAAATCACATCCAATGAAGGTGATAAGAATAAAGTCATATTAATATGTGTGATCTGTATTTGCTGAGAACAATCCCTTCCAGTGTAGGGTTTTTAGACAAGATACACAGTAAAATAGTACAAAAAGGCACTGTGTATTGAAAGCTACTATTGCTGTGCCTTTCTTTAGTTTAGGATGTAATATATTGCTGGGTTTTGGGGAATTCTATATTTTGAAAACATTTACTGTATTCCTATAGTTTAGGGATTTGTTATCTATTATAAATCCAGTATGAATCCTGTAATTGTGTCTATTATCACAATCTTACAATATGTTATATCAAAAATATAACTGTGTAAAGGTCTGTGTTTTATTACTAATTGTAATTTACAACTGCTAATAACATAATTAGTAATACTATGAAAACTGTATTTGCATACTAGATTTTATCTGGGAGGTGTGAAAGTATACCACTCGCTCACACACAAACACAATCCACTATCTAATTCCCACCTCTTGTATCCGGCTTCGAAAGGCGTCAAGATTCATACAGATGATCAACTGGGCTCCCTTCAGGGCTCAGAGCTCACAGTGTGCAGGAGAGAGAGCTGCCCGGGTCAGTGCTTCTATCACATCAGCATGTTTGCGGCTGGAGATTAACAGAGAGAGTGACTACCAATGTTTGGACCAACACTGTAACAGAACAGTCTCCTGAACCCTTGCTTTCAAACTTACAAACCAGTTTGAATTTACAGGGATGGAAATAATACTCCTATTGCATCGCAGTTTCACCCATTCCAGGTCTTACTGTGAGCTTCATTAGCTGCAGTGTGTAGATAACAAGCTCGGGTGTGTCTTATTAATCACAGTAAACCAGGAATGGATCACTGCGATGCAATGGGATACCGATTTATAACAGGATACACCCCGATATTCTTATTGGACTGTATTCTCCAAAAGCTGCATCATTTAAGTTATTTATGGGACCTATTGTACAGTATGACAAAATAAATAAATCAGGTTTATGACAGGGTAGACCCCCCCCCCCCCCATGTTTATTTTCTATTACTAGTATGTAAATGTACATTTTTGTGTTTTACACAATGTTTTGCTATTGTTGTTTTACAGCATGGAGGGGTCTCCAGATTCATTCATTTATCACTTGTCTGGAGACGGTCACATACATAAAAACCTGCAGCTTTGCCTGAACGGGATTAGCGTGCTCAGAGGCGGAACGAGAGTCGTGAGATAAAAAGAATCATTTTAAAAACAATTTCTGGTCGTACTGGTTTTACACCAGCATGACATTTGTTTTGCTCCGTGATTGTGTTGTTTGTCTGTTTTGGCCACAATGGAAATATTTCATTAGTGGTTCCTTAGAGAGGCATGCAATACACAACAAAGAAAATATAAACAGTTCTACATAGCTCTCTATTTAAACAGACTGCATGGTTAAAAGGTAACAGGGCTTCCTGGAACAACTACTATAGAACACGTTGTTCAATTTGATGAAGAATACTGTCTGACGCAGTAATATATACTGCATAGACTAATAAAGTAGACTTTACAGCCAAGCAGCACCAAAACACAAGCGCTTCTCATTCCATTTGTGTCAGTTTAGCCCTTTTTTTGTAGGTTTCACTTCATATTATAGCAGGAGATGTGGTATAAAGGAGAAGGCATGTGAGTTCTGTTATCAGGTCCACACTGACCCTGAGTCATCTTGTGTGTACCAAAGGCACTCTCTCCAAGTTCTGCTTCAGTCACACATTTGTATGGTTTTATTCTGTATTACTGTTTTTATGATTGCATTAACTGTTTTGGGCCTGTTTGAATTATTCGTTTCTTTTTGATTTTCTAAGTTATTTCTTGTCCAGACCCCCTTGAAAAACAAGATGTATATCCTGGTTAAACAAACACATTGGGCATTGAGATTGGAGTTATCTGACCAGAGAATGTGGAAGATGTAGAGCAAATGAATTGGGAGCAGGTGAATACCTCCAGTGAACCGTGCTGTTTCTTAAAAGTCTTTGGGTTAGGATTTAAGCTAAATAAGTTATGTTCCTCTCGGCTCTGGTCTGAACAAGGGTACACGTAGCACACTGCCATCACAAGTGACAGCCCTCCAGAGAGGTCCAGATTTGGAGGAACATGTAGACTGAACTATCCTCTCACCTCATACGAGAAGGGTGCTTGAGCAACATTGGAAAGCTGGTAGAGTGGCAAAATTCATAAGCTGCTGCCTGTGCTCAGTAAATAAATTCTATGTCTCCAGTGGAATTAATCAAAGAGCTTTGTACAAGCACTAAAAAAAAAAAACCATCAATGAAAGATTGTTGTAATCCACCAAGTAAATCATTATTGTTTTAATGACACATTGAGAATTGTAGACAATTTGAAAAACTGAAGGGCTGGAAAGCAAACATTGAACTAGCTAATATCTTAAATCAGTGGCAGCATTGTTCACACAGACCGTGAAACTGAAGCCAGAAAGGGAGAGACTGCCCTCTACAGGAGCAACAAATAAGGTGACCATGCGGATGGCTTGCAGACAAACAAATTGAGTTTAAACAACAAAATAATAAGTGATATTACAAATCACATCTTATCTCTACCTATTCCCTCCACTTGTATCTATTGGGCTCTTAGAGTTAATGTGAGTGGAAAGCAGGAGGCAAAAACATTGCCTTTGGAAAAGTGAGTAAACTGTCTTTGTGGTAAACTACACAGAAGCAAACAAACCGACACCAAAAAACACAACTTTAATTATCCCATAACTTTAATATTCCTGTGCAAATGTATATAAAAAATGATACATAGCATACACTGTACTATCATACCTGTTGTCCAGATTTCAAATGTGTATTTGGTCCTTCACAATTTCAGGATTATAAAATATTAAACTGCATCAATCCCTGCAGCCTTCCAAGACAAGTAAAAGTTTAATTTTAACTAATAAAATATTTAGTGCATTTTTTTAAAATGAGTATGATAGTGAATTTCCAATTCCACATCTTTCCTTCACTCTGCAGTGCCCTCACACCAATTCCAGGTGCCAGCAAACCATCTGCACCAAAGAGATGGTTTCTGGCCCCATCAAACATAGTGGGGGAATGGTCCTGAGGCTGTGGAAACATATTGCTGCACAGCACAGCCTGTGAGGTTAATATTAGTGAATTGAACCACTGACATTGGTGTTCATGATGGACTTATAACAATGAATGCACTCTGGAGAAGTACGCTATTATATAGAGTTCTGGTAACAGACAAAAACACAATACTACTGATTGAGCAGTACCGCCATGTCTGACAGGATACACTAGCATTAAAACGTAAATGAGTTGTTGTAACAGCAAAAACCTGGGAACATGCGTTCCTCATCTATAATGGTAAATATCTCCACGCTTATGGAGATACAATACAATTCCATGCTTTACCATGCTTATCTTCTAGTTACCATGCTTTCTTAGTACTGTACTTAACTATGCTCTCACATTCTTTTTTTTTAGCCATAGCAATACAGAAAACCAACTATGTATATTCTAAAATGATAGTTTTAGCTGGATATCCTTATTATCATGATATACAACTTCAACTGGCTTCAATATGTAAAAGCTATTGTCATGCAGTTTTGAGCACTACAATGTTGTTGTTTCTCCAGCTTTAAGAAAACATATTGTTGTACTTACTGTATGTTTGCCATTTAGCTTTCTAATGTAAAAACTATTTCACATGGAGCGAACTGGTATTTATAAAGTTAGACAGCACATATTAATATTACCATCTTGTTAAAAGTTGCAGTTCAATGCGGTTTTGCTGTTTTTCCTAAATCAGAGCCTTTTTATGGTTTAAAATGCAAGCATTTTGCTGCGTTATGGGGTAGCATGCAGATGTTTATAATATTCCTTGCTACAAATTAAAGGTACAGTGTGATTGCCCTAATGAATGAATTAATTAGAGTCCATTGCTCAAAGAGCACATTTTGTGGTAATTACTAAAATGCAAGCTTGCGTTGCTGAGGCAACACTTAACAGCAATTCTCTTTAATCTTATGTGTCACTATATATATGGTACTGTATGTATATTTAATTAGCTTTAACTTTGGAGTTATTTATTGAATAGCTGTTTTAATGGATTAAATAAAGAGTCTAGAATCTCAGAAGGTTCAAACAACTGGACCCTGGACAGCTATGTGGAATTATGTTCTCATTTTGTAGTTCCTAGTGAAAGTAAAGGCGAACCCACTGAGGCTTCGCTGAGTTGCTGGTAAGTGTTGCACACGCTGAATATGTGCTTAAGGACCAATTTGAATAAATCCTTCCCCTGGGTTTGCACAAGTGATTTCAAGCATGCCGCAGTGCCAGCAAACAGAAAGCATGGCTGCACACAGTATATAACTGTTGTTACTGGAGGTAAACATTGAATTACCAACCAAAATAAACTAAGAAAAAAGAAACACACAATGATGGACAGTTAAACTCAAAATCAATTATTGTAAGGTGACATTGGTTTTATGTTGGGAAATATTTTTAAGAAAAATAAAAAACTGAAATATCTTGCTTGCATAAGTATTCAACCCCCACACATTAATATTTGGTTGAGCCACCTTTCGCTGCAATAACAGCTTTAAGTCTTTTGGGGCAAGTATGTATCAGCTTTGCACACAGTGTCGGAGTGATTTTGGCCCATTCTTTTTCTTGGCAGATTTGCTCCAGGTTGTTCAGGTTGGTTGGACGATGCTTGTGGGCCGCAATTTTCAAATAGTGCCACAGATTCTCAATGGGATTGAGATCAGGACTTTGACTGGGCCACTGTAGGACATTCACCTTTTTGTTCTTGAGCCACTGCAATATTGCTTTGGCCTTGTGCTTGGGATCATTGTCCTGCTGAAAGGTGAATTTCCTTAGCAATTATGGTTTGGAACAACTGTTCAAGAGATGCTTTAGTGGGCTGTTTCTGGCCAGTCATTAATTGTAGCTATGCTTTTATTTATTTTTGTTAGTAGTGCATGCATCTTACAGTTTCCAATATTCATTTGTTTTGTGATTTCTCTCAGTCTAAAAGCTGAATACACTGCTCGCTGGTTAATGTGTCAGGCAACTTCCATAAACCTGCCACAGAAAATGAATCACAAGCACCGACCTGCTGAGAAATTGAAAGAATCATCCTTCTTAGCCAGTAAATCACACAAGCAGACTGCCCTTGTTAAGGAAATGAAACGCAGCTCCCTGTCATTCCCGACTCATCAGTATATCACTGATTGCGTTTACTGTAAATCACAGGATCTATACCGTTATATGATTGCAGATGACAATGCAAAGGAACAGGTAACAACAAGCTTTTTTTCATCTGACTGGCTGAATCAGATTGTCAGTTGAAATGCTGAGCATTAAGTAAATCTTTAGTATCAGTCCTTTAAATTTTACTACTTCTGACACCTTACCACCTGCCCCTTATAGAGAAGGTCATTCTTTCATGATCACTTCCTTATGTCCAGTCCTTTTTTCTTTTCTTTTTTTTATAACAGCTTTTAGAAGCATTTTGCTAAAAATCAATCAGTGTGCATTTGGAAATCTATAAGTAGTTTTCCAGAAACGTCAAATAATTCACTTGAAAATTACTGTATAAAATCAAGTCTTTCACGTGCTTGTTCAATTTTAAGCCTCTTCCATTCTGTTTATTTGTGTATTTTAGAATATGAAACAAGAAGGTCCTTATGTAGCCTTTAACATCAGGCTTTTATACCATCAAATATGTATTGTTTAATAATATAGGGTTAGGGTTAATAATATAGGGTTTTAAATCACCAGAGACACAGAGCACTGTGCACAAACCTATATTCATGAATAATAAAAAAAAAGTTAAGATGGATTAAATAAAGTCTGATGTTTATTAAACAGTTCTAGGCTGAAGTTAAGAGTTTGACTAGAAAAATGCATGGTATAATGTCAATAAAATTTGCAACAGCAATAAAACTGTACTTTGTTTATTCAAATGAGCTGGCTAATAGAGGCAAGATGTTCACTGTAAACAGTCGTGCAAACAGAGTTCAAAATGACCATGAAAAGCTAGTATTTTCACTGAAGTGACTTGTGTTGCAAAGAAACTGCTTTTCACTGACACAAAAGAACTGTTAATTGCTGTTCCTGTTTGATGAAGCTGGTGTAGGTTTGAGATGGCATACAGTGTGACAGACAGAATGCAGGCAGGCTTGCCAGCTCTCCTTCGTCTTCCAGGAAGTTCCATGTGATCATTTCATTTCCACAAATTGAATGAAGAATGTCAGGCTTAAAATGTTACATTAACAGATGGGTATGTAAATTGATAAAGAAATGCACACAAATCTGTCAAAGAGGACTGGCAACTGATAGGAAGCCTTGGCAGGAAATGTAAAAGGCGTTCTTTTAGGACTGGACAGATACCAGCTGTTACTTAGTTGAAGATATTAAGGGAGAATGCCTCTGAGGTGCAGTGTCTTGTTTGCACACACTTCCTGATCCACTGGACTGGATCTTAGTCGATGCAGAAATGGAGTTTGCAATGGGAACTTGCTAACACCCATCACAGAAAAACCTGGGAAATTAAACGTATAGAACTATTTGGCAGTAGCCCCTTGACCTGCATAGAGGAACTTTGTTTACCTTGAGATTCTCTCCTGAAGAGACCTCTGTACTCTCTCTTGTGTATTTTTATATATGTTTTCAGTTGAACCTATTAAGTTATCATCCAGTGGGAAAATTCACTACCTAAGACAACAGTTTAAAGTTTCCTGTACAATATGGCACCTCTGACAGCACAATGCACCTGTACCACAATGCTTGGACACTGGTTGAGCGCTAGATCTGACAGTACATTGATTTTCTTTGGAAGTCTGCTATCTAAGTAGTGTACAAGCCTGCAAGGACTGTGGCACAGCTCGGTGCCATGTCTTGCTATACTACAGTTGTTCTGTAAACAGGTAGCTGTGGCTTAAGCATACAAGCTGGTAGCCAGGCTAGGCACACTCTGATAAAAAAATTGCCATGGCTTTTCCCATGCATTTACTGTTTATTTTTTTATACCATGGTTAACTGTTTTTTCCTGTGCTTTGTTATATTATTCTGTGGTTCATAATATACATATGGTGTGTGTGTGTGTGTGTGTGTGTGTGTGTGTGTGTGTGTGTGTGTGTGTGTGTGTGTGTGTGTGTGTGTGTGTGTATATATATATATATATATATATATATATATATATATATATATATATATATATAATATAATATATATACTGTCATAAACCAAATCAATTCAGAAACAGAAAAATGATGTGTGTGTCTCACCTATATCAATGTTCCATGTTTCTTGGATAAACAAATCTAAAGTTTACATCGATAAATTAATCCAGTTACTTATCAACTAACTAACTAACAATGCATCTACTAATTACACGCCCAATGTTAGCATTTTGGAAATCATAAACATTTGTAACCACTTATGGTGTCATCTGTACTGTAGAAAATGAAGGTATAATACATTTTGCTATGTTAACTTCTTCAAAAAATAACAATAATCGTAACAATGTCAAATAAAATTGCTACTATTGTCCACCCTGCAGAAAGTCGCCCCCCTAATTCTGGCTGTATTAACTACTTCTTATGCGCCACCTCCAGCTACGCTCTTGCTGCACGCGACGGGAGGACAGTCAAGATAATCACTACCGTCAAGGACAGCAACAGCAGCTTCTGCTGGTTGTGCAACAGTATTGCGACTTTCTTCGATGGACTTTGCGTGA
Source organism: Polyodon spathula (assembly GCF_017654505.1). NCBI lineage: Eukaryota > Metazoa > Chordata > Actinopteri > Acipenseriformes > Polyodontidae > Polyodon > Polyodon spathula. The sequence continues at coordinate 36,485,705 of NC_054549.1, read as the reverse complement.
ACACCGCCTGCCTTTACATTCGAGAATCCAGCTTCGCCTTCAATTGTCTTGCTGCTGCTGCTGCTCCCCAGTGTGTCGGAGTGTGTTAGCGGCCCAATGAAAGGAGAGGTCGGGAATTCTGGGAATGTTGAGTCGGGGCTGGAAGCCAGGATAGGAAATGTGATGGAGAAGCACTGACATTACAACAGGGGTAGGCAGCACTATTTCAATTGCAGTACTTTGGTTCTTTTTTTTTTAATTATTATTATTTATTTATTTTTTTTAACGTGTTAAAAAATGCATGTTATCCAACAATTGCCTGCACGGATAAAGGGTGCGCTAGATTATGGGGGGAAAGGGGACAGATGCATTGCTTTGACTGAGCAGCTTAGAGGGGGGATATGGCCAGAACAGATTTTTTTTTTTTTTTTTTTTTTTTTTTTATTTTAATTTGCATATTTTCTTTTGTATTTCAGTGGTTTTTGTGGAAAATAAGAAGCGTGTTCTGTGGAAACGAGACCGTTAAAAAAGATATGCAAGTGTCATTTTGAATCCGTGTAGAAATGCTTTCTGTCTTCCGTGGCTGTCATTAATATTGGTCTTTTTCGTTCCGGTATTTAATAAAACATACAGCGATAATAATACAATAGTACTCATTGAATGTATTGCACAAAGTGTTCTATGCTTAGTAGTACGGTACTGCCTGAGACAGTTTTATTAAATATTATTTCCGTTCAACAACACACAGGGTTAAGCATGGGACTGGTCTGGTGGAAAAACTGTTTAAAACATGCAGGCATATGGTAGGACAAAGTAGGCATTTTTTATAGGTGTTAAGAAATATGGTGACCGTGCAAGTGTAGGATGTGTAGAAATAATACTGAGCATGTCTCTGTCTATAAATTGATCGTTTCTGGTTGTGTGATTGTGTCATGATTTTGCATGCCGTGATTCGTAAAAGCACAGTAACATTTGGTCCTTTTTGCAAACGTTTTCTTTATTCTTATGTTTACAACGGTAGTAATTGAACAAAAATACGAGGTCCTATTAAATAAATTATGGTAGTGTAATGTTAATAATACTCGATATACCAGGGAATCTGGAGTGTTATGTCAGACTAAAACTCGGTTCTCATGAATTGACATTTCCGTCAGATTGACAGCAATCCTGGCAATTCGAATACAGACAGTGGCACGGATGGTCTCGAAATAACCAATCATCTCTGCAAAGAGGAGGGGATTTCACCTGTGGGGTTTGTTCAGTGCGTTCTCTTGCACTAGTCCCTTTAAATCAGTGCCATAGTTAACCCTCTCGAACCTGCCGGCATACAACCCATCTGTACAACCAGCGGTATGCAGACGGGTGGCAAGCGGAGGGAATGTAAGAGTAATAATGCATTAGGTGGCATCTTCTTAATCTAGCGCACAAAGAGAATAGATAAAATAATCTTCTTAGCACTTTTACCAATGCTTCAATGCACAGGCTATGCAGCCTCGGTTATTGATTACTTTAGGCACATAAATGCACGGTGGGAGGGGGTCTATATCTGCATCTTTTACCGGTAGAGGTGTGGCTAGGGTATTAGTCTCTGCTGTACCGGTGTCTGAAATTGCCTGCTTGAAAAATCGCCAGCTGTAGAAATTGAGGATATATGCTGAACAGTATAGAAATTTTCATATTCTCTGTGCATCTTGCCGTCAGGTGAAAATTAAACACACCTCATCCTGTACACATTGAGACCTGATAAAGTAATTACACCACCAGAGTTATTCTCCGGACATTCATTTATAAGAACACAGAGCCCTAACCTGAACACACACCCTGCCACTCAGTTGTGTCTCTGTCTGAGCCAGTGACTGCCAATCATGTGAACATGAGTGGTGTGCGTACTGAAGTAATTTCAGTGCAAATTAGGAGCGTTCACTAGTTTTACAATTTCAGCTGTAAGTTATCACGCAGGTACTGCATCTGGTGTTCACACTCAGAGGTGGGGAATGAGAAAATAGAATGTGTTGTTTTTGGTAATTTGTTTTTCTTACAGCTGTTCTCTTATTGTAATGCCGATTTTTTTAATTTATTTTTTTATTCTGTCAAATATTTACAGCGTTTCATGTATAGCCGTGAAACTGAAGAACACACAATGAGATGCACTCCTGTAAATGGGAGACACCTTAATTCCGGGCCACCCTGCATAGTGCTGACATTTTCAACATGGGTGTCTTACTGCAGTAACTGTGAAGAAAACATGTGGTGCACAAGACGTTCCAGCAAGCAGGATCACACATCACTTAATCACCAATGAAGACTTGCATTGAGACAGAGGAATGCTCTGTGGAGTGCTGCAGTTATTTACAGTGCCTGAAAACAGTATCCTTAACTGAGACCACCCTTAAAAAAATAAAATAAAGTAGATTGCTGTATCTTTTACTCTTCAAGTACTGACAAGACACCACCTCGCATTACTGTATGATGTCACACCAAAGTGTCCTTTACTCTTCAGTGAGTGTTTCTGTATTTGGCTGGCAAGCGAGGTTGGGTGTTGTTGCTTAAATAAAAAGAACATCTTCAGGGAATCTTTATGGATTTTAATTGGGTGGTTTTTGGTTTGAAACTCAGCCTTATTCATGTACAGTATTTGTTAATAAAAATTACACAATTTTTGTTGCAGTACAGATTTAGTTTCTTTTGTTCTGCTCTGCAGCAAGAAAAAAAGCACGCAGTATTGCATTCATGTTTAAACCGATGGAGCTACATTTTAGTTCTGTGCTATAGGCAGCAACAGATTACTTTGAAAATGCTGGTTTGTTATCCATGCTGCTAAGCTTTATAATTGATTAGCAATCTGCCGCCTTTGTATAGCACTTGCAGCAATGGTGTTTAATGTGCACCCTCTATGTGCATAGTTCTTTATGTAGAAATCAAAGCTAGAAGCTTGCAGAATACAATATACCTGCACTGAAAACAATTACAAAAAATAAGCTCCAAATGAAAACAGCACGCAGTCACTTAGACAATTTGCAAGCTGTGCTATTGTATCTGTGATTGCTTGATTACAGCATTATTGTCATAAGTGCGATAGACTCGGTGACATTTGTATGCACTATGACTAATGAACATATTGCTTGAACAAGTGAAGAGATGAACAGATGTCTAACATTCCTGTTGTGACGTGTGTTCTAATTTTCTCACTTGTTTGCTTATGAAGTTCGTGTCAAACAGGAAGGCAGATTTTGAAGCCAGTGGAAGTAAAGCTTGTACAGGCAGGTTTTAATATCTAATGTATTCTGGCACTACAGTAAGGCAAAGCTTGTGTTGCTAGATCCTGACTAGCAACCACTCTCTTGATCAATGTGTAGTGCTGACGTAATCTTAAAAATCTTCCACACGTATTTGAACTACAACATCCACATTTGTGGGCATATTTTAATCAACATGTGATTTGCTATTTACATTTCTTTGTAAACATATATATATATATATATATATATATATATATATATATATATATATATATATATATATATATATATATATAAAAATAAAATATGTTTGTGAGTTACTAGAAAGACCATTTGGCATGTTTGGCACACCTACGGAATTGCAGAGAATACTAGAAACTAGCCCCTACCACCTTGTTTTATTAATGTTAAACTTATCCTTACAGTGCAGCTTGGATTTTTATAAATGTCAAGGGTGCACATTTAAAAAAAAAAAAGATGAGAATGAGAGAACTCTGCGCATAACATACAAATCTGATCAGATAGATCAAATGCAAGTCTGGTAAACAGTTCCAAGTTGTGCAGATTTGCAGGAACATTGAATACATTTTACAGTAGTAATTAAAAGAACAATACGTGTTGACCGTGCATTATTTACTGCAGGTAGCATGATAAGGTATTTGTCAAGCTGATTTTTATTTGCGTGGTTCAATTCCCTTCCTACAGTAACTATGTTTATCATAATTACTGTGTAAAAGATAGTTCTCTTTTTACATATCAGCAGGGAAGGAGATAAGGCTCCCACTGCATAGCACTTTGACCCATTCCTGGTTTAACTAAGAGTTTAACAAGACACACCTGAGCTTGTTACCTATACACTGTGGCAAATCAAGCTCCTAGTAAAACATGGAATGGGTTAAACTGCTATGCAGTAGGAGCCTTATTTCCAACCTTGTGTCAGTACGCTCGTTTACTTACTGTACTCCTAGTTAAACACAGATGTGACCAGATAAGGTCATAGCAAAAAGCTGGAAATTGTTTAAACTGATATGCAATGGGAGTGGAAGTGATATCTGTCAGTAATTGTACCCTTAACTGAACCCTCTTTGGTACCTCTAGCTAATAATACACACTGATCCTGGCACCACATGAAAAATAACTGCTTAGCAGAACATAGGGTAACACCTGCTCTACAGTACAATTATGTGATAAAGAATATGACAGCCTTTTCCTCCATATGCCTGTGCATGACTGCAGGTAATCGTTTTGTCACATATACAATACAAACTGTGTCTTTCCAAACAATGTTTAGATTGCATTGATGCAGTGAGGGCTCAGTATTCTGTGGCTGGGTATAGTGTATTTAAAGGGTACTTTCCACAATGTTCATTTTCTCAATATTTGATTCTTTGCTTTTGACCTGCTGTAGTAGGGGCCTGTTGCATGTATGTGTCATACATCCATATATATAGGCCTATATAAACAGCAAAAGCAGAGCATTATGTTATAGTGCACTTGCCACATTGCTAGAATATTAATCTGTTCTCCAGTGTGTACCGGTGCTGCTTGCCTTTTGTCTTTTGAATAGTATTTCTTGGAGGACGTATTCAGCAAAATCCCTTTTCACCCACAGATCTAAACATTTCACAGTTGCTTCTCTCAACCCCTGTATCTTTGTGAACACGTACACTGGCATGTGATTTTGTCGCACTTAGACAGTGGCAGGAGGTGGAGTACTTCAATTGAGAATATAAAGATAGCCAGGCCTAATAGCTGGTTATGATTTAGAGAAACAGGGTCACAGTTTTCATCTTGTAGGAAATTTGCCGTCTTCAACGAGCTAGTGAATAGCCCCGAAAGGATGCTTACTGAAATAACCAACATAACACCCAACAAGAGTGATACATTTAAATCAGTTAAATAGTAGCTTATAGAGTATGTGATCATAGCGTTAAATATGAAGTTTACTAAAGCAATGTTATTTTACCCTTTTGTTTTTTTATTGTCTTTTTTTTTCCAGATCTTAGACAGGCCTTCCAAATTTGCCAGCCCCAAGCATGCAGTAACAAGCTTGTATAGGTACTGAAGTGGTGGACACATTGACTGATTGCTCCATTCAATCAGAGTATTGTTTCACTAAGTAAGAACTGACCTGCCACAGGAGAGTCCACAACAGCAACCATGTATGGAAGCGCAAGAACGGTCGGGCATTTGGAAGGCAGCCCCTCCAGGTCTCCCCGTTTGCCGAGGTCCCCCCGGCTGGGGCACAGGCGAACAAACAGCGGAGGGGGCGGGGGGGCCGGAGGGGCTGGCAAGACCTTGTCAATGGAGAACATCCAGTCTCTGAACGCCGCTTACGCCACCTCGGGGCCCATGTACCTGAGCGACCACGAAGGGGTGGCGACCACCACATTCCCAAAGGGCACAATGACCCTTGGAAGGGCTACAAACCGGGCGATGTACGGGGGCCGGGTCACTGCCATGGGGAGCAGCCCGAACATCGCTTCGGCTGGTCTTCCTCATGCAGATATCCTCTCCTACGGCGATCATGGCACCCTGACCTCGGCTGGCCTTCACCACCAGGTTCCCTCTTCACTCAGGCAGGTCAGGGACAACACCATGCTGGATATGCACTCCCAGCTCAAGGACTTGCACAGGGAGAATGAGCTGCTCCGCAAGGAGCTGGATCTCAAGGACGGCAAGCTGGGTTCCTCCATGAACAGCATCAAGACATTCTGGAGCCCCGAGCTGAAGAAGGAGAGGGTCTTGAGGAAAGACGAGGCAGTCAGGATGTCTGTTCTGAAAGAGCAGATGAGGGTTTCTCATGAGGAGAATCAGGTAAGGTTACCGCCTAGTCAACAAGTGCTTGCAAATTTTATTTATTTTCTTTTTCTTTATGGCTGGCTTTTACTGTCTCATTATTTTTTTGATAATGTTATTAGCACACTCTGTTTTTCAGTTTTGCCTAGTGTTCAAACCATTGGAAAACCCTTATAAAAATATTGGCTGGTTGTATTACAGTAAATTAAACTGTTGCAGTCAGTCGAGAGCAAGGGAATTTGACAGCCATTGTTTATCAGTTTACACTGTATCTGGCTTTGTAAGATGACAACAAAGGGGAAGGGGGGGGGGGGGGTTAATTAACATCAAAGAAATAAAACCAACGTCCAGTTTAGACTGCTAAACAATAGTTATTACATCTCTGCCATCACCAAAAAGTCATACTGGTTTATATAAGACTGGAATAAGTAAAGATGAACAGCTTCCCAAATCCACAAACTTCAGTTAGTTGGAGGGCGGAGCCAGTGGAATGTCTTTTGTGGTTAATTATTTAAGTCACGTTTCAGCGTTTCACAGACCCAGCGTTGGCTGTCAGTCAGTACTGGGATTCAGTGTTTTCTATGAAAGTGACTTTGATTTGTTTTATTTGTGCTTTTCACATCATATGAGCAGCTTTGCATTTGACAGAGTAGGTTGTGTGCACATTCTTAATACCAGTAATCAAAATGCAATACAGAATAATGTTGGCTGCAGACAGAAATGCCCTCACAAAGGAGATTGTTCATTGTGGCAAAAGAACCATGTCTTCATGCATGCTCTGCAAGTTGGTTATTAAGTATTCGGTTGCTATGGAAACATGACACTGTGATTCAGAAGCTGTGTGAGCTGTAAGGCATGGTCCGCTTTTTAAATGACTCTCTGGCAGTTGGGGTTGAATTACCTGAAATTGTTGCAGTACAATGCACCCATCTGCCCGAGTTTAAAAATAAATACATAAATAAATAAAATAAAACCTACCTGTAAATATTTCAATAAGAAGTGTGTGGTCTAGCTATTACCTGAAGCTATATTGTACTGATATTGCTGTTAAATACAGAACTCATATTGCACTGGCACACATTGAAGCCGTTTTAAAATGTTCTGTTACGATTATGTTATTGCAGATTTTCTGCCAGCTTTCATCAAGACTGGTTCGTCAGTGCTCGTTTCCCATTGAGGCTGAACATTGTTTTAGCTGTGACATCCTACTGACTTACATAAAAAAAAAAAAAAATATATATATATTATATATATATATATATATATATATATATATATCTATATTATATATATAATATAATATTTTTTAAAACATGTATTTTATACAGGATTCTTAAAAAAAACAAATGCCAATTAAAAATAGTTTCATAAACATAATGTTTTATTTACTGAAACGCATATATTCTGTCACAGGCTGAGTGATCATTTACTCTCTAGGAACCTCAGAATCACAACAAACTCTTATTCTAATGCCCGCTTATTAACATTGGAGTGTAGTACACAAATGCTTTAATAATATAGACTTATAATGCATCACTCAAACAAGGGTTTGGCTATTATTTATCACACTGATGGAGGCACTAGCTGAAGTACCGTTGATTAGCTTTACTTAGGCTTCTATTAGTTTTTCACCTAATAATCTATTAAGTGTTATTGAGTTAAGTTAAATCCCCCTCACCAGTACAGTAGTCTGCTCAGGGACGCGAACCTAGGCTTTTCCTTCCGAAGGTCCTCACTCGCAAGTGAGCCCCCTCAGGATGATTGACTACTAAAGTTCGTCGTGCGTCCAGTCTAGATGGCGAAAAAATTATACAATATTAATTTATTTATATAATATATATATATATATATATATATATAATATATATATATATATATATATATAGATATATATAATATATATATATATATAGAAGTGTGACCAAATCGTTCAAAAGGTCATACTTAAATAACATTTGCACCTAGGACTGAATAATATGTACTAGAAACAATGATGACCATATTTTCAAGTCTGCCGCAGCTGCTTTGAGGCAGACGATCGAGCAGCATCTTGTCTTTTAATGTTTTAAATTCTTCAGCTGTTCTAATTAGCTTTGCTTTATTTTCCTCGATGTTATCGAGAACCGTCTTATCAGTTTGTAGCAGCACGCCTCTCATGCATATTCTGTTGTAAATTGTTAAGTGACCTCTAATGCTCCTGTAGACTGTTGTTTGAAATAATACAAAGCTGTGTGTCAGGTATATAAATGTATTAAAATGTTACTACAGTAGGTGATGCATACAGGCAGATTATACCCCTAACATTGTCCTTTGCAGTTCTACAGTGCATTTACTGAATATTAACAGTATCTATTTTTTCACTACAGTATACACATGAAATTTTGAGATCCAGTGGACACATTATAGTTCTTCGGCTCAAGTTTGAATACTTTAACAGGCTCCACAGGGTCTATTAGATCATTTTTTATATGTTTTCTTTCTAAACAAGGACAAGAATACAAATCAGGTACCCAGCTGCTTTTCCTGGAAGGAGTTTCAGGTTGTTTTTCCTTATTTGGGCCTGAGCACTGCACCTTGTTATTGACATCAGGACTTCACAGAAGACGGCCCAGTCTCCAATATCAAGAAAAATAAGTGTTCTGAATTGTTCACAGCCCTTTTTGCAGAATTCACCCCTCCAATGTAGTCTTGCTGTCCTGGTTTGTTAGTACTTTCTTAATTGTTCATTCTTCTTTCTTATTTATATAACTTGGTGCAGCATTCCAAAGTTGCAATTGTGGTCAGACAAGTAGTCATATATTAGAATGAGTGTTGGCATTAGACAGTTGGACTCTGTTCTCTAACTCATTTCTTGCAGCTTTTTATTTCCATATATTAAATCTTGCAAGAAAGAGCTCAAGAACTTTGAAAAAAGATTTCTAGTTTCTAGTTTGACTGTTAGAAAAGCAAATATTAAATGCCATTTAAATCCTGACTCGTTTTGTAATATTCAGCAAAAGACAAGATTTACATAAAACATAAAAAAAGTAAACCTTATCTGAAAAAAAAATATTGTTTTGGCTTTTGTTGGAAACATTGGAAGTTTGCCTAATGTTTCACAATTTGTATAAAAAAAAAAAATCAAAATGGGCACACTGTTCAGTGAAAGTGAAGCGTAAAATGGAATTTAAGTCCAACGCACACATGCTGTAGTTCAAATTTTTTATAGGTCTCCTTTTATGCAACAGAAAACAAAGAATAAGGGTGTTTACATGCATTCACACTGTTGTAAAAACCGACATCAGCACTGGAGAATAGAGTGTTAAACTGCAGTTGTCACATAGTGAATCCTGTGCTTGAAGGTGCTACAACACTGGTAATAATTCACCCTCATACTTCATATTGTGCCCCCTCTTTTCTTTCTGCTTTACATTCCTGCATCCATGTCACCATTTGCCTTGGCTTTTTGTTTCTTTATTTACAGAAAATAAGTACAGTAGGTAAACTGGTAAATTCATACTGAGCCCTATCCAATTGATGATTTAAACAGAAAACTGGCACAATTTAATTACTGTGAATTAAATTAGGACCACTCCTTGCATGTTACTTACTTTTAGGGACAGAAATACAGTAGACTTACTAGAGCTGTTGGTTTCCTCAAAGTCCCCTTCTTTTAATAATTCAAATAGCAGCAGTATTTCAGTACTTCAGTGTTTGGACCAGTCACTGTTTCAGTCACTGGAATAGACCGTTATGTTTTAAACAATGCCAAGGAGGAGCCTGGTGGTTAGCCAGTGAACTCCTAAGTTGTTTTCCATCTCCTACCTGGACCTGTATTTCTGTCATTGTATGCCAAGCATGTTGTGTGCATCTGCCGGTCCCCATACCCCCCTAAGTGTGAGCTTACACTGTGCAGACTGGAGCTATGACCTAGTTATGTCACTCTCAGGACTGCAGGTAGAAGCGAGACGCAGAGGAGATAAGGAGGCAGAGACAAGTTAAAGGACAAACCACTGATATGTGGTTCACTTTCTTCCCTGCTGTGAACCATATGGGGAACTTTTCAATTGTTTTATGATATCTTTTTTTTCTCTCCTATGAACTCACTGTAGCACATAGGAAAGTTGTCAGGTTGGTGGCAGCATGGCACACTGGAGCGAATGCCTCTATTTATCCACGAAGCAGCAGGGAGCTGGACAGCTGTAGCCTGGGCTTCACCAACACGGGCTGACCCCTGGGGATTATAACATGGCCTCATATCGAGCAGTCCTCTCCAAATCATTCAAGCGAACCTTGCTAAAAATAAGTTGTTATGATGTTAACACTGTTTAAATGCCACTGCTGTTTAAATCATTGACTTTAGTGAAAACCAGCTATCTACAACAGAGTGCGAGTCTCGTTGAGAGTATTCAGTACCAAAGGTAAAGGTTTGCACAGGCATTGAATGGGTTCAGTAGTCACTAATGCCTCTTTCTAGAGCAGAGATTATGTCTTGAATGCAAGTGCTGACCAAGCTCCGCACTTTCTATCTTCTAAAATCTGATGAGAACCCAAGGTGGTACAGTATGTGCAGGCTGTGTTATAAATAGATTTTCAGAAAACTTTTCTCTGAGTTGACATCTAATAAGTTGTTTTGGTAGCTTTTCTTTTCTGCCTGTGTAAGAATGTGAAAGCTCTGCTATAGTCATTCCCTGTTACATCCTGATAAAATATAATATCAGTTTGTGCAACTTATATAAGGTGACTGCTTAAAAAAACAAAACAAACAAAAAAACAAAACAAAACATTAAGAAAAAAATACAATTGTTTTGCTATGTTCACATACACACTGACTGGCCTAAAAAAGTACAATTTAAGCAAAAATAGGCAATCTCCAAGCCTGCAATGTATGTGATCCACTAGGTTTATAAAAGCTGAGTGAGAGCTGTGTGCAACTATTCGGCAACAATCTTGGGAAAGCAGATGGATCCCGGTGCCTCTACATGGCATGACAGCGGGGCCCTGTGCACCTGGCTCGTCCCTCAACACAGTGGCTGCATTGACCAGCGTATCCATTTGTGCAGTCTCTCGGTGGTCATCGTTTGCAGAAAAACATCACCATGCTGGATTGAACCTACAGAAGCGTGTTATGATAAGCAACAGACTAGCTACAGGGTTCCAAGTCAGAGAAACATTCAGCCCTGGGCAGTGTGCACCTGTTTCCACTTTGAGGTCTGGATTTTTGTGGGCTGTTAATGTCATTCTCTCTTATTTATTTTTTGCCAGTCAATGTAACTCATAACAGGAGATTGTCTGTATATGTACGTCATGTGCATAATAAGTGCAGCCTGCTTATGCTTTGCAATAGTTGACAGAAGACATGTGGAGGGTTACAATCCTAGCGTGCAATTAAGATCACTGTTAGAGGCAATGAGATATTTTGTTGTGTCGTTATATAGAAATTATACAAACTAATTAAAATGGTAAACCATCGGCAGGTTTTCTAGTGTAAAAGTGGAGATATGCTGTAGGTACAATAGGTCTGGTCTGATGGGGACCAGGTTTAAGCTTATAACTTTATTCTATATTGCAGTGGGTCACCAAATTAATGCAGAATCTAGCTCTTTCAGATAGATATTTTTATCAGCTGAAACAGCAAGTCATTATTTGTACCGTGTGCTTTTATGAAAAGCAAAATACACAAACCACACTGTTAGTTGACAGTGATTAACCAATAAAACACGTGGCACAAAAGAAATGTTTCACCTAAAGAGGATTGAAGTGTTAGGCAAAGTGCCTGCAGTTCCAATGCTGGTGCTGAAGAGAGGTTAGTGATGCAATAGGCCATGCAGTTTTACCAGTGTTGGGGTTTTCTGACAGCTGTTGTGCTTAGCATGCAAGAATGAGTGGATGGGATGTAGCATCAACCTATTGTGGAGTTAAATCAAAAGCCCAAACATCGTCTCCAGGTGGCCACGCTACAGCACTAAGTGCATTATCACTCAGTTTATGATGATAGCTGGGTGGCTGTTCAGGTTTTTACTTGATCATATTGTATCTGTTAGTTTGACTCTCTTGTATTTTGCTTTGTTGCATGCTACTGTAGTATTCACCCTTATAAAAAGTTTCCCCTAGTAAAAACATAGCAAAATGTAATAAAGCATAGGTAAGCATTGTAAAGAATAGTGAGGTATGATAAAGCGTATTAGTAAACATGACAAACCAGGACACAGTATGGTAAATGCATAGTATAGCCATGGCTAAAGCATTATAAAATACAGTGGTAAACTTTAGGTGTTGACTGGGTTGAGTGAGAGGATGGATTCTCTGGGGCACATACATGTGGGGGTTTGAAAGTTATTTGTCACCATTTAATTTCACCCAGTCTTCCAAATGCCGCCACATTTATTTATTGTAATATCTCTATTATCACACTGTCACAGGTATTGCCCACAAGCAAACTATTTATGAGCGGTGTTTGCATGGAAAGGGTCGATGCTTGTAATATTTCAGTTCGGGTCTCCGGTATCAGTTTATTAAATGCATCGTGCCTAGGGTTTATCGTTCAGCTGTTCCTGGCACCACTGCCACTTTATTGCTTCTTAGCTGGGGCTATGAAGCATTTACCACATTGCCTGTAAGTCCTGCCTGAATGAATGTGTTTGCTTCTGAGGCTCATTCATAAGCAGTAACGGTAGTGGAGACAGCTGTAGAAATGTAAATATTGTTTTGAGATGTCTAGGTTTAGCATCGCATGGCGTAGTCGTTGTATCTTTCTCTTTTGCTTCTCCATATTATTGCTGCTGTTACTGTTAATCTGTAGCTGCCTCCTGTAAAGAGAAATAAGCAATTGAAAAAATCTGTTTTGAGTTCTGTAACGTTTTGTTACAAAAATGTGTATTAATGTTTGTATTAAACTAGAAAAATAAAGGTGCTGACTGCACAGTCATTGTCCTGATAAAAGGATCTTTGGGTTTCAAGGATTGGGTTTACAGAACGAAAGTCATGTTTCTGTACAGGCTTTTTTTTAACCTGTTTCATGGTCAAACCCAAGTCTGTCAAATAAGAGCTTAAAAAAAACCAAACAAACAAAGACAATTTGAGATGGAGGCCCTTCACCTTTTATGTTTGGAATTTAAGTTAAATTGAAAATGTTGACATTTTGACCTAAACACTTTTCAGACAGCTTGAATACAGAGTGAACGTGTCTTTTTAAACGTCAGTTTGTCTCATTCAATTTATCTTCATCAATGTTGGCTTATTGTAGGTTAATGCCTGTTTTAATTGCTTTGGGTATTAGCCTGGAGATGCAAGTATTCTCCATCACGTCTGTTTTACAAAGGAAGTGACTGCCTAGCCTGGATTATACAGTGTTGTAGCAAATCAGATCATTTCTTCACCTAGATCATTGTTTTTTTTTTTTTTTTTTAATGAAGCCTTTTTTATTGTCCTAATGCCCTATTTTAAAAGACGAAATTTCAGGTAGATACAAATCCTTTATAATAGGGCAACTAGTTTGTCTTTTTGGTTGCATTTTGTCAAAGGACAGTAATGCTGTATTGTACATAACCAAAATATACTGTATTTGAAATGTTTGACACAATAAGAACATTCTTTGGGATTATTGAATTTCTGTAGGAGTGAATCTAAAATAAAACTTGTGAAATATTACATATGAACAAGTGCCCTGCATAAATTGATTGAATGCACTGTGACAATTGGAATGTTCAAGTGGATTACGTGCACAGTTAATGACACCTTTTCTCTAATACAGAAAGCCAAGGGGCTACAACAGCTGGAAGCAATCACAAACATACAACCACATACCACACATACCCTCATTTAAACTGGCAGGTGGCTGACATTGTTTTTAAGAAATAAAAATCACACTGCCTGAAGGATGATCTTTTGCACTGGTACCAAGAACTGAACTCTGGCCCAAAATCAAAACCCAAGGGGTTCTGTTCAATCAGAGTTTGCAGTTGGATCACAGGTTTATCTAAGGACTGTAGCAATCCATCGTGCTGTCCGTTGTCTGGCTTTGTTCTTTTGGTATTCACAATAGAGTTTTATGTTTGGCCTTTTACTATGGTACTGAAATTGTACTGTCATGAACCAAGTTAATTACATTCATGAATTTGATTTCGTAAATAATAATAAGTACAAACTTTAATCTCGTCCTTCAAGTTTGTACGGACATGAGCTGAATAAGCTCATCCGAGTGCAAGACAAAAATGTATAGTTTATTTTAGGTTTGAGTTAGGACTACGGAGTTTGAACCAGTGGGGTTCCCATAGTTAAACCAGGCACAGATCCTAATAATAGCGAGTGAGTTAGAGAATCAGAGAGCGAGGGAGGATTCGCCTTTAGGCATTACTTGCATGTTAGTGCACCTGTTCACCGTGCTCCTCCTGAAAGAGAAACACATGAACCAGTGTGGATCAGTACAACAAGTACTGTACTGGGAAGATTGCACTGTTACACCAGCTCACTCACTGCAATAGTGTTTACAGGGCCTCTGTGTGCCCAACTAACCTCAGGATGGAAATTGATTTTTTTTCCCATTTCCCATGTATTAGAGTAAGGGAATCCACTTACCTTTGTAGGATGGTTCAAGCCAGTCCCCTGGGTCCTTGAAGAACATTCCCACTACTCTCAATGTGTAAGACCAGACAGGTCTGCCACAAACAAGCAGCGTTTCCGAGGATGTTGCACACTGATGCTTTCCTTTTTTTCTTTTTGTAAGGCACTGTAAAGGTATGTAACAAGTGTGAGATACGGATGTGTGCCTTCGCTATACATGCAGTCAGTAGCTCTCTCATACAGCAGGGATGAGTGAGACTGTCAGGAGTGGGGCATACTGTCCTTATTCACTGTCTGTACAACAGTAAGCCCTGATGGGGATATTGATATTGGAGTAGGAAAGTTACTTCATTGTTTAGCCCTTTGGCTTCTTTCCAGACTGACAGAACTTTAATACCCTGTGAAATCGTATCAATTGACAGTGAAACTGCAGTCAGTTCAGTGTTGCTGAGAGTTGTACAGTTTTATAATATGCATAATTACTCTTCAGGCTACTTAAACCTCTGAGTGCATGTGAGGCATTTGAATACAAACTATGTATGTCTGGCAGGAGCCACACTTAGGAGTTTTACATGACTTAGAAAATGTATGTATTGAAATAAATAGTTCCCATTTTTCATCATGTCTAAGCAGACCTACTTCAAGAATAAACAAAGACAAAGGAAATATTATTAAGAACCTAGATGAATTCCTTGTTTGTTATAACCTTTCCAATGTTTTAGCCATGTGGCAATCTGGGTTTAATCATGTGAAAGAAATTGCTACGGTCAGAGAGCTAGCTTTCCTCATCGATCTTGTTCCCCCACATCTGCAGTACAGAATGCATTGAATACGATCATCTGTTTGATGCATTTTTTTTTCTGAAGCTGTTTAAAGGGAATAATAAACTGGTGTAGGCAGTCAGTGTCTTCCAGCTCAAGTGCCCATGATGAGAATCTAGTTCATCCTTGTGAAGAGCTGCCTGTTTTTGTTTAGTTTTTTTCCTCAGTGGATGGGGGCTTTTTTTGGGGCTCATTATTGCAGTTTGTCATCTTTGATGTTTTTGATACATTTTTTTTTTCCAGAGTTTCAGTTGCAGACCCATTTACCACTAATGGGATCCAAGTGCTCCTCTGTATAAGTGTGCTGCATGAACCCACCTGTTATGAGATGCAGATGAGCAATGCTTTTATGTTACCTCTTGTCTTATGTAAGTGCGTTGATTTTGGTTCCTGTGACCATGAATTTAAAGACCCATCTTGAGGGATCTGATTCCGAAGGGTTCCATGAACGGTGTGTTACAGTGATGTTAACCTTTTAAGCAATCCGAGCAGCCTAGTAGGGCTTCCTCTTTACCAAATTACTCTGTATGCCACAAGCACTCAGAAGAGTATTTGTATACTCTATAAGAGTATTTTATGCTTTTAACAATTCTAGAATTTGGTTAGAAATAATAAGACTATTATTCTACGCTTTTGCCATTGTTTTTTTGTTGCTGTTGTTTCTAATCAGCTATAATGGAGATATTCTGTCTGCCTGTCTTTTCAGATCTGCTTGTTACTTTTGCAATGCAGTTATTATACACTATTGACATTTTTTTTTTTTTTTTTTGCTGTTGCTGATAGTCACTTATCCGGATACCTAAACTAAGGGGTTACTGCTTGAACAGCATACAGTACCCTGGTATACCATTGTCCTAGCAGTATTGGAGGAAGTTGGTACTGTATAATGCTTGCTTTATTGTTTAAGGGGATCTTTGCAGCTGTCAGTGTTGTAGTGCAGTGGTGCTGGGGAAGCTACTGTAACTATTGAAACGTAGGAAATGCACACAGCTGTTCTGTCTATTAGCCTACTTCTTTCTTTCTATCTGTTTCTATGGTGAGTTTATAATGTAGTTTCAGTTAGAATGTATATTCTGGGCTATCTGTGGGCGGTTACCCTTTTTGGAATAGCTGTGGTTCAATCTTAAGTTCTCATCCTGCTAAAGCTTACCTGATCGAATGCAGCAAATACATTGTTTTTAACTATGTAATGCTGTGGATGAGCCCTGCTTAATTGCAGTAGAAATGCCAGCAAAGCACTGGAAAGGAGGCATCTGTACAAAGTGAGCCCAGCAGGTATCTGTGTGGGTGGGTGTCATGCAAGCCCCTGATCTGTCTCTCTCGGCTGGCTGACGAAGCGCTGATTAAGAGGGGGTTCCTGTCCGAGGACACGCAGCGAGACCTGCTGCCTGTCAGCCCGTGCCTTTCCAAAGACAACGTGCCTGTAGGGAATACTGTATGCATCACAAAATCAAGGGGCTGTGCGCCTTCATCAATTTGAACTGAACGTAATGAAAACAATTCAATTGTCAGAAATTAGGATTTTAGGACCTTTACATTGTTGAATACTGCAGCTATTACTGATGGTCTCTTGTGAGCTGTGCCATTAACATTTTCCCTGCCAGGCGAATAGAACACCACTCCCGCTACTGTGCCACAGCAACATTGCACTGTACACCAAATAACATTTCATATAACTGAAGAGAAAATAACTTCTGGAGTGTTTTTCTGTTGTATTGAAATGAAGCCTTCTAAAAGTTTATCATATTAAAAGCATTGCAATGTGTATTAAAACATAGTAAAAGCATGGTGAAGAATAGGTGAGCATTGTAAAGAACAGCGAGGTATGGCAAAGTATATTAATAAACATGGCAGACCAGGGTAAACTATGGTAAATGCATAGTATAACCATGGGGAAAAACATGGGAAAACTGCAAAAAAACTTTATAAGGGAACCAATAATAAACATTGTGTTCTAAAATTCAATGCATATTCTAACAGTAATTTGTGTTAAAGGCGGATTCTTGGCAAATCTTGTTCACTGAGCAGTCGCTGTCATTTTTGCATGTATATTTTATAATTTCTAATTTACAGAATTCAAATATTCATGATATTCCAGTGACCAATGGGATCAAATATTGACCCCTCTTAACGAGAAAGTAAATACGCCCACTTGTTGAGGTGGCTCTTGTACTGTAGGACAGCTTGAATGGAGCTGTCCTTGTCCTCGTCCTTTTCCTTTTCTGGTTGGCTTGAAATGTCCTATTGTAAGTGACTGTGCATATTTTGCACAGTTCACAGCCTACCTCTGTAAAGAGCTTTGTGGTCCACTATGAAAGGCGCTATATAAAAATAAAGATATTATTATTATTATTATTATTATTATTATTATTATTATTGAAAGAAAAAGGGCACAAGAACATTCCTTTCCAAATGTAATTTTCCAGAATCTACGTTGCACAGCAGCATCGAAATGAGCCAAGGGGGAAATGAAAGGAAAGAATTGTCATTATGAAACACCTTGGCAAGGAGGCACTGGACTTTTAGAGAGTTTAATATAAGAATTAATGAAGACCAGTTACTATATTTGATCCCACGTCTGATTAAACATGAAATACCTTTTTACACAAACACACAGTCGATGTATTTTGTAGACCTATGTTTCTGCACACTATAATCAGTGCAATTTCTTACTTTTATTTTGCTTCAGTGAGAAATGAAAGTGAAAATACAGTGACTGGCCCGGAGCAGTAAGACAGCCTTTTCCTTTTCTACTTGATTACACATTCTTTGTAAGTTCCATGTGCAGCGCTGTGTGATGGTGGCCCACCGTGAAAGGCCTAATATAAAAAAAAGATTGAATGATGTGCGAGTGACAAAAAATAAGATTACTTTTTTTTAGGACGTAATGGCTATAAAGTCTGCTGAACCAGATGAAAACATGCTAATGGTTTTACTTTCGAAATCATTTGTTTGCTGATGGCTATGAATAGACAGAACTTGCAGAAAGAAGGACAGTAACAAAGCATAGGATCTTCTGTACATCCAGCATGTAACATTACTATCAAGAAATAACTACTTCCTACGGGAACATAGTCATTCTATGCTCTTTTCCTGAAGTTGTAACAGATGTTGGCATGTGTAGTGGTACTGCATAGCAATAGAAATATGACCTGGGTGTGAACAACAGCAGCAGGAATGGGATAGTTAGAGGAGACCACTGAGGAGAATTTACATTTAAGTGTCACCCTTTTGCTTAGTCATTAAAGGACCAGAAGGCAGAATAATAATGTGCGATTGCCAGTCCCCATAGCGCTGCCATCTGTTTTTCAGCGTGGTGGCAGGGAGGACGAGGGCAAAGTGACTGATGAAATAACTCAATTACCCAACCAGGAGAGCTGTGCTCTCCACAGCACAGCCAGCCCCACTCACGACTCCCCTTCACATTAATGAGAATTGCAGTGCATGTTTTCACTCTGACTGTTCTCAAAGAGTATGTGACCATTCCCCAATGAGTTTGACCATTAGGGCTCTATTCACAAAACATTTAAGGACTGTTTTATGGAAGTTTTTTTTTAAAGAGTGTTTTATAAACATTATATAAGTGTGGAAGGGGTGTGGGTAATTCACTGACTAGGAGACAGACAGGTGTACTTGAAAACACCACACAGGTGCCCAGTTTTATTTGCAAACAGTTCTTGCTTTTTCCGGCAGAGGACACTGGACCGTGGGCTGCCTATCAACGATGATAGACAGCACCACGGAAATACCACAGCTGGTATGTGAACAGCAAGTGCACTCGCAGGTGCTCAAAGAAATAATAATGAAAACAGAAGGCGAAAAGAACAATGGAAAATAAAACAGTAATAAAACTACAAATAAAAGGTGCTGCACTCGGCAGCGTTATCCCGGTCGCCGCTACCCGCACGACCCGGTTCACCGTCCTACTCTGTAGGCTAACTAGCCTGTTCTTTCACAATACGCCGGGGTCTGCCCAAGGGTTCCCCGCTCTCTCTGTCTCGCTATGAAACTCTTTGTTTCGCCTGATTCCCGGTCCTGGATCAGAGCTTCCGCACTCTCGTTGTGTCTAATTGGGCAGACCTAAGGAAACAGCAGAGCATTTTTTTTATAGGGCTAGCAATCTGCCAAGACTCGCCTCTCAGCCATTCAGAGAGGGGGGAAAGTCCACACACCCACTTTCCCACCTCCCCGTGTCACTGCCATGACTCACAGGCGGTTGTTGGATGACTGTCACCCTCTTCCTGCAGCCCGTGAACACGCCAGCAGAGTCAGCACAGATCTCTCCCTGTTACAATAAGGTTAAACCCTGAATTTCAAATTAAGAAAAACAAACTCCTAGCCTTCTGTACAACTGTTTAAAAGAGTTTTGTGAAATGCAGGATTTATATTCTAATCAAATGGGATTTAAAAAACAAAACCTTCCATAAAATCTGCGTGAATTTAGGACCTTAATTCCCAATTTCATACTGTTAAGGGTTGGGAAAAAAAAAAACAATAGCCGAGCTTGGATAAAAACATTGAAACAAAACCTGCTCTATGGCCATTTGAGTGTGTGTGTGAAATAGTTAATAAAAATTGTGTCTTGAGCTTGCAAGAGTTTCCAAGTTTGGTTCCACAGATAAGTGATCTGCATGCATAAACCCGGCTCTAGTTTGACTGGAGCTGAAGTGATGAGCTGCAAGCTGATGTGTAATACTTTGGACAATGAGGGCACTGTTTACTTTTTGTTTTTGTTTAAAATGTTTTATTAATTAAAAAAACAAAACAAAACCAAAAAAAAAACATATGTGGGTGTCTGTATTTCAAAGTCTCAAAGTGTTCACTTAAATACCAGCA
Source organism: Polyodon spathula (assembly GCF_017654505.1). NCBI lineage: Eukaryota > Metazoa > Chordata > Actinopteri > Acipenseriformes > Polyodontidae > Polyodon > Polyodon spathula. Next base: position 36,465,490 of record NC_054549.1, on the reverse strand, counting down.
ACATCAGATGAAAGCCTTTTAAACTGTTAGACCTGACAAGGTTAACATCAGAAGTCCTGCAATAGGTCATGAAGGGGTCTACAAGGGGAAACTCTTTAAAGCTGCTTTTGGTTGGACAACTACTGTACTGTACATTCTGTAGAGATCCATGACTAGCAATGCAACTTTCATTTTAGTGCAAAGACCTTGATACATCTTGCTCTTTGTTTTCCATTTACAAGCTCTGTGTGTGTGTGTGTGTGTGTGTGTGTGTGTGTGTGTGTGTGTGTGTGTGTGTGTGTTAGGGTAATATGTACTGTTGAGAGATTCGAAAAGTGGGTGCCATTCAATGGTTATTGAACATTTATCAAGACTTTGTTCCTGTCTGATGCTATTATACTACAAGAACTTTTTACTACCCCCCATATTACATTACTGGTAATATATTATACATTATCCATCTATTATAAGTGTATAAAAACTACAAACAGTAAATGAGAACGGCTGGTGCAAAACAACAGAATGTCTATGGATCCTATCTTTGTGCTCACCATTGCCTACAAGTTAGATTTGTGCCAGCGGATAACATCTGCCCTCTAGCTTAGGGAAGGCAGGTCATGTGCCTGGTGATGTGCAGGTGCTCCATTTAGACTGAGTTCCTCTCGTCTGTTTATATATCATTGTCCAGGTAGCGGATTTCACAGGGTAGTATTTTAATGGTACACTGTTGTCTATTTTCCTTATGTCCGCTGGTGTTTTAGATCATTAAACTAGAAAATGGGAATCTAGAGTTAAAGCAACATTTGCAGTGGTTTGAAATCTGCAGCTTTTACATGTTTATTGTAAGAGACACCGCTGTGTTTATCAGTATGTGGGTATAGTTCCCCTTTTGATTCTGTGTCAAAAGCTAGTGTAAGGTTCATGTCTTCCAGAACTTTGCAGGCCAGTCATAATGCCCAAGTAAAAAAAAAAAAAAAGACTAAAATGTTACAGCTGAGTTTCTGTGCTGTTGAGCAAGTTTACTAAGCTGCCTAAACTCTGAGAGATTAAAACACAAAACGAAATCACTGTGACAAAATTGCGACTATTTGCAGTAAAGTGGATTTTGGTTTGTATTGCTTTATTTGCCATTTAGAAACCCAGCATTATTTTGGCAGATGTTACCCTTGAGGTGTGCCCTACCCTCTTTATCATTGTGTCATGCTCATGCTTCAGCATGGCGCTTCCTCGGAGCGGCGTGTAAAATAAAGCTGTGTTGTGGGAGCAGAACCCTTCGCTTCTAGCCATGCGTGAACAACCGTGGAGAGTGGCAGCTCTAGAGAGCCTCGCTGACAGCTCGATGATTGCCAGGCAGCTCTGATAGATTGACTGCCTGTGCGTGTGCAGCGCTCTCTGTGCCATGCAGCTCCTCCTTAACATCCTGATTAGTCTCGCTGCATGGATTTGATTTTATTAATGAAGAAAATTAAGCTGCTCATTAACCTCCTGAATTTGAAAACAAGAACTACTCTTAATCAAAAACCATTGCTGCCGTACACTGGGTCCTTGTAATTGAATACAGTACTGTAAATAGCAGTAAAACTTGTTACAACCAACAGCGTATCGGATTGTAACCCATTTGAAAGGCAACAAAAAAAAAGAAAGTATTTGTTCTCTCTTTATTTTTTCTCATCCGTTCAATAAAGATTGTAGTTCAGTTGCATGTATAATACACAGAAGGTATAATTAAGGTGACCATATGCATTCTAGTCTGTTTTACCTGTCTCAGGTACCATTCTTACCTTTAAGAGAAGCAGGACTACGCTTACCAGAATGCATTGGGTTGCGAGTTGAAAAGCCGGAACTATCCCAAACTGTCCCACAGAACACAGAGCCGTATGGTCACCTTAGATATAATGTAGAATGTAATTCAAATACATACATTTTTTGGTTGCTGTTGTTTCATGTTATATTTGCTATAATTCTAAAGATGAATTTGTTTTAAATAAGTCATATAGTAAATGTGCAGTGTTAACTTATACAGGGAGGAGATTGTTGGTACTGTCTTCAGCAACAGCCCATTTACACAACACTGGAGCTGTAGAGATGTTCTGGAGATGACGTACTGCCATCTACTGTATTATTTAAGCCATCACAGTACAAGTTTGTTTTTTAAATGTTGCCATCTAATTTCTAAAAGTTTAAGGATGGGGAGGTGGAGAGGGTAAAGGGTTAAAACGGTAAACTCCACAAATCTCAAAAGGAGGGAGAAAGGCAAAGATCCAACAGATGAAAGTGATTTTCTTTGGGTGATCATAACTCAATTCATTTAAAACCCATAAAGGTCATATAATGCTAGTTTGATTGGTGGTATTTTTGAACAGTGACTCTGAGCCTGCAAATACAGTACAGACACCAGCTACTACCTAGGATGAAATATAGAAATATATTAGAATTTATGACAGGAGCTAGGCTGCAATCCAACTGCTGCAAATACTCTGAGAGCCATTGTTAATACTGACTTTGATAAATGCTAGGGGCCTAGTGGAAATTATTACTGAGGAACAAAGAGTGCTTGCTCCTTCTGGTAGGGATATTGGCAGTGCTGAGTACAAGTGGAACTGTGTGAAAAATAAAGGCTGTCATTGCAATTTTATTAAACTTAATAACCAAGTGTGAATGTAAGAGTTTAGCCGTGAAACGCTAGCCTTGACTCCAAAACCTGGGTATATTATAAAAGATTAATTGTATCAGAAAAAGTTATAGGCTCTAAATAGTATTTTATGAAGTTTATAATGTTGCTCGACCTTTTCCATTTTATTTTGGTTGACAGCATCATGTTAGAAGTATTTTTTGTCGTATCCTTTAATTGTAGATTTCTGCATGCATTATATGACTGTGTCATTTTACGCTATTAACGATTTCAACTGTGCAGACCTGCATACAGTGACATTTTGCTCTTTCCTTTTCATTATAAGACACTGTAATTAGTTAACACAGGGTTATCATACTGAATGTAATATGGCGGTGCTGCTACTCTATTATCACAGCTGTTGAAGTACAGCAGGGAATCAAACTCAAAAACATGTTCAGAAACTATCCTCTTTAGTATAGTCACTGCTCTTGAAATACCGGCTACCCTATTGCAAGGGAATCCAGGATAAAAAAAAAGGTTGACCAGACTTGACACTGGTGCAAATAACAATAATAATAATAATAATAATAATAATAATAATAATAATAATAATAATAATAATAATAATAATAATAATAATAATTCTGTGACAAGTTCAAACAATATTACTCCATTTTATTTTTAAATACACGTCACTCTGACACAGTTTAATGGACGTTTAATGGCTCAGTAGCAATTCCGACATTATTTGGTTTGTACAAAGTGTTGGCATGGAAGGGCACCTCTGCCTTGTACTATAGCTTTGGAGTCTATGACATGACATGCATTTAGTAGAGTGAATGACTGATTGCTGTAGTTAAAAGCACCTAGAGAAATGAATCATTGATTTGTACAATGCCATTTCTTTTAAAAATGCAAAGATCTGTGAGAATGAGATCATTGCATTTTTCAATGCATCAATGACGCAGACGTTTTGACATGTACAGTAGTGCTATGAAATGTGAAAGGTTAAAATAATTAACAAAGACAGTAATACTGGACTTTAAAGAAAATTAATACAATTTGCTTAACGTTTAAAAAAAAAAAAAAGTCTTAATTCAGAATCCTGTCGAGGAGGGTCCAGTGCAGCTTCTGTTTCCGATCGGTATTCCTGGGGATGAGGTGTGATTCATACATGGCAGTATATCAATTATAACAGTGCTTCAGCCTGGAGCACCCCCTACATACAGCACTACAGCATAGCTGATTGGATGATATTTAGTGGCTTTCAATAGATAGAGTTCATGACCCTTACCAGCACAACTAAGAGCCACCATAAATAAGGATACTTGAGATAATTGTAGGTCAACACAGGAGTCGATTTTGGGATTAACATTATGTACAGTTCCAGTTTTGTTTAATGGTGTTATCTCTTTCTCTGTTACTTAGTACTGCATGCAAATTAAATACACAGAAAACTATCATTTGATTCAGAAAGGTTTATTGGCAGACTACTTTGGTTCGTAAGTGATTTGAAAGCCAGTTTTGTAATGCATTGTTGGTGATGGTATTTCAATAGCCAACTGCATTGTCATTTAGTTTTTTAGCATCACCTCTCTCAAGTCCCCATTATCAGTCTCCAGGAGGTGGCTCTGATCTATTGAAGACTGTGTAATTGCAGGTTTTAGCAGGCAGGAGTTCATTTGACTTTTTTTTTTTTATATATGCAGTGCACCCCTTAAGCTTTTACAGTGCTGGTATATTTAATCTGTCATCTGTAATATCATTTTTATTTATGAGACCAATTGTGAAGGTTTAACATCCACCACCTTTCTACCACAAAAAACACAAAACAAATTATTATTATTATTATTATTATTATTATTATTATTATTATTATTATTATATACCAGTATGTCCATTTCAGAAGGTTTGTATTCTAAATACAGTATGATTGACTGTGACTTTGTTTTGCATGAATCTGTTTTTATAAGGGTTTTCCATATACAATGACCTTTTAAAATGTATATTTTTGTAACATAAACATATCAATGCTGGCTCAATTATACAAGAAAACCATTTAAAAAAATATATTTCTGTTATGAAAGATGTGGGGTGCAAATTGTGTTCCTTAACTGTTCAGTACCTTTCAAGTTTCTGTCATTTGCCTCCTCAATTACTGTGCAATGTTGGAACATTAAAAAAATAGAAATAAATAATTAAAATAAAAACACAATGGTGGCTGAAGGCAGCCATCCAGTATTGTTTTCTGTACTGCCGATTTTTAAAATGATTTGCATTGTTATGCTTCCATGTATTCTGTTTTCTGCTTGCTGCTTTGCCCTCACTTTATTTGATTTTGGTCCATTTTGTCATTTGCCATGCTGTGCAGCCATTGGATCCGAGAAGAACTAAGGTTTGTCCTATGTTTACAACCAGTTGGTGTGCGAAACATAACTCTGTGGTAGTGTGCAGTCTGCCTTTAGTTTGGAAGATTCTTGTATTCTTTACCTTAACTATCTCCTCAATTGAGTACCTTGCCTATGAGCTACAGATCTGCTAAAATTCTGATTAAATCCAGGCCTCCTCTATTTGTTTTGTTTACCACACAAAACAGTTGCAAGGCTGTCATTTTCAGCAAATGTCGTGTGTAACAAGCACCCTGAGTGTAACATGCAAGGGTGCTTGGGTTACATCACTTGTCTAGTGTACTTTCCTAGCTAAAACACCACAGTATACAGTACTATATAGAATACATAAAGCAAGTGTACTGCACAGCTGTTACTATTTGAAGGAAAAGAATACTGAAGCATGTATTGTGTTCCTGTTAATAGTGTGCATGTTGTTACTGACAGACTGGTGTCCTAGTGATGCTTTTTTGGCAGCTCACGTATTTTTGACCATGCTGCTCCGGATTTCAGAAGTGGAACTTTGAGTTTGAAATGTTGTGTGTCTGAGTGTTGTGACACATGTCTTCCATGTGTACTCTGTTCTTCTGTATGTCTGTCTGAATTTCACTATTTATTTTTCATCATACAGTGGATTAAAGGTCTAAAGATCCTGAAGCTGGTAACATAGGCTTTGGATGGCTAAGTTCTTAAAGGCATATACAGTAGAGATGTGGATTCCAAGACGCTCGTTCATGTCTGTTCTGTACTGAAGCTGAAATAAATTTGTTCTAAATGAATGTTACTTGGCTAATTTGATTAAGACTGCAGAGACACAGTGATGCTAGGGAAGTTTGTTTTTGCACCCAAACCCATATATGTATAAAGTTGTTGTTGTTTTTTTTTTTTTTTTTTTTAACTTGTAGCATCTCCACGTGACAATCCAAGCTCTGCAAGATGAACTGAGAACCCAAAGGGACCTGAACCACCTTCTGCAGCAGGAGAGTGGCAGCAGGATCGCAGATCATTTCACCATCGAGCTGACAGAGGAGAACTTCCGGCGGCTGCAGGCGGAACACGACCGACAGGCCAAGGAGCTCTTCCTCTTACGAAAGACCCTGGAGGAGATGGAGCTCCGCATCGAAACGCAGAAGCAAACGCTCAACGCCAGGGACGAGTCGATCAAGAAGCTGCTGGAAATGCTGCAGAGCAAAGGCTTGCCTTCCAGGTCCATGGAGGACGACAACGAAAGAATCCGTAGGATGGGCGAGGCCGAATCGCAGGTCAATCACCTGGAGGTGATCTTGGACCAGAAAGAGAAGGAGAACATCCACCTCCGAGAGGTTCGTACCGCTGCCTGTAGAGTAAAATTCACTGTGCAAGATTTCTGTAGATTTCTTTCACTTCCTTATTTCTTCATTTTCTCCAGCCATTTCTTGCATTTTTCCTCTATCGTATCACCTCCAACCATCTGCTATGGCTGCTTTATATTTTAATTTTCTACTGCAGGGGTCTCCAGCCCTGATCCTGGGGATCATAATGGGTCTTCTGGTTTTCATTTCAATTGAGGTCTCACTTACTTAATTGCACCAATTAGCTAAATTGGTCAATATTAACAAGTGTTAGAGATCTTTATCCATTGATGAGATAGACACCTATATAACCTGAGTATTTGGGGCTCTCCAGGACTAGGGTTGGAGACCTCTGGTCTACTGGATCATCATTTAGTCAGGATGCTCAATACCAGAAGTCATTGCTTTGAGAGTAGCTTGGTACAGGGTTTAAATATCTAAATTATCTTAACTGATGCATTTTTCTTGTTGATTCACTTTATAGCATTTTCACATTCGTTTAACTCATCCTGCTGACCCAATGTGGTATTTCCTACAACCACTAGGGGCAGAGTGTTGCGGGTTAGTGGTTACACTCTGGTGTACCTGTACCTGATTTAGTTGAAAGGAGTGCTTCAGACATAAACAGTGTGTGACAACTGAAACAGAAAATGAAACAAGGTGAATCTAAAGAAGAACTATACATTAGTTAAGGTAGCTCTGATATTACTCTGCATAGCTATACCACATTTTCAATTAGTCATTAGTCATATAGCTGTAGTGCAAAGTGAGGTTCTGTAGGCTGCATGCTATAAACTCAGCAACAGCCAGTACAGTACTGCAGGTACAGCTGCGGTCAACTGTTTCGCATCACCCTCTATAGAATTAACACATTTTGCTTCGTAAAGTCGAATGAAAGCTCCTTAATAATGTTACGTTAACATATTGAATTACATACCGGTTTGTAGTTTTCCATATACTTGCTGAAAACCTAACACAAATTGAAAAAGGGGACAATGTGTCTTTTGCGGTATCATTTTTTAGTTGCTATGATTAAATTATTTTAAATAAAATATCTAAATTATGCTCATAGTTTTTTTTTTCTTTTTTCTTATGTCTGAATTCTAGGTGATGCAAAACTTTTGATCACAGCTGTATAAAGAAGTAATCTGAATGAGGATATCTTTGAAATAGCTTCTCTGTAGTGTCTTGCAGGTGGGGAGGTTAGAGTTATAGGACACTTCTGGACAGACTCATCTGGACAGTCTCACTGTGAACAACAGTATCAGTGAGTTTGCCCACAATAAGCAGAGCAGACAGAGAGACTATCCTACCAGAGTTAGGCATGAACATGACACATACAGTACTGATTTGCCTTAGAAAGGACAGTAGAAAATGATACAGAATGCTTACATGTGGCAAATTAAACCTGCATAAACGCTCCCTTTTAATACAGCGCTGCACTGCTGTTTGAGTAATGATGGTAGCTATTACTCATGCTTTAAAAAATAAATACAAAAAAGTATTTTTTCTGTGAAGTTTGATCAATTAGTTTAATCTAATGCTCTGGAGGTAGACATGAGAAGCATTAACTTATTACTTTTGAAGCATGGACTTTTTTTTTAGTAAAGAGATGAATGCACAGTGTTGAGAATTGGGTAGAACATAACTTTAAAAAGGAACAAGGTCTTGTATAAGATAAACATAAAAAAATTTAAAAATCCTCTAATTGGTCATGCTTTAAAGTGTGCAGAGGTGTGTGTAAGCCCTGGCTATCTCGTTACCAGGCCCTATATAAACAGTAGACAGTTGGCAATTATGATTTTTCCTAACAAACGGCTTTTAAAAAGGAGTAATATAACACTGTGCCAATTTATCCAAGTGCTAATAACCATCATCGTTTACCTTGGGAGTGGACTGGTAAAAAGAAACCATTTTCAATTAAAAGGTGCTGTTTCCCATTAATATAATTAACTCCAGAGGAAATGAACTGTGCTGTTTTCCATTCTTAGAGTCATCGCTTTCACCTAATTGCTGCGTTTGCCTTTCCCATTAAAGAAAGGTGTGTTCTATTTGAACACGACAGCCTTTTATTTATTTATCTTTTAATGATGGAAAGTGTTTTCATATTAAATCTCAACTGGTAACTAAAACCCCTTTCTCTCCATAAGATCTTTCTTTCTTTCTTTTTTCGTGCTGATTATTAAACACATCCTCATAAGTTTACCGCTCTACAAAAGGCTCTGTGTCTGATTGTTCTGTTTGTAGAAGCTTTGGTTTGTTATGGTTTCCAGATAAACACTAGATGGCAGTATTACTGTATTTAAAAGGTGCTTGAAGTACATGAAAGTAATAGGTGTAGCACAATACATGACAGAAATCAAATAGCTGGATTGGACTAGTAAATATTAATAAGAGAGGAAGCAGACTAGCTAAAACATGCTTATTTTACGTATTTATTTTTTGAAAAAGGTGTTTGTTTTTTTGGTTCATGTGATTTTTGTGTTCTTAGTTGTCTTTTGAATAGCTTTATTGGCAATTGAAATTACTTAAAGTCATTGTGCAATATTCAAAGAAGCCAAAATAAACACAGGTACTATATGTGGCTCTGTTCATTTCACAAAATGGCCCCTGTCCTTTCTCCACTAGATCAGGCCTAAAAGTGATGGATATTTTTTCCTAGTGACTGATGCCAGCATTATTTAAAATTGTTTGCTAAGAAGTGCCCATGAGCTGGATGGTTAGAACAGAGGTAACTGTTATACAACATTGTTGGCTTCAGAGTGACATCCCAAACCAGTTTCCTGCTTGCCCTGCTGCTCAGTTTGGGAGGGCACTCTGATCTGGGTAGTGTCTGGGTGGTATGATGCATCTTCCACTTCTTAATGATGGACTTCACTGTGCTGAGAGGGATAATCAGCACCTTTGAAATGTTCTTGTACCCTTCTCCTGCTCTGTGCCTCTCTACCACTTTATCTCTGACTTCTTTTGAAAGCTCCTTGGTCTTCATGGTTGCTTTGTTGGCTCACTATGTGAGTTACAGCTTGAAAGTCTTTATATACCTGAGGGAAATTATCTACAAGTTAAACCACTTTGAGTACACACAGGCTGAAACAATTTTACAAATTTTGTGACCTTTCAAAGAAATAATTTGCACCTGGGCTGATTTAGGGCTGCAATAGCAAAGGGGTTGAATACTTATGCAAATGAGATTAATCTTTTTTTTTCTGTAAATGTTACTTATTTATGTTCTATATGCATTTTTTAATTTTATCAATGTGGAGTAGTTTGTGTAGATTCTAGATATAAAGTCTAATTTGAAAGCATCGTTGAGTACGCTAAGGTGCCAACAAAATGTGAAAACTTTGCAGGGGGGTGAATACTTCTACAAACCACTATATATATATATATATATATATATATATATATATATATATATATATATATACAGTGCAGGACTGTGTCTCTGGACTGTTTAGTTTCTTTGAGATAAGTATTTAAAAATGTCTGCTATTGAATTCCTACCTTGGGGCACAAATTCCGAAGCTAACAGGCTCCATGTGGTGTTCTTCACGGTGCTCTTTGTGATGTCATTGTTCCTGCGCAGAGGGGCGGGGTTAATACAGGGGGGCGACGACCCATCTATGAATCTTGCATCGTGGAAGAATTCATAGGATCCATTCCTTTTACCTTCAACATGTATAAAGAGTGTAACAAGTTAACCTTTTACTAGGGTTTGACAATGTCTGACAGTTCAGCTCTACACAAATGGCTGAGACCTACTGAAGTTACCGTCTTAGATCTCAGTCACTGATGTAGCATAACATTACCAGATATTCCTACCATTTGAATGTGCCATGCCGCGTATCATTTTGTTCATGTAAATGCTAAGAAGAGACAAAAGTCATGATGCAGCCTGAATGCAAAAAAACTAATAAAAACAAAACAAATAAACAAAAAAAAAACTTGTAACACTTCACAACCACATTTATTATGCTATTTTGACACTTTTTTTTTTTTTTTTTTTTTTACTGAGGATGAGAAGCAATTGAACTTTTGAAATATTTTTACTTAGAAGTCAGTTGTTGCTATAATGTGTGATAGTGACATCACCAAAGCGCAGCTGACTCAGATCAAACTCTAATGATAAGTGCAGTGTCGATAGTTCTGTGGGTCGATGGTGGGCATGGTTCCACACGCATCGTGAGTTGAGAATGTCAACACATTCTCCCCCACTGACTGCAGAAAACACACATTTTAATCTGCCTGTTGCTGGGCAAGCATCAGAGCACCTTGGCACTCAAAACTGCAGTGCTCGAGCACTAGTCTTAGAAATCCAAGCCACGGATGATTTATACTGTGCATCTGAGCCTCGGAGGCTGCTTTGATGGGAAGATGGGCTTTCGAACAGTAAGAACAGAGCATGCGTTATTATCCCCCTGGTACCGCGAAATAAAGTTAAGCGTTTGGGGTCTGCTGGGCCTTTAACAATTATGTATAGTGTGGATCATGAAAGCCCGTTCCTGGCGGTGGAGTAAACTTGATATTTCCACTGCAAGCCGTGGGACATCCGTGTTAGATTTGTATTTCATCTGCATATCAAAGGATGTTTGAGTGTTGTTAAAGTAAACATTTAACTTTGTTAGCTGTCAGAAAATGTAAGAAAACATCAGGGAATATCGCGGTTTTTTTTTATCACGCTGAAATCTACCGCAGATGTTGAGCATTAGAATATTATTATTATTTATATATTTATTTTAAACACTCCCACACAGTGATTACATATTTGCTTTGTTCCAAATGAATGTTGAAATATCACTTTGATTACTTTATCGTGGTTCAAAAGGGGAATCATGAGCAGGAGGGTACATCGAAGCCAAAGATGAAGAGATTGTGAATGGTGCTGTATCAGCAGCATTCATCTAACGCACTCTCACATTTTTTTTTGTAGCAGATTAGCAGCAAAGATCATTATGCCAGCCTCCTTTCTCTAAACAACCGCCACATACATACTGTACATAAACACAGGACATCGTTTTATTTTGGCTCCAGATAAAAAAGAATGTAAACAGATGGACTGTTTTCATTTTTTTAAATCAATGACCAGTGTTTTTTTTTTAGCAGAGCTTAATTGTAAGCAACCTGTACAAAAGATGCATTGGGGTGTCTACTTTTGGAAACAGAGGAAGAGGATTTCGGATGTGTTCTCGTTGCCAAAGGGAATGTTTATAAACACTCCTTAATGTTTTGGGAATAGGGCACTATGTGTCTGCATAAGTGCAGAAAACCATGATGCGCATTAGCCCATTGGACAAGGATAGTTCAAAATGAACAGCCTTGCTTTGTTTTTTCAGGGCACTGAATGGTGCAGCCACATTAGGATGATTAGTGCCTCTCCCTTCATTTGTCTCTGCCAGATGACAAATATTAGTCTAATGCATCTCCGAAAGGGGTCTAACTCAGCCCGCTTCACTGTCTTAATGATTTTTTTTTCATTGTATGTTTTGAAATATGACTAGTTTGGAATTTGGCCGAATACAAAAGATACCTTTCAGTGTAATTCTTTGCAGCTAACAGTATAAATGGTGGTGTGGGCATTTTAAGTTGAAGTTATAGGTGTGGAAGACTCAGCTTTTTTGGCAACCATTCCAGACATGAAGAAGCAGTCATTAATGATTGTGCCTGGGAGAACTGTAATTACTTTTAGTGCAGGGTTTTCAGCCACACTGTGGTTATGGCCCATCAGTATACCTGCCAATTTCTCCATTACAGATTGTACAGTATAGTCTTTGTTTTACATGAACTGTTTTAAAAATTAAAAAAAAAAAAAAAAAACGCTTACAAATGCTCACATTTGCTATAAAAATTAATTGGATTTTGTAAAAAAATAAAAATAAAAAAAGTGAAGAAAAAAACTTGCATAATTGTATGTGGTAATGGTACAACACCATGTGTGGCGTATGGTGCAACATTGAGAGGAGGTGTTGTGTATTTGTATTTCTGCTGGTGTATTTGTTGTTAAAATTGCAAAGGTAACTCAAGGAATGCATAGAATGAAGGAGCAACTTATGCAGTTGGGCATAATATTGTGCTCTATTTTTGTTCCAGATGATTCCATGGATATTTCCCATTGCAGTTCAAAAGAGACATCCGACCATCTGAATTAGCATTTTAGCACCTGTATTGAATTTTTACTAATCCACACGTACTTGATACTCCAAAAAACACATAGACACATAAACACATAAGTTTGTCACGCAAAGCTAATTGCTAAATTGAATATGAACTTTTATGTAAGATTTCACATTTCCAAATGCTCCTTCTTTATGTAAACCAGTTGTCTCTTGCTTTTTGTTTTGTCTGCAGAGTGCTATTCAGTATGTACACATTAACTAGGCAGTTCTAACTAATGCTAGGGAAGAGTATGTTTGTAGTTATTATTGCACAGATGTTAAACCTCTCCCTCTTTCATCAGGAAGGAACGTGATGCTTAAAGACATGGCAGTCCATTGAGTTACTGTATTTGGGTAATTGGCACCACGCTGTATGTACAGTATCATGCTCTTAATACAACAAACCACATTTTATGTGAAAACCTAGTGATCAACTAACAGTTAGCAACAATCTTTTTTTATTTATTTAAAGAAAGCTATTTATTTGTCTGCCCTTTCAAGTAGTTTTTGAACGAGGATGTGTTCAAATCCTGACTGATTTAATGTTTAATGCTTAATGAGTGTCTTTAGCAGCTGCAGTTAGTATCCCTATTTGTGCAATAGAAGTGAACGTTAAAGGCTGGTTGCTACTAGTGCCAAAAATAGCCTAGGTAATTGGAGCACTGTTTATCACAGACAGGTTTGTGGTTAATAATCATTGCACACAACTTCTCTCTGTCTGTTGTAAACCCAGCTCCATCCAGGTTTTCTTCTTCATTGCAAAAAAACTTTAATTGTGGATGCCATTTAAGTGTTGAAGTTTAGCACCTGTTTTGAAAGGCTGTACAGCTGATTAGAAGCAGCTGCAAGATCAGCCTGGCTAATTATTAATTTGTGAAGCATTTTCTTTCATGGCGCCGAGGTCCAGATCCCCTTTAAATCAATGGTGGTTTTGGGAAAATGATCACAAATGTATCTGCTTTGTGGACTGAAAACCATATTGCGTGCTGCCTTTAAATTCGACAGAACTAGTAACTCCTGTAACCTTGGCCCGGAAACTCACAGGCTGGGTTTTATCCACAGAAGGAAGTTCAGGCTGTTGCATGAGCGATTTTTGGACTGTTCTGTAACGCAGACATCTGTGCAGCTATCCAGCTATAGTCTGCTTAACGCAGGAGTTGGTTACCGGTTATGAGAGGTGTTAGAACATTATTTGAATCACCGAGATCAACTCATGCACTACATTTGTCAATCACTAGGTGTCAGACATACATATATATCTATCAATCAGTAATGTTGCTAAAAAGCTGTGGAATGTATTTGTGCACATCATCTGGATAACTAAGCACTGTATTGGAGTTAATAGTGTACTTCAAACTAGGGCATTTCCATAATTTTGTTAGCTTGACTTCAATTACAAAATGTAAAAATGCAATATTACGTTTCCAAAGTTTAAAAGACACGAAGCACAAGCCTTCCCCCCCCCCCCCCCCCCCTTTTTTTTCGAAAGCTTTTGCACTAAAGGGAAGCACACCATTAAAATCTGTGCAAAACACAGTGCCTTTCATTTCAAGCCCATACTAGATCTTGAATACCAGATGTAAAGGATGCGATGTGAAAGGTAAGATTAGTTTGTCTTGACCCAGGGACCCTTGGTTTGAATTCATAACTGTAGAAATGGGTACATGGCAGATGAAGCTCTTTATTATCCAGGGGTGGAAAGTTTGAATTGTCAGTGGAAACACACATCTTTACTGTACTTATCCACGCAAAGTTGTCTGCCTGTTGTAAAGAAGAACTCAAGCACCTTTTCTGGACCAGGTCAGCAATAGGATTAACACTGCAGTCTCTTTGGGTTAAAAGCCAGCTTTTAAAAAACAAAACAAGAAAAAAACATTTGTTTTCCAAGAATGCTTTGAGCACTCTGACCAGCTCCTTATTTTTCTGGTGATTGATGTATGAAACAAAGCACTAAATACACAAGCCCAGCTAACCAACAGCTTTAATTCTGTCACAACAAAGTTACACATATGGTATAATCGTCACTAAAGAACTAAAGCTGGCGTTGGTAGTGGAAGCAATGCACTTTATAAATTGTTGTGTTAGAATTTAAGACCATGGATTAGAGACGAAGAAATTACATTTTTAAATCAATTAGTACAGTAAAGCATTTGATCTGTGGAAATAGGGTCAAAGTACTGTATTGCTTGAAATTACCGCCGGCCTCAGATTTGTAAAGGACGCCTCTCTCAATAATGAAACACGTACATTACCTCCTCTTCAATATCGGGATGAGCAGGGCAACGCTTGCCACCACATACCTTTATTTTTTACCCTGTGAAGAGGTCGGCTCTTCTTCTAGCTGAAGTACTTGCTTTCTCTATTTCCTCATGCAACACTCATCGACTCGAGCAGCAGGTCAATTGCCTTTCTGATCTGCGAGTTCAACAGCTTTCAGTTTAAAAGGTAAGTTGTATAGGACTTCTTCGCCATCCTGATCAAGTTGTATCTGCAGAAATAAACTTCAATATATGCCACCCTCAAATGCCGTAAAAATCGCAAAAAAACGGCGCCTTTTGGAAAAGCGTAGTACTTTTATTACCGCCAGCCTTGAATAAGCGCCGCAGCAGTTTTTAGCAATTTAAAATAAAACGCTGCGGCGTTAATTCAGAGTAATACGATATTCAAAATATTTTACAAAAATGAAAAAAATTTAAGAAATCATAGAAGTGTTTGCATCTGTATTGAAATGAAAAGGTTTGCATCCTTTTCATTTGAGATCACTTGCAATATCAGTAACATTAACTTGCTGGGCTGCTTTTTTGTGTCAAAGTTTTGAAAACGGTATCCGCTTCTCCTCAGTGCTGTAAGCTGCTGTTACTGGTCCTTGCTTTTACCAGTACTATATAGACAGAGATTTCTAAAGGGTATTTTTATATGACTATGCTAATACAACCTTGGGTAAAGGGGCTGGAATAAACAACAGACTACATTCAGATCAGGTTCAATAAACAAGCAAAGCTGATTTCATTGTCATGCAGAACAGCTTCTGAGATTCTGTATAGCACGCTCCAATTACAGAGAACTCGAATAACACGGAAGGAAGCTATTTCTGCATCATCCTGTACTGTACAGTTTTTTTTTTTTTGTTTTGTTTTTTTTTAAAAGACAAACTGTGACAGGGTGGCGAGTGGATAGAGGCCCGGAGACAGACTGCAGTTCAAAAAAAAACACTTTTATTATAAATAAGCACAAAATAAAAGGGCACAAGGGCCAAAACAAAGGGATTTAAGCACAAATAGAAAGACACAAAACAAGACTTACAAAAATAAAGGTTTCCAGGCTGGGCGATGCCTTCACTGGATCAGAAAAATTCCAAAAAACACAAAACAGCAAACCAAAACACCAGCAAGCACAACCATCAGCTTGCTTCCTCAGCTCCCTCTTCTCCCTAATGCGAAGCTGAGGCCTCCTTTTATGTCAGGTGGCTGGGTGCTGATTGATCGTTAATTACTCCAATCAACCCCAGCCACCTGAACACAATAAACCCAGGCAGGTAGGGGAATTTAATCCCATCCCTGCCAATCTATAAAGGGCACAAACCAATTTCTGAGCCTTAAACTTCAGATTGGAATATTTCTTATTAATACCTTAAATCCTGGCGGATTATTACATTACAAGTCTCAGTAAATGTTCCACTAAATAAACTTCTCTTCATGTTGAGACCTTGTTTAAATGCAGGGCCTTGATGTTTTTGGCTCATTCTCTGGTTTTCATTCATGAGGGCAGGATCCTGAGTGAAACTTCAGAAATGTCGATTCTCTGTTGCGGGTGGGAAATGTGGTAGCTTGATTGCGACAGCCAAGACATCCATTAGCAGGAAAGTCATGTTAGTATGACGTACCGGTTGTGGGCACAGGTGTCTGAGTGTTTTCTTTAAATCTTTTTGATAAGGATTTGGAGAGAGCCTGCTTTTTTTTATTGCATCATTAAGTAGTTTTTTATCCTGTGCAAAGCTGCCATATTCTTTGTGCTATACTGTTTTGTTTGCTAACCCGCCAAGATAAGAGCATATTCTAATAACCAATCTTTTAAAGGTTTGGAAATGCTGTGTTAACTTAATCTTTTGGACTATCCACAGCTTAACTAGCCCAATTCCCGAGGGGTTTTACTAATACAGTAAAATATACTAGATCGGAGAGCTTTGTATAACCGCACATTACAGAACAGTCCCCGTCTGACTGAAGCCAGTGGCATTCCAAACAAGGTGTTTACAGGCAAAGGAAGCTGTTGTGTTACCATTTCTTTTGTTACAAACTGAAGAATTACGTTTAGTTGTTTTTCTGCTAAAGCGTTGAATGTACTGCAGTTCCATTTCTCTGAACCAAATCGATCAGCATCAGTTTCTTCTTCAATTTACACAGCATGTTACAGGAAAGCGTTTGCGAGAGTTCCCCTGTTCCTAAGCGTGCTTAATAGAGGGCTGTTTCTAATTATCATTCCATCTTTTTTCATTTTATTTTTTTACCCAGTATTGTAGTTGCTGCATTTTGTGTGTGTGTGTGTGTGTGTGTGTGTCTATATATATATATATATATATATATATATATATATATATATATATATATATAACTGCAGGGGATGTTTGTGGTCTCTGCTGTGGTCCCTATAATTGGTACAAGGCATGTTTTAGTGTCTGGGGTAAAGATACAGTTAAACAGGATGCTTTATTCATTGTGTTCGCCCATTGTAAATGCAATACCCTTTGAATATTTGTGTTCTAATTAAGCCATAGGTGCCAGTGGCCCAGAGCATATGAGGTATTGCAGCTAGACCAGCTGTGCACTTATGAACTCACATTTATCAGCACATAGCACTTGTGATTTTAATATTGCGTTTGCACCAATTCATTTTACAAAACTAGAATCAAATAGCTAAGTAATATAATTCAAGGCATTATTGAAGCACTCTCAAGTTTTTGATTTCTCATTTTGTAACATTAAGGTAGAATTTTCTCAATAGGAGTTTATATAAAAACGGAAGAAAAGCTTTGAAAATACTGCTGCCTGTAAGCCTTCTTCATAACAACTAAAACAGCATATTGCCCTCTGCGGAACATTAAACGACAACCCTCATTTTTGGGATGGAAGTCAAGAAACTATGAAAACAACAACAACACAACATCCTGTATAGTAATTGGACATGTCTGGAGACACTGGGCAGTAATTGAAGACCCTACGTTTTCAGATGAAGAGCACAAAAGCAATGCTCGAATGTCGAAATTGAAAAGCGCACAAGTGCATGTACCGCATTTACAGGAATATTTAATTAATTATCTTGTTTTTAAAGTTGTACATTGTTGAAAATGATTTGCAGTAAAGTAGCTGGTTAATGTTTGCAACCCAGCTTATCAAC
This sequence comes from Polyodon spathula, assembly GCF_017654505.1. Classification (NCBI taxonomy): domain Eukaryota; kingdom Metazoa; phylum Chordata; class Actinopteri; order Acipenseriformes; family Polyodontidae; genus Polyodon; species Polyodon spathula. The sequence goes on along the minus strand of NC_054549.1, from coordinate 36,447,633 downwards.
CCTGGCTCACATCATAAAGTGTATGTTTTTAACCCGCCCCTTAATGTTTTGCCATAGTTGTGTATCTGTCGGATATCAACAGTACAGTAGTCTGTCTTTTAAAATAAACATAAGGGGTTACGCTCTGCAAACTTGACCTTTTCAGCAGTATTGTAGAATTCCAGCACGTTCTTATTAGCGCTAATACAAGCAGAATTATTTGCTGATCGCCAAGTGGATTGCCTGCATATTTAAGCACTTTTTAATCTTCTCTGTTTTGTCCATCCATTATTCAACAGTACATTGAGTACACATGGGTGAATAGCAATGCTGGTCAGTTTTAAAAAGCACTTAAGAATTCCTGCTATTTTTATAAGTCTCACCTGGACATGTGGTTTAGATATACAGTGGTTGTACAGTACATGAGCAATGAGCTTCTCTCCTGCTACTGAAAGACCTGTGGTGTTTACGCTGGTGTCTTTGCACAGCAGCTTGCTTGCAGAGCTGTGTAGGCATGTCACATGGAATTCTGCAGTCGCTCCGACCCACCTGAAGGGAATGCAGCCTGGTGTGCTTGTCAAAATAAATCACTGCAGAATATGTTTTTGTTTATTTTTTTAATTTCTTTATTTTCACAATCAACTAATAAGGATAGGGTGACTGTGTCGATGTTCTAGTCCTTGTTACTTTTTAACAGTTAGCATTGTAACCACCTGGTTTTGATATGAGCAATAGCTTCACTGCTATGCAGGTGGTGGAACACCAGAGTGGCTTGGGAGACATTACTGCGTATTATTTGTGTACTGTCTTGACAAAGAAAATTGAATCACCTGTATAGCTTATAAAGGGACTTGTAATTTGAAGGGCAGGGCAGTGCACTCACTCATCAGAGTGACCCTCAAGTCGAAGGTTACTCATTACACCATTGTACACAGCAGTCTAGTGTGACCCTGGAACTGCAGAGACGTCTTTATGGAACTAGAGCTGGCCTTGTCATTGCATTAACATTTCTCAGGCACATCATGACAGTTTAATTGAGTAAATGTAGGGACACTGGCTGATCCTATCTTGATGGTCCGTGATAAGCTGTTAATGGACAGAAGCATCTTCCAAGTGAGGGTTAGGTTTCACAGTCACAAAGGGTCTCTGCTTGCTTTTTTTGTTGGGATGTCAGTCCAATGATAAATACGAACCCGGCAGAGCTGCCAAATGCATGCCCCACCCCCCCCACCCCCCGACCCGCGGAAACAAAACTGCACAGTAAGTTGTAAAGTTTCCATTAAAAGGAAAATGACTGCGATGACTGTAGAGGAACACATCTCTCTCTCTCTCTCTATATTATATATATATATATATATAAAATCTCATTGGCCTTTTTCATTTTTTTATCCTCAAAGTGGTTTATATCCTGAATACTGTTCTTCTTCTGAAACATATTATTTTATTAAAGTGGAACTATTGAAGGGGAATCAGTCATACTGTAAAACAAAAATGTGATTAGAACTACAGAGCAATTTGGAACACCACTATACCGCCTGCATATCCGGGATAAAATAGTTAATTGAAAAAAAACACTTGTACAGTATGCCATATTTGCTTGAGTGTTAAGTCGTTTTCCTTGGGCTACATTGGAGAAGACATGGAGACACGAAGCCTGGTGTTAAGAACTATATTACTGTGGCTGACTCTTGCGTACTACACACTGTAGAACATTTCTTCTTTAAACAGTCGCTTCGATGTTTCTGTGAGTAGGGCCATTAATCATCTGGGGTACCAAAGACTGTTTGAAAGGTGGGGCAGTGACAGTACATTTGAGAGCATTCCCTCTAGTTGAGTAATGATCCGGGATACTGCTTAAAGAACTACTATAACTGCTAACATATGGAAGAACTCTTATTAGACCTGTGTAATAGGGGACTCGCTACATGTGATGGAAGGAATACTTGAAATGACTGGTTTACTGATGTATAGAATGATCTGGATGACGTGGGTCTGTGTTTGCAGCGTGATTGACAGGAGATGGAGACTGGAAGGTTTGGATTGACACGCCCTGCAGGCGCGCAGGGTTATTTACAGAGCACAGGAACCCAGCAGTGGTAGCTCATGGGGGACATAGGGCCTGGCGTACCAAAGGCAAAATAAACACTGTACATAAACTGTCAAGTCAAAGGTGCCATGGAAACGGCTCACGGTCCTCCACTAAGAAATGGGGTCCCGCTTCCACGCCCGTCTGCTATACTGGGTGGGATCTACTATCCTGAAACCTAATCCCTGTTCCTCGGGCAGTTCACCCAACTCCAACCTCGGAGTATACACAAGATCGCCATTTGAGTTGGTCACTTTGCAGCGCAGAAGGACCGCTGCTTGGGCAGCAGCAGTGCTCTGACCCCTATGGCTTTACAGCAGCCGTGAATTATATAATTGGGACCCTTTTTTTCGTGGCGCTCTGCTGCACCATGCCCACCTACTGATTAGGAGCTCGCAGCTGGTAAACGCACACACTGTTTGCTCCTGCAACTAAACACAGCAGGCAGGCTGCCAAACACAGAACGTTAGATTCCTCATTAAAACCAATCCTGTTCTTATTTAAACAATCACAACACTTATATTTACATTAAATAGTCACAAAACCCCTCTCCTTACATGCATGGCGCCAGCCCTGCTACAACCCACAGCTGGTGTATATATGTATATTTTTTAATTATGGCTCAGTCCTTGTCAAATCCACGCACTGTGACTGCTACAGAAACAAGGCTGGTAGGTTTACCTGCATGCTGGCAATACTCCTGTGTGCAAAGTGTGTATTCACTTACTGTACTAGTCACCTTTTAGGAGCAGTTATTAAATACAATTACTATAAATGATTGATGTACCTCACCCAGTTTCTTCACTAGAATAACTATTCAGAGCAGTTTGTGTGCCTTTGGGTGGTGTCGTTCCTTCTTTATTTGAGAACCCCCTGAGCTAATGCATTGAAGTTTTAGAAATAGTAGGTACTGTATTTTGTTTTGTCTAATACATTATTAAACCATGTATTGTTTCAAGCATTACCACTGTGCATTCATAAATTGTTGTAAGATTCAATAATGCTTTTTTAAATTACATTTTAAATTGGAAAGTGATCTTTGCAGTTAAAGCTGTTTTTGTGGCCTGTGCTGCTCCTTGGTTTTCAGTGTTCCCTCTGTATGCATGTTACATGCCCTCCTACTTCGCCTTCAGGGGAGAAAACATAGGGGAATTTCTACGCTATATGCTTTCATGTTGAGAGACTGCTCTTTTTATTTATTGAAGACTTTTACATTTATTTTATAAGGGTTGGCTTTTCCTGAGGAAATATGTTCTGTATTATTTACGTTTAGCTGTTTTGTTAAAGATGCAAGCATGTTTTATTGATGATTCGCTCTGCACTGAAAATGTAAAGGGGTTTTATGTGTAGAAATCCTGCATTCTGTCTAATTGCTGAGCTCCTGTATGCATGCATGAAAATGGATGAGAGGGGAGGAGCAGCCTGCTTACTTGCTATGTTTCCTGCTTTCCGCGGCAATGCAGAGTTTGCTCACTCCTGACTTTAATGGTTTCATACAGTGTAATCTCCTACAGAAAAAAAATATTGCAATTTGGTGCAAGTGAGTGAGGATGAATGAGAGATATAAGGGATCTTGCTGACATGATCCACCTTCCTTTACCATTCATTCATTCATTCATTTCTGTTATCTTTGTTTCATCCTTTCTAAAAGAAAGTAGACGCCCCATCTTCAAGACATCCCAAGGGGATACAGTACTGTACTGTGCTACTCTATAATCCACAATAAATCAAGACTGTACTAGTTACAGAATAACAAAACTTCTCAGTGGAATGTTTTGCAAAGCTATTTCTCAATGCAAAGTTTAAAAAATATATTTCTGAGAGTTGAATTAGCAGGAACAATCATTGGATAATTCATGGCTGGTCTTTACAGTCACTCTGCACCTTTTATACACATACTGTACTGTGCAGGCTCCTCCAGAAAATAGGAATACATCTGCTTGAATTAATCAGGATATTGAAGAATACCTAGATTGGCCTTCAGCTTTTTGTGCTTTGAACACTCAATGGCATGAATGAACAAAAGAGGATTCAAAGAGCCAGTCGTGTAAGTTGAAATGGTCTGAGTCGCACAGTTTGCCATTAATTATTGATAGAGGCTCACAAATAGCGCATGTGCTAGCAGAATTGGTTTGTAATGTTAGACAGAGACTGCAACAGTTTCTGAAGAGGGATTATGACTGGATGCACCTGTAGCGTGTAGGCCCTTTTATTTATGTGACTGGAAAACACCAAACAAGCTTTCTTTTCTCCTTGCCCCTGAGAGTGCATCAGTTTTCGGGTAGAACTGAAAGTGAGGAGAGGATGAGCCGCCAAGCTTATTTCTATCGGGTCCCTCCACAGGAGCTGCACAGGAGAACCACCGTTCAGCAAGAGCCTGCGAAGATGAAGGCTCTTCAGACTGTCATTGAAATGAAGGTAAGGCCTCTCTGTCTCAGAGCATGCAGGGTCTTGGTTGCATCTGCATCCTGAACTCTATTAAACTGTCATGTTGCTCTGCTGCTCCTGCTGTAGTGTTGCACTGAAACATCTTGCAATTACACTACCTCTAATATATATATATATATATATTATATAGTCTATTATATATATTATAATAATATATATATTATATATATATATATTATATATTATACAATTCATTAAGAATTGAAGACTTTACAAAGAAACAGTTTGAGAAACTCTTATCTTACACTATGTGATGTTTCCCAATTAATATTTGGATAATATTTTTTTGGAAAAGTACATTTGCTTTTGTCATATTTTTTTATTTTAATCTTCTTGAATATATATATATATATATATATATATATATATATATATATATATATATATATATATATATATATATGTATGTATGTATGTATGTATGTATGTATGTATTTATTTTGATGTGCCAATAGAGTGCACAGTAAATCCTTTAATACTTCACTGTGAAGTTGACCCTCGGTACTGTAGATTCTTCTACTTCTTCTACTGTAGATTCTTCTAATACTCTAACACCACCAAGATTGAACTCTGGTCCTAACTGAACTCTGTTAAGGAACATGCTTTGCTGTTTTAAATAGTACAGATCCCACACATCTGTACATACATACTTTCTAACAGTACTACTTGCTCACAATATATATATATATATATGGTACAGTAACACTAAATTGCTGTACAGAAGTGGATAGCCTGATGTAATTATTCCATAATGTTGATTCTATTTTATTATTATCATTTTTGTATGCTGTATAATGTACACAAAATATCACCTGTGTTGGTATATTTACTTTGGCATGTGGGTATTATTATGAGAAACACTTTTAATCTCAACCTGTTGTGTTCCAATGACTGCATTACTGTGGATTGTCAGTCTGTTAAACAGATGCATTACAAACTGGTTTCCACATGGCGTATTCAACCACAATAGCTTAGATTTGTTGTCTGGTCTGTTGCAGAAGGGTCAGTGTAATAAAAAAAAAAAAAATTAAAAAAAAGAAACTTAATTGAGGTTTCCTTAAAGGGTTGTAAATCAAATAAAGACGAAGCCAAGTATTTTTGTTTTACTTTGTGCCACTTAAAAACCGCTTGTGATGTTTTCATCGTAAGCATTGTTTCTCATTTAAATTCTTCAGATAGTTCAAGGTTCAACTGGGTAGAGAGTTGGATGCATATCATAGAAAATCCCAATTGACTGGTTAATTTAAAACATCGTTCAATTTGTTACTAATATTTCACATGGAAAATTCCTTTTGATTCAAGCCTTTTGATTTGGGTGTCAGCACTATAGAATCAATTCAGCTGTGCACTTGCCCATATTGAAAAGTTTATGCATGATGATGTGAGACTGCGCTCCTTTCAAACTTTCTGCTTCTCATTAGGGATGTTTCTGAGGTATTTCTCACTTTGCTTCCCAAATCCTGACTTGGTGGAAGTTCATAGCCTGCACCGACTGGTGCAATTAAAGAGGGGTATTACAAGTTTTACTGTAACTGCGTGTGTTTTAATCTGCAAGACATGTTTTTATTTCTTTTACATTAAAATGTGTATAATTATATTCTATACTGTACCCCCTTGTGTGAGAGATGTGATGGAGGGACCTAATTGAGAAGAGGTTCCTGTTCCAGCTGTCTGCCACATTTGCAGAGATCCTTTCAATAATGTCAGAACGCAGCAGGAGTATTTTATTCTAGTGTAGTAAAATAAAGCTCTGTGCATGTAAAGGTCTTCTTTACTATGCTGGAATAAACTGTTGCATTCTGTATGAGCAAATGTACAGCCAATTCCAAGTTTCCTTGTATCTCCTTTTACTGTTTCTCAATTTGAAAAGCAATTCAGTCAGGGTCCATAAGTGATCCTTTCTCAATAGGAAAAGCAGCCATACTTCTTCAGTTATTCCATAGATTCTACAGGGAGTGCTTATAGGAAGATACTGTAGTGCCCTGCCACCAATATAGACGAGACCACCGGGACAATTCTGGAAAGGAATGTCATCATCTCATACAGCTTATCTTGATCAAATGTTTTAAACACCTACAGCACTGCCTCCCCCATCCTCAAAAAGGATCAGGGCAGGTACAATTTATTCAAACAGGTGCCCTCCTGCCTGTTAGTTCTGTCCAACACATAAGGTTCTGTGTTGTTCGTTTTTGTTTCAGTGATGGCACACGGTTTTGCTTTTCTTTTGATGGGTGTGGCTGGGAAATGATAACACTAGCTAGGAACAGTGGAGCCAACTCACACATTTGATAACATTTAACATAACAAAGTAAATTAAAGGTGCCTACAGTTGTGTCCCTTTATTTCCTGGCCCAAAGGAGTGGTTCTTTTCTCGGTCCCTTCTCCAAATAGTCAGTCTAACTCTTTATTAAGATCTTCAACACCAAACTGAAAAAAATCTAGCGACTAGTTTGAGAACTTTGCATTTGTGGGAGGGTTAAAGAAGAGACACAAACTAGGATTGGAACGTCAGAAGCCGCTTTCCAAAGAAGAGACATTGGGAGGTACAGCAGGCGCTGTAGTGTGGTTATAGCAAGGTTTAACTGCTACTGTATGTTTAATAGTAAACTCTCATCAGGAGTTTACTGTAATTTCAGTTGAAGGCAGGGACAAAAGAGAAATAGGTTTATGTGAAATTCTGTGCTGTTTTTCCACAGGGTTGGGTGGAGCTGTGGGTTTAGTGTTTTACCCAAGAGGCACAAGTTGAATCCATTCCAGACCGAAATAGCTGTAACTGATTCATATCATTTTTAACATACAAACTAGAAATGGAATTTGCTTAGAGATAGCCAAGTTTTTTCTGACATGTATAGCGAGCCTCGCACAATAGAAGGTAGGTGTTTAAACCCCTTCGAGCAGAAGGAAGCAAATGCATCCCTTACCATGCTATTAAATGTGACACAAGACCAATGTTTAACACTTACAAACAAATTAAACTAAACCACCTGTTTATGATTTGAGGTTTGTAAAGAAAACATAATTTTTTGTCAAGGGTATGCTAAGCCAAACAGTTAATTGAGTGATATGTTTTTTCTGTGCAGTATACGCACACCATGTTACAGTATGTTAGTGTTTACTTAACATACAGTCTTGCACATGCAGTGCACTGTAGCATATTACATACACAATCAATATAAAAATGCAGAAAACCCTGTGACTATCTGAATATCTTGTCATGTGGTTGGGTTTCGTGGCAAGAGGGCCCCACGTGTTGTTTTAAATACACTTGGAGTTTAGGTTAAAACCTAATTTTACTTTATTAGAAGCACACATGGGCTCACACTAAGATATCATTCACTAACAATACGATGCTAAGATGTTTCTTGTCAATAAAACTACTGCTATTCACACTGTGTAACTTTTGCAGAAAACAGCCCCTCCGTTCTGTTTTGATCCTGATGTAATATGGCAGGTACAGTATGTTAGCGGTTTGCTTTTTGTGACGCTCATGTTTTCCTTTCACTTTTTGAAAAGCTGATTACATTTGAACAGTTTAACCACATTTTCTCCTTTCCAGATTGTTGAATACTTTTAAATATACAGTATTGCTTCTGAGCTTAAGCAAATGCATGGATAAATAGGCTAATTAATGTGCTGTGTCCAAACACAACGATGCTCTTAACTCTTTCAGCACTGCAGCGCTGTTTACAGATAACTGCATTCAAAACAGCAGACCAGTGACTAACAAAACTATTACTGTGCATTTGTGTCTACAGCTATGACCAGAATATGAACATAATGTAGATCTTATTTAACATCATTTAATCAAAGAAACTACTAAATGATATTGCAAAAATCTACCGGAAGCCGTAATAGTAGTACAGTATGTGATGTTACATTTCGAAATTGTCACATTTTTTTATGTTGTCAGTTTTTTAAGTATATGGGGAAAACTCCAAAGCAGTATGTAATTCAATATGTTAAACGTTACATTATTCAGCAGGTTTCATTCGACTTTATGAAGCAAAATGAGTTACTCTATAGGGTGATGCAAAACTTTTGCCCACAGCTGAGACAGTTTGATTAGTTACAGTGTACTAGAGTAGTCTCTCTGTAAACGTACTTGGTGCTGAATGAGTTAAATACCATATATAATTATCCTGACTCTCTGTAGATGATTATAACTCATAAATTGTTGCATACATATTTGGTTGGAGAGTACCAATAACTATGCATGCTAGTGTTCATAGTCGCCCTTTTCCATTTCAGGATGAATATGTAGCATCAATATCTAGCATTCATTTAGTAAACCTCTGCACCATGTTAATAGAAAGGCTGCATCTTTATGAATTCTTTATGAGAGTAAAACAGTGCCTTTTTTGCATGCTCGTTTATGTTTCTCAGCATTCCTCAGCTGGGCGTGGTTTGGTTATGAACATACCCTCAACAGTTGTCTTGCGTCTTGATATTCTCCGAATGTTTATACAAGATGCAAACAATTTGATTGCATGTCATTGACACTGTCTGTTTTTTACCCTCTGTTTGCAGTTACAGTTTTGTTTGTAATGTGAGTGTTTGAGATCGCTAAGCTTTTTCAAGAGAGAAACCCTTAAAGTAAACAGGAAAGATTATTCATCAGTGAGGTATCTCTGTTTATTTAGTAATTGCATACTGCATTCTGAAAATAAATTGCTGTAAAGATTTTTTTTTTATTATTAAAAATGCATTGGGCTAAAGAAGTAGAGCTGAAAAGAGATGAGCATAACAGAATAATAATTCAAATTATTCATTAGAGATAGTAGCAGTATGCTGTAAATTAGCAGTTTTTTGCAATAGAACAGAAGCGTACTGAAAATTATATGCAGAGCTTGTGTGCGGAACTGATGCAGAATTGCAGCAACAACAAAGCTTTGCAGAGGCTTTTTGCAAAATAGGAGAATGGATGGGGATCCTGTTCAGTTGTGTTAAATCCTCTTAGGTTCCTTAGTGTTTCAGGTTTCTCTAGTTCAAGCAGAAGTATTGTCATTTTCAATAACTCTGTAATCAATAACCTGTCAGTGTTGTCTTTTCAAACCCTTTTGTCATGACAGCCAGCGCTGTCCCTTTCATGCACCTTTTGAAAATGATTCATGTGTATTAATAATAAGGTGTCTGGTTTTCCTTCATAAAAAAAGAAAATTGCTTAAGAGGGCATCATATTAATTATGTACCAGTGAACACTAAGGGGAGGCATTGCATTGTTTGAGTCTTGAACAAGACAATAGAAAGAGGCTTATTGTTGATCACTGCGAATGCATTCTTTCAGCAGAACATGCCATGAATGCTGTCACTTCATTCTCTTCCAATCATGAACGTGAACTTCAGTGTAGAGCATTAAAAGTTTTCTCTCCAAGCATTCGGCACTCAGGAGATGCAATGCATTGCATTTGAAAGTCCATTCATTATTATTTCAAACTAGTGAAGTGTTTGGAGATACAACCTAGATAAATTGTCTTTGATCTAAATGAAGCAAGTTTTACTGGTATCTCTGCACCACACACAGAACATGCAAGGTCCAAAAAAAAAAGAATATACGTGTATGTGTGTATATATATATATTAATAATGATTTTATTCATTATTTCAAATTATAATTCGAAAATGAATATAGCATTGATTGCCTTCCAATATATCAAACCATATGCTTTTGTTTTTAGCTGGTCTTTCAATGTTTCTAAAATTCATCAACTTAATGCTGGTTATTAGTTGATGCTGGTCAGTTTTGCAAATGTACTGCAGGTTTGCTGTGCTGTTCCTTGACTGCGTATTTTGGGCCTATGAGTGTTAAGTATCGCAGTGTGAGGGCCTGTTTGTCCCAGTGTAACAGTAGCTGTTTTTTTACTTTTTTTTTTTCTATTTTGTAATTTATGATGAATAACAGGATACCAAAATCGCATCACTTGAGAGGAATTTAAGGGACCTTGAAGATGAAATCCAGATGTTGAAGACTAACGGTTTGCTGAACACAGAAGACCGAGAAGAAGAAATTAAGCAGATGGAGGTGTACAAGAACCATTCGAAGTTTATGAAAAACAAGGTATGGTAACAGTGAAGCCTGAATTAACCAAAGGAACTGAACAGGTGTGGCAGCTTATTCAAGGTTCTTTTGTCATTGACCTTTATTTACCGGCGTTTACCGGCTGTTACGAGCAGGTTCCCACGTAGACAGGTTTACTGGATCACTTCCATTAGGCTCGGCCTCACTGTGCTGCTTACAGCCGACAATGCCTGCGTAACGCCAGTGTGACCCAGTAGAACTGCAGCAGCCAAATGCATGCTTTTTTTAATTATGTGAAAATTAGATTAATTTTTCTCTGTGAATATCGCCTTCAAATTATTCAGTGCTTTTCCTGTGAGTGGTCAGTGCATTTATGGCAGAAGCATACACACAGTTTTAATGTGGGGAGTTGTCTACAATGGATTATTAATTTCCATTTTCTCTTTTCTTTTTGTTTAATCTGTGCTATTTTCATAATCCAGAATCAGATGGCAGCGATATTTTGGGTTCCACCCAAAAATAAAACAAAACAAAAAAAAACACAAAACACTGGTGTGTTCTTGGAAGTAACCTTTCCCAATCAGGAAATGGCCATTTCATGATCTTGATATCAAGTTCTCAGCCGTAATATGTCCATAATTTTGGAATTAGCATACACCAGCTGTACAGAGTTTGCATCCTGTTACATTGGTTCAAAACCCATACCCAAATATTTTTTTATGAACTCTCTCACCTGTACAGACAGGTTTCCCCCCGTGCCTCACTACAATTTTCAATGCAAAAACCATATCTTTATACTGTACCAGAAACCTACATGTATAAGGGTGGCCGCACACCAGTAGCAACTGCTCTTCTTGTTTCCAATTCCGCTGGCATGACAACCGCCATTCAGCCAACTTCTTTACAATGAATTGAATCAGTTGCTGAATCAAAGTAATGTATCTGAGTGTTTCTTTTTTCTTTTTTTTCGGGGGTAATGAATATTTATCAAAGTACTCAAATATGGACCCCTGGTAAGTACAAAGTCATTAGTATGTTAAAATGAACGTTCTTGGTCTTTTTCACATCCACTAGACTGTTAATTGGCTGATGTGATTCAGCAACACTGTGCTGCCTTTTCATAAGTTCCCCAAAGGTACAGGTTCCACCATTCATCCTACAGCCTTTTAAATGGTATTTATTATTCTGTCATCAGTTGGCTCTTCTTTTTTCGTCTCGTCTTGCAGTGGCAGAGGCTGCAGATTAAGATCAGATAAATATAAGAGGAACACGCTGGTTAAAGAAACGTTTCTCAGATAAAAGATCAGGGACTAGTGATGCTGGACAATGGGCTTTTCATTAATAACAGCTTTGGGTGCTATAATCCTCCTCAGTACATCAGGCAGACTATTGACCTTTGAAATGAACACTTGCACGCACTTGCCTGTGTTTATTTTCTTAGGTTGATTACAGAATTCAGAATTGGAATAGTTTGAAAAAGGGAAACTTTCTATTTTAAGTCCAATTCAGTAAAGAGATGTATATATATATATATATATATATATATATATATATATATATATATATATATATATATATATATATATATGTAATGATATGTAATGAAATAGCAAACACATGACCGTCTGCTGTTAGATGCGCATAATGTATTATCAGACTGTGAATGCGCTTTTTATATATTTATCGTATTCTATAGTCATATTGCTAGTTTCCCAGGGCCTGATTAGCACTAATCTTGGACTGTGTTTTCTTAAGTAACGTTGTCCTGGATTAGTGCTAATCAGGGTCTGTGAAACCAGACAATATGTTTTGTTTATTTTCTTATGAATGATTTGATTTAATGCAAGGCAGTACTGGGGCAAACGGAAACAGCGGCATTCTTCAAGGAGTAGTGTTTTTGAGCAAAGAGTGGAATCAGCTATGCAGATGCCTTTGTCGTGTTTATGCCCCCTACTGGGCACTCAACATATTACACCTGCATTCTGTTTTGGTCTCAGCCATGCTCTGTACACATAACACACTATACATGTACCATATTCTGTATTAGGCCTTGCCACCTGCTGGACAGTAAAGAAAGCAAGTAAACCTTAACGTCCTTTCTGTGCTTATCTCTGGGTGCTTGTGCTTCAGGATAAGATCCTGATGAACACAGTGCGTGTTTTTATTTTTTAGGATGACTGCACCACTCACTTTTCTATGGGGTCCTTGAGGAATACTGTGCAGTCTTCAGACCCCCAAAAAGCCCACTGTCAACGCCCCTGGATAGTAGACTATACAGTAGTACCTTTTTGCTTCAAGCTGATTAACGGCTATGTTGTTTTTGGATGTTATTGTTTTGAAGTGTCTGCTGGGCTAATCTGGAATAATATACAGTATCTTTTTTACAGCCCCTGCTTTTAAGACATGTTCATATTTTTGGCAGTATAGCGGTGCTAAGAATGACTTTGATGCTTAAAGAAATCCAAACGAGTAGAAATCTAATTTGGCTATGCATCTGTCTGTTGTATTCTTCACGAAACCTGCCAAATATTTGAATCAACCTCTTTTTCTTTGTTCTAACATGTAATTCTGTGGTCTTTTTTGATGTCAGTAAAATGCATGGATAGATACTGTATGTATGTCTCCTAAATATTTTAAAATGAAAAAACTAGTTCAAACAGTGGTTTGACTTTCTGCTGTTCACGAGTTGGTGTGTGTGTGCGTGATGTGGCATAAACACATGCCATTATTTTGCCCACTCTTACAGTATTTTCCCTCCTTTTTTCCCCCAGATTGACCAGTTAAAACAAGAGCTGTCAAAAAAGGAATCTGAACTCCTTGCCTTACAAACCAAGCTTGAGACTCTGAACAATCAGAATTCGGATTGCAAGCAACACATCGAGGTGCTCAAGGAGTCTCTCACTGCAAAGGAGCAGAGATCTGCCATACTCCAGACTGAGGCAAGTGTTGCAGACAGAACACAAAACTGTCCTGCTTTGTTATTTTCAGAAGAGGCAACGCCAAGCATTAAAAAAACAAATACTGATATTTTCTTTGGCGCCAGTGAAGGCTCATTATGTTAGAGCTAGGCTGCACAGAAAGGCTTCACAACCTGACTTGAGATTCTGTGAATAACACAAGGAGCATATTTCATGTCCCGGAATCAGAAAGCATAGTCAAATACATCTAAAGGCATAACTGTATATACAGTAATGTTCAGAACTTTGGAAACAACAAACAATTTACAAGACTAGGGCTGGGGATTGTATCGCCCATTTTACCTCACTCAGACCCCTTACTTACTAAATACCCTGGTATCTTTGAATAGGTAATCATCTCCTCTTTAAAAATATGCTAACTATTTTAATGAGCAAGATACAAGTGGAATGGTACCATTTTGCTAGGGAAGCTGTACAACTGGGGTTGGGGAGTGTATTGCCGGATAACTTCACTCAGACTACTTGCTCACTAAATATCTTGCTATCCCTGAATAGATAATTGTTTCCTCTTTATAAATATGGCAAGGATTTTAAAGAGCAGTCCGTCTCTTAAATCCAGTGGTATCCTAAATATGATTAATTTACTAACAATGCACCTATCCTCTGTTAGATATTATTGGCAGCCTGTGTTCGTGATTTAGTAACAATGATTCCTCAGCTCTGGTAAATGCATTGCTGTGCGACGTCTTCCTTGAATGCCTCACCTTGTAAAATGATTCCTTGTAGTTTTAAAGGGTTGGCCAGCTGTTTTATATGCCCATAGAAGGTATACAGCATTTTCCCCTTGTTCTTTTGAAATGAACAGTTTAGGTGTAATGATTTTATCAGTTGCAATACACGAGACATTTTCTTTAACTTCTGTCCTCTTGGAATATTGAGATCTCTTTGTAAGGGAAATGGAGAAAGTTTCTTAATGATGTCCACTCTTCATTGCAGGAAGCAATTTGGGATGAAAATTAGGTGTAATTGTCTATACATGTGCAAAAGATTTTGGCACGAGGAAGCCGACTGCATCATACTGAAAGGAATTGGCTTTGGGTTATCTGGAAACATAATCTTCCCGATTGCATAGTGGGTTAATAGACAGTTGGCTTTCATGCGCCTGATTCACATGTTTAATGTAGAGGAGAAATGTTTAATCTCAGGCCCACATCAAATACCGCAGTAGGTGCTGTCACTGTCAACGTGTACTGTTTTGGTGGCTTCCTGAAATTCGATTACCAATATTTTTTACTTGTGTTTGCCTTGTCTGAAAAATGTAAGCCAACAAGCAGGTGGGTATGGCTTTGCCTCCTAGTCTCACTATTGAGATGCTCCCTGATAATATGAGGGACCCTCTATCCGTCCCACATGTTTATTAACAATCTTTCTAACCACACATTCAAAACCAAAATGTAATTCCTTCATACAGTAAACATCATAACACACCCCACATTCTGATCTCTCATATCAGAGCTGTTTTCTCATACACATACCAATGAGAGGGATGGGACGCCATTACAGTAGACACAAGTGTTCTCATAATTTTCTTTTAAATTGCAACATTGTTAAACTTGTCACAGTTGATCATGCTCAGGGCAGTGGAGTGTTCATTGATACCTTGGTCAGTCCTTTCCAGTCGAGTCAAGTTAACTCCATTCAAAACAGCAGACCAGTAAACTACAGGAATGTAATATACTAAATGTCTAGTTTTTTACTTACTGTTCATTATAAGACAACAAAATGTAGGTAGTGTTTCTGTAAACATACTTAGCCCTGAAAGAGACGAGGTTGAAATGTGGAGAATTAGCAAGCCAGCAATTTGCTTGGGAACATGTACACTGTTGAGAAATAAAGGTGTGATTGACGAGAATTCTAGGTAAATATAAGATAAAACCTATACGAAACTGCAGTACGATTGTCTACTTGGCTTAATTTTACCTTATATTTTTTATTGACTGTTTTGAAGTTATGGACAATTTACAAATAGTTATATATATATATATATATATATATATATATATATATATATATATATATATATATATATATATATATATATATATATATAGATAGATTAAATCTCAGATGTGTACTTTTGATTTACGTGATTTACAAGGGCGCTAAGGACTGAACAGGGATAAACAGGACTGTTGTGGTATAAAATATTTGTGGGGGAATATGCCTAGCTATTAATAGATAGCCCATTTGTAAGTGTTGGGAGGTCTGTTGGATGGCTTGTTTTCTGGTAGGAGTAATGTCTGAATGTGCAGTTATGACATGGTTCAGTTCCTCTGTTACACACTTTTCATTTGTTTCTGTTTTCAGAGTTCATGTGACGGTAGAGCCAAGCTATGCAAACGTTTCCCTGAACCAATGTATGTGCTCTTTGTTTTGATTCTCTTTTTTATTAATGATGTGTAAACATTCGGGTCATACACAACAAGCCTAGGTCAGGTTACTGGAGCTGCACTCCTTTTTTACTCTATGGGGATATTGTTTGAATGAAAACATGGAGACGTTGGTGAGTGTTTCAGTGTGCAGCAGATGTTGGGGGAAGCTTAATGCCTAGACCGTAATGTTGTCACAATATACTTTTTTTTTTTTTTTTTTTGCTCTAGGGCTTAATTAGCGTTTGTCTTCCTGCCTTCTAGAGGAGTATTTATTTTAATCTGGTTCTTTTAAAAGATCCATTCTGAATTGGGAATGTCTTTTATCCAGCAGTCAGTGTTGTGAGGGAGGTTAAGTTTGCAGCGTTGCACGCTCCTGTTGTAAGCTTTCCTGTGTAAATCTCCCCCTACAGCACAGAGCATGCAGACACACACACTGTCACCCGTAGCGCAGTTAAGTCAGGATGCAGTACACTTCTGCCATATAAAGCTCTCCGTTGGGAGCATTGCCGGCTCTCAAGTTAATTAACCCAAGAACGTCACATTTATCTGTAGACACAGAATGCTTATGAGGTACGGTTGTGTACTCTGTATCTTAGTTGAACCCCCTTACTGTAAATGACTTGTTGAAATTCCTGAGTTTTCAAAGCAAATGTTGTAAGCACTAGAGAGTTTAAAATCTCCCAAGCAATGTTTACTCACACTGTAACTTGAGGAGGCTGCGTGATCCGGTGGTTCAAGAAACAGGCTTATAACTAGGTGGCCCCCGGTTCAAATCCCAGCTCAGCCACTGACTCATGTGGCCTTTAACAAGTCACTTAACCTCCTTTTGCTCCATCTTTTGGGTGAGACGTTGTTGTAAGTGACTCTGCAGCTGATGCATAGTTCACACACCCTAGTCTCGTATCTTGTAAAGTGCTTTGTGATGGTGGTCCACTATGAAAAGCACTATATAAAAATTATTAATAATAATAATTACAAAAGAGCAAGTAAACGAGAGGGATTCTTCATTTAAACTATATATATATTTGGAAACTACAAGAAAATTCAACAGGATTTTTTTTCTTCTCATTTATAAAGGCTATTTTTAACTACCTATTTATCTGTCCATCTCTCCATCCAAAAAAAATAGTTAAGCAGGCGTTCAGTTTGCCGTCAACATATTTGAGATGCTCTGCAAGGATTCATATTGCAACATCGCTTTTAAAAGGAAAGGCTACTACTTTTGAAGGCATCTGAAGGTATCTATTGAGACACAGTGTAGAGGTAATTATTTTAACGCTTGGATTAAAATGGCACCCTACAGGTTGCTGGGGTCTTCACCTAAACCAATAAGCCAACTAATATGGAACATACGGTACTATTCCAATAGTTTGCCAGATTGTTCTGTGTCAGGATGTCCTGCAGTGAACAATCACGTTTATTTCATTTTTATATTTTAATGTATACAGATAATCGGTTACAAATATTTAGCTTGTGTTATAGCTAGCTTAAAATGGCTTATGTGGTTTAAACATATCTCGTTATCAAGAAAGGAGCGGTTTCTAGCCGTCTTTTGGGTTGATTCACTGCTAGACTAAACACTTGGAAAGTCTCGAGACATATTTAATCTTAATGAAATAACATTTCAGTCAATGTTTTGAAAGAAAATTGAGAGCTGCAGTCAACTGGTAAGGGCACAGTGCAGTGTAACAGTAGTGCTTGAAGAAGGAGCAGAACGGATTCAATTTGATAGAGAAACAGGGAGCTTCATTAAGGTCATATGTTTACATAATCATGTTCTTTTAAAAGGAACAGACACTTGTTTGAACAGCTATCATAGGATAAACAAAAAGTGAAATTCTGGTTTTGTAATAATTTCCATTAGAATGTTTCCAGAGCAATACAATACAATAAAATAAAAAATAAAGCATTTGATATTTTTTTTTTTAATTGGTCATATTTAAGTTAAAGGAAAAAAATACCATTATCATTAATTTAGTTTAGTTGTATACAACATAAAATTGTCCAGAAGGGACCGTGCTATATTCAAGTTTCTCAGGGGTGGCCCAGGTCTCAGACCTGTTGAGTCAGCACAAGTACTGGGTTAAATACTGTTTTTTGTTTTAATGGTTAGTTGCAAGGTGCTATATAAATGTGATTTGATTGATTGATTGATTGATTGGTTAAAGTCCAGGGCTTGTAACCAGAAGGTCAGCAGTTCAAATCCTGCAGATCAGAAGTTAAATCAATGTCCTATTGTAAGTGACTCTGCATATAATGCACAGTTCACAGCCTACCTCTGTAAAGTGTTTTGTGATGGTGGTCCACTATGAAAGGCGCTATATAAAAATAAAGATATTATTATATTATTGATTGAAACCTGGAATGGCTTGAGCACAAGTCCAATCCTTTAAATCACAAAGTGTAACATGTATAAGTCAGGGTGAAAATAGGTTGCTCATTGTTAAGATTTCTGTAGTACCTAGGTGTGTCCTGCGTTTTAGAAAAGTCAAGTGGACACTGAGTTTATTACCACACTGGCCACGTCCAGTCAGAAGCTCTAGCCCATGGGTCACAGACTGCAGCCTAGGCCCCGCCCACTGAAGCAATTTCTCAGACTCTGAGATTGGTCAGACTGAGTGCTTTCTCAATTAAAATTCCCTAAACCAAAAGTCAATCAGAATGAGCACAGTGCTCTCTCAGAACGCTGCTGCAGTAAACTGCAGGGGAAAGCGTAGCAGACATGGAAAAAAGCGTAGTAGTGATCTAGTGCCATTACCGCTCCTGACCTTTGGTGGTCAGATGATGTTATAAACCGATCACTTTCAATGTGCATGATAAAATCATGGTAATCTGTAAAATGACCATGCACATGGGAAACTTTTATAAGGACAAGGAATCGAGTGAAACTTAGCTGGGGGGCAGCTTTTAAAATGAAATATCTTTTTTTTCAAGCAATTGGCAGAACTGATTAAATAATATCAACCATGCACAGAAAAGTCCGGAATAATTCAGAGGGACAATATAATAGGTAGTGTTGTCTCATGTGCAAGAAAAGAATAGAGGTGTGGAAGTAAAAATCAGCATTGAGCAGTAATTGCTAATTGTCAAGTGCTTGACACATTTAGATTTTTACCATTATGGTTTGGGAACAATTTGCTGTGGCAAAGATCTAAAAAATGGTGAGTCATGTAGTTAATGGGGCTGTTTAGTGGAGTGCCAATAAATCAGGGTGTCAGGATTGTAAACAATCTCCAAAATGATTACCAGCTGGGACAGACGTATTTAGAAAATATTAATGAACGTGAGTGTGCCATGATTTGAAGGGGAAACGGGGCTACTTGAGATAGTGTTATAGTACCGGTTACAATTATGGAGACTTGTGATAATTCTATGCTGCGACTGAATGTTCATTAACCCCATAACCCTCTAACCTCAACACCACCCACAGCAAGCAGCGCTCTCAGCTGAAGAATGAGCTCCTTCTTCTGCAGAATACACTCCCGCTTTCTCTCTGCCTCCCCTAACTCCAGACCTTTGTTGTGGTGTCTTTTTCTCACTAAATCATTTTGGAAAGAGTATGTAGTAGTCATTGTCAAGTTTCATTTTTACTTCACCTATGCACGTAAGATGGTTATTTGGAGGATATTGCAGGTGTTTTATTTATTTATTTATTTATTTATTTTGGTGAAAAGTTGTCATCTTGTTCCTATCAGCTTACTACAAGAAGTTGGTGGACTGTGGCGACTGCTGTTGCTCAGTGAACCATAGCAGCCCTGTAAAGACTAACAAGAAGGAGGCGGGTGTGTGGATGTGAATAAAAAAATAAAAGGAAACTGTTTTAAAAATAAACTATGTGTGGAATACCCTAGTGAATAAAGGAAGTGTTTTGAGTCCATTTTTAGGCTTTCCTGAGAATGTATAAACACTGTATAGTAAATCAGAGCACATGAAAGAAATGGATTGAGTTGGTCCTTTTTACACTTTTAGCTACTAGAAAAGAAAAAAAAAATCAGCACTGGTGGTTTCATCTAAACTGTAAGATAAAGCTGTCATGCTTCCACTTTCACAGAGACGTGTGAATCCATTTTTGGGAAACACGCTTTATATTCAACGCACATAACAGCAGTACTTCAGCTGACTCGCTTCTCTGTTGGGGGTCTCAGTTACGCAAATCTTATAATGTGTCAAGGTGATAGAAAAGAAGCATTTGGCTATATTGACTGAATCTTCGAGAAGAATGGTTCCACTTGTCTGAAAGACATTTAATTAAATGAACACATGCAATAGATGCAGATACAGGTGGTAGCATCATTATCAGAGCAATGAGGGACCTTAAACTAATTCAGGAGGTCATATATCATGCCTAGTCAAGTTCATAGATTTGAAAAACATTTCGGTTTGCACAAGTTTTTCTTTCTTTCTTTCTTTCTTTCTTTCTTTCTTTCTTTATTTATGGTGGAAGGTTGGCTGCCAATTTTGGTATATTTAGAAGTTACATTTGTTCATTCAATTGGGTTGTAAACTATTGTTAGTTGTCCCAATAAAGGTATATGCGTTAATCCATTACTTAATTTGCAACTTGGATTGTTAGCTTTTTATTATTTTTAAAACTGTTTTTAAGTAGTGTTAAAATGACCAGTGGGTTGAATTTGTTCAAAGCCAGAGGAATCCCAAGGTACTGTCTTGGTGTACACTTGTTTTAGCAGATACATATTTCTTACAAATTTGCACACCAGGAAAACCTCATTGAGTTGTCTCTGCTAATTTGTTTTCTAGAGGCATCAGGGAGACAGCAGTCGAGAGTTATAATTACATATTACATCAGTCACACGCAACATTTAACTTTGAGAGAGAGCAAGTGATGCTGACTATCATATTGAAGTGTGCTTGGTGATGCTGCATTAAGATTGTCAAGAATCCAGAGTTGTCTCTTTCCTCATGTAAACAAAATGTGGTTTGAAAACATCATAGCACTTTTTGCATGTGTTTTATAGGTCAGCAGCGAAAATAAACTTCCTGGTAAAGATGATACTTCCACAGTCAAAGACAAACCCTTCTAAAGGCACAGCAAAGTGTAGTAAAGCACAGTGAAAACATGGTTAAGCGTATTAAAGAACAAACTAGGGCAAACCTGTTCCTACACAGAACCTATTCAATATAGAGCATGACTCACAGAAGGGTTTTGCTCAAGGCATGTACACCAGAGCCCATTCCTTGCTTCCTTTTCTTCCTTCAAGGATTCCCCGGGGCTTTTTATAGCATTTAGCAATAAAATTTATGGCACTGAAGACCCGTCTATATTTGCGTAAGGGAATTATTTCCCCTTCAGCATTTCATTATTGAGTTAAAAGGATGGCAGTAAAAAAGTGTAAAAAAGTGCCTATATCGTTCCCGAGTGTGTAATGACTGTTGTAAACAGAAAAACACCATTTCATGGTCCTTGTCATTCTGGTGTTAAAATTAAGTAGGGTAAACAAAACAAACAAACTAACGTCCGTGTGGGCTGTGAGGAAGGAAAAGGCTTGTTTTTAACATGCAGTGGCAGTAACAATCTGTTACTCCACTGTCATCTTTCTGCAATGTGATTAAAAGAAACTGTTACTAGTTTTGCAATACAAAGACTATATGCATTCTGTACAATGGAATTGGAACTTTAGGTCTTCCTGAATTGGATTGTAAAAGTAAAATGTATTCTAAAATGTAAATGAATAGAAACAGCACATTCTCAATCTATCCTTTTATCATACTCTGAAAGGAATGATTTAAGTTACCATTTACTCTTCTTGGCTTCACAAAACTGTAACATTAGCGTTCCTAACAAACTGCAGCTAGCTAAAAGTCAGGAAGAGCGACCCCACGATAATTCTGAAGTCTAGATATGCGAAGCAATTATGGGAAAGTGCAGTGGTTAATCACTGTTAGATGCTTTCATGTGTTCAAGAGGGTATTGAAACAGTTTAGAAGCTGCTTGCATTGGATTGCTACCTCAAGGTGTACCATGGCAGAACTCTGTTTTGTTTTGTTTTGCCCAAGGGTTCCAGTAAATGAAGAAAAGCCAGTTTGCATCAGCTTTTTTTTTGTTGACATGTGGTAACAATTTCCCCAGTTCTCTGTTGTTGCAGGGAAAAATAACCTATAACTGCACTGCATGGCCAGCCACGAAAATTGTCATTCAGGTTTGCAGAACCAAGCTTTTGCATTTTGTGCTGACCCAGTAATGACTTCTTTGCATTGCTGTCACATTTCATTTTGTGGATGATGAGCTGTTTTGGTGCAGGAACGAAATTAACTTTACACAGAATGTACAAAATAGTGCATTTCTTCAAAGCTGATTTGTTCTTTACACCCATTTTTTGCTTTCTAACTTTTCTAAGCAGCTGTGAATTAAGATCTACAGATTGTAAATTAAGAGTCTACTGAAAAGAAAAGGTGGAAACTTAATACTGTTAAACGTAACACAGTAAAAAACCTAACAAACTAAAAATGTAAAACAGTATTTCTTGCAGTCCTGTTTTCTCTGTGTGCCTGTGCTATGAATGGCTTTTAGCATTCATTGTGATGTCAAACGCGCTGATCATACAGAATCACAGTCCTGTTCCACGTGAACCTCACATTCAAACCAGTACTCGTTTTCCTGGGAGGAATCCGTGCAATTTTGTTGGAAACAGATGTACATGGTTTAATGCAAGAACAGTCTTGCAATCTCCTGTGTGATTTGCCTAAAGGGAACAAGGCAGGGTTCTGCTTGTACCATGGGCTCAATTCAAAGGCTGTTTCGCTTAATCAGATATGTTAAGGAGGGGAATGCAATTCACTTTTAACTGGGAGATAAAGCAGTTTAAGGAAAAAAAAAATTGATTGCCTTAATATCTTATTTGGATGAAAAGAATATCCATTTGCTTCATTCTCTGTGTTAAATGTGTGAGTTTATATTTTTGTAAATGGTCCTGTTGGCTCTTGGTAAACCAGAAGACAGAGAAACTATGCTTTTCAGATCTATGAGCCTTCCACTCTGGTTTGTGAGTTCCCCTGAGATCCAGAGTCTTGTCTACTGCAGTATCAAGAATATACACACATACCCAAGCAGAGGTATGCATAGAGTTACCAGTTTAACTTGTGGGAAGATTTTTCTAAAAACGTCAGCATCCTCCTTAACTGCTTGTTTCAGTTATTCTGATTTGTCTTTTATCAATTTCAGCTGCACTACTTGGAATAGAAACACTAACCATTCTAAAGACATTTGCCAATCAGTGCCCAAGAAACATGTTTTAAGTTAGGCTCTGCTGATGACAGTTTTTAAATCTGTTTAAACCCAAAATAGTGTATTTACTAAAAATGGTTTAACTACGCGAAATTCAATAAAGAGAAGATTTATTTATTTATTTGTTTGTTTGTTTGTTTCTTTATTTATTTATTTTTTGTTGTTGTTACTTGCAATGTGTGATATTCACTGAGGAAAAGAAACTGAAGTGTTGCATTAATTGCAAGCTCATTTTTGTAACTAAGGTTTCAAGAGGTCTTGTTCTCTATAACCTAACCTGTTGATTTCATTTTAAAAAGCATCTTTGTTTTACACAATACTGTATTATTGAGTAATCTCTCCTCCAGGTAGTGGAGGCACCCCTACTTACTGTAAATGTGTTTAACCTCAGTGACGCACTTTTCCGAGATGCCGGTACTGTAGCTGTAATTTTATTGATTAGATACAGCATGCCATTTGTGAATACCAAATCCAATCCAATGCAAACTAAAGAGCCTAGCGATTTGCAGTTATGTCTTCGTTTTGGTTGGGGAGCCTGGTTAGAGTGTCTGGACAGAAGGTATAAACGAGTGCTGTGGGGTAGGCTTTTGTCCATTAGCAGAGTAGATCAATTAAGTTTGCTTAGAGGTTTACTGCCACAGGCTCCATAGCTCCAGTGGTTGCTGAGCAACTCAGTAAGGTAGGTTGCATGGGTGCCGCTTTAGGAAAAGACGTGCTTTATTAAGTGCTTTGTGTATTACCTTTTCATTTTGAATCCCCAAAGAGAAGTAATGATTATATATGATTGAGCATCTGCCCCTCCAAACATTTTGCTACCTGTATGTACAAGTGCCAGTGTGTAAATAGCCTTGACACTGTTTAAATATTTCACATGAATTCAAAACCTCAATAGGGGATGTGGTAATTGGCATGGAATATTGGAAATAATTAGAAAAATCTAAGAACGACCAAGCCCAGTGAAAAACACTACTTATATTTTTCTCCAGTTCATAGGATAATGATGATAAATGGCACACTAAATATTATGTGGTAATTGCCACTTGGAAAATTATACAAAATCTGTTTAACCTTTTGTGGGAATGGAATTTGGCTTCAATGGATTATTTTTGGCAGCTTGGGCAGACTGAAAAAAAAAAGCGTTGCTATTATCTTGTCTTAAATTTGAAGCATCTGATTTGTTGAATGCAACACTGGAGACGATTGTGATCAAAACAGCATGGCCACATGTGCAGGATCTATCCTTGTTATACTGTAACATACTAACCACAGTATAGTCCTTTATGTCTACGATTCCCTGTATATTCAATTCCAAAATAATGTGATATTTTAAAAAAATGTTGTCAATGAGAATAGAATAATCTAGTCTTTAGTAGAATTTAAATAGAATTCCATTTTATCTGCAGAAAATTGTTCCAATTGGCCATATTGTCATTGGACTATTTTCTGCTGCTTGTACTGTTAAAGTATCATTAGTGTAGTATTTTATTTTTAATCAGAAATAGCCCTTTTCACTCCTGTGCCTGATCCTGTCAGACCTACAGTGTTTCTACTCTTGTCTTGAGTCACTCTAACATTCTCTTCTTCTAGTTCAAGGGAGAAAAGAAGTCAGTTGAGGTGCTCAATTTAAAGTGTTGCATGACATCATGTCTGCTGCAGACATCCTAAATGGTTGTGAAAGTTGAAGGCATGACATTACTTCCAGACTTTACAGACGGATTGCAGAGACAGCCCATCAGCCTGCATTGTTTAAATACACTTGATTGACTTTGTCATCTTCGAGCAGTTCTCTGCATCACAGGGTTAGTGATCACAATCTGTTTTTAAAGAAAATTAGCCTTAGAATTATAGTCCTGTTGAGGATATATACTGTACAGCTCCATTACAGAAACGTGGCTATGCTTAGGCACTATGTGACCTGGGACATGAGGGAAGTATATTTTAAAAGCCAGATCATTTATTTGAACTCATCATCAGATCCATTAAGGGTTCCCATCAGTTTCAGACTGGATTTATTTTTTTACCAGAATGTATGTGCTAATTGTTGGTGTTCATTTATTTTTACATTCAAATACCTTATTTCAGAAATGTGTGCAATTAAAGCTGGGTTCCAAGTAAAATTCTCACTGAAAATGCAGTTACAGCATTTGGCCAGCACTGGCACAATGTGCTATGAAAAAAGAAAAAAACAGTAGCAGTCCATATCAGTAAAAGCAAAGCAGCAATAATCCCACCAGTATTTTAACCTAAAACTAAGCGTTACTAAAGGTTTACTAAGGCAGTGCTAGCACTTTATGGAACTTTATGGTACTAATGCCATGAAGTGCACATGTTTTGCATCACGAGCTAAGTTACAGTATACAACATGTACAGGAATCACCTGTTTAAATACTTACTCACTTGGAAACAAGTGTTTTAATAAGATCCCTGTTGTTGAAATCTGAAACTCGGAAATGTTCTTGGTCACATTTCTCAGAAGCCATTTCTGAAAAGGAAAGGTTTACAGCCTGACTTGATGCTGATTTTCATCACACTTTTATCCAAAGTCTTTTTTCGTCCTTGATCTTGCTTGCACCCTGTACAATAAAACCTGATAAATTGTCTGTCAGTCACGTACAGACAGCAGGATATGTTGGACTAAGTAAATGAGGACTTAAGGATACCTTCCCTTGGATGATGTTTAAACTGTAGAACATATGATTCCAGTTAATAAAGCAAGGCGAATTACCCTACATATTGCAGGAACTAAATTAATTTTAGGCAGCAGATGCAAAATAATGCAATTCTTCAAAGCTGATTCGTTCTTTTCACCCATTTTTATATCTAAAACAAATGCTTCTACTTACCTCTTTCATCACTAGATAACGTAACAGAAAAGTTACCCTAGGATAACAAATAATAAATAAACAAATAAACAAATAAATCTTATACTGGAACGGCCTGCGGTTTTCATACTGGTATACAGGTATGCAGAGCTCACAGAGTTAAGCACATTGTTTATATGCAGCTCTGTTGAGAAATGATGTTAAAAAACTGTGTCCTCAGGTGAATTCTGTCTGAATGAAAAGATTTATTGAAATAGATGCATTGTGTGGCCCCTTATTTGGCAGCAAATGGTTAGACAAAAAATATGAGATGTACAAAGAAGCCGTCAGCTTAGTAAAATAAAGCGAGGAGCACTTTGGCAAGGTCCAGCATACTACAGGAAAAAAAGGGAAAAACAATACTTTCAATTTTGTTTTTTTTGTTTTTTTTGCTATGCAGTTAGCCTGAGTTCAGATTAAAACAGCACTTAAATAATAAAGGGCTGTTATCACATTAACAGTGTTTAATGTTCAGCTAAATAATTTTGCTCAAGTAAAGCTGTCATATCAGAAGCGCTTTAATAAGTACCGTATGGCATTTTGCTAAAAGTGAACTTGCGCCAGAGAGCATTAAGAGGATTAAATATTTCCACTACTGGTAATTTTATCCAAGAATGAAAGCACTATTAATCTACAAAGTGCAAATATTAACTGTCAAGATCCAAAGCAGCCCTGCAGCATATACACATAATTCATAATGTGATGAATGAAGAGTAACTTTTTTTATACAAATATTGTTAAACCCTTCCTTCCTTCAAAATAATAATAATAATAATAATAATAATAATAATAATAATAATAATAAAGAGAATTAAAATTCCCTTCTCATATTTTCCAGCCAAATTCATTCCTCTCAACCCGCGGATCTGTTAAATTGGTTCTTTCTGGTGCGTGCCTCTGAAATAGGAGGGGTGCAGTGTTTATTTGTAGAGGCTTTGCAGGTGCGTAAATTACATGTCATGTTTTTGCTTGGTTCTGGACTGACAACTATGTATAAAGGTTAGAGGTTAATGGCTTAATTTGCAAATGAAAACTAAAGCATCAAGTACTGACATCCCCTTCTATAATTGGGACAGCCAGTGCACTACTATTTGAGGCATTCCTTGAATAGACACTTGTTGCACTGAATTCAATTACAATTGGGCTACTCCTCCTTCTTTCCTTTTGGTTATTCATCTATTATAAACCAAGTCTTGTAAGTGTGTAATAGTTTCACAGACCCCGATTATCACTAATCCTGGACAACATAATGTTATCTTAGGAAAGAGAGTCCAAGATTAGTGCTAATCGGTCTTTGAAACCAGACCATTATGTACAGAACAAGGCAAAGACATGTACGGGGCTGGAGTGGGGGACTAGACAAGACAAATGTTTTTTCTTCTTTATTAAATCTCCCACACATCATTGTAGTAGGCCTTAAGCATATTAGTAGTTTGTTGCACAATGTTTTGAATGTATGTGTTTTGCAGAGAAAAAGACGTCAAAACTGCACTGTGCCATCTGTTAGGATTTTCTTTGCAAAGGTGTTTATGTATACTTTCTAGTCACTGTTTTAGAAACCGAATGATTGATATTGGGTAACCAGTGGTTTTAATTGCAGCCCAGATATGTGCACTTAGGAGAAAAAGATTTCCCAAACTGAAGGGAGTTGCCCTGCGTTACGGAAAGGGGCTGTGGCTGATGAAACAGGGGTTTCTAAGGCCTGACTCTGAGTGTGTCCATCTTGTGTACTTTTATGACTCATCTTAGTTTCACTCCACAGTCACTTTATTACTTTCTGTTTAATGCCAGAGAAAGCCCGTTGCACATTTTACAAGGCTGCTGATTTGTAGCCAAAATCTTCATTATTAAAGAGGAAAGGATCAAATGCGTTAATCTCTCTTTTTTTGCAGCAGCCGTTGCAGGGCTTCTTGTACCAGGGTTCAGATTGGAATTGGCTGTCGCAATCCGTATAAAAAAAGCGTTCTTTACAAGTTTGCCAAGAATTAATAGTTTTGCAACCGCACAATCTTGAAAATGTATCAAGTAATTTTTAAATGATGTGGTGCTGAGTGAAAGGTTGGAAAGAGATTGCTTTTTTTTTTTGTTTTTTTTTATATGGGACGGTAATATTTGTAATATATCTGTACTGTTGCATGCCTGAACGCACTCCTGCTTCTTTCTTTTTTAAATGGATTGGATCACAGTGTAAAAATCCTTCTATGCTACAGGAGAGAACAAATGGTCCATTTTAATTGCAAAAAAGAATGTGCAACCTGACGTCTGATAGATCATGCTAAACGAGTCCCTTATTACAGGGAGGCGTTTCTGCACACTGTTTTGCCTATTGTTTTAAGCAACTGCAGCGTTAAAAAGATGGGATTTAAACCAAAAATAACCAGAAACAAGTTTGTGTGAATTTTTGCTTTTTCACTCTAGCAGCCGTTTGAGAATTATCCATACAAGATGATGCAATTAGAAAAACTCCCACAGCATTGAGGTATTTGTACTTAATGTGGGTACTGTAATCAGTTGAGCCTTTTAATTTCCTTCTGTTTACACAAGTTGTCAGGCATTGTAAAGTATCTAAATTGTTTTAACGGCAACAAAACGTAGGCAGTGATTTAATTGGCTCCTATAATAACATTTAATTTGTAAAGGCTGTCATTTGCTGATAACGAAATCTGTTATAACTGATAGCTTCAGCAAGACAGCCCAGAAACAACAGAATGCAAAGAATGCAACCCAATTGATAGCACGTGGCTGTGCACTAAAAGTATCTGTTCAGTTCAATATTTTAAATCTTCTGAAAACAATTAAATGAAATATAGTGACATTAACTGTAGAACATAGAATGACCTTAATTATAGAATTGTTCGTGTGCTTTCTTCAACATAATGGTAATAACAGCAAAGGATACCAGCAAACTGGTCAGTCAAAAAAGTCTGCTTTCTAATGAAAGTACACAGAAGGCCAAAAGGTTACAATTTGTAAATGCAATAATTCAGATTTCGAAATAAGTGGGGATTTTTGTATTGTTACAATATCATGTTATGCTCTGTTGAAACATTAAACTTGCATTTAATTTTTTTCAGGTCGATGCTTTACGATTGCGGTTAGAAGAAAAAGAATCTTTTCTCAACAAAAAGACAAAACAACTCCAGGACCTCACTGAAGAGAAATGCACTCTGGCCGGCGAGATCAGGGATATGAAGGACATGCTGGAAGTGAAGGAGAGAAAGATTAACGTCCTTCAGAAAAAGGTAAGTTACAAGCACCTTGCAAACCATTAATCTGAAGTGGGTGCAAGGGCAGGATCATTGTAAATATAATGTATTTGATCTGTTCACGTGCAATTTTTAATTGTGTGGGGCTGCAACCACATAACCACTAAATGAAACTAATGGAGTCTTCAAATGGTAACGACATATAAACTGCATTTACAAACATATCAAAGCATGGAAGCCCTCGTAGACCATATTGGACAGTTGGAACAAAAATAATGGTGTGTTTTGGCTGCAGTGCCTCCATGACCCGCAGTGGTAATGCTAGAATCCAGGGTTCATGGCTCTGTGAAGAATGTTTCTTTTTTTTTGTTCATAGTTTAAACACAAATGTTGTGGTTAGTCCTGAACTGCTCCTTGCCATTCCTTTGTAAACTGGTCTGTTGTCTGGAGGACTTGGCTCCTGACCTTGACACACTGTACAGCCATGACTACATTTGGCCAAAGTAAACCTCAATAGCTCTCCCAAGACTTATGGCAAGGATGCTTCGTAACTGATTTAGTTTTTCTTTTGGGAGTTTACTCCGGCATTTATTTTCATTTGCCTGACACACGCTCAGGGAAGCCTGTTCTCACAAGAGCAAAATGCATCCAGTTTGCGTTTAGATAAAAAATGTTGTATCTTATCCTCAAAGAGGCTGTATTGAATAAAACATAAATACATATTGTGGGAATAGTAAGAAATAGTAAAAAAAAAAAAAAAAAAAAAGGGTCAATCACATATTCTGTAAAGTCCCTGTAATTAAATAATTATTACTATAATAACCTTCTGTATCCTTATACTGTAATAAATAATTGCTACAAAATCCTCTGTGACCGCAAACGCTAATTAGTCCTCTTTTTTTTTATCAAGGCACCCTTCAGTGATTAAAGCCAGGTCTTTCAATGAATGCACTGTGGCACGTGGGGAGGCACTGTGTATTGCATCCATGCTGATCTGTTTAAAGGCAACCTTTAGCAGTGTTTAATATTATATTTTTTTCTAATTGCAAACAAATTTGGGAGCATGCCACAAATGAAGTAGTCATGTGCATTAATACAGTAAGTATTCGCACCCATGGAGGCACTTTATCCAGTAATTTGGTATTACCAGCGCCATGCTGTGACTGACCTTTTTTTTGTGACCCACACTGGAAGGTTCCTGAGGATTTACAAAGCTGAAGTGTGGCAGAGCTCTATGGAGCAGCCTGGGCTTGGCTCTCTTGTGGCTTAATTACCTCTCCAAACCTAATGATTATATATAGATATGTATCTGTCTATCTGTCTGTCTATTTATCTACCTATCTATCTAGGTTAACAAACATTCCATCAGTCTTCTTCATCATTGTTATGAGACATTAATAAAACGTTTTATTTTACTGTCACTGAACATTGTATATTCCATAAATATTACAAACAAAAAAATATATTGTATACATATGCAAGAACATCAGTTATGTTAATAAATATTGCTTTAATTCAAGTCAAACAATCAGTAAACATATAATAAACCACAAAAAAAACCTTTGAAAACCTTTCCCAAATACCCATATTACCTACCAGTTTGTAAAGTGGTTTCCTTCAGCTACCAGCCTGTTTAGTATGCAGGATCTAGTGTGTATTAATAATGGATATTGTTTCTCTTATAATACTATTCATCTGAACTCTCCCTTGCCGGCTGTCTTTACGACACAGTAACTGACCTGCTCAGATCCTTCAGCTGCTGGTAAGGCAGCGAGTGATCAGTTGAAGGGCGTGACGTTGGATGGCTCCAGTGTGACATTTGGTGGCCTTTCCTTCCCCCAGGGAGGCATGGTGCTGGCCCCATTAGTTGAGGCAATTGATCCATCATGTCCTGTGTTTGAGGCACAGAAACAAACTAACAGTATGATGGGCAGCTTATTGTAATGCAAGTAAAACACCCACTGAGCCAAAAAAAATGAGAAACAAACAAAAAAAAACTCAACAAATTAAAATATGTACTATACTATAAAGGACTCGGTCCATTCCTAAATTGACACAAGTCCAGTTGTCCTTGTTGGCTGGGCAAGCCTTACCTGGCAGTAAATGCTTTTGTCTTGCCTTTAAAAGAGTTTAATCCATGTCAAATTCCAGGTGGGCCCAGGACAGTCCAGGTAAGCAGACAGGTCTTTTATGAAGTAGTCAGGTCAGCCCTAATCTGTTCCATGCAGGAAAAGAGGCAGCTGGATGTAGGAAACGTCAGCTGGGAGGACCAGAGCAGACCCTGGGGCAGGCAGTGTTGCTGGGGAGAGTTGGGAGCCTGACAGGAGTGCTGAGATCAGTCTATGAAACCCTCCTGTGAACTGGGGTGGGGTACAACAGAGCTCAAATGTGTCAAGGCTCTCTACCAATCAGAACGTAATCATGTTATGATAATTGATACCGTATGTTTTTCTATAATATCCTCTGTGCTCATTATGAAGCCGGTGTACCGAAGTGCAAGTCACAGCGAGAGTTGCTATGACTTGTTATGCTATGGTTTAATTAAGTTCCCGCCATTGCCTACTTGAGATCAATAGCAAGCTTTGTTTTATTTTATTTTATTATGTTGTGTAAAGAAACATGCACAAAGTGAATATGATCTCTGAGTTCTCTGCATATATGACTGAGCTCATGTTCTATGCTGAATTGCTCAGGATGTGCATTTGTGTGCTTTTAATGGCAGTGGGTCGGCAGGCTAATGCAATGGTGTACCTAGCCGCTGAGTTGACTTTGATGATACCTTATTTAAATAATGCATCCCCTTGTCTGATCTTCAAAAAAATCTGCTGCCTGCCTGCTCTACTTATTGTTGTTTCCTGTGATTTCATAGCAAAGCTTTTATAATTTAATTTAATGATTTCCTTCCTGCTTTTTGCTTAAGCCTTGAGTAGCTACTTTTTCCAGATCATGTATGTTTGCTCATTGTAGAAGACCATGTCATTCATCGTTACCTAGAATCCTCTCATTGGTCAGTTGCAAAGTGCTTTAATGTCAGAAAATACATTTGCAGCTTTCAAGTCCAAAAGTAAAGCATGTTGTATGTTATTGATGTCTTTTTATTACCGTAGGACCTGGGCTGCGCTCTATAGGCTAATTATGAAGGTCATGAACTGTTCCGTCTAGTGTGTACAGCCAACTGTTCAGTCCAACGTATAGCTAATTCATTCCGAAACCCGCTGCCCTTCAGCTTGAGATAAAGATGCAAGGCTCTAATTAACAAGCATTCCCATTGTGACCCCTCACAATCTTCCATTGCAACATATGTGAAGAGGGTGTACAGGATATTAACCACTTTCATCAGTACCAGGAGTTAAAAGGTTAAATCCTGAATCCACATGTTATTTATATAGATTGGAATATTCAGGGTTTTATCTCGATTTTGCTTCAATTCAGAGTTTATAAACATTTTTGCAGACTTCAAAGTTTTAAAACATGTGTGAACCAAGCCACTTTCATTCAGCCTATAGACTTAGCCTAGAATGAGTGAACATACACTAAATAAGTAATTGTAGGCTTGACCTTAAATATATTTTCTTAAAGCAGGACAACATGGATAACGAACCGGGGAATGTGGAGCTGTGTTTAAACAGTTTGTACAGGTCCTCAAATCCGCAGTCAGAGTTGCTTTCAGAAACGTTTTACAGGTGTTTCAAGTCATTAATCATTAAGTAAATATGCTACAGAGAGTAGGAAGGGCCAATTGCCATGATTGGTTTTCCATACTTCCTGCTTCTCATGTGCACATGCAAGCTCTAAATTACAGTGGTTCAACATGTCAGGTGTGGAGCTTCACCCCAAGATTTACAGTCCTGCCCAGAGAGGAAAAGTGATCCTAGCTATCCCCAAGCATGCATTCTAAAAATATATATATACAAATACTGGGGCGCTGTGGAACTGATTAAACAAAACTTCACAGAGCCATTTGTCTCTTTTAAACGTAGTGTTTAAATCGGTGATACATGTAGAACGAAAGTGTGAACAGTGTTGTTGATAGTATAGAGTGAAAGTGCTGTTAAATATTTGTTGGGATTTTAAGCCTGTGTAATGCATTGTTTTGTCTAAATTGTAGATTGTACAAAGTCTGTAGTCTTAAATTCACTGCCACCCCCCTTACTTCTGAAGTGCATTATAGAAAGATACTGTATCATTGTACTGAGCTATTCTCAGTGATTAAGTAGCACCATCAAATGGCTTAAAAAATACAGCTATAAGCCGAGCTAATTCCCTGTTGCAAAATAACTGTGTGTTATAAGTAGATGTATGACTTTTATACATAATAAATACAGGTATGAATACAAACCAATCATTTCTATGAGCATGCATTTACCATTTCTCTGACATTGGTAACCAGACAGCATTGTTTCAAAGTGTTTAATATTTCATATCTTGAAAGCCAATACATGCAGCTTCTGTTCAAAGGCAGGTAGCTTCCATAGCTGTATCACTTCAAACAGATGGCAACTGCTTGCCTTAGGAAAATACGGAAACGGTCTAACTGCCTTGATCACTGTGCCTGCTCAAGATCTACAAACCTTCCATATCGCATGGCTTGGTCTGGATTGTTCCTTCAGAGGTGGTGTTGAAAGCTGTGTCGTGTATATTTTTAGGTTCAAGAATTTGAGGACCCTTTTTTATGATAGTTTTGGGTTATTACATGCATTTTAAATCATGTGTAAAACGAAGTGTATGTTCCTCCCATAAATCATTTGCAGAATGAGCATTGTACCCAAACAATAACCCTTAAATGAGTGTAAGCCCCATAACACAGTTTTTCATACTATTTTAAAGAAATTTGGCTTGACTTCAAACATATAAAAGTTGCCAAGTTAATGAAGAATGTCAGACACACAGGGATGTACTGCATTAGTCTTTCAGCTGTGGATATAGTGTGTTGAGACAATGTCTGAACATTTTTTTGGGGGTTAAATTCTCTCAGGATAAGGGATTAATCATAGCTGTATAGACTGAAAGTTGTTGAGAGGCAAGTTGGGGCAAAATGTCTTCAGTGGAGACAACAAGGAGCTTATTATTTCAATAAAACAGATAATGCAATAAAGAATCTGTACAGATAAAGAAAACAGAGTGAGCATTGCTGTCATTTATTATGACCAGGTGTCTTTTATTTAATCCCTGAATAATGTGTTGAATCATTTGTAAAATGTACTGGAAAAGGTTGCAATTACAGCATTTTCACATCAAGTACAGATCATAGCAACAGCCTGAGCATTAAATGAAAAACTAAGGGGAATGACCACATTTATCCTTTTCCCAACATGTGCCTGTAGAGTATTTTAAATTAACTAATCACTGTTTACTGTCAGCATTAATTACAACGGAAGAACAAGTGTTTTCTTTTTTAATAAAAAACAAAATAAAAAACAAAATGAATGCATTCTATTTGCTTTTGGTATATGTATTTATGAACATGTTTTATTAAGAAAACATTATGAACGCGTGTTTTTCTGTGCACGTTGTGGTTGCTAGGTTTTTGGGCTCACCAGAAACCTGAATGACTTTCTATTTAAAGGGGCAATTTTGTCAAGATCTTGTTTTCTGTACTTTGTCATACCACTCCCTTTTAGAAAACCTAAAAAATTCAGAGCTTAATACATGTCAACATTATGATATTTTGCCTCATCTGAAAAGGTAACCCACAGAAGCATGAGGCTATAAAACGCCTGTGAAACACACCCCCCCCCCCGCATATCCTAAGACTTGTTTTATTCTTCTAATAATCCGTCTAAAACATAGGTTGGATTTAAGCATTCTTTTATTCTTTTGTTGTCACGGGGAATTTCATAAAAGTGATGCCTTGAGAGGCAGTGAATCCTTCATCCTGCTTGAAACAGATGCTTTCAATCGAGTTGCCCCCATGCATTTAACTGTGTTCCAGACAACAGCACAATCAACAGACGCTGGAAAATAACCCCAGTTCACACATGCTGGTGTTCTTGCGAACCCTGTGCCCATGAAATTCTTGCAATATGTGTCTTGTGTCTGAGTAACATCCATGCCTGTGATCTTTATGTTTTGGAAGAGAACAAAATAACCAAAAAGATCGGTCAGGACTTCCACTTGTTCGAAATAGTAGGCTTCAGGAGAATGAATGATTGCAGTGCATGGCACTAAAGTGACATCTGTTTGATGTCTTTGAATTTGAAGGAAAAATCTGTAATTATACCCGAGTGGGCTTTGCCTTTTTTTTCTGTCAGGTTCGCAGAGAGGCGTAGACATTTAAGCAAGACATACATTTTTCACAGATTTCGTCATGTCAGCAGAGATTAAAGAACTGATTGAGTCACACTTGTATGAATGATATAAGACCAACTGTATGGTACACCCGTCATTTGTGTAGATAAAAACACTCTTTGTTTATTTTCGGTGAAAGTGGGACTTAACCCTTACTGCAGGTGCGTTGTCTTTCATGAAGCCAAATGAACAGAGTAATGGAACAGAATGCTTTTATAAATACAGGAAAACACCTCTTACTCTAGGCATGAGTACTTTAGAGAAGCCTGTACAACACAAGCATTCTCGAAGCTGTTTACTCCAAATTGTAATTAGTATTTTGTTTGTCTGATAGGGAACAGAAAATTAAAAAAGACCATTCACAATTCTAAAACAAAGAAACCCCTTCAGAATATACTGACAATGCCACTACGTGAAATTTATTTCTGATTTGGTAACTTTATTTTTGTTTGTTTGTACCATACGAAAAAAAATTGTGTCAATTACATTTTACAGTAAATAGCTTTGAGACGCATAGTCTTAAAGAATACTCCATGAGGGGCATGTAGTACTGTTCAGTACCATACATTTGATTACAGAAAAAGGCCACGGATGACTCACTGACTTGTGA
Source organism: Polyodon spathula (assembly GCF_017654505.1). NCBI lineage: Eukaryota > Metazoa > Chordata > Actinopteri > Acipenseriformes > Polyodontidae > Polyodon > Polyodon spathula. Next base: position 36,411,547 of record NC_054549.1, on the reverse strand, counting down.
TTCAGGAAGCCACATTTCTTTACGTTAATCATTCTTAAAAATGGTAAGTATTTTAGTTGTCATTTGATAAAAATCGTCATCTGAAGCACTTGAGGGAAAATTTAGTAGAGCACTTAATTGCTAAGAGTTGCGGTTCCCATGATAATCAGGCCTTTGTTTAAATCATTGTTTCCAAGAGCAATCCAACCTCTTTATAAGTTAGACTGTATTGGGATCACCTTCAGTAATTATTCTGCTATAGATTTCAGTTACTCAGGACCAAACCTTCCAAAATATGGTTGTTTATTAAAACGGTTTCTATTGTAGAATCGTAAATAATAGGTAGTATTGCCAAAGGGAACATCATTTATATGGTGAAGCCTGCTACTGGCTGCCAGACTCTTAATTGTATCCTTCTTGTAGCCTAAAATACTGCATGCTTTAAGCCGTCTGTAGTGAATTTAACAACATCACTCACCTTTTAATCATGGGGATCATTATCTTTATGGGGATCATTATTACTGTAATCTTCAAGTTCAAAGCCGCATTTTGTACCCAGCTTGTTGTTAATGCCTATGATGAATAAGAAGCTCCTTGTCTGTATGTTGCCCTGCCTTTCATAGTTACCAGGTGTAGCGGTTGCGGGTTGTGCCAGTTCCTCCAAATAGCTGCTTTTATCAATGCACAATTTTGTTAATAAGTAGACTTGATGCTTAAAACCTGGACAGTATGTTCAAGTTTGGGGAAAATGACCATGACTTCAAATAGCAGCTGTTGCTTATTCACGTCTTTGTAACAGTTTAATTCTTAACACCTTTGATAGAAACACGCGGTCTTGAAGCCCCTGGTGTCTCGCAGTACAGGAGACCCTTTTGGGGGAAGATAATAGGAAGGAAAGGGTTTAAGTTTGTCCAGAGGCGTATCAGAAACAGGTAACTTTTCTAGCATGAATAATGCGTTTTATGAACACAGGCTGAAGCAGGGCTTAGCCCATATGCTGGCGTCCAAGTCAGAAACATGAGGATTTAACCTAAAACACAGATGGGAGGAAGATAAGAGATCCCGCACTGGACTGGTAACACATTTAAAGGAGTGGAGATTAATCTGAAATAGTGTGTGGCCCAAAAGATACACTTCCATGAACCCTAGTAATTTATCTTCGTATGCTTGCTTTCTCATGTTCTCTGGACAGCAGGTGTGCTTACAATATTAGCTGAAGTTGTTACAATTTCAGTGTTATAAATACGTAAATGTCTATTAGTCACAAGGAGCATCCTGCAAAATCTCAGTAAACTTTGCTTCATTTTATAATATAACATGTATGAAAACACGTACGCTATACTCATCGTTTGTCTTTAGCACTCATCTTTAACTGGAAACAGTTCAGAATCTCTAATGAAAAAATCCCAGACAGTATTTATCTTATCCATTCAAATAGCTTTGGCTTGGAACAGGAAACTAGTCTGAATACCCGAAATGATCTAGGAATTGTCCAACATGCGTAGTCTGGCGCAAGCTGAATGTTAGGTTTGTTTGAAAAGTACAATCGGCCCTCAGATATACACTCCGGAGCGGAATGCTGTGTTTCAATCTGTGGATTGGACAGGCTGTCATGGTTTAGAATGATAAGTGTTCAGGTGTCAGCAGGCCATGACTGAAACATGTGCTCAGGGTTGTAAATTTGTCAGATTTAGAGTGGACCAAACTAAGACATATGCAACTCAGCTACTTATAAGAGGCATACGGAGGCCATTATTTATAGAAAAAATAATAAAGTTTGCAATGAGCTGCTTTGAGGGGGGAAAAAACTTTCAGGTGGGTACAGAAAAGTTTAATATAGCCAATAGAATAATAATAAAAAATATGTATTTTGTAGGAATTCTGTATTAGCCTATTGACGTCAACTATAGTGTTGTACCTGTTTGGTTTAGATTGTATATTCTGTTGTTATCACCTAGCCACAGTAATGTCATGAAGAGGTGAAAGGTTAAATAATTTATTTAGTTAAACCGATCGTTCTTGAAGGCAAGATGTTAACTGAGTATTTGACATATATGACATCAAAACATTTGTAAATGTTAAAAAAAGAACAAAAACAAAAAACAAAACATCCCTTTAAGAGATGCATGCTTAATTATATTGTGCTCATTTTTAATTTAGTAAAGCGTTCATAAGAAAATGCATGTCGCAACTTAATCGTATGCTTACACGTTGTACATTCGTAGGAACCATGGTCAAATTGCAGCTTCTGCAAAGAGAGGCCATACAGTTTCTATTGAGCATCAACAGCATTCTATGGCTTAATGTAATGCTGACATGCAGACTTCATTTGCTGTTTTTAACTTTGTTTAGTTTGTAGTGTATACAAGTGAAATCGTGCTGCAGGAAAACAACATGTTCAAAAGCAAAGGGTAAAGTGTGTGTGTGTGTGTGTGTGTGTGTGTATATATATATATATATATATATATATATATATATATATATATATATATATAGATATATATATATTACTTATTTTAATGAAAATGTTATTTCTTTCTGTGTTTATTAATAAATAAATACATAAATAAAATGCATGCACGCAGTCTCCAATTATAAACTGAATATGAGGATTTCCATTACTTAGCAGACTGCTTACTGCTTGTAAACTCTTATCATGTCCTGTAGACATTTTTTGGAACATGAGTGTGCACAGTTCAATGGTGGTTTTTCTAACAACACTGAACAGTGAAGCACTTTTTCTCACGCTTGTGTTCCAGTGTTGGCAGTGAATAGTTGCCAGTTAAACAGAACTGAATTTGGAAATGAAACACCTGCGCAACAGTCGTGCTCATGTTCAATCACATTCTTTTATACATACAGGAGTTTCTTTGCTTGGACGGCAAGTTTTCCTTCAGTTGCTGGTCAGTTAAGGTTCATTATCCTTGTCATCGGGTTTCTTTCGACTGATTATTATTATTATTATTTTATTTATTTATTTAAGTGCCCCCCCCCCCCCCCCCCCCCCCCTTGCCAGATTATATTTGTTGCGCTTGCTGTTCATGTCCATCAGTATTTTATTACCATGGTTTTTTACTAAGTGGTCAGTAAGCAAACACTGATCAGTGGTGTGGAAGAAACATCAAATACCACCATGCACTGAACAAAGTGCTTTCAGGAAGCTATCATGGGATATCTACTGTAGCAGCATTGATTGAAATAAAAACAATTCCCGCTTTTTACCAAGCTGATCACTGGATCAGTATGTTCTACAGTAATAATTATTTTAACCACTGAGCCTGTGTTTTCTGCATAACATGGCTGAAGTTTTAAAGTGTTCGAGATGAAGCTATGTTTGTTACAGTCTCATCACGTTGATGCATCCTGTGTTCTATGTATTGTAGCAGGATGTTTTCAGTCATAGATTTAATCATATTGAAATACTGTATTTAAAAGTTAATATATAGTCAAATAGAAGTCTGCTACTGAACTAATTGCAACACAATGTAGTTTACCTCTTGCAGTATAAATTACAACTATATATATATAAAACACAACACTATATGACACAGATGAATAGTTATAATAGTATCAATACAGTACAAATGACAGCACATTCTTTCCATTCTTCTCTTTAAGAAACTAAAGGTCTACTCTTGCTGCCTAAAGCCAGACTTAGGGAACTGTGGGGCCCTAGTTCCTCCTTCCAGCCCGAATCGTATAATCAGACATCACAACCACTTAAACACTAATCCACTTCATAGACTAAATGTGCGTTTATACTGGCTTTTTTAATAGCAGCATTAGACTGTCTTAAGGATCGCCTAAATTGCTAGTGTAAACGCAGCTGGAATAATTTAAACTGGATTAGGGTTAGTCCTGCACCTGAGGTACAGTATGGTGCCAGTTTGCAGCTCATGTAATTGCAGTAGTTACTCATGCTCGATGGAGACAAAGCCATTGACCATGACCAACTTTCCAGCTGTAACAAAAGCTAAAACAAACAAACGCAAGGGAATCATTTGTATTTAGCTGCATTTGAAAGAATTATATACCCTATTCCTTCGAATTAAAGATGCCCTCGAATTTAAGACACAGCCCAAATTTCCCATCCTCCAATTTGAGGTAAAAATAAAACATCAAATAATTATGCATTTCCAAAGACACAACCTCAATTACGCATATGGAGGCAGTTTGCGTCCATCTGCTAACACGCAGAGCAGTGCAATTATGTGCTGCTTCTCATTTCCAGCCGTGATTACTCGCACCTGTTTTTCTCCCAATTTGTGAACTGTTGTGTTGGGGTGGGGGGGGGGTCGGATCAACATTTCCGATCTGTCCAAGCTGTAACTGTTTGTTAGAAACTCTGAAATTGTAAAAGCTTCTCTTTGAATTCCTCAGGAAGCTAATGACTCTTTTTTGAAAATGGCTGCCTTTATGTCATGGCTGATTCGAGAATCGGGGCAGTAACGTTTTGGTTCGTCTTCTCTCTGCAGTAAGTCACCTTGCTTCTTGTGTATTCGGGCAGTGATGTCTTTATTCATCTTTTCTCAGCAGTAAGTCACGTTGCTGTTTGTGTACTCAGGTAGTCAGGTATTTTGTTGGAGATTTGAATACATGCATCACTGTACTGTACTCGAATTTAAGACGCAGGCTATTTTTAATAAGCCATTTAGAAATTATGGTAAATACTGCAGTATGTAAATGTGGCTACTTTTGCCAAAATAGTTTTCATGCACATCAAAACAAGCTGACATGAACTTTAAGGTAATATATTTTGATTTGCAGTGACTGTGAGTGCTTGTTCGCTCCAGCCCCCAAACCCCCTCCCCGAGTTGCATTTGAAACGGATTCCAGACGATATATTTAATTGAACACCTCTAATCAGAAATATCTCCCTCTTTGGGCTGGAGCAGGTTTGACCTCCTGACTGGAATGACAGCGTTGTCAGCATTTTTTGATCTGGCATGTTTGTCATCACCACCTTGCTGTTCCTCCTGTTTAATTCTTCTATAAAAGCTGCATTATACCCTACGGTTCTAACTGTGCCAGTTATGCACAGCGACTTGCCGCTAAACCTGATATTGGTGGTTGTGATTCTGCAGCAGCAAACCTCTTTCACATGGGATTATCATTCTTTCTCCTATCCTCTCTTACTTGAAATCTTGTAGCAGTATTAAAGCTGTGACCGGAATGGCTTTTCCTTGCTGAGCATAATGTTACACCTCTTAACAAGGGAAAAAAGGTGAGCGAACCGCCAGCTTTTAGCTGGTTTTATGGCTCACATTTATTAGGTGTTGCATTTCTGGGATTTTTCTTTAATTTTCAGATAATACCATTCCTACTTTGATCATGGAAAGGTGGATTGAGGTACCGTGGCGATTCGGTAAACATGCTCCCCTACTTAACCATTTGTTAGATACATTTTATCACACCTAAGATGAGAGGAAAGCTTGTGGTAATTTACACACACGTAAATCAAAAGCACCTGCTCAACATCAATTGAGTTTAGGTATAAATGCTACAGTAATTTACCTGTCAGTAAATGTTAAACCCTGTATCATTCACCTTGTTGTAAAAATAATAAAGTGAGCATCATTTCTTGTTTTTGTGGGACACATATGTCATTTCTGTACCTTAAAGGGTTAAAAAGAGAAAGTGAGAGTGAAAGAGAAAAAGAAAAGACTGAAAATGAGTCAGAAATATAAAACTTGTACACAGTGTACTTGTTAATCCTTCAAATATATGCAGTCAGTACCCATGCAGAGAGTTAACATCTCTGTAACTGCCATCAAATGAAGAAAAAGCTTTAAATATTTATATTCATAAAGGGCAGTCACCCGTAAGTAATGAATAAGGTAAACTGTTAGCTTTAAATGTTAGTCAAAGGGATGTGGCTGTAAAGATCTTTTTTTTTTTTTTTTTTTTGCTAGAACATGATACATTTATTTGTGTAATTTCGATCTTTTCTTATGCCCTTTTGTTATGGTCCAAAGACTTTATCCGTACTTACAATCAGACAAGAATGTAAGTGTAATCCTCGCCAAAAAGTGTTTGGTGATCAAATAGTTGTAGCCTTAGGTGAATTTTGACGAGTCACTAGTTCCAGTATGGATAACGCAAAGCTTAAAAAACCCTGAAAAAACAGCTTGTCATTTAGTTCCTTTTGTGTGTAGCCAAGTGAAGTTTAAGTCTATTGAAAATATTTCTGGAGGTTCACTGTAGGCTGTTGTGCCCAAAAATTGACAACCATGGATTAAGAAATAACTCAATAATCCAATAACCGGACAGATTACTTCTTTTTTTTTTTAAAAAAAGCATGTTCTTTATGACTTAACATAAAAGTTCTGCTTTCTAAACCACCTGAATTCTTTAGAACAAAGAAAAAGTGTTATGAAAAAAACCTTCAGAGCATTCAAAAGGGATATGTGTATGGATCAAATTTAGAGAACAGAGCCCTACTGCTGGTGCTTTCGCTGAAGAGGACACCTTTCCTCATTATTCTGTATTTTGCATTATATAATTTAACAAGAACCAAGTGGAGCTCCTCTGTTGAAGCAGAATGGGATTTTAATGTTGACCGAATTATTTGTTGTTTACAAATATTATGGAGCGCCAGAAGTCCTAAACTGATATTCATTTTGAGGTCAAACTGGGAGCAAATCATGGAAGATCAATAGGCACTGGACTCTTTCATCTTAATGATTTCCATCTGATTGCTGCAAATCTGATACAAGCTGCAATAGCTGGGCTGTTCCAAAGCACAGGGCAAATCAGATAACCCAAAGTGACCAGGTTACAGCAGGGCTTTGGTATTTACATACATTAGTCAAATTCGAGACAGAAGTATTAGTGCTGGAGATATTAGCTGGGTGGGCTGGGTTTTTTTCACTTCATACTAGGATCAAAGCTCTGGCAGAAGATGAACAAAATCTACATTTTTTACCTAACCAGATGAAAATGGTCCCATAATTCCTATTGTAATGAGAACTCCTGTTGTAAAAGACTCTCCATAGAAAAGAAAATGGTGCCGCGGTTACCCAGCTTGTCCTCATTGCAGAATATAGTGTGAGCAATACAGTACAGGGCTGCTTGACATTTGACTTTACAGTACAGGGCTGCTTGACATTTGACTTTACAGTACAGGGCTGCTTGACATTTGACTTTACAGTACAGGGCTGCTTGACATTTGGCTTTAGGAATAAGAATTTATTGTTGTGATTTTTTTTTTTTTTTGTAAGTGTAGACAAAAAAAGTGCAAGGAAAAAGAAGGTGTCTAAATGTCTAAGTTTATTAAAGTTTTCTGAAGCATTATATATTGTAAACTTTAGCGACTAATAACAACAAGTTGTCAAAAAGGAAATGGAGCACTGCTGGTATAGTTTTATGACTGATTTGTGTTGCGTATTATAATACAGAACAATCACATAGTCCTAGACATACAAGTTACATCCCCTAAACCCGACTGTTATGTGGCAGTCTGACTCCGGATGCAAAATATGCAAGTAGCATTGCCAGCTGACCTGACTTGCCCTGAAAGACTAGTATACAGCGGGGTCCTGGGAAGGGTTGTAGAGCTTCTAAAGCCAGGGGATGTCCTAAATCAACGCATGGTCAAAGTCAGAAATGAAAGCTGAGAACTCTGGAGCAGAGAGGATACAAGCCAGACCCAAGCTTGATCCTGGAGACTGGACACAGGCAATGTAGAGACTGAACTGTTTTTTTTTTCCTCCATCTTAGGCTTTTGCTTCTGCGGACCATTTTAGGTGGAGCTTCTCGATAAATCTTGTAATCTTGTTTACTCTAGACTTTAATTCGTTGAACAAGTTTGTGGTCCCCAGCAAGGGGTCAGATCAAGCTTTAATTCATGTTATATAAACAATTAGCCATTAACATACTGTATATGCAAAATAAATGTGACCTGCAAGGTTTGCCATTGAAGAATATTTGCCTTCCTACAAAGCCCAGTGCATTTTTTAGGTAAGGCTCACTCTGAAAATGTAATGAACATCCTGGAAACTGGGGTTTTCTGTTCATTGTGTTTTAGTGGGCCCAGTGTATCCTGGACTATGAACCACATTGTTAAAGCAAAGTTCTGAAAATTTGGAAGCAGATGTGATTTTCCATGTTAGTGGCACCACAGTGTATGAACACAATCTGGAGAATGTAATGAACATATGTACAACACTGACAGTCCAGTATGTAACAGCATCGTTATGACACAGTGTTGTTTGAGAATCTATCATATACTAATGTATGGTGAACCTTCTATATACAACACTGATTTTATATATCTAGATCACTTGGCTTGTACAATTTGTTCTTGAAATGTCTATAAATATTTTAACAAAAATGTTTTAGTGACTCAAAAAAGTAAAGTGAGCCGTGGGGTTTTCCCATTTCCTTAAGAACCTTGGACCAGTGCAGAAAGAAACATATTTACAATGGGTGTATAACAAAGCCACAAGAAGTTGAAAATTGAATGAAAAATGAGCCGCTGTCAGAGTGACCAAGTAATATGACATTTCAATCTGTGCAGGCCAGCACACCTATTGTTCTGCTTTATACAGTTATTCAAGAAGTACACCAGCTGCCTTTTTGCACTCTCAACATAGCCGGCTCCAGTGCTTTCCTCTTGGTCATTTCTGGCTCCCAGGGCATGTTTGCATGTTTCTGCAATGGGTCATTAACATTAGGCGTCAGAAGATTTGCTACAGAGTATACACACCAATAAAAGCTGAATTGTATGTAAAGTATCCTGCAGCATGTTTTTGTTATAGACCAGGTTGTATATTGTATATTTTGTATCGTTTCACATCATGTCTATTTTAAGCTGACAGGCTATGATCAATGATTAGGAATCATTAAACATGTAACTTATTGTCCACATTATTATTATTATTATTATTATTATTATTATTATTATTATTATTATTATTATTATTATTATTATTATTATTTTCAGAATCACATATAATGCAAGCTCTTCTACAATTTAAGGAAAATCTCTCTGCTTGCTGTGTACAAAGTGTGCAGTATACTCAGGTTATTCTATATAATATATTTTGGTGTTTTTTTTCCCCCTTTGTAATACACCAGACATGTTATATACAGGCCAGCGGAGGCAAGGGAGGCTGGGAGGCTGTCCCTCCTCCAAATTTTAAAGTGAAAAAACAAGCAAAATGTTATATATAGTTCTATAGTATTATACTATAATACTGGTCAATGAAACAAAAATACTGTCTAAAATAGAAGAAAAATTACATTTTAACCCAGAAGACACTGTGTGCCCATATGGCTGTTGCATTGTGACCCCGGGAGCATCAGTAAAGTGAGATATATTTTCATAAAATGGTTGGTAGCGAAAATGCATTTAACAGCCAAATTGTGGTAAACCTGTTTGGAATGCACTTGGAGATCTCTTGATCTACCCCTCCTACTATGCATTGGACTTCCCTGATCTACGCACCCTGTTACTGGGTCCTCAGCTGATGCACTATCCATGCACTATTGCACTACTCTGTCATTGTATATAGAACCTCTTGTAATCCTAACTTGTTGCATCCTATTTCATATTGTATTTTAGTAGTATTATTTGCACTTACTGTAAACTATACTGTATTTAAATATTAATCTTGCATTGTAACCCTGTACTGCCCTGTAACACATGTAAGTCATCAATAATAATAATAATAATAATAATAATAATAATAATAATAATAATAATAATAATAATATGAAAAGTGTTGTCAGTCTGAAATACAATAATAAGATTATCCTGCTATTGGGAGCATTGGGGGACCCTAAGCCCGTTGGCTTTTTTCTGCCTCCCCATTTTTTTTGGCTAAAAGATGCCACTGATGCAGGCTGCATGTAAAATCCCCAAAATGACTGTTCTGAAGGCGGTGACTAAATTATCCGCACATTTTCCACTGAATTACGAATGCATTTAATTGTCGCTCTATGCCGACCTAGACAGTGGTTTCATGAGCATTGCTTTTGGTGACATAAGGATGGTAACATTTAAAACATTTCTTTTAGGCTTTTGGTCTCAGTAGATACAGCAAAAGGCTGGTTATAAACTCATGGATTGGGTGTTTCAGGAGCTGGAACCATATATTTTTAACGTCAAATGTGAGTGATGGGGTTTGGAGATACAATGGGTCTGTGGCACCCAGATGTGCCTAGCATTCTGGGACTGATTGCTTTCACGCATATGCCTGATTTTGTTCTTGTGGAACATCTGCTATAAGGGAGAATCACATGGGTATTGACCAGGTTGATATTTAAATTAGACTCTCTTTGGACATTGACCATTTTTGGCAGAAACATACTCAGTTTTCGGCTGTAGCACTACATGATCTAATGCACACACATAAATCTGTCATGCATACACATTTTTCCAAATCTCAACCAAAAAGGACTCCTAGTAAATCTTGGGAGCTGTTTATTTCTAGTCAGCATGGTTATACTTTAAACGTCAGGGAGCAAAGATATAGGGTTGTCCCTTATATAAACCTTTATGTTAAAGTAAAACAAGACCAATGTTAATGCTAAACAGGCTTGCTAGTCTTCATAATTGTGCCTTAACATCTAATTGGTATGTTACAGACCTGAGTGGTACAATAACGGTCTATAGTTGTAGAAGCACGGTCTGTACTGAAATAGCATGACAGACTGCAACCATATTTGTAAGGTACCCATTTTCTGTAGTGACAAAGATTATGAGTTATATATATATATTTTTAATAATCACCATGTGACATTTTGCCATTACTGACAGAAAATGTTATCACATGTACCAAAAGCACTTTAGTCTAGAGAAGTTGCTGAAACATTAAAAAGTCTGTCCCCGGGTTGTGTAATCCTCACTTAAGAACAGCTGGCAAAAAGAGGATTAACACTTACACTGTTGGCAGTACAAGGTTAAATATTTTGCTTTGAAAACAGAACCAGCATAATAATCTTTCACAAAGCAAGCTATTCCAGCTTTTAAAAATGGGGACCCTGGTGCAGAAATGAAGGCACTCGGAGAGACAAGGGCTGGTGGGCATTTTCTGTTCCACATAAATGTTATCAGGAAGATGCTGGAAGGGTACCTTGTGGGATTAGAGCTTTGGAAAATCCTGTGCAAGCAGCATGTAGTGTCTTGTTAAGTAAACATCACCAGCAGTTTGAAGGTAAAACATTAGCTGGCATATCTCACCCAAGTGCGGTTTTAAGCTTGAGGCAAAGATTATAATGTTTAAAATAGACAAAGAAAACTGTAATCGTTCAATTATCAACCCCTGAGTCAAGAAGAACAATATCAGCTTATGATGAAATTGGACACATGAAAAAACAGTGACAAAAACATCAACTAACTACAAAATTCACCAGTTAATTTTTGTTCAGTATGTTATGAGTTTTGATGTGTGAGTTTTGCATTTCACTGTGTTGTGCAAGAGTTAGATATTCAAAGGAGTAAGGAGGTATTAAAACACTTCTTCACCAGGAACTACAGTGCATGGGGGTCGCTGTCTTTCAATGTGCAGCAGCGTTCATCTGCCACATGGTGGCAAGAGCTGATAGTTCTGCAGTAAACCGAGTCTGTGTCTTAGTAAATTGATTTTCTTTTGTGTTGATTTTTTTTTTTTTTTTTTACATATTAAAAAGTTCAACTGTTACGACTCTTTTTATTGAAAAATTTTTATGATTAAAAATTACGTATTCACTCGTTAAATAATAATACCATTTTAATTATTGTGGAATATCATATATATATATATATATATATATTATATATATAATATTATATATATATTATATATATATATAATATACTGTATATACATTTTTCCCCCAGTAAATTAGTTAAGGGGTTTTGTGTGTGGGTGTTTTCCAGAGTGTAGGGCAACAAGACACACTGACCACCTGTGCTAGAATCAGATTTATAAAGAGAAGAGGATTTTCTAGACAGGAGCTGCCTCCTGATAATATTTTTACCGTGTTATTTTCTACAGCTGATTTGGATTACTGTTGTGTTGCCATGCAGACTATTGTTTTAAGGTCAGATTCAAAAGAAGCGCTCTGAAAACTGCTCTTACTAGTATACCAAAGTCAGTACATGACCTGTCTCACCAAAGTAGTATCCCAGTCTGGCAAAGGCGGTTCTGCATTGGGCACTTGTGAGCAGAGACAATGCAAAAGGTAGCAGTATAATACATGTTTATTATTTAGAAGGAAATTGTGTTTCAGCTCTGTTTCTTTTACTGCTCACATGCCAAATAATGCAAGTAAAAATAACAGCTCCATCTGCGGATTTCACACTTCAAGTCAGAGCATGTCCTGCCAAGCCATTTAACACACAGAAAAGAAATAGGATCCATGTTGTCAAAGGTGACACTAAGCACCAAGTAAAAAAGAAATGCCTAAGGTTTACTGTTTGGCTAATTTTGGAACAGAAAGGTTAAGCTTCTTTGGTGGTCTGAGGATCATTTTTTTAGCTTTTCCTTTTTTTTGTACAGTGCTAATAATAGTGTGCTTGACTGTAACATCTAAGCTAAGATTAATAACGCTGGGAGCTGATGCAGTGTCAGTGTGAGTCGTTAGTCCTGAATGGGGATCATGTCGAGCACCCTTGTGTAAGCGTGCAGTGAGCTGAGGAACGTATTTCCTGAGAGAAGCCCCGCTGCACCATTAGGTTTGCAGGTTTGATACAATTCCACACTCTGGTTCCCACTTCCCAGAACCACCAGATGACTGAGTGGGACAGGAGAGCTCAATCTGTACAATTACACGAAACCCGCAGGCTGCATGTTAACAATTCTTGTCAATATATATTTGGTGCAAATGTTGAATACTGTGCACGGTGAAGAATGCATGTGTTTATCTACCACAAAAAATTGATATATTACATTTTCATTAAAATGCAGACACTCAAATGTGTTTTTGGAATCTACTGTATAAAAGCACCATTCCTCTCTATTTTTTAGTCAGGTTAGGAAGCCTTCCATGTCAATGCATACACAGAACTATAATCATTAACATACAAGAGCTATGCATTTCTTTTGCATTTTAACTTTTTAAAAATATTTAGTTTAAGTATATACAGTACTGCTGATACTATGGGGCTCTAAAAGGCTTGGGGTGCCCACAAAACCCACTAAGGTATCCCTGTCTTCAAAAGATGTAATTAGCAATAGGTCCCATAAATGATACTGCTCCCCAAATGTTTTCCATTTACTACCAATGCAGAACACCTGGGTGGGACGCTTGCTGTTCATTGTCCCCTAAGAAGTATGTTTCTGCAATGCTGAATGCCAAGACCAGTCACGGCAGTAGCCATTGCACGTTTTTCCTAGAGCCTATCAAGTTGGTTCAGTGACATGTATCAAAACATAAACATGCCTTGTATTTCATTGATTGCAAGCAGTTTTTCTCATGGTGCGGCATTTTGTTCAGAACATTAACTTTCCCAACATATTTCTGTGATCTCTGTTCTGAAAGCATAACATCATTCAAAACAACACTGATAAAACCGCTTTCAAAACCACTCTCTCAGTGGGAGTGTAAATCATTGCAATTACGCTATCGGGGTTATTTTAGTCATTACAGCTGGCCTTTCTGACAATTTTCTGCTGTTTCCTTTAGAATCAAGCACAGCATAATATGGTTCTTCAAAGATAAACATGTCTTATTCGAATAGTTTTTAAATAGCTGGGGAGAATGTAGTATTATCTGTCCACGTACCCATGACTGGAATGTTGATGTGTTTCTCACAGGAATGTTTTCTTTCTGACCTTTTGTGGTTTTTTGTATTTATTTAAAAAAAAATGTTATTTGTGTTCTGGATTGTAAATGTGTTCTTTCTTTTTAAACGTACCAATGTATTTACACCAAAACAAAACAATACTGAAGATACTACAAAACAAGTAAAGGGTTATGCTTAATATACTTAACTTATAATAAAAAATAAAGGGTTAACATTAGGGGGTTACATTATGTATGCAAATGTTTGCCTAAGTTGTGCATTACTACTTATGTAACATTTAACAGTTTTATATTTTATTTGCTTTATATTGTGGTGTAAATAAACTGATAAATATTCACCCGTGCGGTTAATTGGTTGCTTGCCAACTTTTCTTTTTACTCTGTTCTTAATTTCTGAATGTTTGTTTGATTTTCTCCTAGATTGAAAATCTTCAAGAACAGCTCCGGGACAAAGATAAGCAGCTCACAAACCTGAAGGACAGAGTGAAGTCTCTGCAGACCGACTCTAGCAACACAGACACTGCCTTAGCAACGCTGGAGGAGGCCCTCTCTGAAAAGGTGAGCTTCATTCTCATGTGGAGCTGCAGGACACGCAATAGAACAGCCAGCCGTGTGTGAGAACAAGCATCCAAACATGCTGAGTGCACACATTACCAGTGTAGGACCGGCCATACTCTAAAGTAACACGTTCAGCAAAGCTTTTCAAATGGCCCCCCTCGAGTCACAGCAAGTGTTTCAAGATACAGTAAAACCTGCTGGCAGTGTGCGTGCAGGGATTGTCCTTTGCTGAACGAAGAATTGTGCTTTTTTTTTTACTCAATTGCTCTGAATATAGAAAGAAAAAAGCACAAGAGACGCAGGGGCTTATTCTAAGGGAGTAATAACATGGTTTGTGTCATCACCAATGAGCCTAATACAGTAGCTGTCAATTAAGGTGGAAATGTGTAAAGTGAAATTTAAATCATGTTAGATCACTGTAATTAAGAATCAATGGTTGTAAAAAACTGGAGTGTAGTGCAAATAGCCATACACTCTCCGCTAGCAATCAGCATTTTGGATTTGGCCCCAGCGTTGACTAAAGGTGGGTGTACACTTGTAAAGTGTTGGTCCACTGGCAGCTTGTGCTAATGCTTTGTGTCCTGATATGGCTTGGCTTGGGTCCTTATAGGGTTGTAGTGTGAACCCAACTGTCAACAGAAGACTAGCGGTGGTCAGGCATGACAAGTAGCCACATCATACCTATCACGGACTGCAGCTCGAGCCTGTGTGGGGATTGCGAGGGAGGAGACTTCTGCAGTCTCTCATATATGTGTGCTGATAGCGTCTATAAAGCTTCTGTTTCCAACAGCTCCTCATGGGGAATACAGGTCTCTACTTCTGCAGTGTCAGCCAGAATCAGGACATTTAATCATTTGGTGCGAAGACATTTTGTACACGCGTTTGTACATCCAATTAATGCATGATGTAAATAACTAATGTATGCAACATAGATACGTGCACATGCAAAATAATGAGGTTTTTAGGTTAAATAGTTATGTAAAGGCAGTAAGTTTAATAAAAACTGATTACGATGTTTTTTGCCAAAGTAAAGTGAATGGTGTCAATATCCCATTATAGTAAAGTTCCAGGAGGTATAATATGATACTCTAATGGAATTAGATAATGAATGGAGAGGATATACATTCACCCTTGATTCAAGATTCGATACAAACATGAGTTACAATAAGATAATATTGTGCAGGCGCCTTCATAGGAATATAATTATCAGACTAGCGTTACTGTGCACTTTTTTTAGACACAGTTATCGTTGCTTCCATCAGAGCTGAATAAGTAGCTGTAAACAGTTGAAGGCATTCTATTATTGCAATGCTGAGAACACAGATGGTTTGCATATTCCACACTGCATTTGTTCACTAAAAGCTTATTATTAATTGAATTTAAGTCTCTTCAAAACTGTGTTTATAGTTTCTTAAGAATCCCTGGTACCGATATTCTGGAATTTGATTTAATTTCATTACGCTCAAAATAATACATGTGCAGTATATAAAAATTGTCAAGCTGCTCTGTGAGGAGAGCTTATGTGTACTTGTCAGTCTGCCACTGCCATGGCTGGCCCAGCTGCTGCTATTTCAACTGCTAATATCTCATAAACCATTTGACTGCTGACTTCATAATTATCAGTGTTCTGGAAACACTGCTGTGATTTTAACCTAAGGTTGCTACCATATTTTGGTAATTTAATTACACCTAACGCTTCTGAGGTAGTGGCTTTATACTCTGTACACAACTGTATTCTATGATTCACCAGAAATGTATCAGTTATCTTACAATGTGTGGCAGCAATTTGAAAAGCTGCCACTACTGCATTGTCAACGCCTCACATCCCAGAGACTATTTGAGGAACTCCCTTTATGTTTGCTGGGTTATATAAACTCTCTCTGCTAAATGTGTTGGTAACCATGACATGGCCTCTTGACCCAATTCAATTCAGTATATTCAAAACCTTTCCTTTTATGTACAATCAAATACACATGTATATTGTGAGACAAGGAGCAAAGAGTGTGGAGCACAGGACTACAGTCCCCAGAAGGCAATGGGCTAAAAAGCCTTAATTGTGATTATTTGTTGGGTAATTGTGTGAATTGTTTAATTATTTTGGCAGTTGGTCTAAGCAGCTAACTGCATGATTTTGTAGGGTATAAAAACCCCACAGTTTATGCATTCTGGGCTGCAAAGTGGAAAGCCTGGTTGTGAGTGTGGACGGCCACAAAAGGATTAGTCAGTTTGTTTATTTTCAGTTTGTTTATTTTGTTTAAAAAATTAAAGAATAGCACAGCCGTGCTTTGAAAACTCAAATCCTGTGTGTGCCTGGGTCAATAAAGTGCTGGAAATAGAACCTGAGAGAAGCAGAGTCTCTCACATTATGTAAAATATAAAAAATATACCACAGAAAAGTAAAATCGTGGTTTAAATTCTTAGGCAATGCATACCTTAAACTATAAACCTCGAGAAACCAGTGCTCACATAAACACATTGTCCTTCGTAATCTCTGCGGTTTGAACTGTTTGTAGTTCTATACGTTTAGGGTGGTGGTGGTACAAAACAAAAGGGGTTTATTTTGGTTCAACAGGCCCACATATAAATTAAGCATTTTCATCTGGAATAATGCGTTTGCGTTCAGCTTTTATAATGTTTCTTTGTTACGAACTGCTTCTGTGTCCACCCAGAAAGTTATGCAAAAGATTCTCTGTTTAGCATTCATAATAAGATGGTTTGATAATTTAGTTGTCCAAATGCTGTGTTTTTGTGGTTTGCATGGTTTTTAATGACTTTGCATTATGGAATATGTTCTATAGCAATTACTTATTCTGTCACAAAACCTGTGAATGTACTAATTCACGGTGTGCAAGTTGCTGTTTTTAATTAGCACAGAAGGTCTGAACCAAATGCCAAGAATTGTTTTTAAGTCTGAATTTGAAGTCTTTGGCTCTTCCTACAGTCTTGCAGGGATTTCAGGTTAAATGAAAATCACAGATGACTAAAAACAAATGTAGTTTTATTAGATGCGTATTGTAGTGGCAGACAGCCCTGAATTTCAACACTTGAGTGAAAGATACGCCACATAATAACATATATAGTAACTTCAGTTTCTTAAAAGAAAAAAAAGACTTTTCAGTTACTAAGAGTTTTTCTAGATCATTGCATGGTGCAGTGCAAAGAGAACAATTGTAAATTCTCCATGAACTTCCCCTCTGTCTGTTTACATGTGTGCTTATCCAGTCAGTTTACTGCTGTCTAGATGCTTGTATCAGGGGTGCATTCATGTCCTCACAAGACCAGAAGCTTCAGCCAACAAGGTGCTCCATTTTATGTTTATATTATGGCCTATATGTCTCGCTGTGACCAAAACATGTTGAACTAAGTCCTTCATTTTTTAACCTTTGGCTGGTTCAGAACTCTAATCTGAAGCTGAGGAAACACGAAGCCACCTTTTCAGGAACAGTAGCTTGAAACCTGGTTCCAGGAGACTGAGAGACCTGGTTAGAGGCAACTTTGCTCTATCAAACCTCAACTTTCCCCTGGTGTGACATGCAGTAGTTTGAAACTGAGGTTATGTGTTCCCTCAGCTTAAAGCTCATAAATCCTTGTGCTGTCCCTGTAAAGAGGGTCATGCACAGGTGTGTTCCTCCTTTAGGATTTGATACGTTTTGTGTCTCAGATGTACCGCAGCACAGTAGGTAAGTAGTAGAGACTTGTGTTTCTCTATCTTAGTCCTGTTTAGTGAGGAGGGCCTGCTGTACTGTTAATAGCAAGACAAACCTTAAAGTGACGAGACGTTATTGACATTTCTAGAGTCGCTGTTTCTTGAGTGGAACATGTTGCATTAATCCCACTTAGCACACACATCTGACATCTGCACTAATGCAGGCTAATGGAGTTGACGTTCAAATTAGTCAGTCGTATGTCTCTTGAAAATATTTTTCTGCTTTTAGCACAGTGAAAGCACAGGTTCGGAGAAGTACATAACCGATTTCCTTGTAACTGCAGAAGCTAGTGTAAAATGAACATTGTGGTATAACAATGCTTCATTATGTTGATACAGTACTGCAAACATCCTGCAATCAAATTCTTTAATCTGGAACCCAAGTTTGGTTAGTCCATGGGTACGTGCACTAAACTTCAATTTGCTGTATAAAGGCTCTTAACTAATTTTCTGTTTGTGTGCAATTCAGTATTAAGATAGCACTGGATAGTAAGACCTCATCTTGAATATTGTGTGCAGTTCTGGTCACCTCACTGTAAAAAAGATATTGCTGCTCTAGAAAGAGTGCAAAGAAGAGCGACCAGAATTATTCCGGGCTTAAAAGGCATGTCATATGCAGACAGGCTAAAAGAATTGAATCTGTTCAGTCTTGAACAAAGAAGACTACGTGGCGACCTAATTCAAACATTCAAAATTCTAAAAGGTATTGACAGTGTCGACCCAAGGGACTTTTTCAGCCTGAAAAAAGAAACAAGGACCAGGGGTCACAAATGGAGTTTAGACAAAGGGGCATTCAGAACAGAAAATAGGAGGCACTTTTTTACACAGAGAATTGTGAGGGTCTGGAATCAACTCCCCAGTAATGTTGTTGAAGCTGACACCCTGGGATCCTTCAAGAAGCTGCTTGATGAGATTTTGGGATCAATAAGCTACTAACAACCAAACGAGCAAGATGGGCCGAATGGCCTCCTCTCATTTGTAAACTTTCTTATGTTCTTATGATAGGATTTGGTTAGCACCTCTTGAAATATTCTTCCTCTGTTGACTGAAAGAACAGAATGTCATGGCATACCATCCCATGCACAGCTGTTGATATGCAAACCGTTGCAGTTTTTTTGTCACAGGGGTCTATTACTGTGTCATCACTTGGGTAGCCAAGTACAACATGACCTGTTTTAATGTATCAAACTGTTTTACTTTGACTAACAGGATTGATGATGAATGGTTCAAAATACAAGGCAGCCCATCATCCATCTTATCTTTTACGCCTAAACCCTTCCAGTCTTTAATTCTCCATTTATAACTAGCAAAGCTGGGATCACTGCCAGTGATATTTTCATGATTGGACGTCTAATAATGAGCACAAAATGCCACATTTGGGAACTAAACACAGTAAGATATAAGTAGGTTCAAGACTCCCTTTCCCTTTGGCTCGCTATATATACATCATAAAGTACAATATCACTGGTGTAGCGAATGGCTATCATTTGGCTTTATTTATGAAGTAAAATCCAATTCATAAAACTGCAATTGCAATGTTGTAAAGTGGTTTTAGTCTTAATGTTCAGATTTTTTGTACATTCTAATTTAAGAAAAATTGAGTGAGTTATTTTCAATTGAACTGTGGCATGCCCAAATACAGCCATTACTTGTATCATTACAGCATGAGGTGTGTGTGTGTCCATCTGTGTGTGTGTGTGTGTGTGTGTGTGTGTGTGTGTGTGTGTGTGTGTGTGTGTGTGTGTGTTGTGTGTGTGTGTGTGTGTGTGTGTGTGTGTGTGTGTGTGTGTGTGTGTGTGTGTGTGTGTGTGTGTGTGTGTGTGTGTGTGTGTGTTGTGTTGTGTGTGTGTGTGTGTTGTGTGTGTCTTTTCAGTATTCTTCTGTAAAAATATTTAAACAGCAGTATTTGGATCTGTTGCCGAGTATATTTAGAATTATAGTCTTATGACTGGCTTATTTTTTATTTATTTTAAATAAAATCATTAGTCTGCCGACTTCAAACAACAGTGACTAGCGCACATTGAAACTGTTTTCCCTAAGCAGATCTGGATTGAAGTGCAGTATGTCTTGGCACCCACAAGTCCATGCTCATTACCATTCATTGTCTAAAAATGTGCTCTGATTTGTGCTAATGATAATGTTGTGCCCCTTGGTAACGTCCAGCAAGCAGGAGTGGTGACTGTTTGCAATTCTTCAATAATGAGCTGGCTTTAATCTCCTGGCATTACCTTTATCATTGGCAGGAAAGAATTATCGAGCGCCTGAAGGAACAAAGGGAACGAGATGATCGGGAAAGGCTGGAAGAGACGGAGTCCTATAAAAAAGAAAACAAGGACTTGAAGGAGAAGGTTAATGCATTGCAGGCTGAACTGACGGAGAAAGAGGTCAGTCTTCATGGACACGGAGATTGTATCTTACAATGTGTCATCAGTGACGTTAGACCACTGTTGAGCGTTTAACTGTACAGGGAGGCACGTTGTTTTGCTTCATTGTCTGGAAACCATTTACTTGAAATGACTGTTTCAACCATTTTGGACATAACAGGCAGTTTACTGTCTGTCCAGTACTAACTTAGAGATCAGTTAAATCTGAATCCGGCACCTAACAGTACTGATTTGTATGGGTTACTAGTGTGCAGTATTGGAAACTTACATTTCTAATGCATGAATGCACTCACTGAACGTGTCTGATTTCAGAGAAATGCAGAGCAATGCAGAGAACGATAGACAATATACTAGGACACACACACGCACATACCACTTTTTTAGTTATTTTATTTACGGAGTCATGAGACTTTACAGATAGCTGCTAATTAAATATGTGCAATTCCAACACAGAACCTTGATCCTAATGTACATTTTAAAGTAAAAACATTGATTGCAATGTTAAAGCCCTTATTTTCTTAGCTCATGTACCGACATGACTTTACAGGGAAATAAGCTTTGTCTCGGCTTCCTGTTATTTTTTTCTTACAATTTCTGATTGTAAGAGTCCAATCCCCACCATTCTTTATCAGATGCCAAATGGAATCCTGATTGTTCCAAAACATGCTGGAGCAATCTTTCTGAGTGTGAGCTGTATGAGCATGTACTTTATGTGCTATAGGTTTTAGTTAGGTGCTAATTGTTATTATTATTATTATTATTATTATTATTATTATTATTATTATTATTATTATTATTATTATTATTATTATTATTATCATTATTATTATTATTATTATTGAAATCCCAGTCTGCTAGAATTGTGTTTTTTTGGTGTTTGTTGACACTCGGCCACAAACGTGATTGCTTGAAATCAAGACTACAGTTTTGCAGTTGACTTAAAAGGTGCAAATAATTCAGGTTTTATCTTGGGCTGTGTTAATTTGTCTGCTTTAAAGTGTGAATTAGAATGTAGTGTAATGGAGTGGGTGATCGCCCACCGTAACTCCACTCTGAGTTCACTCATAATTTAAACAGGAAAGGCGCTGGCATGGTTTGCACAAATTCTACTGCCGAAAGGACCAGCTGCACCAGCTGTTTGTATGTTGGTTTCATTCTCAAGATGAAGATGGGGGCTGTGTCAGTTTCTAGACCAGCTGCAGTAATTGGTCACATGAGATCGGCTGGCATTAGCAAGTCTCCGGACTCCTGTCTGTGGATTAAGCTTTAGCTCTGGGGTGGCCAGTCACAGTCCTGGAGGGCCATTCCATCAGGTTTCACAGGTAATAATGTAATTAACCACCTCAGGGTCTGAGTGGAGGTTTAATTGGATCAATTAAACAATTTGGAGCAAGTTTGGAAGGGCAAACTTTGGCAACCCGTGCCTTAGCTGGAATAAAAGTTGATGAGACACGTTGGCTTCAACAGGCTGATTTTTACAGCTTCCAAAACCATTGCAGAGACATCATTAAGATCATACGAATCAACTTTAAACTTGCCAAGGCTCTGGTATCAGATGAGTTTTGGCCGATTGACACTTCCCTGGAAAGCATACCATTAGACCCCAGGCACTGTCCATGTTTGGCTTGAATGAAGCAGCAAGCTGCAACGGTTTCCGCCGGGTACAAGAAAACTCGACAGCGATCCGAAAGAATACTGATTAAGACGTTTCGAATAGAAAGTTTTCAATTATATAGTCCTGGCTGCATATTACTACCACGACATGTACATTCAGGATATATATATATATATATATAATATCTATATACTATCCAAAATATATATAATATATATTATATATATATATATATAGATATATTCTTAATATTCTTAAGCTGATTTGAAAAAAAGAAGGAAATTGAGTGGAAATGAACAAATTGCATGGATACATAGGCATTTCAGATCCATTTCACTCGGGCCCCCTATCTGCGCATTCATTAGACCTGATCTCACTGGTTGTCTGGTATCATTCTGTCTCGTTTCAGGCTGGTTTAATCGACTTGAAGGAACATGCATCTTCTTTAGCTTCTTCGGGCCTGAAAAAGGACTCCAAATTGAAATCCCTGGAGATTGCCATAGAGCAAAAGAAGGAAGAGTGTAGTAAGTTGGAAACACAATTGAAAAAGGTAAGTGGCAGCTGAAGAATTCCTTCTTGGCCCTTACTGGCACTAATTAGATATTATGCAATGATATTGTCCTTGTACCAATAAACATCAAGGATTATTCTGAATTTGGTAAAGTTTGATGAGTATCACAGTGGAGCCAAACAATGGCGTCTCTGTCAGCAAGGAAGTAAGTAAGCGTCAAAGCAGTCTGTGAACCTAAGAAATGATCACTGTATCACTCCAACTCTTGCACTTTGAAACTGGCAGCTTAGCAGGGCTCAGGACATAACAATTTTACAGTAAATGAGGTCTATGGTAGTTTCATAACCTTTTCTATAATAACTTAATGAAGAACAGATTTTAAACAGAACAGATCTAAATCTGTTTTAAAAATTGGTGTGCTTCAGCACAGCTGTGATTATTGAAACACCAAATGTCATAAAATTGAAACGTTTTCTTGAGACGTGTTCAAATGTTATAAATTGCTTTTTCCATAGGTGTCCATTCCAGTGCCTTTGTTGCTCACACATTTCTTTCATTGGTGACCAAGAACCATTTGTTTCAGTGATTGGAAATGAGCAGCTGCCTTTATTAGGGATGCATGTGTTGTTTGATAAAAAGCAGTAACAAATGCCTTTGAGAAACATCTTTTATTGGGCCAGAAAAAGCTTCTCCTAACCTTTTTATCTGGCCTCTGCTGTTATTTCTGAACCAAGTGCCAGGTTCAAAGGTTTGCAAAGTGGACGTGATGCTACTAGCAAGTTATTGCATGTACATTTTGAGATTATCATCTTTTCACAATAACAATGTGTGACGTCTATGACAGTGCCAGGATAAATACAAAATAAAATACAGAAACCTCAAACACAGACACACCTTCCACTTGGATAGGGTCTGGGGCCGGCTCTCTACCTCTTAGTCTGCAATGCAAAGTGTAATAGTAGAAATACCTTTTTATATCAGATTAAAAAAACATTTCTTATGCAAATTATATATGGTTATGAAAGGCATTACCTGATTGAATGCACTCTAAAATGTAATGTATATGTTCTGTATATACATCGATATTGGATGTGTTGCATTCTATAAGAACCTACCTGACTATGTACTTGCTGACTCTCGAAGGAGGCAACACACAAAGCTAACTTGGAATTAAAACGTATTGTTTGTTCCCTTTGTATGCTTTTAAATAAAAACAAAATGCATGTTCTAAATGAGGGAGAGGGGTGTGAGGGTTTACGAGCTATCACGCAAAGACAGAACAAATGTTCTACCTGACCTCCATTGTATCCACCTTGACATTGCTCTGTTTGAATCTCATTCCCTCCCTACATCTCTATTGTCTGTGTCAATTTGTACTTTTCCTACTGTGTTTAATATTTTCCATTCCAGGGCTCTGCTATCTGCAATTCCTTTCAAAGTTCGAAGTGTTGTCAAAATTTGGCGCGTTCAGTTTTGGGAAACCAAAAAATGAATCTGAATTATTATTGCTGGTGTCTCTGCAGAAACTTTTCAGTTTGTATTTATGATATTTATTATTAGTATTATTATTATTACTATTAGTTTTATTATTAGTTTTATTATTGTTATTATTTATTGGCTGCAAAGGCTGCACTTTTAAACAATTCACTTAGAAGAAGAAACATTTTGGAGAAAATGTTTCTCCTTAATTTCTGAAAAGTACACATGCTTTCACACCATTTCCTATACCTTTTGTTTATCATTATATTACAATCAATAATCTGAGTTTTTGATAACACTTTATCTTTATGCAT
This sequence comes from Polyodon spathula, assembly GCF_017654505.1. Taxonomy (NCBI): domain Eukaryota; kingdom Metazoa; phylum Chordata; class Actinopteri; order Acipenseriformes; family Polyodontidae; genus Polyodon; species Polyodon spathula. The sequence goes on along the minus strand of NC_054549.1, from coordinate 36,387,270 downwards.
CTATGTTTCATCACCCTACGTATGTAAAAGCCAGCAGGATGCATTACTAATGTGCATGACAGCTAGTATTAGACCCTTGCGTTGTCTGAATGAATTATCTCTTACAACCCAAAGAAAGCTGCCATTTCACCTTCAAAACCATTCAGTCATAGTGAACAATAAATACTGTAAGGAGGAAAAGACCCACTAGCCCTGCAGCAGATTGAAATGGCAGTGAAGCTAAATGTAGCCACTGCACATATTTAGAACAAAGTCTTGTATGTTTTGTGCTCGTGAAAGGTGCTAGGTTGACACTGGCAATTGTAGCAACACAATCTTGCCCACGGCACTACCCTGCCCATGTTTCTTAACCCTACCCTGGAAGCGTGTCCATCCAATCCTTGAGTCCTCTCATATCATGCAAAAAGATGAAGTACATTGTAGCTATGCATAATAATTGTGTAAGTACTCCTGTATTTACTATGTAACTACTATGTAAATACACAGTAATTAGAGACACTTACTGTTACTGTTTTTTTGTTGCATTTTGATAATTAGACCCCCACGCATCCCCAAACAGGTACCAAACAAACACACATAAGGATCACCATATGTAAATATCATAATAAACAATGGAATTGAAAACATTATTTGGAACCAGTTTGGTAACAAATGTGGCAGATGAATGATAAGGAGCTACGTGCTATTATAGGTGGGCTGTATATCCCATTGCCTATCCACTCAGTCACACAGCCCCTGTGGAAAGTCTGTGGAAATATTTTGACTCAGACATGCTTTTGTGCTCAGACAGTTTGAACTGACTGGAACGGAGCAGAAGTCTATGCGTGCCTAAAAAGCAAACAAACAACTTGAAAAACAACTTTGCCAACAGTCCACAATAACTCAACACTTGTTATCAATTTAGGCCTAAAGCAAAACATGTTTTTCTTTTTAAATTTTTTACACAAAAGACAGTTTTCATTTTGACACATTGTACTCTTATTATCTACTACTATCCAATCCAAAAAGTGTAATCCCATTTATTTTATTTCTTTTACAAATACTTACTTCTCTTATGTGTTTAGTTGTTTATGAAAAAATACATTTCTAGCTTTGTTACAAATGAAAACAGTCATATAGTCACGCATCAGTTAACACATTTCTTAACCAGTCATATAAAAATGTGCCACAGTATAGCTCACCATTTTTATGAAACAAAACCAAGGGAAGAGCACCATACAGATCACCTGCAACTGTCCCGACACCACTGGGTCTGTCTATACCTACACCAAAAGTGAGGGCAACCCCAACAGCAAATGAACAAATCGAAACACATTCTAGTTCACAGAGGGGTGTTAAACGCTTCTATGATATATGGCTCATTCCAACCCAACAGTGAGTACATGAAAAACAGACTGAGTTACATTACTAGTCAGGAAAAAAAACAGCCTTCAAGCTGAGGACAAGTTTAAATGACAAATGGAGACGTGCTGGTCTTACAAACTTTAAATAAGCTTTGATCCTGGTACATTACCATCTGCAGTATGTATATACTTGATCCTCTGATCACTGAGACATTTATTGTGTTTTGTTTTCAAATACAATTAGTAATTATCTCATTAGTCTATAAAGGCACCACAAACAGTTAAAGCCATGTGCTTTTATTTTATCAATGGAATGCATCAGGATTTGATCCCAAGTTATGTACAACAAAAAACGACCATTGTGAATCTGACGTGTTGTAGTAAAGTTTAGCATATTTAAGTATTTCTTTCATCTCGGTTTAAAAAAAAAATAAAAAAATGGCAAAGGCGTACACTGAGCCCCTGTGAATGTATTGTACTCCAGATGGAGGTGGTGTTCTTGTATAATGGGATTACAGTGTACAGTATTGGCAGTGAATGAGGAAATCCTACTTGCTGCTCTCCAGCTCTGTCATCACGCACTTTAGTGAGCCCTGTATTTATAAAACAGTGATTCCGTTACAGTCAAATCCCAGGTTCTCACCTATTGTTTACAAGATATGTGCACCCACAGCTGTAAAACACTCAATTCTGGAATATGTAGCAATACTGAAGGAAACTCGACTAGAAATCTTTGTTAATGTCTTATCATATGCAGACAGTGCCAGGGTTTCTTTTATTTATATTTTCTGTAATTGTATCTTTTTAATTGCATAATTTCAAAGTATATATTTACAACGTATTATTTATTTCTTCTTTACTTAAACTGCTGATAGCCTCAAATGTTTCTCACTCATTTTTGTTTTCCCTGAAGTTACCGGGCGAGTTCATAATTAGTTAGAAATGAAAGACCTATGTTTCAACATGCTGCAACTGAAGCAGCGCTGTTCTTCAGTGGAAGGCTCTCCAGCGGTGTTTTGCTACTGAAGGGTATTCGTTCCATGTTGCTTGCTTTAGCAGTGTATGGAAAACCAGACTAATAGAAAACAGAACCCCAAATTGTTGTGTAAAATATAGTCTACATATTGACACCTAATCAATGTTATCGTATAGTATATTATTATTATTATTATTATTATTATTATTATTATTATTATTATTATTATGATTATTATTATTGTTATAGATCATGCTCTTTTGTCTTAAAATCAATTTCCAAAACATTTTTAGAGACATAGTAATAGTTTTAAATATGGTTGAATGGGCAGTAAGAAATTAAATATGCTTTATACAGGACTAACAGTCCCTATTGGTGCTACTCTGTCTCGACAGTTGCAGGGTTAAAAAGCGCTACAGAAACATTTTAAACTTAATTATAAATGAACAGCACGGCACGGAAATCTTACTTTTTACACTTTTCCGTTCCTAAAAAAAAGTGAAAAGCATCTTACTTTTTAGTGGTTTTACAATTGTGTTTAGTCTACCACTGGCCTTTGCTTCTAAAAAAAACAAAAAAACCCCATTCAAATGCAATTAGTGTCTGCAGTCCTATTATTAGTTCAGCTAATGTATAAAATGTGAAAGCTGTGGAGTGTAAAGTAAATGGAGCATTAATGCAACTGCAATTCTGAACCGGTTAAAGGTGAATGAGCGTGCTTTATTAGATTAAATAGGAATGAAATTGTAAGACTGAAGGGAGGCCCAGGCCCAGTTCAATGCATTCCTTTAACCCAAAGCACGAGTGAAGTGGCTTTTTATGTCTGGTTTAATGTTAGGTTTTTCTGGGGGTCTCTCTTAGAATAAAATAGAATGACCATTTTTCCTTCTTACAACACACCTTAGAAACACAGACCAAAGTATTGTTACTATTATGAACAAGAAGAGCTGGTTAACAAGTGAGCTAGTATGAAAGATAGCTGTCAGTAATACAAATAAAATAGCAATAATAGTAAGGATCGACTAAGGGGGAAATCAGTAGTTTAAAGCTACAAATTACTGTAATTTACAGAATATATAATGTACATCCCTTTTTTCTTATATAAAACATGCATGTTTTAAGCTTGGGTTACATTCCACAAATAACACGTAGCCCTTCATTAAAGCTTACCTATCGCACACCCCTTCTAAACTACACTTTCAAAGATTCTCCTAAAATGTATATACAAATTTAATGAATTAAATAAAACAAGTGTGCAATCTATTCCCGAAACTTACAGCAAGCACTAAAACAATTCACTCTTTAATATATTACAATAAGAAATGTTTGTTGAAAATAACAATCTTTGGGGTAGAAGGGTTTAAAAGCTCCTTTCTGTTTTCCTGTTAGCTCTTCAAACTGATCTTTCCACCTTTAAGATGTCGTCATGGTCTGACAATGAAGAGCCCAGCCCTATCTCTGTTATTATTACAGTATGCACTGCTCACATGTCTCTGTAAAACAAATAATGCATTTCAAGCCTATGTTGAAAGGGAAAGCAATACATTTGGAGATTAATTAATCTCGTATTATTACGGACTCTAAAGCATGCTTGATGGATTGCCGTCTAGGCTGAAGCACTTTGCGGTGATTCATTCCTCGAGGCCAACACTTAATGTATCATCAGAAGTGGGCAGTTTTCTTTATTTCATGGGTTGTTTAACTTTTAGAAAAGAAAAGTAATGCAAACCTTACATTTCTTACTTAAGCTATTATTATTATTATTTTTTTTTTAACAGCCAAAGTCAACATTTGTGTTTCCCCCAGTGCCTCTCACTTTCACTCTGGAATGTTTGGATACTTACATTTCTACTTTTTTTTTTTTTAATGACAAGCTCTTCTGTGCAAATTCAGTGGATTTGTCAAGCTAATACTGTTCTCCTGGATCTTTCCTTCTTTCCCTGTCCTGTGCTTCATGCTTCCCCAACTTTGCAATGTAGCAAGCAGAGCAGTTGTTCAATCAGATGTACAAGCCAGTAAGTCATTTCTGAAAATGCCCTCTGTAACATCTGAAAGCATGAGGACTCATTGACCTGACCGTGTACTTTACTATAACAAACATATTTTTATAGATGATCGGTATACAGCATTTCAGGTCTGCTAAAAACTAAACAAGCTATGTAGACTTCAAGGTCTTGCGTCTTTAATAAAAAATATATTATCACTGATCGGACACACTGACGATAAAGAACAAAAAATGAAATTTCCTCAAGGTTCCACACCTTTAAGTCTGCAAGGCCTATAATGATGAGTGCATGCAAACATTGTTTATTACAGCTAGGCTCATGGGATTAACTGGGTACATTTAGACTGAAATAAATATATTAACACATACATAAAATCTAATAAAATACATAAATTAATAATAATAAAAAAAAGTTTAACAAGTATTCTGTTTCTGGTAACGTCATTAAAACACTGTGGGCACCATTCACTTTACAAGTCATCCCTCTATTCAAATGAAGCAGATTTTAACCAGCGGCATCCGCTCTCCACTGGGGCTTCAAAACTTTACTCTTCTTCCTCATTGATGCCGGGAGGAGGGGTGAGGATTTCTGGAAGCTACTGTCCTGTATAGAATGTAACTGGCCAGTGTTATCCTGTGACCTGGTCAATTAGCAGAGATTTTACAGCAGTGCTTTGTGATAAACACTGAAACAGCCATCTGACATTGTTTGTAAATTAAATCATTACACGCGGAAACATCGGAAGCTTCTTCTCTGTCATTTCTCATTTGTGAAATTCTTACATCCCTACAAAAAAAAAAAAACTACAGATGTATAAAGCAAATGCTAAATAATTAATAAGAAAAGGTCAAAGCTTTTTATTAAAAGCAGTCTTGGAAAACCTTACTGCCATATCTCTTGAGCCTACCTGTAACAATATATACAAGTATCCTCATTCTGTTACAGTACCAATACCCCATCCCACTCCACCACACCCCCCCACCCACCCTCTCTGCTGTCTCACAAAGGACAGGTGGCTGAAAGCATTACAATGGTTTTGAATGAATTAGTCATCTTGCTTAGATAGCAGCTTAGCCCACCCTTTTCATTTCTCTCTCCAAAGGAGTTCGGTTTTAGGTTTGTGTTGCTTGTGAGTATCCCAGACTATCAAATATGAAATTATCTTGTTTTGCATTGATTATGTTTGGTAAACAGTTCAGTTTAGCTAAGTGATTCTATCAATTTGTATTTATACACGCCATGCTGTTTCAAGACCCCTTCGGAAGCACAGTAAGGGTTCTGATCAGTGCAGGAATAGGACTTAGTGCTTGTGTATATTACCTGAAATTGGCATTGGTGCTTCGTAAGGGTCCATTGTGAACCATGTAAAATAAACATTATAGAGAAAGATTATTCATGTAGGGATGTTTAAAATCTCAGTGTCCGTTCCCATGAAAACCCAGATAGACTTCTGGCAGAAAAAAAAAAAAAAAGATAATTTAGGGTTACTGCTCCCTTTGGGAGACTTAAGTAAAATAATTAATTATTTTAAGTATAAGTCGATTTATGATGTTTGCATAAAAAAGAAAGATATTTGGTGGTCTAACGAGTATACCAAATTAAAAGAAATAAAACACTTTCTTTAGGGAACTATTTTATCTGTGGGGAACAGCGTTTAAGACAAAAGACTTTATTTGAATTGCATAACAGAATATTTTCAAACATTTCTGGAAGGTTAAATTGCATAGCCATGGCAGCAGCGCAATGCATACACACTTCCTCTCTTAGTCTAATCCTCATGCTTAAATATATGTTGCATATGAAAAGCAAGAGTGTAAATTGAAATCCCAGTGCTAGTGCTATCTGTTAAGATAACCAGTATTTATTTTTGAACCATTTAAAAAATAAAAATCAACCCTAAAAGCATTGCAAAGACTGTTTGACATGATCAGCACAGTTGTGTTTCATTATGTTCTCCTCCCTCGCCATGCATGTTTCATTAAAAAATGCAATTTTTCATTGCCTTGCTTGCCTCGTTTTTCCCTTTGCTTGCTCATTCAAGATGCCAATTAGGAATGACGGGACATCTGCGGTAGGCTATACATTGTGGTGCCTTGTTTGCTTTTTGAGTGTTTTTTCAATTATCAGTGTGTCTCCTTGGGCCAAATGTATTTTACGTTGGCTGCAACCTGTTCTGCAACCCTGTTGATGGTGTATTACTGTTCCTTTGTTTGAAACTGTGCCACATTTTAGCATGTCTTCAGCTTTCCCTCGTTCACATTCTCATACTGCACATGTATTCTTGTTTACCAGTTGTCTGCGACTCAACAGTTTTCCTCTTGATATGCGCGCCACTTATAAAAGTGTCAAATAATGATGAGGTGTGATTGTTAGTTCATGGTGTTTGCAGCATTCTCACTCCGATCAAGGTAATGCATTCCTGTCTGCTCACACAGTGCACATTGAAAGAAGGCGTCATTCAAGAAAGCTGTTAATCCTTGATGTTATTTGGCAGTAGTCTGAGTCACTGATCGATCTACAATATAGATCTATATCGCCTGTAGACTCTTATCAGGTCGCTTTGACAAAGGTTGGAGAAGACTTCAAGTAGGAGCAAAATTATTTATTTTCTTCCGATTTTCACGTCATATGAACTAACAACTGTGCCCATTGTTTTTTGAATATTATGAAATGTTTTTGACCTGCAATGCAGGATATTTGAACTAATTTCTCTCTCTCCCTCTCTCTCTCCCTCTCTCTCTCTCTCTCTCTCTCTCTCTCTCTCTGTATGAATGTATATTTTATAATGGTAAAGGCCCATGAAGCGGAGGAGGTAGCAAGGATAAACCCTGAGTTTGCAGAGAAAGTGAAGCACTTGGAGAAAGAGGTGGCGTATTACAAAGAAGAGTCGGGCAAGTCTCAGGCAGAGGTGGACCGACTCCTGGAGATCCTCAGGGAAGTGGAAAGCGAGAAGAGTGACACGGATAAGAAAATCGCAGAGCTGGAGGGGTAATGGTCTTTTACCTTAGATTATTCTAGAGCAAGCGTGAAACAGAATAACAAGTATGGTGCAGACATAAATTATTTCTCCAGCATTAGTTACTCTAAACACTCACATAGATATACATATGTGTCTATTTAATTTTACTTATGGTTTAGCAAGCACATACTGTATGTGGCTAACCCTATTGGAAATGCAGTGCAGTATGTTTATTATATATATATATATATATATATATATATATATATATATATATATATATATATATATATATATATATATTATATATTGCACACACTTTTCAAGAAAGTAAAAGATAGGTGCTGTTCTCTACATAACCTTTGGATGAAGTGACTTGATTCTGATGTTGATTGTAGATCAATGAATGGAGAATATTCCCTATTTGGTACTTTTACCATGCAGTTTTGTTTGGGAGTAGTACAGTGCAACCACTCATTCGTACAAACATTATTAGGATTATTTATTGTTTTTTTGTTGTTGTTTTTTTTAATTTGCAGACTTCGGTAAGTATACATGATTATGCTCACATATATTTGTTTTGGGGGACAACAAAAAAAGCTGCACTGCAGCTGTGTGTGCACGAGGTATTTCTACCCTTTCTTGAGTTTTCCTTCATTTCAGTAAGCATGTGACCTTTGTGTTGCCCGTTAATCGTTTCTTTACCATATATGAACGTTTGATCTTCATTGCACATGTTCAGCAGTTCACAAGTCATATGCTCTGATAGAGCCAATGATTGCTGATTGTGTGAGTATTGCTAGCGTGGAAAAGCTTTCATCTCGTGAGCCTGGCATGATCGAAATTTCCTTGTAGTGAGTTGTTACTAAAAGTACGTCCCCTCCTTCCCTCTATGGGTGCTCTTTTGTTTCATGGTCTTATATATGTTTTTGGTGTTGTAAAAATTCCTGTATATGTTAAGACAAGTAGATTAAAACAAAACTCTGCTGGACAAAAAAAAAAAAAAAGCCAGTTTCTATAATGTTCCTACCCATTGCTCATTTTCAAACCTGGGTCTCAGATTGAGTCCAGAACAGTTAAGTGTCTTTACTCTGTTTTGAAATGTTGTGACTATGGACGTGTCATCCATCAGAAATGTCGAAAGCCATGTCAAAGACAAAAATGGCAACACGTATGCTTTTCTTCCACAGTAATAGGAAGTTGCTATTCGCTGTCATTTGTGCACTCCAGTGTGCAATTATGAGATCAAACCCTGGGGATTTGTGGGTTTTTATACAAAACTGTTTGTCTTGCCAAAGTTTCAGATCATGGAGTCGAATGAGTCTTCACTGTTTTAAGCCAAATGCTGGAAAAGTTGCTTTGTTAGGCATTAATCTAATTTAAGATTGCTTTCAGGTGTTCATGCAGTAGAACTAATAGCAAGCATCCATTGCTTGTCACTGAATAAAGTGTAAAACTGCCAGGTCAAGTCAAGTGTCAAGGAGAAACTGCCAAAAATGTAAGAAATTCCAGCGTTAAACAAAAACAATTTTTTTGGAATTAGGGAACAATAAACTTATTTAGTGTTGCTTGGGTAACCTTTGACACCCTCTGTTGCGGGAAGATTGCCGGTTACCAACAAGAATTCAGAAAGCAGGGCTTTCTTGGCGCCCTGCTGCACCTAATAAAACAGCTGTATAGAAATCCCAGTGGACATCAGCCAATTCGTAAAGATGCATACAAATCAATATGTTATTAAACTGACAACCAAGAAATGTACACTCTCAGCTCTGAATCGGAAAAAAAAAATGTTAAAAAGAGAATGTGTGTGTGTGTCTATATAATATAAAATATCCTTTTTCATGCTCGTAAGGTAGTGGTCTGTATGTGTGAATGCGTCTGTGTGTCGGTGTGTATAACAAACTGTGTTTCTGTCCAACCTTACCATCTGTCCTTGCCTTCTCTTTCCCCTGTTTGTCTCCCCGTGTCCAGTGGCAGAGCACACTCTGAGCAGCACCTGTCTGTGTCGCCCGCCCCTCAGCAGATAGGGGGGCTGATGTGGGATTTCTTGGGAAAGTGAGTGCTCTGCCCTGGCATGCTGCCGTGATGCACTCTTTCACTCTCACTCTGTCTCTGTGCTGCTCTGTGTCTGTCGTTGACTCTGCTGTGCAGCATGTATGGGTGCTTACGTGTTTGCCAGCTCTGATGAGCTACTCCATGCAGTGTCCAGTTTGTTCATTTCATATGTATGATGTAGTAACCTGAAAACACAAAAGATCAGCAGGACATAGTCACAGAATGTGTATTAAACCATTTGCTTGATCTTGCATTCAGCTTTTTTATGATTTTAATATACAGTGGTTAAAACTTCAGATTTAAACTTTGTCTTTTGAAAACAAGATCAGTTATTGTGTAGATGAACTTGAGGTAATTTGATTTCACACAAATTAGGGCGCCAGCTATTTCAACGGTTTGTGCCCTGAAAACGTTATTAAACAACAGGTAAAACAGTAGTTATAGTAAAATACGTTGAGAAACTACAGCTCTTTTTATGATCATCGTTATTATTTAAACATTCCAGTTAATGACTCGGTAATAGCCCGTCTTAAAGCACTGTCAGAATGATTTAAGCACTAAAATACCAGGTTTAATGTCTACTTTGATGATGATCCCATTTTGGTTTCAACTTGGCTTAGAGGTGTTTGTGCAGATTTTAAATAAAACGATTACAATGATTTGTATCACATTTGTGCACATGTGAATCTGTTTGTTTTCTTCACCAAATATATGTACTCTTCTGATGTTGCCAATGTATTTATAATATATACAAATCATTTTGATGTTCCATTTCTTAAAATAAAGATCAAAGAGGTTTTTCTATGTACTTTTAACAGATGAAAGCTGAAATATTTCATATTTCTAGTTAAGCAGTGAAAGACATTTTGCAGATGATCAAATGTAAGCAACAAAAACAATTCTGTTCTTTTGTTTTTATTTTACTCATTACATTACATGCCATCTCAAAAAGCTTGATGCTCAAGCTTTAGCCTTTCAAGCTGTTGTGCATTTTGTCTTGTAGGTCCCAGCAGTGCAGATTAAATGACACACTTGTGAAATACTGTTTTCACACAGTTATATTGTGGTGTTTCTAATATGCCCACTGGAATTGTTTATGCCACTGCAGTTTGAAGCAGTACTCCCTTTGCGCCCGTTAGCTTGCTGAATTAATGGACACATTTTAGGGTTTAAATTACCCTTGCTGACACGAGATCTTCAATAACTGTCCTTATCGAGTTCCTGTGTGTAATTCATGAGCCACTCTTAATTTGCTTGATATGTATAAAGCAGTTCATATGCTGACTAAGCAAATACAAGATGAGATAAGGCAATGCACGATTGCAGCAGCTTCTTTCATCTTCGTAAAAAACGACAGCACTGTTAACCCTTCCTGATTTAAAAACGCCCATTCCTCTTCATTAAAATAGTACGTTATTATACTTGAGTGAAGAGTGTGGCCACCCGATGTGAAAATGACAGTGGCAAGGATGAAAAAAAAATGAGCCCCAGTGAAGCAGTTTATCTTTATTGTTTCCCTACCTCATGTGGGAAGGGTAGGAGAGCGGGATAACCTCCATTTATCAAAGCCTTCTGGTGTTGGGTCTACATAGCAGTGATCAGGAGCCACAGTGCAGCAAGCCTACAGTAATCTATAGCCTGTAACAGCTATTTGTGTGACTATAAGTGCGCCAATGTGTGTCTGAGCCATTTGTGGAGAGCTTGTACCTGGCATCCGAAGAATTGGTATATTGGCTAATTGGCACTGCATGTCATATATTACTATACAATATGTATTCTTGCATGTGGATATTTGAGTTAACTTTTTAAATGCATCCAGTTTGCAAATCTGTTTTATTGTATTTAACTGTAATATAGCTTTAAATCCCACAAACATGCATTTTATTTGTAATATTGTTTTAAATCTTGCAAGCAGAGTCTCCAATAGAAATGTAGGAATGTGCTGCCACTCAGTAGCTGGGGCGGGTTTAAAGTATTCAGAATGAATCAATGACAGATACAAGTCAGGAAGGAGGGAGGGCCCAACTGCACGGGGAAAGGGAGTTTGCATTGTTTTTTTTGTAGTAGTTTTTTTTTTTTTTTAAATGGGGAAGGGGTGAATTGAGTAACCACGTTTTTCCAGTTTTTATTGACAATACAACAATTTCATTTTTTTGGTATCAGTGGTGTTTTAGCAGTTTTTAGCAGTTAAAACCGAAAATCAGAAGCCTAAATAAAATCCCAAATCAAGATCTACAGAATCTGGGTTCATACCATTTTTTCCTCCTTCATTCATTTTTCTTTAAAGTTTTCTTCTGCTTTTCCCTTTATAATTTTTTCTCGAACTTGAAAATCCCGTTGCGGTGGGCTTTCCTGAGTAGTCAGTTACATCAGTAAAAAGGGGAAGTTGAATGTAACCCTTTTGAGCGGTCAGAATGTCTGGTCATTCTGTACTATTTCCATTTTTGCCTGTGCCATTTAGATATGTGTGAAAGTTGTGTCTAACACCCTTTTAGAATGTGTTGTCTCAGCTGGTTGTAAAATAGATTATCATTATAATCATTATCACTGAGTTTAATAGTAACCCTCATTTTAAATTAAAGAACAAAATAAAAGTTGTTGCTTTCATGTAAATAGTTATAAAGTAACAGAAAAAAAGCAAAACCTGTTTGTAAAAAAAAAAAAAGATGGTAAGTAAATAAATAAGTCAATAAAATACATTTAATTCTCTGAAAATAAAATTAAATATAATTGAAGGCTGCTTATTATGCTTTTTGAGAGGGGGAAAAAACCCCAGCAAGTTGTCTAGTACAGAGCAGTATTGTGTGATGCTTACAGGAGTTGTATTTGGTTTCTATACAAACTAATCTTGCTCTCTTCACATTTTTTCTCCTCTATTTTTCTTCAACCTCTTCTTTTTCTTTCTCATTTATGCTCCTCCTACTCCTGGTTGCTCTCCAACCTGCTGCTCTCTCCTTACCTGCATCCAGCTTGGCTTCCAGGTGAGTCCCTCCTGCTGTCAGTCTCTCTGGTGTTCTGTCTCCGCCTCCCTCTGTCTCTCTGGTGTTCCGTCTCCGCCTCCCTCTGTCTCTCTGGTGTTCTGTCTCCACCTCCCTCAGTGTCTCTGGTGTTCCGTCTCCGCCTCCATCAGTTTCTCTGGTGTTCCGTCCTCAGTCTCTCTGGTGTTCTGTCTCCGCCTCCCTCAATAAGATGTTGTACACAATATGATTCCGTGGTACGCTGTGTTATATAAAAAAAAAAAAAACACCTAAAAAAAAACCTATCATCAAACTGTACCTATTGAAAAGCAGATTTTTAACAAATACACAATCTTTCATTCATTTATGTTTGGTGAAAAAACTGCCAAAGATATGGAGAGAGAGGAAAAAAATAAAATAAAGCTTTGCAGAACATCTAATTGGCCCTCCAGGTTACATTTCAGTAGTGCTTTTGTTTCCAATACAGAACTAGAAATGGCTCTTTTTGAAAAACAGTGTCAGAAAAAATAAAAGCAGTGTTGCTACTATTTTATACTTTTGCTTTTGATAATTAGATTTCCTAATGAAAACTCAAACTCTGACCTGTACTCCTGTGACCCTTATTCCTGTTGACATTACAGCTTCATACAGTATGCATGTCTGTGGGGTTTGCCAGGTACAGTACGCATGCGAATACAATGGGTATTACTTTAACAGTAACACAAACACAGCTTGCTCATCTACGTTATCATGATGCTGATCTGTCAGATGTTGTGTTGGTAGCAGTGCAGGGTTATATGTTACTGACATACTTGCTTTAAAGGGTTTTCCTTTTCCGTGAAGTTACTATTGATAGAAGAGCCTATGTAAATTTTCTGTATAATAATGTTATAAAAATAACATTTAAAAAAAGGAATACTATATAGTTACCATACAGTTCATATCCACTAAAAGCATAGAAATGACGGTGGAAACCTCAATGCGATCGTTGTAGGGGGATACATTGGATGCTGTGGTATTTATTCCAGGACATGATTTTTACCAGATGTGATTGTACTGCATGCGGCTTCAGAATGCTTTCCACTGCTCTGTGCCCTAGCATTAATGTGCATGGTGCTGCGTGTAGTTAGTACATGCGAGTAGCATTTGTGCAGAGGGCTATGCAGTACACCAAGCGAAAAAGAAAAAAGTTTTTCTAAAGTTTTAACGAAACGACACTACACATCACCCTAAATCGTGACTGGGTGGGGGGGGGGGGGGGGGGGGGGGGGGGGGGGGGTGGGGGGTTCCATGTGATGAGTTTCAACTCTGGGGAGATTACAGTCTGACAAGAGCTTTGCATGCCTGCCTCTCCAGCCGACGAGAAGGGAAGGGGAAGGAGCTGGGTGATAGCTGAGGAATCATATCGGTCATTCTTGAAGTCTCACTGTTTGTTTAATGATAAGCCCTGAAATGTTCCATTTAATTACAAAGGTGAAAAGTAGGGGGGTGGGAGGAGCTGCCATTCTAGCTATTAATTTTAAAATGAAAGAAAGAAAGGGAAAAAAATACTACTTCTTGTTCTATAAGTCGCTTCTACCCCAGCTCTTTTTCTAAATAAACCGATCATAATGGAAGCTTTATTATTTTAGTATTTTTGAATTAATTAGGCTCATCTGTCCAAACACAGGCCAATAGGACATTCCTAATTATTCACCGTGCAGTTCATTTTGTTTGCTCAGATATCAGATTATTCTATCCATAAATTAATTCATTCATTCAGTTCTGAGAAACATGATATTCTTATCAAAACACAAGTTAAAGAAATGGTGCTGTTCTCATAGCTCTTCTTAATATAAAGGCTACAGGAAATTAAGCTTTACTTTGAGACGTATAGGTTTGATTCACAAAATATAAAATATTTGGAGGAGTGTATTAAGGACTGGTTTCTTAACCTGTTTTGCAAAATTACAATAAATGTCTAACCCTGTCTAAATATAAGGTTTTATTACCTGCAAACTTGATTTAAATCAGAATAGGCCAAAATAAATAAATACATAAATAAACAAATAAAGCAAACCAATACTGGGCTTCTATATTTGTTATTAGGGGTGAGGGGTCTTGATAAAAGCAGGTTACTATGTTAAATTGAATAGTTACAGCTGTAGAATTCAATTTAATGGCTTGTGCCCTTTTGGAATACAAGGGTAGCAACTAATAAAAACCCTTCCAATTCAAGTAGCGATTTCAGTGAAGCGAAGGGTTAATCGGTGGGCTGATAACGGGTCAAATGTTTTTGTATTAGGATGAATCTTTAAATTATGTTAAGAATAAAGGTAAACATTTACATTGTGCTTCTAATTACTGCATATTTAAATAGTAGTTATTTAGTTACAGTGTACTTAATGTGTACATCTTTTTGCATAATATAGTGTAAGTACTGTACACTATTGTATCAGAGAAGGGTTAGGGTGCAAAAACTTGAACTATGCATTGAAACTATTTTAAGTGCACAAGGTTACTATGTAAATACACTGTAATTAGAGACAAAATGTAAAGTAGTACCAAAATAAAAACAAATAACCTACAGTGAAGCCTGTGGTGAAGCGCTCTCAGGTATTGTTTGTGCTGTGTAATCGCAAGGACATTCCCCATTTGTATTCGCAAAAAAATAAAAAAAAAGAAAGCTGTTTCTTCCGCTTGTTGATCTTTTTTGTACTTTTGCTTTGGAGAAACACCCTAGTGCTTTCTTGGCCAGAAGTGAATTCGACCGGCTTATTTTGGAAGCCTGTGTAGAGATTCCTCCTCTTCGAAGATACTTGAGGAAATTTGAAAATGACTTTTATTAGCGATGATTGAGCAGTTGAATGTTTCCACATTGCGGTCTTTGGCATGTTTAATAGTTTAATGTCTGCTCGAGGATATAGGGTGCATACCTCCTTCTTTTATAGTTTAGGGATATCCTTTCCCAAACTCCAGTTTGATCGTCCTGGGCTTTGAACATTTCACACTTTCTTTGAGTGCTTTATGGGGGTTTCAGGTGGCTGGTTTATTTCATCTCTATACAGTACTTGGGCTTGCATTAAAAAAAAAATATATATATAATGTATCTTATCAACATAATGCAGTGTTATCCAGTGAGTTGCCTATGAATTATCAAACTATTCTTAATAATGTATATCTCTATTTTGGGTCAGCCTTGTTTCAGTGTTTGTGATTAAACTAGGTACTCTTGAAAGGGAAACCCAAGGCAGGAACAGCACAAGCATTGACACTTTGAGTTTCTCCACATTGCCCCACAAGCTTGTTGAAAGACTGCCCAGTCTGGACCACCCTCTCAGGGAGGGAGCGAGTGGTTTAGTCTCCATGCCCGTTCAATTGTGGCCTCTTGTTGAGGTGAAATGCTAGTGCACCTAACTCCCCACAAGGTTTTTTTTTGTATATATTTCCCACCATCCTTAACTGTTGGATAGCAATATGACAGCTGTCAGGGTTATCTAAAGGAATCGTGTGAGGTCTAAATTGCCTTCCAAATGAAACCAATAGCCTTCTGTTGACTGGACACGTGGCAGCTTGACATTTTCAAGGGCAGCCTATGGCTGTAGGGTTAAGATAATTTCCTTGGAGAAATGCGGTTACAGCTCTCCTTGTAACTTTACATTTTAAAAGGGCTCTACAGTGAGTGCTGAGAGACACAATCACTTCAGGGTTAAATACATACAGTTAAATATAGATGTACATCTAAAGCCAAACGTGTTGCATCACCCTATATTATGAACTCATTTTGCTTCATAAATTCGAATGAAACTTGCTGAATAGTGTTACGTTAACATGTTGAAATGACATACTACTTTATAGTTTTCCATATAATCTACGCGAAAACTGGTACATTCAAAAATGTGACATTTCAAAATCTAACATGTAATACTGTACTACCATTATGGCTTCCTGTAGATTTTTGCGATGTCATTTTGTAATTTCTTTGATTACTTGATAAATAAAAGTTCTACATTATGTTCAACCCTAAAATTCTAGGTGATGCATGTCTACTGCATGTGACATGAACTTTAAGTTATTTTTTTCTCCCAAGTTTTAAATACTATAATAATCCCTTTTCCCCGCACTAATCTTTCTTTAAAGATAAAAAACTAATTTGGCTGCTTATGTGATGTTTCTGGCAGAACAATACTTGTTTTTTGGAAGGGAAACTTTTTGGATTATAGTGTAACAAAGCTATAAATTATATATATAAAAAAATTCTCAGTTTAACATAGATAGATTTTAAAAGCTTTACTGAGCCTATGGTTGGTGAGAAATTTTGCAATGTCTTTTAGCCTGATGGACACCATGAATTTGGTTTTGAAACGGACTCTTTCCCAATAAAAAGGAAGTTTTGTCTTTTTGGCATTTAGTTAATTTGATAAGATATATCAATTATTGTTATTTCTTTTCTAAATTTTTTTTTTTTTTGGGTGTGTACACACTCTTTTTGGCAGAGCTGCAGTACAGTAGCCTATGTCTCTATTTACTCCATTACTTTCAGCCCTGTAAATAAATAGAAAAGGGTTCTCTGTAGCAAAGGAAGTTGTTCTGTTTTTCTGATATTAATATTCATTGAAACAGTATGTTGAAGTTTTCTTTGTGCTTCATGTAAAATTAAAGTGGAGATGATGGTGTAAGCAGCTCCGTGCTGGAGGCGCAGCACCCATATGAAACGGCAGGAAAGAGCAGAAGGGTCGGCAGTGTAGTGTGTCATTCTCCTGTTTAGGCTTACTTTTCTGCCTGTGCTGGTTATCCATCAAATTACACTTGACTTTCAGTGGTGTAGTCCTGAATCTGAAGCTACCGGAACACCACTAAAATATTGACTGTCTTAATAAAGGATTATTACACAAATTCATATTGCATTTGTATACTGAACCAGTGGGAAAACTGATTTGCTATTATCTGCACGACAGGCTTAAGTTTTCTAGTTGCTCCAGTTATTTTTTCCCGCGATGTGATAATAAGTTTAGAGTTAATGTTTGAGCTTTGATGCCAAGTTTCAGAAATGCCTAGAAAATGCTTAGGTTTACTGTAGCTGTATGGGTGGACCAGGCTCACTGATGTTTCCTAAGGATTTGAGGAAACTGCAATCTGGATTCTTATGCCCGTGTCAGGTGTATTTGTTTGTCACGCGCCATACTCCCGAGGGAACTCAATAACGTTACTGAATTTTCACGAATCTCCTCGAACATTTTAACACAGGCTCTATAAGCCTCTTGTAGATTTTCGGATTGCATTTGATATAAAAAAAACAAAAAAAAACAAACATTGCAGTGGTAGCACAGATGTAAAGTTGTTGGACAGGTGTTCTGCCTTGTACAGGGGAGTTACCTACTCTGTATGGTAGGAGTCGCAGTTTTCCCAGTGTTTCTTTTAGTGGTGTCTCTTGTACGTGGGGTATTGCAAGCATAACTGTCAGAAGATAATTAAGTTCAGAAAATGCCTTTATAATTCAACTTTCTGCAATGCATTGCTCGCCTAAAAGGACAGCTGGTTTGGGTTTCTTTTAAAAGTTCAGTCTTGGCAATAGTTGCCATATTCCTGTTGCTACACTTTAGTCATGGCCTCCCACTTGGTTTCAATCACAAAGATTGGGATCCTCCACTTCAGAGAATTCACATACATGGTGAAGGGACTGGGGCATGCTTTCTAAATGAGACATTTTCTCAATAAGCAGCGTGTCGCAGAGTAAGAAGGAAAGAGCAGTACATTGCTAATTGAGACTCTCCTTTCTGCCAATATCTTCAGGCCAGATAATTCCCAGCTCCCTGAGAAACAACGTTTTAACATTGTTTTGTTTATTTTTTATAGCGAACATGCCAATGTGATGCCAGTCACTTGCTCTTTCTGCATGGTTTATGGTTGCAGGCTTCAGATGATTCTTTAAAGGGATAATACAGTTAGTTTGTATTGTCATTGAAGTAAGAAATAAAAAAGCACAATGTAATATATCTCCCTTATGAGGTATTTTTTACTATTGGCAGCTCATGATAAATATCATAACCTTTTGTACCATCCTCTTTCTGCTTTGAGAGCTGGATTGTTGTGTGCTCTGCCTTGTACGTGTCAGGCAGCAGTGATGATAGACGAGAAAAGTTGGTGATGCAATTTAGAAGGGCTGAAGGAACTGCGTCTAAAACATGTGCAGTGTTCCTCTGTACAAATATACAAGTGCTAAAGGGAGAGGTTGCATGGTGAAATAACAACATACTGTACATGGATATAGTGTAGTGGTCGCAAAATTAAAATCAGATGATTTTTTCATACATTTGGTTCCCAAAATTTATGGGCATTTAACCCAGAAGACATGCACTTTATTGACAAAATATGGCTAGACTGGAATATTCCATAAGGTAATATATAAGGTAATATATAACTGGACTTAACTTATGACAGATGATCCATCCCAGCACATACCTAACTTCAGCATGCACTTGTGCTGTGCCAGAAGATTATGTTTTCATCTAAAACAATCTTTTTTTTTGTTTGATTGTTTAAAACTGTGCCTCCTCCTTTGTGCACATTCTTCTCAAGCAAAATACAAACTTACAAAAGTAACCAGACTAGTAGGGAACAATCTCAGTGTTGTAGTGTTTGCTGTCATTTTTCAGCAACATCTAGAAATGACTAGAGGCTGTCTGATTTGTAAGGCATACACTTTAGTTCAAATGACTCTAATAAAAAAATAAAAAAATAAAAGGTATACCTTCGTGATGTATGACTGGTCCTTTGTCTGCAGCATTTATTTGGTTAAGCAACTGGCATCCATTTGTTAGAATGTTATCTTTTGATTGCCTTGACAAGCCCAACCAAAAGGTTGATGTGGGTTTTCTTATCGGAGTTTGATCATGCATTTGTCTGCCGGCAGAAGGATTTATAGGCTGGTGAGGAAGTGCCACTGTCTTTCAGTTTTAGTTTGGAAATGTTTCTGTCAGTGCCCCTATCAACACCTTTAGTGGATGTTTACAGTTGATCCTGGCTTCTTTCCTCAGCCCTTCCTTCTTCTGTAACTTTATTTTAGGAGATGCCTTGTTCTGGACAAAAACTGAAGGCACAGGGATTGAATAGAGTAAGGGGGGGGGGGGGGTTGTGCTTGTGCTTGTGCATTTGAGGCCCTTCCGGATACGCGTGAATGCTTATGGTAACTAATTTTCAGTGAGTTCTACTTCTAGTTAAAATAAAACATGCTTTAACTAAATAAATTATGCGCCCCCTTGTAAATTTTTTCAGATAAGTAAATATTCACTTAAACTTTTGTGAAAAGCAGTGTGGTTTTTGTCACTTTTTTAATGTCTAAATACATAGTCTAAAGCGTTGAGTAAAATCAGAAAAAAAAGCACCATTTGATTGTGTCGTATGTGTGTGCACACACACATGCGTTGCGCGTTGTGTGTGTGCTTGACAGTAGTCACTGTGCAATCGTTGAAGGAGGCTGGTGTACCTACACAGTGGATTGTTCAAACGCCAAGGTGTCATCTTTGGTGCGTCACCTCTAAAGCAGACTTATTTAAATTTGTGTGTGTGTGTGTGTGTGTGTGTGTGTGTGTGTGTGTGTGTGTGTGTGTGTGTGTGTGTGTGTGTGTGTGTATATATATATAATATTTAGGATCTTTTAAAATTGAATGCTGATAATATTCATCGCCTCTGTCCGTCAGGTAGAGGCAGTTTAGCATCCGGAGTTAGGCTGCGTTTATGCCTATCCGACGAAAAGACAATTACCACATCACCTTTTCACTTATCACCGAATAAACTTTTGTCTCTTCAATTTGAATACCAAACCCTTTTTTATTGTCCTTGGATAGCAATAAAGAACCTATCGTCCCTAAGGTTTGTGATGACATGACTAACCCGTATGATTTGTCTTTCAGAATCATTTGCTAACGATTCAAATATATATATATATATAAAAATATATTATATATATATATATTTATATAGATATATATATATATATAGAATATATATATATATATATATACGTATGTTGCACACTTATTTGCTTTTCTGGTGATTTAAGTTATAAAATACAGAGCAGACTTCTTTTTATTCTGTAAATAGGTTAGCCTATTTATATCAACCATATTTTTGCAAGATTGTGAAATTATTATTATTATTAGTCTTTGCAGTGAATTACAGTATTGACCAAAAATAAGACATTTCCTAATCTAAACTAATGGCACACAACCTCCCATGTTATAGCAGACTAACCACTTTGTATTTGTTCTATGTAAAACCCATTCAACAGTTTTGTTGTTTTTCTCTGCCTTTAGGATGTATTTTTATATTAGCATGCACATTTGAAGTAATGTATTTTTAACAGCTAACTCAATGGGCAGTCACAAGAAACAGGAGTAAACCGTTTGGGGAATATAAAGGTACACTGGCATTCTTGTTTTAATCCTTAGTCTCACGCTTCTATTTCTCTTCTGTGCACCATACACACGTAAATTCATTCAGGCAGGTTGGATGCAATCCAGGTGAGCAGAATCATAGCAAGACCACATCCAAAGGGGACATCACAAATAGGGGGTTGCAGTCTGGCTGTAGGCTTGTTTGGCACCTCATCTGAAGCACTTGTTTCATCCCCTGGTATAGCATCAGGAAGCCAACAAGGAAACACGAAAATTAATGTTGTCTGTGTTGTTTTATCTAGTCAATTTATAGATCTCAGACAAGAAGTATAAGAAAGCCTGAGAGTTCTTGCAAGCAATTAAGCATTTGGGAAGGGAAATTAGTATTGCAATTAAAGCTTCTTACCCATTGACTGCTATGCTTCCCCCACAACAGATCTGAATCTTGTGCGTGCGTGCATCTCATCATTGATTTTTAATACTGTTAAGCTCATGTCTTCCATACAGAGAGTCCCAGGTGAAAGTTAACATTCCAAGCTACTTTTAACATATCAGGTTATTCGTTTCTCCAGTCCACAACTGGGCTGTGCACCCCCCAGTAGTCTACATTGCTTTTACCTCCTACCGTTGGGCAGTCAGGTTGCTTGGGGGCAAAAGGAAAGCCTGTAGATCTTTTATACCCACCCTGCTGGGCAGGGCAGCTGAGTGGGAGTGAAGGGATTTGGGGATTGAGGGAAGGAATAGACAGAAGGATAAATGAAATTAATATCTAAGCTCTCCAACTAGAATTTCATCCGCGCTGCAGCCGTGCGCACAGGAAATGCGTTCTAGCCTAGCTGTGCTTGGTGAAAACAGAACCTTTTTCCCACAGGTCACCACTAAAGTGATGAATAGATAATGAAAGTGATAAAACAAAAACAGACTTTTTATTTATTTATTTATTTTTGGTCTTAATGTCCAACTGGGAATTTTTGCAGTACTTTTTCAGAATATTTTGATATTATCGTAGGAAAACCCTATGAGAAAATGGGGTTTCAGAAGTGGTTACATAAAAAGGCTTATCTTTGCATCACGTGTGTCACGCTACAGGGCTGTTTGTCAGATTCCTTCAAGTTTTAAAGTGTGTCCAATCTGATCCGAAGTAGTAAAGGTTTAGAGTTTCCCACGCAGTGCTTTATTCTGTGATTGAAATATAGCAAAACCTCCCTGGTTAGGGGTATTAAAGTGTACAGCAAAGGGTAGTCCTAGAGAGTCACATCAGACATTCATTCTTAAGTGAAACTTCATGTGTTTGATACAAAAATAATGACTGCTGTAGCTTTTCTATAGACTAGCTGTAATTTCTCTCAGGTTGTTTCCAATCATATATTTAATATATACAGGCACCACCGCCAATTAGTTCTGTTTTGTTAAAAAACAAATCCTTTGAACTCTCTCCAGCAGTCTAACTTTTATGGGCCATGAACTATATTTTGGGAGCGCGTCACATCAAATATCTAATGTGTACCATGAAGAGTTAAATTACTCGTTAAAAAAATTAATAAATAAATAAATGAAATGATGGGCAAGATGCTATTTAACTTTACTGAATTTTTAGTGGCACCATAAAAAGAAAAAAAAAAAAAAGATTATGCTGTAACTAAATATCCAGCACATTGAATCTCTTACAACCGTCCTGAGAGGAGAACAAGGCAATAAAACGGCTCTTCCCTGTTCCCAGACAAGTGAAGGACCAGAACAAGAAGGTGGCCAATCTGATGCACAACCAGGAGGTGGAGAAGAAGAAGAGCGCACAGTTACTGGACGACTCCCGCAAGCGAGAGGACAGCCTGACGGACAACTCGCAGCAGCTGCAGGTGGGTTCATACATCGAGCAAATGCAGAGAGGCTTGCGCAGGACTGCAGATCGAGCACACGTCAATGATTACTATTATAGGAATGATCTTAGCAGCTGCAGATAGGAATAACGCTGCCCTTTATGTTATTCCTGCAGTCTTTTTTTTTCAGCTGGTCTGATTTATTGACCCCCACCATGTTAAAGTTACTAAATACAGTAAAACATGATACACAGAAGGTCATTAAGATGGATATTAAGTTATTTGGCTGTTTAGATTATTAAAGTACACCCAAAGTGTTGTGTACCATCCACAGCAGATGGTAGAGTGTATATTGAGCCATGGCATAACTCTAGCTCACAGTAAAACCTACTATTTCACACTGCTGTAGAATAGGATTCTCTTTTTTCACTCTTTTTAAAGGAGGTCAGTGAGAGTTTCCTGCAAATGCAGCCGGTATGGTTTTTGCCCCCAGTCGAATGTGAGAAGACTCCAATGTGCCAAAAATCCCCATGTGCTTTTTCAAAATAAAATTGAAATCCATTCCAATCCATATTCATGGATGTAAATTATCCTGAAGCTTTATAGCAAAATGCCAAGATTTCCAGGGCTTGTTTTATAGATTCAGCTGATGGTCTGCAGACAACCTGGGATCCCTCCTGAATCCAAGAGCTGTTCAGAGGCCAGATGTAATGAAATCTTGCAGCTCTGGTCTGACAGCATGTCCAACAAAGAATTTCTGGGTCAGACTGACTTTGAGATAACTGTGTCTTTGTTGTGTGGAAAATGTTTAGCAATTGACAGCTAATGCAATTCATTTGAAAACAGTCAGATTACGCCGTGCCTGACCACAGGGCTCTCCCACACAATCCCGCCGTGGTTGCCCTCCGAGGGGGTGAGAGGGTAGTTTAGCACCTCTTTAATCTGGTGGCTGCCTGGAACCTTTGCAGAACGTATCTTAGAAACTCAGAGTGTCTGTTGATCTCTTAAAGACCTTGGTTGGACTTAGAGGTGAAAGGTTTAGTGGCCCAGTGCCTATACTCTGTTTCAAGATCCTAATACCTAGAATATCTTGATCTGTCCACAGTACAGGGCAGTGAGGGTTAGCAACACTGTTCTTTCCGACGTACCTCTATTCAAACATAGAAGGAACCACCTTCAGCATGGGTGAGACGTTAGTTCAGCCCTTGGGCATTGTTTAATTCTATATACTCAAAGACAAACGTAACATATTGTTGGGGGTATAGTTCTTTTTCAATCTGGGCAGGAATCTGTGGAATTTGAAGGATTCAGCTGAGACTTTCAAACTTGCTACACCCTCCACGCTTTCACCCAGGCTCGATTCTGTAGGTGAAAGACGATCGCTTTCGATTGTCGCATAGCGCAGTTCCTACGTGAAAACCCTGCAGATGGAAAAAAAAGACATACCTACCTTTATCTGTCTGTTTTGCTCACCTCCCCTGAATGAGGGAAACGACATCCTCTGAATTCCACCCCTGGTGTATAATTGCATTATTCAACACCTCTTCATCCCAGGTAAGCAGATCAATTCAAGCCTTTTCAAAGCCTTGTCATGTTCTATGCCAGGAAAGCAGCCTGTAGCAGGAATGTGAGGTTTGTGGAAAGGATGTACAGGCTAACTAATATGCAATAACGTTCCATACGTTATCATTTTGTAATCTGAGTCAGTCCAGCTTCAGTGCTCAAGGAGTCAAATGTTTAGTATTGTAGAAGGGAGATAGGTGGTGTTTATTATTATTATTATTATTATTATTATTATTATTATTATTATTATTATTATTAATAATAATAATAATAATAATAATAATAATAATAATAATAATAATAAATAATAAATAAATAAAGTATATGGGGTAATAAATAAAGTAGATGACGCAGCCTAACACATTCTACCTGAGAAAGTTATCAGACCAATGATGCTTCTAACTATGTAGTTGCTGTTTTGCTGTTTATCGACTAGATTCTTTGACTAGAAGGCAAGGTGTTCAGAGGAATGCTTCAGAATATTTCTACAGTGCTTGCATCCCACTAAATGTTCACTTTAAACACTCTGTAGTGAAGAGCCCAAAGGACAGCGCAGAAAGAAAAGGCGATACACAAAATGAACACCAGACGTGGATAAACTGAATTTCTTAAAAGCTCATTTCGGAATGAGGAACGATATTATATCCATGGTGAAAGCCAATAACTCATACCTCTCAGGAGATGATTTCTTGCAACTTGGTTTTACCCAATATTGTTGTATATTCCACACTACATACAGGACACATTTCATTAATGTTGTGCCCCCACAGCATAATCGCTTCTGGCCTGGTATAGTTTTGTACATTTGAAACGGGTGTGGGTAAAAACAAAGTGCTGCTTTCATCTTTTTGTTTTACTTTTTGCCTTGTTATTATTATCTTTTTTTTTTTTTTTTTTTTTAAAGAAATGCAGGTATTGTCATCTGTTTTTCTTACACATTCCTAAACGTTCCTTCTGTTTCTCCAAGACAGTTCTGCAGAAGCAATGCACTTGCACCTGGTCGATACGATAACAACCTCAAAGGCGTTTGTTTTTGGTCCTTCCATTTTCAAGCTAAACACCATACTGTGAAGGTTTTCAGCACTGACACCTCTCCCAAATTTCACACTTCATATTCATTGCTTGAATCAGCTCAGGCAAATGTGTACTGGATAGGCAGACAGGCTTCAAACCCAAGTAGACATTTTCTGTAGCTTTTGGCTTCCTGTGCCATGTGCAGTCTGTTAAGTTAATAACATAAAAAAGCCAGTATTTTATGCCAGCTTTCTGTTATATGACCACAACATTGACTTCAGCTTATAGAGCGTATGTGGAGAATATGTTCCTTTATGCTTCTCGTTCAAAATGATGGCATCCTCTGGGATCGTCCAAGGTCTCTCTATGTAGTTTTAAGCCTTGAAGCCCAGCTCCAGAAAGGCAGGAAAATTAAAGCCCAATCACAGAAATGATAGAAAGATAAATAAATGGTTAATTGCTTTTAAGCATAGTGCAGAGAGGTCTGGAAATTACATTAAAAAAAAACAGTCCTTGGCACAACTTGCAAAAAATGAAAATCATTGCGTATAGCAATCTTCTGTTGTGTCCTCTATGGAGCATTGTGAACTGGTGTGAATTAAACCAGACACAAAACACAATTTAAATATGATACTACACATTTCAAACGTCCTAAAACAGTTAGCAGTCACATTTGAAGTTTATATAGAGTTCACCGCTGCAATAGGACACAGGGACTTGTTTCACGTTTTTAAAACCTACACGTTTTTTTTTTTTTTCTTTCCTACTTTGAAGTATTTTCTTTTTTTTAAAGTACTGATTTTATTTGAAATCTCTATTACTTGAAATATCCCACCTGTCAAGTGTGGCACTTCTGTCTTCACCAACAAGCACCGTATCTGAGCTAATTGTGAAAATGAGAATAGCATATTTTGGGGGAAAAAATTAAACAAAATAAATAAAGACACTATCATTGCCTTTAACAGCATTTCCAAGTAGAATGTTAACATGCTGTGGAATTATTATTATTATTATTATTATTATTATTATTATTATTATTATTATATACACATTGTACATATACCTTTTCTTTTTTTGACAGTAGGGGTGCTATTAAGTTATGGATACAATCCATGTGTTCAGCTGAAGTACATATTGAACTGCAGCCGCAGTTTTAGGAATATGTTGGGGGTCTTTATCAAATACAATACAGATGAATGGAAAGTTCTGTTGCTGTCAGTAAGTGGTTTTACTTTCACATGTTTCTCAGGCTGTGGGCAAAAACATTGATATATGCATTTTTCCCTACAACAAACTGTACACATTCATACATAAAAATACATAGAGCATGAACAGTTATGCTGGGTGGTCTATACAGCTGACAACCTAAAGGAAAAAATGACTTTCAGATTTTGATGTTCTTTTGAGAAAGAGGGAGAACGGAGTCTGCTTTCCATTAAGTTATATGTAATATAATGTATAACAACTAAATATGTTTTTTGCTAGACATATAAGTCTCTTATGACATTGTGAATATAGTAATTAACAGAAACTGCTCTGCATAATGTCTGCTGTTTACTGTGTAGCTTTTGGTCATACTGTAGTTCAGACTGCTGTTAGTTTATTTGAGCCAAACAATGCAAAAGGAAAACAGTGAGATGAAAACTCTCAGCTAGAAACTCATTAGCTGTGCCTTCCTTTGTACAGCTTTCATTGCAAGTTGTCAGGTTAAAGAATAAATTGCTTCCAATTACATTTTTAAGATTAGTTTTTTTGTACTGTTTCATAATGACTGCAATTACTCAAATAGTGTTTTTAAATATTCAGAGAAGTGTGTTTTTAAGCTGTTTAGGCCTGAGTTCAGAAGTTGTTCTTCTGTTCTAGTTGCAAGCCATAGACCAGGCCGGTCCTTATGTTACTCAGCACCAGCGCCATCTAGTGAACACCTGCTGTGAATTGATGACAACACAGAGTAGGTGTTCACTAGATGGCACTGTTGTTGCTTACTAACACAACGACTGGCTGATCAGCAAGCTGGTAATTGAGCCTGTCTGTGATCTGAATCTACATGCCCTTTAAAGTAACAGTGCCGTTTGCTTCCCCACTGCTTCTGACATTAAGATGCTCAGTCCTACCATGATGCAGTGACCAGAAACAATGCCTGAGCAATCACTGCATGTAGACTGGGAACAATGAGTGTGTGCTTCTGATGTGTGTTTCTCAGCACTGCCCACTAGCTTGATTGGGCGATCGTTAGAAAGCAGAACTCTGATGTACTTTGTGCAGAGCTGCTGGTACAGCTGATTACAAAACACCACTTAGAAACACCGAAACAAGTTAGCTATCAGCGGGAGCAGGAATCTGCCGGAAAGCGAGAACTGGAAAGCTAAAGTTAATAAGTGTGGCTTTCAGGAGGAAGTTGCCTCTTGCTTGATGAATGTTGTACAAGCATGAAGCTTGAGGTGTCTCGAGGTCTGAGTGGTTTCCAGTGCTGTGTCTGAGGATTACAAAGTGATATTCCTGTTTTAAAACATTCCGTTCTGTATTCTGACTAAAATTAGATTTTCCTGGAAGTAAAACCCCAGGATTTATAAGTAATCTTTAATTATTTATTTTTTTATATGCAACATTTATTGTAGTCCTGCATGCTCGGAATAAAACGATTAACATCTTGCCAAATTGGTCATGCCGCGTTGCACTCAAAGTATGCTATCGTAAAGCCTAAAAACTATAACAAGAATATAATATATATATATATATATATATATATATATATATATATATATATATATATATATATATATATATATATATATAGGTAGCAGTTAGAAACCGAGGATATTAGATGATATGCAGTACCATTCTGAATAGCTATTAACTCTTTGGGAATGTGCACCTATGGGACTTCAGTACCCACTGGGGTCCAATCACATTCTACATAAATCAACAGTAATACAATCCAGTTTATCTGAATTTCCCTGCACAGCAATAATTACCAGCGGTTTACACTTGGCTACAGTTGCTAAAGGTTAGGCAGTAGGGCATTTGCTAATCAAGTCACATGTCAGCTCAACATCAATAACTTCTTTATGGTAGACTGTGGATTTTCATTGAAACAGCAGCCCATGTGAAACCCCATAGCCCAAATGTTAACGCTCTGTTACTTAACAGCCAGACAATTCTCCTGGCGCACACAGAAGCTGGCTTGCTTGTAAAATAGTATTAGCCATTTCATGGGGAAACCTCTGTTTTAGTTTTGGTGGTTAAATGTGCAGAATGCAGTTTCTGTTAAGAAATGTTTCCATACGTGGTTTTAATTAAAATGTTCCCGGTACACTGCAGAGCACGCACTGGGACTCCAGAGGCGATGTGACAGACTGGAAATTCAATAGGGAATAACTTTACAGGTAATCCGTTGAATTATGACAATGCACAAAACACGTTAATTAATGAATCAATTAATTAATTAATATAGTCTTGTTAAATATATAAGTGATATTTAATTTTACCAGCAGACAAGCATCCTGTTCACTTTTGTATTTAAGACAGACTATGATGTTATAAAGCATGCATGGATGATCTTTTGCACACTGTTAAGCTTCCAGTTACAATGGTACTATAAATGGCCATGCCAACAAAACTGTAGGTACCAGTACTTTTCTTCTTTTTTCAAAACATAAGAATACTAACACACTAATACTATCTGCATTGGTAATAGACAGAGACAGAGGTAAGAGTGAACATGTAGAATCAGTTAGAAGCATTCCTTAGCTGTATCATATGCAGGTAGAATTCCAGCTGGAAAGAAAATCCGTTTTCACTCGGCATAGTTGGCTACATTATGAAGAACCGAAGTGGAGATGAAGGTAAATTAAGAGCCAAAAGACCTTGGGGAGAAAAAACAATTACAACAGGTCTGAATTAACCCTTTCAAAGTGGTGCGATTTCCCCAAGAAAAACTGGTAAAAAAAAGAGGCTGGATTACAACACCTTTCTTTTTTTAAACAGGTTTAAAAGGAACTGAATGGCAAAAGGAGATCAGTATTGCATCTCCAGCCAAGCCCCACCCCTTGTTCGCTGTATTTTTCACATACCTCTTTATAGACGTGCATACTGATAAATCCTCTCCTGATCACTCGTTTTATCACCAAAGTCCTCAATAATGCGATCCAAGTCATTATTTTATTACTCTAACATCTCAAAAAGCTCTGCAGATGTCTGTGATATTCTTTGAGCGCCGAATGAGGAAGCAGCTATTATCTCCTTTGTGTCCTTGTTATTTCTGTGGTGCAGGGGCTATCTGTGCTGTTCAGATACGCCCCTTTTTTCTGCTTCATTCGGCTATCAGTCTCACCCGGCCATTGAAAGGTCTTCTCTGCTTTTTCCGGAGAAAAAACGACTAGTGACCTGTGCTTTACGTCTTTCTGATGGTGTCTGAGTGGAAAGGGAAAATTGTAATGTTGGACCTGGTCCGACATAGGACCGCAAAGGATTAACATCATAATATCTGTGTAATATACATGTCATAAGTGAAGAGGATGCCTGTCTGTGTAACATTTTACTGTTGGTAAAATGAAAGAGCACTTATGTATTTGAACAATTGTCTAAAAACTATTTATTAATTTATTGAATCTTTAACTTAAGCAACAACAAAATAATGATGATGATACTACTACTACTACTACAAATAATAATAATAATAATAATAATAATAATAATAATAATTATTATAATTATACAACTAATAATACTACTACTATTACAATATAATGAACCCTACTATTAGCATACCATAATATGAATGTTAGACAGGAACAGGAAGAGAGATGAGAAGAACAGTGATAAGCATTGAAGCCACAATAATAATAATAATAATAATAATAATAATAATAATAATAATAATAATAATAGCACAGTGTATTTTGAATCTATGAAACAAAAAAAATGACAAAGCTTACGAAGAATGAATGCCGTTTTGCAATTTTGAGGTTTGAATGTCAGGCAAATTTGACACTGTACATGCTAATGTTATAAATGTTTTATTTTTCAAAAAAAAAAAAAAAAAAAAAACGTGCATAAACCCAAATGCACACCTGTAGCTTCAGGCTGTGTTATTAGTAGATGGAAAGACTGAAAATTGTTTCTGAAGGGAGTACAGATCATTTCAAGGTTTTCATCCAGCAGCGCCTCAGGACTGACCAAATCTGTCATTTAAATGAGCTGGAATGGTATTCTCTTCTATTCTTGATCTCCGTGAGGTCTGGGATACGATGTCTGCCTTGCGGAGTTCACTAACTCTAAAGTTTGGCTTAGGAGAGAGAAGATTTGAGGGAAGAGGGGGATGCAGCTAGTAGATTGGAAATCATTGGTAATGGACTAGATAGGGGGGGACTATTATTCGTTTTGTTAAAATAAAAAGTGTGTTTGACTGAAATCCAGATTTTCGAATCTGTAACCATTCTACAGTAAATAGGTCAGGTACTGTACCATAAACCAGCTCATGGAAAAGAGACGGTGTAGAATGTAACTTCTGTAGGGCCCATTCTTATCATTTTGAGTAAATAAATATGGGTTGATCATAACTTGGCAGTGCAGCAATACATCTTTCCTGTGAATTCTCCACATGACCACAAGGGGTGTAACCCACATGACTGTACATTGTCTGGGTGCTACAAAAAAGATCTGTTAATACATCTGCTTGTAGCTGCCATGCTAACCTGGGAACAGAGTGGAAGTGTTGAACTAGAGCAGCAGACTGTCCCAGAATCAGCATCCTGACCATGTACTGTGCAGGTGGCGACCCCTATGGACATATTCAGCATCTACAGCAGGGCTGGCCAGAGTTGGCCCTTCCACTCCAGGTCTTTGTTCCAACCGTGTTCTAAAGTATTTAAGTGAATCAATTATACATCCAGACCCTGAAGTACTTCATTATATATGGAGTGGCCCTCCAGGACCGTGATTGGACACCACTGACCTATAGGATTTGTGTTGTCAGGCTGCCTTTATTGTACCCAACGAGTTGCACATGCATATTATCATTGGATTTACAGCTATGCTGCATTAAAGTGGTCGACTTTATAAAAACACTGTCTATTTACTCCTATTAACATCATCATTTATCATCACACTGTAAAAAAGCCTTCTGACACAACTATCCATTCATTCTTTTCTCGCAATGCATATTATAACTTGGGTGCAGTGAGTTGGCAGCTCAGAAGACTACCTGTGGAGTTTCTGAAAATCAAAAGTCAAGAGCTTCGAAATCAATGGCTCTTATTCTTGTCCTGTGGTTAACCATCTGCTCTGATTGTCCTGGTCATCAGTTACGCCATTGCTTACTCATGTATGCAGTTGCACAGAACATGTTAGTCTTAAACTAGAATGTGCAGTTTACTGTCAAAAGGGGATTTTAGTTTTACATTAAGATTTATTATATGTGTTGTTATAGGTAAAATGGCATTCTTTGGGTCATGTTGTGACTTTTCTCCCAAAGTGAAGGATTAAAGAAAAAAATGGCATTTCTATTAATTTCTAGTACTGAAAAAACCCTTTAGGAAAGTTAACATAATATAATAATGCAGCTGTTGAGCAATGTTATTTCACTTTGATTAACATGTCAACGACAGTGACTTGAAATAAAAAGTGATCCACGTCTGCTTGAAGTTAGATTTTCCTAAAATGCTTTTTTTTCTTCCCCCTGCTAAAAGTTAATTGAATTTTGCCCCTTTTTTGTATTCTTTGACTAATAATACATCCTATTAAATAATGAACTGCTGCTTTGTGAACGATTCTGAACTAATTATCTCTGTTTGAATTAGCAGTGAGGAAAATGAAGAAAACCCTAATCTTGTCAAATTTCCCATATGGGTGCTGCTTGCCCAGTACCCAGGCGGTTTGACGTATACTGTGTTGATTTTAGTGCATTAAATTACTGGTGTGCTTTCAAATTCAATTATGAGGGTTGGACATGAAGCACACAGCTTCCTTGTGTCATTACTCACCAGCAGGAGCAGCTTATGTGTCTTTGATTTGTTTTTGTTTTGATTGTAATTTTTTTTTTTTTTTGCGTTGTGAAAGGGCCATTCTGAGAAATTAGAAAACCACAGATTCTTAAAACGGTGCTGTTTCTGATTAATGTTATCCTTGAGGGTTAATCTACTAAATACCTGAATGAAACTTAAACTGGTCCATACTGTTGAAATGAATTGGTCCCCTTATTAAACTCTTCCCATGACCAGGTTTACATTTGACTCATCTTTCAGTTTTTATTTTTTTTTACTCAGATTCCCGGATAAAAGCCACAGCCTCGGCTGTAATTCGGCGCAAGGTCGTGATATGTATTTATACAAATTCTATTTCATGTGTGGTGCTAGAACTTGTCTCCCAGCCAATGCTGCCTGTTCCCACTTGGAACTTGGAACACGGCAAACGCCTCTCTTGCCTGTCCGGTGTTACTGTCAGAAAAGCATCTGGATCAGCATTTCCAGGCTGGTTAAAGCAGATGGTGTGAACCGTGGAGCTTCCATTTTAGATCAGAAAAATAAGGGTTTGTGTAAAAACCAACGCCTAACTAAAACTTTACATGTATTTTTGTTTGTTTATTCCCTGTAAAGGAAAAGCGTGAACAGATAACACAATGAGATTTATACATCCCATAAATGTACCATAATGTAATGTTGCGCTGAATTACATGAAGAACGACCAAAATACACATGCATTTGGGTTTTCTCTATCTAGATATATCTAGAGTTCTGTTGATTGTACTGTTGATCTCCCTGCGAATCGCATTCCATTCAAAATATGACTTCATTTCCTATTTTAGAACCTCCACTAATCGCCTATTCCTTCATTTGCCCATATACATATCTATGACTTGTTTTTCTTTGGTTTATTCAATTTACTATGACGACACAGTCATTTAAGTCACATATTGGATGGCCCAATGATAACTGTGGTTTCAGGGCAATAGTTTACCAAAGCCCACAGTCATGCTGTGTTGATACTACAACATTCACAGCTGGGCTTTTTTTTTTTTTTTTACTGCAGGATGCGGACGCCACAAAACATTCTAATATTTGAAAACTTCACTTGCTGCTAATTTTTTATTCCCCACATACTGTATTATCTGAATTTTAATCTATTTCTTATTCTAGCACCTGCTTGCTGTACA
Organism: Polyodon spathula; assembly: GCF_017654505.1. Taxonomy (NCBI): domain Eukaryota; kingdom Metazoa; phylum Chordata; class Actinopteri; order Acipenseriformes; family Polyodontidae; genus Polyodon; species Polyodon spathula. The sequence goes on along the minus strand of NC_054549.1, from coordinate 36,354,053 downwards.
GTGTATTCATTTCAACACTATTTATCACATTAGTAAATAGCTGATTCTTACTATTGCAGACATGAGTGAGACTCGTTCACTTGGGGAACTTTTTGGTCTTAATGTAGCAATCTGCCACCTATAAGAAAGGAAATGACCCTGCATTTTAATAGAATATCACAATTCACTTGCAAATCAGTTACCAAAGTAAAAGCTTAGCAAAGTGTATGAAATCATACTTAAAACATTGGTGAGCAATGTAAAGAATTGCAAGGTATATTAATAAACATGGCAATCCAGGATAAACTATGGTAAATGCATAGTATAAACATTGGGAAAACTGCAAATATACCACAGTAAACTTCTATAAAGGCAACTGCAACCATTGACTCAGCACTGTCTCAACCAGCTAATTGAGCTCAAAGGCTGTTATAACGTTACTGTACAATTCCAAATTACTGGAGATTATTGCAGAATGTTACATGATCATAACTACTGGTACCAGCTGAATATAGGGGGAGTCAATTATCCATTAAAAAATTATATTTGTCTTTAATTCCCTGCATATCACGTACATGTATAGATTACATGCATGTTATTATTATTATTATTATTATTAATATCCTCCTCCACCTCCTCAAAGTAACACTGCAGAGTTGTGCTGCCTTTCCTCCCCCTCAGGACTCGATGCGTGAGAGATCAGAACGAGTGGAGGAGCTGGAGAAGGCCCTGCGTGACAGCGTGCACATCACTACGGAGAGAGAGCGGGTCCTGGCCCAGGAAGAGTCTGCTCGCTCTGCTGCTGAGAAACAGGTCTGCATGAGAGAACTTGAACCTTGACCTCGCTGTGACAGACATTCACTGGCCATTTATGATGCGCCCCCCCCCCCCACCCCCCCCCCCCCCCCCGGCTAAGACCTTGTACTGTATTTAGGGCCTGAATCCTACCCTGCATTTTGCATTTTGTTTCGTTCAGAGCCTGATTTTCTAAACGTTGAAAGCACTTTTATGCTAAAATGAGGATAACTTTGAGCCAGGTACTGCATTACCTTAAAAATGAAGTGAAGTATATATTATTATATATGTATATATTTTTTATTTATGTTGATTAAGTCAGTTTAAACACAACGTCAGTTATCTACCTTTGTAAAACTACATAAACAACAGCATATCTGGACTGTGGTAATATGCTTGTACTGCTACCTGTAACTATATTCACATGCTACAACACTTACCAAACATGCACGTAGAGTCAGTTAAAACATCCACTGAAAATGGGCTGACTGTCTGAATTGAAGTGAAAAAAGAAATATTTTTTAACCCCAGCCATCACAAAATAGGACTCTTACACCCCAAATATGTATTATTTAAATGATTTAACCAGTAACATTCAGAGCTGATACAATATTATCTCTGTGGGAGGAGATTCATTTTTATGTTTCACTCTTTTTGTCATACTGAAAGTATTTTTTTTCCATCTTTTTTATTATCTTTTTTTTGTTTGTTTTAGAAAATATTGTACTGTTAAAACTGATTGTTGTGGCTTGTTTGTTATTCCCCAGTTGGGTTTCCTTTTTTAGACTCAAGCTTATTCATTTCAATTCTATCCAGATTCCTTTTTTTATATTATTATTTGTGCTGGGCTTTTCCTTTTCTTTCTGTAATTCCTTAACTTCCTGCCCATGGAATCGCAATGCCTGCAGGTGCTCCCATGAAAAGCTTTCCTTTCCTATCACCATCTTTGTCATCCATCATAAAGCCAGTGAGTGATCTCTGACAGATGCCTCATATTGAAAGTTCTTTCATGTCCTGTGCTTTCTCAATCTATGGATCTCTGAGCCCGGCTTCACTCACTGTAGAGGGTGGAGCCAGGCAGATAAGAAGCAAACCTAATTATTAAGACAACTGCTGCAAGGTCTTGGCCATGTATCAGTCTATGTATACCACACTAAGATACCATTAACCCAAATTAACCCAAATCCCTGAGCTAATCTCAACTTTAACAGCGCTGCATAAGCCTCGGCATTGAGTCTACAGCTATGGCCAAAAGTGTTGAGTCCTCCTCTATAGAATGAACTAGTTTTGCTTCATAAAGCCGAGTGAAACCTGTGGAATAATGATACGTTAACATAATGAATTACATACTGCTTTGTAGTTTTCCAATATACTTAACGAAAAACTGACAAATGTGACATTTCAAAATCTACTGTACTACTATTATATGGCTTCTGGTAGACTTCTGCAATATCATTTTGTAGTTTCTTTAATTAAGTTATGTTAAATAAAATATCTAAATTATGTTCATATAGTCATTTTTTAAAATTTTTATTATGTCTCAATCCTAAAATTCTAGGTGATGCAAAACTTGTGGCCATAGCCATACATTGTGTTTCTTGATTGAATCCACTGCATTACTAAACTAACAATAACTGATACATGAGCTTCAGACCTGCAGTATAAATGGTTGCAGAGAATCGGCACGCTCTCTGCTCCAATTCAGCTGTCTCCCACATCACGTCTGCGTCTCTGCCATCAACGCACTAAAATCTCTTTCGTCTTTCTGCTTACGTTTTCTTTTTTATTCTCTACTACTAAACCATGCATTTCCTGTTTCTAGGCACCTGCTATTTCAGCTCCTATCCACCTGAAGCACAGCTTGTAAAACCACTATGATGCTTCTAACTGAGGACTTCCCATCCCCTCCAACAGGGATTGGGGTGTTGGAGGGTATTGTACTCATAATGCATGGGGGGAGCAGTAATGACATGGCACAGGCACAGAGTGAGCATACATAACAGCTCTGAACTGCAGGCAGTGTTGGGCTAAGCACTCTTTCCAGCTTCAGTGCAGCACGCACATGATGTCTGCATCCAGACAGCTCTTGATCTGGATGTAGTGAAGACTGTGTTTGTTTCCTCCGTGTCCCTGTGATGCGTCTCTTCAGCCTTTCCCTGTGTTTTAAACAGTTTGTCAAGAGTTGGATTTCTTGGCGTAACGGGGGCTGCTTGTCTCGAAACTCATTCAACTCACAAACCATGCTGGTCGAAGGGGGGTCCCGCGGCGTGGCTCCTGTCCACCTGCTAACTGATTTTCTATCCCTTTCTCTTTCCTTCTCTCTGTCTCACATCCTGTCTGTCTTGTAGGGAGAGATTCACATTGTGTGCCAGTCTGCCTTCATCTGTCTGAAGTTTTTTGCTTCTGTTGAAGTTGCCTTATCTCTGTGCCTTGCATGTTTTGTTTTGTTTGTTTTTGTTTTTTTTCTCTTTGGTGCTTTACTGTAAGAGTGTTTTCAAAGGGTTGTTTTGAAGAGATCTGTATCAACACCTCTCTGCTGTATTTTAAAAGATGCACGTACTATATTCTGAAAGTAAGCATGGGCAGTTTTAATGGTTACAGTATCTGTTGCGTATACGTTTATTGTGCTTAAATTTGCACTCATGTCTCTTCAAACTTGTGTTTCAGTGTAGACCAGACATATATTTTAACAAACAAAACAGAGGCATCAGTTTAGACTTCTGTCCAGCTGGCTAGAAAGGTACACCTGTAATTAAAATGCAGCAGGTTTTTTTTTCCATTTTGTATGCAATTTTTGTTTTTCTTTCTAACCTATAGCATAGGCATATCTTTATTTTTTGAGTCTTCAGTCAGGTGACATTTGGAATGATTGGGTTGTGGTGACTGTAAAGCTCAAACTGTCTTGCTGATGAAATACGACAGGAGACGTATGGCTTAAATGGAAAAAAAACAATACTGTAGTAATGCCAAACATTCCATTTCCAAAAAGATATGGCTACTTATTAGCAGTTAGGTTGAAGTGCTCTCTCTCTAATTGTACTCTAGTCCTCCTTGTTGCTTCAGCAGTCATTATAGACAACACATACAGAATGCTGGGAAGCGGTAAGATTTTATTATTAAAATCTAACAAGTGTCCTTTTTAAAAAAAAGGATGAAAAAAGGTTTAAAAGTGACACAGCATTTGCAAAGGAACCACATTATGTAGTTTACATGTTTGTTTCATGATTTAATTACATGCATTTAGCAAAACTATCATTTTGATTGAGAGATCCAAATGAATCACCTGATTCAGAGACCTTTCAACTCTACTGGCTCCACATTTCAGTACTGTTATAGTTATAAATGCAGTCACAGAACTGCATGCCACTGCACGTACGTGAGAAAGTGTGAACTGGCAGATTAAAAATCAAGTTACTGTACCAGTGTTTAAAAGTCTATTCATTTGTCCTCTGACTTCTCAGAAATTAGCAAGCAACATCCTTTCTTTGAATCTGGCTTAATTATAGAGGTAGAGTTATTTTTAGTTCATGGTAGACATTAGCAAATCCTATATAGTGTAAAAAAAAAAAAGAAAAGTTTGAAAAGAAAAGAGTGAAATGACCATCATGTTTCAGTTAGCATGTGACTGTCGCGGCTGCCTGGGTTCTCCTGTTTCATATTCAGAGGTACTGATTTGAAGCCAAGGCAGGAAGCATTTGAATTCAGTTTTTGCAATGTCAGGCCCCTCAAGCTCTGCCACCTCCTGTTTATACTTCTGTCTTACTTTTGAAAGTCCAGTGAAGACAAAAAAATAAATAGAGGTGCATGACAATTCCATATCCTGTAATGCAGATGCACAGCAGTAGAAAGCGCCAGGCTGTTATTAAGAAAGCACACTCCATCATCATGAAGGTTCAGTATCCCATTGAGGCTTGATATCTACCAGCATCCAGTAACATCAGCGAATACAGGTGCTTGGGTGATGAGGGAAATACAGCCTTTAGTGCCCGGGCAGGTACTCAGTCTTGCAGCTGTTTCATGGACTCTGGCAACAAGACTCAATCAAAATCAAGCATAATTTCCTATGCCAGTATTTCTTTACCTGCACCAGGAACCAGGTGCCTTTCATTTCGCTAACACATGACATTGGTGGGGGGTGGGGTGGGGGTGGGGGTGGGGTTGGTGGGGGGGGGGATTTAAGGCTGCAAACACAGTTTATATCATGCTGCTGCTGCTGCTTTATTTCACAGCACAGTTTCGGCTTCCTGGCCAAACATGACTTTCAACTGTTTTCATAATGTGGCTAACAGTTCACAAAGCCAGAAAAGGGAGTGTGAGCTTGTGTTTATAAGTTTTGTTTTAATAGCTAGTACAGATATTTTTAGACCATTACATTTTTGTATTCTGGTTTAAAACATTCATGTTTAAAACATCTGAATGACTTTTGAAGTCTGTATAATTGTAGTTCAGCATACTAATGGAAACAAGACTTCAAAATATATTATTGTATGACAAGGTTTCCATGCAGACGATACTCTTGGGGGGGGGGGGGGGGGGGGGGGGGGGGGGTTGGAACATTGAATCTTTTGATAGCTTTTAAAAAAAAAAAAAAAAAACAGTTGTTGATAAGAATTTTCCACAATTATTTGTTTAAAGAAGATTGACATACCAAAAGGAACCGTTTGTAATTGAGTGCTGACATTGTGCAATTTGTCATGTAAGAAAGATGAAAACGCTTACACCCCTAATCCAATCCGTGAAAGAACCTCCGTGCTGCAGCAGCCCCCCCTGGGAGAAGTGAGCTGGTGCAGCTGCAGGCTTGGGGGGGGGGGTGGGTTCACTTCTTCTCTAGAAAGACCAGTCTTCTCTTTGTGGAGTAGCCGAGCCATGCCTGCTGTGATTGAGCAGAGGGCCCTTTGACTCGTGATCCCAAAAGGGCTGCGGTATCGAGATGCAAACATATGACCCTCCGACACTGAGGGCTCATTGCTGCTGAACTGGAACTATGAGCTGCAGCTCTCCTAGCTGGCCTTTCGTTTCCCTGGAGGTTCTGGTGTTCAAAACTGTGTAATGAATAGCCAGGGTTCAAGGTTGCGTTTTTCCGACACACACAGTTCAATTTTATGTGTTTTTCAAAAATATGAACTCAGAAATATGAACTGTAATTCTCAACGGCTGCTTTCTCAGACCCTGATGAGCACTGATCTTGGACCACCTCATGTTACCCGAGAAGTTCTGATGCAAATGTTCAAACATATTCGTCTTTTTTACAAAGTCAAACAACACTGCCATACGGTTTGACACAGCCTCATGCCCCTTTTAAGAGCTTAAAATGGAGTCCCTGCTGTAAACATTTAAACATTACCCCCCTAGTTTACCAAGCTTTGAAAAATCAGGTCCCTACTTTCCTATATGTTTTACTTCAGAATAAATGATTGGGTGTTAGAATTGTTCCCAATGATAAGTATAATGTAACACCGAAAAAGGGTAGTCACTTTAATGTCAATCCTGTGAAGAAATCAAACATATTTAAACCCTGGTGGTGAGCTTTCACATCAGCTTAGTAAGTAGTCGTCCTTTTTTTAAAGTAAGAACTGAGCGTTTGTTTGAACCAAGTTTTTGAAGCAGCACCGAATCAGAGCAGACAAGGGAGTATTAGTACTGATGTAAATTCACAACGGTGTTACATACAGTAAAGGAAGTCCAATTGAACTGGCACGCACAGGATAATGTGATAATCTGGTTAATCAACATAAGCTTTGCTAATGCATGCATTGTAAATTAAGTGATTCAGATTCAAGCAAAGGCCAGGCTCTGTGTGTGTGTGTGTGTGTGTGTGTGTGTGTGTGTGTGTGTGTGTGTGTGTGTGTGTGTGTGTGTGTGTGTGTGTGTGTGTGTGTGTGTGTGTGTGTGTGTGTGTGTGTGTGTGTGTGTGTGTAATGGCCTGCATGTTGATAGCTCTGTTAACCCCCCTCCCTCCACACACATACCTCCCTTTGAGTTGTGAGATGAAATAGTGTTTGTGTCTATGATTATAGGCAAGCTCACCATGTGTATACTCTCTTTTTTCCTTCTATCCACGGTGCTATTGATATTGAGCAGAGCACTGAGCTGACAGTGTGCTGCTCCAACAACAGGTGAAGATCCGCACAGCCCTGCTTTTTCATTTCATCTTGGGCACAGAGGAGGGTCAAGTACTTAACACCCAATCAAACAAGTCTAATCGCTTTCAGTCTTCAGACTTTGAATTCTGACTATCAAATAGAGCGTGCGTACTGTACAATAGTTACAGTAAGTTGGCTAAAAATGTTTTCCCAATTTTTAAGGCACTCATAACATTGTTTAAAAGTGAATTGTAATCAAAATCTTTCCTTTTTTTTCTCTTGCACTTGTTTTATATTGATGTTATAAAAAAGACGCCTGACACACATAAATTAAGTAGCCAAGAAAAGCTATAAATGTGAACGTTTTTGGCCTCTTCGCAAGCTCATAAATATTAGTCTGAATGAGCGCAATTCATTGTGCCAAATGTCTTTTTACATTATAAAACTGAAATCTGCCAGTCTGATAGTACATTACGTATTTTTTTTTTTTTTTAAACAAGACTAGGGATTTGCCTGTGAGGAAATATTTATAAATAAGAATCCATGTTAGGTAGTCTTCCATACTACAAACGAAAAAGGGAACAAATTCAAGTTGATTTTGTTTTTAAATCCCAACGTTAAATACCAGTAACTTGCAGGAAATGTAAAACGTGCAGAAGATGTTGAGGGGGCCAAGGGTTCGTTTGGCTGTCACGCTCAGGTGTAAGCAGATGAGGTACACTTTAAGAAAACCATTCGACATGAGCGAAATGTTGAAAAATTCAGCTGCGCGCTTTAAATCCATCCCTATGCAATGGTGGGACAAGAACACACACACAGCATGTTGGGAAATTCCACAAGATTATTCCTTTTTTCTGTATTGTGTATTCACTATATTTATAATTTATATCTGAAACTGGGGAATTTTCACCCCTATTAATCTATAGATCTTATTAGTTTAACAAAGGAGGTGCTTAAAAGCGGCTTGCATTTTCTTAAGGGTTAAGTACTTTATGATGTAAAAATGTTAATTATGTTTAATGATACCAGACTTTACAATGAGTTTCATTCAGATTTTTTATTGTTTTTTTACAGCATGTGTGCAAGTGAGACAAACGACTTACCTGTTCTACATGGCAGTATTGCAGTTTTATTGTTTGCTGTTGAACGTTTAAGGAAATATTGCTAATAATGACATTGACTGTTGGAAAGATGCCAAAGTCTTGTCTCTATGCAGAAATGTGTCATACTTGAACAAAAAAAAAAAAAGAAAAAAAGAACATGTGACACCCCCCCCACCCCCCCACTGTTTCCACAAACTGGAGCTGTATTATGTTAGCTTGAGTTGAGCTGGATCCAGTCTGGAATTAAGAATGCTCAAGGGCATTTTAACAAACTGTCATTCATTTGAACTCCTATTCAGTTTAATTGAACAGCCTTCAGATTGTCAGATGTACATTTTTGCACGTTAACTTCTCTTATTTTTACACTGCATAGGAAGTTTTGTATGTCAACGCCAAGGCAAAAGATCATTTCAAATCTCTGACACCCACTCACCCGAACCAAAAAAATAAAGGAGAAGGTAGCCAGGTTTAGCTGTTGTCTGAGTTATAGTTCATGTGAGATGAAATGAAACACATTTTCAAACAAACATGGGAAGTACTAAGTATACCTGTTTGTATACTAAGTAATGTATACCTGTTTTTACAGAACAATTCTCAATGAATTAAAAATCCCCCCCACCTATTTTTGTACTGTTGCAATTTGGCTGCTTTTTACCCCGCTTGTCACCCATTAGAGTAATTTCCATTCATTAATATTGACCTGTGGTGGGGGAGGCTGGGGCTTGAGTAAAGCCTGAGCTGTTCTCTTGTTTGCGCCTGTCAGCGTGTGTGTTGAAAAGTCTCAGATGAGCCGTCAGATTAATCATGTGAATGCCTCAAAGGAGGACGAACGGTCTTGACAAAACATACAGGAAAGACACTTGAAAAACCACCGTCCCTTCTAGTTGACTTCTAACGCAACTGGTATCATTAGGTAGGAAAAGCACATTTGTCAAATACTGCTGCCTGCTGTTTGCCAGTTCAATTTGTTTTATTCATGCATTATTATTAGATTCTTCAGTGCACTAACTTGTTCACAGAAACCTCCTGTAGGTAACACTACATACACCATGTGCCTTTTAGAGCTCATTCAAACACACACTGTATACAAATACATACCATTTTGTCGTGTATTCTGTTGCCTAAGTTGTTTCCTTATTATAGTGTGTTTCAGCTGCACTATATACTGTAGAGTTTAAGGGAGAAATCAGACTTGCAGTTTTGGATACTGATGAAATGACCCCGGCTTTCTCGTCCCTCAGTCTATATCAAGTGTTAGTGAGTTTAAGTAACCTCGTCAAGTACAGTGCAGACAGATTGTTAACAGGTTTGTATGCAGCTGTGGTTGAGACCTGGGGAACTGAAGCTGACGGGTCTACCAATTTAAAGAGTAACTTTGTGAGCTAAAAGGGTACAATTCTCAAAGCATTGGTAAACTGCAATTCTAACATGAATAAAACATGTGTTTAGGACTACTTCTAACCCCTTAAATTGAATTTCAGAATTGTTTATTGGATGTGCATATATATATATATATATATATATATATATATATATATATATATATATATATATATATATATAGTAGAAACTTAAAACAAACCACCTTTTGTTACTATTAAAACTTAGGGTAACACATTCCAGGTCTGTCTGTTAGGGAATGTTTTTACTATCAGTATTTATAGTTATGCACTTGAAAGGATTTTTTTATTATCATTTTTTAGTGCCTATTTTGGCATCACAATACAGTCCTTGGGGCAAATATTATTACTGTATCTCTAACATTACCACCTGTAGTTGCATATTAGAAGGTGTTTGTTTTTGGAGTGCATCATTTGAACCTTGTGGATAATGGAAAATAAATTGCATGCCTGGACTATGTGTTTGATTTTAAAAGCAAATAAAACAGCAGTGGGACAGAATACAGTAAAATGTAATGAATGGATCTTATTCACAAGAGAAATTGTAATTTGTAAAAGGTAGCCAGTAATTGTATACTGTAGTTATACGGTATTGTTTTTCATTCATAACTATTAAACACTTAATAGTAAGATATCTGGGAATAATAAGATAGACTAGCCCAATTACTGCCAAATGTGTTATATAAGATGGATTGACTTGCACACCTCTGCACCTTATACAGTATAGCAGTGCGGCTTGCATACCGATTTGAATATATTGCAGTTCAAGCTAGGCTTTCAGTCATTTTTAATTACTAACTAACCAAAGTTCAACTTTGCAGCTGGAGGAGCTGATGATGACGCTGGAAAAGACCAGGCAGGAGTTGGACTCCACCAAAATGCGACTGTCCTCCACGCAGCAGTCACTCTCGGAAAAGGATGGGCACCTCACCAACCTGAGGCTTGAGCGAAGAAAACAGCTTGAAGAAATCCTGGAGATGAAGTAAGTGTGACTCGAAATATCTTTGTTGCACAGTAACTTTTAACTCTGTTTTAACACATCAATGCTTGGTTTTCAGGTAGCTTAAGATGAATGAGCTTTGCTTAAAGTGATAAAAGGAACAGTCTAAAACAAACTTGTACAGAAATAATAGACTTGCACACAAAGCCTAAATCTATGAGTCATTTTAAGAATACCTGTTTTTTAAGTGCGTTGATGAAATAAGGTTCAGTATTCATGAAACTGCAGTTGTTTGTTTGTTGGTTTTAACTGAAGTCTGTAAAAGTTGCATGCATGCAAAGCTTAATCTATTACGTTGTTTTCAGTGTAAAGGGACCAATCCCATGTAAAAGTGTACCATATTAAAACCGTATCCATGCAGATTTACTGTGGTAAGCTTGTATAATGTCTTGGCTGGAATATTTCCTCATTTGTCTAATTTGTGTGCCCAGTGGAATGCATTGCAGACTAGATGACAGTTTAATGTTGTTTAAGGAGCCTTTACAATATTGGCATGTAATTAAGGCCCCTGCTTCCTTCGCACAATAAAAAGATAAAAGTAATTGCGCTTTGGTGCTGTTCTGACTTCTGATCCTGTTGTGATGGGGTCAGCATGGCAAGCACTTCATGACCAGAAACGAGTGAGCAATTAACTAGTTTCACACAGTGAAATGATCTCAACGGGCATCAATGCAGAGATTGAGCAGCACATGGTCATTAAATGAGTGGTGCCATAAACCTTGAAGTGTTAACATAACACCTTGTGGGCTAAACTGCGTGGGTATCTATTACAATGCATTCATTTTCAGCTATGCTGCTGAAAAGCATGAACAAAAAAGTATGATAAAAGTGATATTTCCCTATTTGAGATGCAAAAAAGGGTGACATAAACTATTTAATACAGTAACAGATTCTGCTATGTGCTATATTTCCTAAGTTATTAATCACGTATTAGTTTTATTCAGTACCATACCATACTCCTTTCAAGTGTTATGCGATTTTGACATTGTTTCTGCTAATTTAAAATGTCCTTCTCCAACCAAATAAGGATGGATCAGGTATTGCTACCGAACAGCTGGACCACAAGGAATGTCATTTTTGAAGCAAAAGTACAGACAGTCTCATGGGTATTCAATACAGCAGACTTCATAAAAAAAAGCATCTTGAAAAAAAGACAGATCACAGAACTACTGATTTGTATTTCTGTTCCCATCTTGCAGAGTTAGTGTGTGTGTTTTGTAGTTGGTTTATATCTCTTCTTCCCATTGGTCCAAACACCAGGATACTGGTTTGATGCTAGTCTTTTTAAACTCTGCTGTGTGTGCGCTAGAATGCACTGCATCCTATTTCAGTGTCATTGTTACCCTTGTGGATGGTCGCAGCAGTGTATAGCCGAATCTGTATTAAAAAAACAAAAAAACACCTGTATAGATAGATGACCTATCTAATGTGACCATTGCAATGTTAAATAACCTGGGTACAAAAAACATGTTTATAGCATTTAAGCAGCCTTTTGAAGCAGGCTTAACTATTTTAAGAACATATGTGAGTGTTATGGAAAAAGATAACATATTTATGGTAGTTCCTTGGTGATATAATGCACTATATTGTATACAGACACTTTGTGTAGAGCATTATTTTAGTTAACCACAAGATTGTCAAAAAGAAATCCTCGCAGCAAAGCCAGAATCATTTGGACAAGCATCATGTTGTTCTGTGATAGGCATATTCATAATCCATCTTGTAAAGTGCTGCGTCACCTCTTTTTCACTGATAATCCATGCTGTTCTACTGTCAAACGTGGTGTGGTTGCATTTTAAAGCTTGTGATAGCTTAGGAAGTGCTGATAGGTAGTGAATGGAAAAGAATGTGTACTTAAGAAAATGCTCTTCATACTCATCCAAGGATTAGTTTTGCATTAAATTAATAATTCATTAAAAACTTCCCCTGTGGCGTCTGCTTCTTTTATATGGCAATGGCGAAAAGCCAATCACTTCAGCAACCATAGCCATAGAAAATAATTTATACTTACATAAAATGCTTTTGCTGAAAGATGTGCTGAACAGTCCCTGGAGGTTAATGACAGTAGATAGAGAATAATTTGCCTCTTTGATCCCTGAAAGCTGCTCACCCGTCAAAGCATGCAGATTCTGTGACCTGGTTATCTTCAGTAGGGATCCAGCATTCAGAAACCTTCTGTATTTCTGATGTGAAAGAAATTAATTAATAAAATATGTGAGTGCGTAATGCTTGTTGTTAATAGCACCGAATCACGCATATGTTGATTAAGGACTTACACTGAGACTTAAAAGTTTTGTTGAAGGAATAGTCGAAGTTACATACTGCCTCTGGCAGCGCCACCCTTCATTTTTTGCCAAAAGAAAATACAGAACCTGTGCACAAGATTTTTTTTTTTTTAATTAGTTGAATATGCATGCCTTGTACTGTTAGCATCCACATTAAAAACTATTTTGGCCCTTTTGTAATTGCAAAACTGAGATAACCCCATGTCCATTCAATGTCATTTACTTTAGACAGAAGTGCAGTGGAAGAAAGTGAATTGGGTTTCCCTAGTTCACACAGTAAGCCGATGTGCAAGGGTTTCCAGGTTAGATCTAACAGACAGACCACAGTGCCTCTTGATTGGTGGTGTACGTAAACCATACTATTTATGATCTATTTGGGATATACACAGCTGGCAGCTGATATATGCAGTCTTTCTCTGGCTCGGTATTTAGATTTGTAAGCAAAAGCTGTACGGATATTTTACAGAGAAGCAGAGTGTTACATGTTTTATTTAATGCTTGCTGGACATGTTGACTATATATTTCCTTGTGGTTGCTGGCTGGCTAACAGGCAAGAATTTGCCAACTGTTTAACATCATTTCATAATTTCAAAACCTGCCTTCCTGTAGTTCTGGAACAGCTTGTGTAAGACAAAAATTATTATAATTATTGTAGTTAAACAAACTCGGCTTGTGGAAAAGACTTAAACAGGGGTGTTCTTGTTTACTGGCACAACGTCTTGTTTAAAAAAAAAAAACACAAAAAAACCTTTAATAATCTAATCTTTCTGCATGTTTACAGTGTTTGCTTTATTATAATGCACTGCAGCATAACATCTCAAAAAATAACATACTAATATGTCACAGCAGTTTATATTCCACACCGTAGAAAATTCTCTGAATTTAGAACTGCTGTGTGTTTGCCAACAAGTGTGTTAAAAAAAAGGATCAGCTTTCCTATCAGTCTTTATTAATGAACTGATCCATAAATGGCACTTGTATTCAGTATTAACAGCGTGCTAAGCTGCTGTTTCTTTCGTTGAATTGAATTACAGCTGATATTTTCAAAATCTGTCCGCTTCTTTTCGGCTGTATTAAACGTTCGAAATTACAACTCCAGGTTTTGCATCCGCAGAATCTAGAAACAACTTGAAACGCCAAAAGGGAATGGTATGACTGTAAGTGGTTACCGCTTGTTTAACAATTTGATGTTATACATAATTTGAAATACAGGATACATGGCGTCCTGTAGTGATTTAGCAGGGGACAGGGACATGTTTATTTAAATAATGCACGTACCTTATAATGTGTAACTCTTGGCAACTATACTCCCATTGTACCTGGAAGACAGTAGAAACATGCTGGGAGTCCTTTTCCCAGTTAAACGCACTCAAAGGGGGTGGATGTTGATTCAACTGTGACTTTGATGGGAAGTAGTTTGGCTGGTAATGGGGACTTCTTGGAAGGAAAAAACCCTCAGTTGGGTGGAAATCCCCTCAGCAGACCTATAACTCAGCAGGCTTCGACTCTTAACACCAGCTTGCAGACGCTAAAAAAGATCAGAGAAAACCCAAACAAAGACATTGTTCACAGAGCGAGGAACATGTCCAAGCAAAGAAAGGAGCTGCTGGTAAGAGAAGTAACTGGCAAACGAGCAGAAAGCAATAACCCTTGTGTGAATAAGAAGACGCTGAACGCTATGGTTGTTTACTTGGCAGCAAAGGACTCGTCGATATAGAAAGAGAAATGTGGTTAGCGCAAAAGTGTCTACTGCTTCTCTTGCGGTTGGAATTCTTTCCTGGTATGTGTCCTGAGGCTTGACATAGATAATCCTGAAATGTATAAAATGTTTATATAATGGGTGGCAGCGCAAAGCTCTGCCCTTTTAAATTGGCAGGGATGGGGTTAACTTCCCCTGCCTGCCTGGGTTTATTATGTTCAGGTGGCTGGGGTTGATTAGTTGATTAGGTTGATTAACGATCAATCAGTGCCCAGCCACCTGATATAAAAGGAGGCCTCTGCTTCTCATTTGGGAGGAGGGAGCTGAGGAAGCAGGTTGGTGTTTGTTTTGTGGTTTTTTGAATTTTTAAATCCAGTGAAGGCATTGCCCAGCCTGGAAACTTTATTTTTGTGAGTTTTGTTTTTGCTTTATTTGTGTTTGAGTATCTGTTATTTTGCCCTTGTGCACTTTATTTTTGTTTATTTATAATAAAATAGTTATTTTTTTGAACTGCAGTCTGTCTCTGGGCCTCTATCCACTCGCCAGCCTGCCACATTTGGTGTCAGAAGTGGGATAGCGCCACCTAGAGGCTCAGAGCAGTATTTTTTTTTTGTTTTGTGGAATTTTTGGGATATTTTTTTTTTTTTTTTTTTTTTTTTTTTGAAAAAAAAAAAAAAATGGGAAAGAAGAGCAGACAGCGGCAAAGGCAGGAAAAAGCAGCTGAAGAAATGTAAGCTGCTGCAGCCACCGCTGGAGGACCCGGCCAGCCTCTTCCCCTGGTGTTCCTGGTGCGGGAAGGAGGACCATCGTTGGCGGTCCTGCCCAGACGTGCCACCGGCAAACTGGTGTGGCCGGTGTGAGGAGGACGGCCACAACTGGGCAGGATGCCCCTACAACCAGGCCCAGGAAGAGGTGCCTTGTTCACCCCGGGCATCAGGGGCCACCCCACTACCTCTAGCACCACCACCTTCACCACCGTCCCAGGAGATCTGGGACTGGTTGATGCACCCTGAGGCAGACCTCGTCCACGATCTCCCCATAGTTATCAACACGCTGTGGCGTCGAGATGGGGAGAGGTGGGAACAGTGGGAGGAACAACACCACCCAATATCCTTCCCAGAGGTTGCTCTCATGGTGGTTAATTACCTGGCGGTAGACATGGGAGATCCACCGGTCACTCCAATAAAGAGAGGTGAGCCGCCTTCCCGGGAGCCAGAGAGGGGTGAGCCGCCGTTCCCGGGAGCCAGAGAGGGGCGAGGAGCTGCCGTCGCTCCCAGAGCCAGAGAGGGGTGAGGAGCTGCCGTCGTCCCCAGAGCCAGAGAGGGGTGAGGAGCTGCCGTCGTCCCCAGAGCCAGAGAGGGGTGAGGAGGAGCCAGAGAGGGGTGAGGTCTGCCGTCGCCAGAGAGGGGTGAGGATCTGCCGTCGCTCCCAGAGCCAGAGAGGGGGTGAGGAGCTGCCGTCGCCCCCAGAGCCAGAGAGGGGTGAGGAGCTGCCGTCGCTCCCAGAGCCAGAGAGGGGTGAGGAGCTGCCGTCGCTCCCAGAGCCAGAGAGGGGTGAGGAGCTGCCGTCGCTCCCAGAGCCAGAGAGGGGTGAGGAGCTGCCGTCGCTCCCAGAGCCAGAGAGGAAGGAGGAGCTGCCGTCGCTCCCAGAGCCAGAGAGGGAGGAGGATCTGCCGTCGCTCCCAGAGCCAGAGAGGGAGGAGGATCTGCTGTCGCTCCCAGAGCCAGAGAGGGAGGAGGATCTGTCGCTCCCAGAGCCAGAGAGGGAGGAGGATCTGCCGTCGCTCCCAGAGCCAGAGAGGGGGGAGGAGCTGCCGTCGCTCCCAGAGCCAGAGAGGAGTGAGGAGCTGCTGTCGCTCCCAGAGCCAGAGAGGGATGAGGATCTGCTGTCGCTCCCAGAGCCAGAGAGGGAGGAGGATCTGCTGTCGCTCCCAGAGCCAGAGAGGGAGGAGGATCTGCTGTCGCTCCCAGAGCCAGAGAGGGAGTGAGGGCTGCCGTCGCTCCCAGAGCCAGAGAGGGAGGAGGATCCGCCGTCGCTCCCAGAGCCAGAGAGGGAGGAGGATCTGCTGCCGCTCCCCGCTCCCAGAGAGGGAGGAGCCCCGCCAGAGAGGGAGGATCTGCTGTCGCTCCCAGAGCCAGAGAGGGGGAGGATCTGCCGTCGCTCCCAGAGCCAGAGAGGGGGGAGGATCTGCCGTCGCTCCCAGAGCCAGAGAGGGAGGAGGAGCCTCCGTCGCTCCCAGACCCAGAGAGGGAGGAGGATCTGCCGTCGTCCTCAGAGCCCGAGAGGGAGGAGCCTCCCCCGCTCTCAGAGCCAGAGAGAGCCGGGCCGCCGCCGCCGCCTCCGCCACCAGAGGGAGCCGGGCCGCCGCCGCCGCCTCCGCCACCAGAGGGAGCCGGGCCGCCGCCGCCGCCTCCGCCACCAGAGGGAGCCGGGCCGCCGCCGCCGCCTCCGCCACCAGAGGGAGCCGGGCCGCCGCCGCCGCCTCCGCCACCAGAGGGAGCCGGGCCGCCGCCGCCGCCTCCGCCACCAGAGGGATCCGCCACCGCCACCAGAGGGCCTCCGCCACCAGGGCCGCCGCCGCCGCCTCCGCCACCAGAGGGAGCCGGGCCGCCGTCGCCGCCTCCGCCACCAGAGGGAGCCGGGCCGCAGTCGCCGCCTCCGCCACCAGAGGGAGCCGCCGGGCCGCCTCCGCCACCAGAGGGAGCCGGGCCGCCGTCGCCGCCTCCGCCACCAGAGGGAGCCGGGCCGCCGTCGCCATGCTACCTTGGACATTCGGGGCCCCCTCAACCAAAGAAGGCTTGGGGGCTCCGACATCAACCCCGCCCACCACCATCTTGAAGGGGGGAATTCTTTACGTTGTACATGGGGGGAGGTGTGTGGCAGAGCAAAGCTCTGCCCTTTTTAAATTGGCAGGGATGGGGTTAATTCCCCTACCTGCCTGGGTTTATTGTGTTCAGGTGGCTGGGGTTGATTAGTTGATTAGATTAACGATCAATCAGCGCCCAGCCACCTGATATAAAAGGAGGCCTCTGCTTCTCATTTGGGGAGGAGGGAGCTGAGGAAGCAGGTTGGTGTTTGTTTTGTGGTTTTTTTGAATTTTCTAAATCCAGTGAAGGCATTGCCCAGCCTGGCTTTATTTTTGTGAGTTTTGTTTTTGCTTTATTTGTGTTTGAGTATCTGTTATTTTGCCCTTGTGCCTTTTATTTTTGTTTATTTATAATAAAATAGTTATTTTTTTGAACTGCAGTCTGTCTCTGGGCCTCTATCCACTCCCAGCCTGCCACAAATGGGTATAGCATGCCAGTTCTCATGGTAACTCTCAGTGTGCCAAAATCTACCAAACGGCTGCTTTTCATACAATTTTTGTTTTTAATGCAGTTTTTAAGACGGCTTAATTCGATTAACTGTGAGGATTTCCATCAGCTAAAACTATGTTTTCATTTCAGTTTTATCCCAGAATGATACTGCGTGTCATATACGCTTGGCTTCTATATTTAATTCAGTTTAGTTGTTTGTATGTCCTGTTTCATCACATACTGGCCCGAAGTCCTTTACTAATTGATGTTCTGTATCTGGCACCATCTTCCTGTGATAAACGGCAGGGGTGCAGTCCTAAATCTGAAGTAACCAGAATACCACTAAAATATGGATTTTCATAAACAAAAATGATTATACACATTCACATTTTATTTCTGTACTGAGCTTCTAGTAACACATATATGCATCTGTCTAATTTCTACAAGCATTTCCACAAAGCGTCATTCTCCAGCTTGTCAAAATGCTTTATTTTAAATAAGCAATAACCCTTAGAAATTTCAACGATATCTGAGCTGGCTATAGAAAATAATACCGGAACAGTGTTCCGGGCTCGACTACACCACTGATAACGGGACAATCTTAATTATTTTACAGAACATCATAACATATCTTCTGTTTATATGTATGCCTGTCAAATACAACATTTTGCTGGGCTTCTGTTCAGTTCCAGTATGGCCTGGTATTGTGTAATATGGTCTAGCAGTGGGGACAGCATAAAGGATTATCCTACTGCAGACATCTGAACTTTATTCTCTAGTGTGTCTACATACTAATGTCAGGCTTTCAAAGTGGACTGAAATCTTACCCTGTCTGGGATGTTATAAATGCTGGAGGTTTTTCTAAGGAAGAAGTATCTGTTTCCTACTTGCTTGAAAGATGTATTTACTTTAAGGACCGTGTTTCTTCATGGCAACCTACCAAATACTAAAAGCAACCATGTTTCTTTACATATCGGATTGTTTTGGCCATAAAAGTTTCCTTTCTAAAGAAAAGGCTGCGTGGCTACTGTTTACTGTGTAAACTGTGTGTCACTCATGAGCCTTTTTACAGACTAAGCTGTAGGTAGTGTGGTCTTTTGGTTACAGAACATGAGTCAGGGGTTCCTGGGAACAAATCCTAGTCTATGACTGACTCACCTTATGGATTTGCCACTTCATTTTACATTCCCACATTAACAAAGGGTGGAGAACCGTTCTGTAAATGAAATTCACATATATATATATATGAATAAATATGCATGCCAGTAAATAGCTTTTTTGTTGATTTATCTCGCAATTACTGTTTTCAGCTCTGTAGTAAAAGGCCTAACCTAATCCTAGAAAACTCTTCCCCCTGTGACTCAGAGAACCTGTGGCTTACTTTAAGTTTTGAATTTCAAAAAGATTTATAGGATTCTGGTGTGAACATTGGCGGGGAAAAAGAGGCACATATTTCAGCTTGATTGTAAACTGAATAGATGTTCAAGGCATTATTTAGGGTTTTGTCTGTCTGCTTTTCTTACATCAGCCTCTAAGGGTTAGTGGGGCGTAGGAGGGCTTGCTGGCAGGTAGGTTTTTATCTGCACTGCCAGTGTTTCTGTGTGGTCTCAGCATTAGGGAAATGAGCAGCATAAACATCTATGGGGCTTACTATAGCATGTGGGGTTGGAACTGGAGCAGGACTTGCATTCAGCCACAGGAAAGGAGTCATAGATTAGAGCTGCTTGCTCAAATCATTCATAGATATCCATACCATAGCAAATGTCTTCACCTGACAACCACCAAAGCCCAAATGTCCTGTAATCCCATAGAAAAGATTTCACAAAAGAAAAGCTGGAGGGGGGGGGGGCGGTGTAGGAATTTACCTTTTGAGAAATATTTCAAATTTTAAAAAGCATGAAAGAAAGTTGACCACACGCCAAATTTTCTGAAACGTGGGTTTTGTCAAGAAGAACAGTTGAAATAAAGCAGCTGAAATAAAGACAGAGAGCCATTTAGCTTTCTTGAGAATCCTGGCTTTTCAATAACAGTAGTGGGTTTTATTCTCTGAACGAAATGTGGCCCATGAGTTTTCAGCACACTTAAAAAAAAAAAAAAAAAAAAAGTCTTATACACAGAATTATTATCTCACCTATGCCCCTTTTGACATCCTCCACCTGTTAGTTTAGAAATGCCTGTGTTGTAAGAGTCTTTAGTGTTTAAGACTTGCTTGAATTATTGCACAAAGTTTTTAAAGTGCACAGGATAAGATGCATTCAAATCACAGATGGCAGTGATGTGAAATCTTTATATGGAAACAGGGTATTGATTGCAATAACATTACAGATAACATTTGACTGGTTTACTGGTTGAATCCAGACCTTATTTTTACAAGTTGAAATACTGTTCTATTGGACACCATGAAACCATCATTTAAACTGGCACCAAGTCAGTCTCTTTAACAGTGTTCAGCAGTTAACACGTTGTCTACAAAATCCAGCGACCGTTTTTCACTTCTGTGATTGTTCTTTACGGAAGCTGTCCTCAAGATGAATGATGGACATTGAACTTGTAGGTGTATGAGTGGCATCGGTTCCAGCTAACACATTCTGTTTAAGATCCACGTGACTGTACAGTGACTTTATACCCTGTATAATATAATATTAGTTTATATATTATAGTATAGTTCTTCTAGTATTTCTAAACTATAGTTTAAACCAGGTAATCAGTTATTGAAGGAATTAGGCAGCAAAGAGAAACTTCCCATAAGTTGTATACCATAGCTGTCTTGACTGATCTGTCAATATTTTGTTTGTAGAATTTAGAGGCTAACATTTTACTGTCATTGTAACTCTTAATAGCTGCCTTGCCAACATGTGTTTCTTCATTGTTTTTTTAACGTTTACGTTAATGCATAGTGACTTTTTTTTTGGCATTTTCAGGATTCGATGATACACCATCAGTGACATTTCTTTAGCCATTTTAAGAGAACAGTACTATCTATCTATCTATCTAGCTCTCTATCTATCTATCTATCTATCTATATATATATATCATCATCACCATCATCAAATTTAGCCTTTTTCAATTCACTGCTGGATGAAGGCCTCCCCAAGATTCTTCCACAAAAGCCTGTCTGCTGTGTCCCTCATCCACATTGTATTAAAAGGTTACTATATGATAATTACCAGTTAACAGCATGATAGTAAACTAGTCGTTAACAGTTTATAAAGCATGACTGTTCACGACTTCACATTGATGTGGCTTCTTCATCACTTCAGGTATGGAAATCATTCACCTTTAATGGGGGAATGTGTAAAGGTCTTGCTATTATTGATCTTTCCTAGTTCGTCCAAAACACACCTAAAAGAAGCTTTCAAACAGATACAACTTAAATGATCCATACCCCTGAGTTGAATTCTGGCTATTCAATCTAATTCATTTCATCAGCTTCTCCCAATTTCTCCCATGACCAAAGAACAACTGCATATAACAATATATATATATATATATATATATATATATATATATATATATATATATATATATATATATATATATATATATATATATATATATAAAACCCTAAAAGTAAATGCAGTAAAGAATAGGCAGCTCAAGACAAGAGGCCCCTTGAGGGGACATATGAATCCACTTAAATGTAAATTGCTTGTCTGTATGCATTAATGTGAAGGTTATGAAGGGACTGCCTTTCTCTCTTTACTGTAGGATTTTTGACAGTCTCTTTCCTCTTTCAAGTAAACATGGCTATGCAGTTGGTACAGCATTAAGTAAACTCCTGTGTTGTTACATTAACAAGGTTATAACTTCACTGGAGCACTGTTACTGCTGCATAATTTGCAGCCTAAATACATGAGGTCGAGGCTATGGTTAAAAACTCTGGGGTCGCCGGGGGGAAGGTGAGTGAGACTGTCAGGCTCCACAGGAAGGAGGGGAGATGTAATTGTGCAGCCCAACATGTTGTACCATTTTCTTAATTTACAAAATGAAGAATAATAGGGGAGCTAACCAAAAATCCACAAAGATATGCTTTTTCTCAGATTTGATTTCCTCAAAATGCGACTGTCATTAAAAAGTATCTACCTTGCAAGGCTGGAGAAAAAAAAGAGAAAAAAAAGCTTTTTTTCGTACACAGTTCATTGTCATGCATTTTGATTTATTGCATGCACTATTTAAATGAAAAAAAAAAAACCCTGAATGTGTTGCAGTGTATTGAGTCTCTGCCTTTTAGTGAAAGACTGTTAAACATAAATTCCCATGTCAGAGAGAACTACAAGAGAGAACTACAAGCGTTTCTTATCATTAACCCTTATTTGTCAAACCTGGCTATAATTCTGGCCGTTCATGTTTATATTCTATAACTGCAGAACACACATTTGTAAAAGAGTGTGCATAATACTCTGCATTTTATAGCATCTGAAGCGGGCCAGTATTTCGATCCAGAATGGTCTTCCTTCATTGTTACGGGTGGGTGTGTCGTGTGGGAAGGAAAGTGGATCTTGAGATGCCAAGCACCCCTCACTGTTTAGCCAGTGCCCTTCAAGTAGGACAGGCATTGGCTGCTGCAGTTAAGCATTCTAGCCAGTCCTTTATCTCTTATCAAGAATTAGCTAGCGGTGGATGAGAGGTCCAATAGGGGGCCATTTTGTGATTTAAATATTTATTCCTTGGCTCATTTAACAACATTCAAGTGTAACCTGGCATGACTTCAAAGTCATGGCTTATTTTTATGTATACATGGTTGTGTGTGGCTGTGTGCAGTGGTGGTGGCGGCATGCATATTTTAACTATGAAAGTAGAACCAAAAGAAACTCACTTAGTCGAAGATTCTGATTTTTGTTTTCTTCTGGTTTTGTTTTCTTTTAGTGTGGAATGTGTAACATGGCACCTTTGAATCCTAGACATAAACTGAGGGCGAGCCAGTTATCTTGTAACTTGTTAAATGAGAGCTCTAGAATGGAGCTTTAGACACTTTCTGTTTTTCTGGATTGTGCAGCGTTACCTGTAAAAGGGCTAATGACATAGTTACGAAAGTTGGGACATAGCTGGTTTCAACTTCTTACATGGCTCCCATTTGCCAACTGCGTTGCGCAAACCTGTGCTTTACTCAGCCTATTTCAGTGAAAGAATGCGTCTCACAATGGAGCTGGTGGAAGATTGGATGTGTCTAAATATTTACTTTCTTTTATTATTGCCCATTAAAGTGAAGTATTGACATTAAAAGTTAATAGCTTTGTTTGCATTGAGTCGCCAGAATACTACAAATCGACAGCCCCAAAGACATTATTTAAATGTTTGGGGTCTCATACATGCTATGGATTTTTTATTTTATTTTTGTTTTGCAAATAGTTGATTTTTCCTTTTAGAAAAGGTTAGACTGAACTTCCTTGAGTTCTTAGCCCCTTATTTGTCTTTTAAAACTGAACATAGTTACATGTTACACTACAGTACAATGAAGTTAACAGGAAGTAAAAACTTTTCAAAAGAATCTGACTGTATTGTACCCCATGATTATATGTTCACTGTGTAGAGTTGAAAAGTACCAACCCCTATGATAACCGTATATAATTTCTGTAATACAGCTATCTTCTAAATACATTCACTGTGGAAGTTTAGTCTGATGGCTTTATGGACACAATTAAGAATCTTTTCAGATTGCACAGTAACTCACTTTTAGAAACCATGAGTAAATAATGATCTTCATATTGCTTAGCGCCTTCTTGGAAGCTAGTTTCCATAGCAATGAATGCATTTTTGCATTTTTTCTTTTTATTTCAGTTGGTAGTGCTGTGCGTTGACAATAGCAATCCCGTTGTTTACAGTCCCAGGTCGGTTATACAGCCAGGTGGCCCTGTTGATTGTTTTCCATGGTCCGTACAGTGTGTATACTGTGGGATCTGGAGGACATGAGCTTTCATCATCATCTCCTTCACATGTGGAACCTTGTCACACTTGCTTTTGCAGTTTGCATCTACAGTATTATGTCACAGGTCAAGTATGTGCAAGTATGTGCTATACTGTAGTACTGTTTGTAAAAAAAAAAAAAAAAGTATTTTGTTTTAAAACACAAATCACTTTACTATTAAATAGTTTGCAGGTCCATTAGTGCAAATTATCACAGTTCCTTAAAGAAAGTAGATGTTGTGTCCTTAAAAAAAAATGAATAAATAAATAATAATACAAGAAGAGAGGAGCGCTATAATTATACTTTGAATGTTTCCTGTGCTTTGCATACCACACAATGGCCTTGTAATTACAAGGAAAGGCAGAGTAATAAGTATGTACTGTCCTTTATTGTCTGGCGCGCCAGGCAACACATGCTCAGATGTTAAGTATATATCCCAGTCACAGTGTCAGTTTTCATTAGAATGTGTTGCTCCAGGGGGGGTGACTGTAAAGTACAGGTTTCACTCACAGGGTGTGATGCTATTTAGAGGGTCAAGTGTCCAAATGTGTTCTTTATATTGCATTGCAAATATTGATGTTTCTCTGTTTTCATGAAGCATATCATAGCCCTTGTGTACCTGTGTGCTTCAGACATTGTTTTGGGTTTGTAGCTATCAACATGCTGTCGCAGTGCAAACAGTGATCATGAATACAATTAATCGCCATTTCTGTTTAGTTCATATTTCAATAGTGTTTACCTTTTAATTAAGTGCAGATAACCACTATCAAGTGCTGTTAGTTTGAAAGACATTTTTGTTATTGCACAAATCATGTGAGAGTAAAGCACAGTTTACTATTACTATTACCAGTGGCTCCACATTTTACAATGCTTCCCCTGCTAAATCTGAGGACCAGAGATTAGAAAGAAGATTTTATGACTGATAATAATATTGGTAACTAGGTTAAATAAAAAAAAAGCCTTTATGTGATGGATATTTACTATACAAGTACAGTTCAGTTAAACTCTTCAATTTAAACCAAAAAACTAGGAGCTGTAAAATATAAATTTGACTTCTATTACTCTGAATTTAAATCTGACTAAGCAATCTTAAAATCCAAATCTTAATTATACACGGCTTTTGTAAATCGTTCAGCTGTCTTGTGTATAGTGTATGGTTGCTTTACGCTAAGGAATACATTTGTGCATGCACTGACATAAACATTAGCGTGCTTAAGGCTAAATCTTTTTTTTTTTTTTAAATAAACAAAAATACAGCTTTGAAACCTTCCTTCATCCTGGTGTTTTGCAGCGTGTACAGGCAGACATATTTACAACATGTTTTTTTTTAGTTGTCTTATTTCACACAGTCAGTCTTTAAATGATTGATCCTCCGGTTCACTCAGCACTGGATGTTATTTTGCTACGAAGACTGATTTGTGGTTGAAGAGCGTAGGTTGTGAGCCCTGGGAGTAAATTATATATACCAGTTAAATACCTGTTTCATAATTGGTAACTGTGTTTTTAGAGTGTCAGTCTCTGTACAGTAACAGGCCGATTTAGTCTATAAGTATGACAGATGAGAATGAGATAAAGTTAAGCAGCAATCTTGTCAAAATTATGATTGCATCCAGCAATGTTTGCAGTGGTTGTAAAATGAGGTACTGTGTGTGTTGCCAAATTAGAGAAGATTTTTCTTCTTAGTCTTGGGCAGCTTTCCTAGAGGCAGGTTTATGATGGTGCCAATTTTATTATATACTGCAGCAAAGTCAAGTTATCATGAAGCAGTGCAAACTAACCAACCATGTTTCCACTCATACGTTCATAAACAAGATCTGTACATCTATAGATCAATGTCTCACTGTGTGCATTTTGATTTTGTAAGTGTAGGCTTGCCCTCAAAGTCGCCCTCCATCACATAAATGCAAACAGACCAGGTATATGAAAAAGCAAGGCATGGAATGGGCTACCCTTGGTTGCAAGGACCTGCTGGTTTACTGTGAGAAGGAAGGGCTGGTCTTTATCACACATACCTAATAATTACTATTTGAGGAAATGAGTATTGAGGAAGTCCTCCACCATTGCTACTAATTAGTGTCATTCAGTAGTGGAGATTTTAAAGAAAAAAAAGAGTTAAGTTATAGCCCCTATGTAAAGCACTATCATATACCACACATTTTTGAATGCCTCTTGCTTGTGTCAAGAATCAGTTAATTAGGTACATAACATTGCGGTTATAAATCTCCATTCTACCTAGACGTTAATGGCATCCAGTGGGAAGCAATGTGTTGGACAGGTTTTAGAAGCTGAAATCTGTTCAGGAGTTAACATAATGGTTTAGAGAAGTTAGTCTAGTCTTGCAGATTCTCACTCTGTTTGCATGATTTTTTTCAAGAAAGGAAAAATACTCCCAGTAAATTATCCAGAACATAAATAAACTACACAGACGTTTAATTTACTGACCTGTACCTAGTCTCATGTTGGTTCTTATTAGATTTAGAATTCTAATTGATGGGTTTTTTTTTTTTTTGGTTTTTTTTTTTAACTTGAGTAAAACAGTTTGGAAATTTCATCCTCAGCTATTACTAGTAAGCTAGAGTGGTTCATATGTTTTAAATATTATTATTTTAGAAGCCTTTTTAATGTGGGCTCGTTTATTTGATCCATCTGTGTTGACGCTGCTTCAATAAAGGTATCTTTCATTGTGCAAGCCTGGTCTGGATCCTTTTGACATTCTCCTAATCAGGTTCCCATAATTGGATTGACAAGATCCTTCTCTGCAGGGCTTTTAGTTCATCTACTAATAATAAACAGCGGTGCAGAAAGAAAAAAAAAACAAAACAAAAAAACTCCCTGTCCAATTTAAAGTGTAATTGACAAAAGTCACAGTGCAAGACAGAATCACATAACAAAACGCCTCCACTGTTTATAAACTTACCAGCCTGTGTCTAGATATGTAGGGCTGAGGACAGAAGGGGTTGTAAGTGTTAGATAGGAGATTCGATGAAATGAGAGAGAGAGAGAGAGAGAGAGAGAGACACGGGATAGAGAGATGAGAAACCGAGATCCCTCCTAGTCCTTGAAGGGGAGAGGTTTGTCTCACCGCTCGCCCACTCCTGTCGGGACCTCTCCCATGTAACAGAGAAATAGTCATATTGCTGTATATGTGTGTGTGTGTGTGTGTGTGTGTGTGTGTGTCTTTTTTTCCCTGTTTACTTTGACAGCATGATATATTAGTTCAATTGGGCTCATTTTTGTGTGTGCACTACACTGACATACCAGAACGACCAGCTTTCTGCGGGCCTATGGGGGGCTTTGCTTGCCAGCCGTTTCTGGCATGAAAATACAATACATATAAAAATAAAAAATAGCTCAATAAAACCTTATTAATGCAACACAAACAGACACTTAAAAGTGTGATAAGTTTTTTTCCCCCTTAAGACCGATAATACAATGAAATGCAATTTTTGATAGATTTTTAAATTTTTTTCCTCCCCAAGGGGCTTGTTGAATGAAGCCAGTTTACTGGTGAATTCCTCCGTGTGAATAAGGAGTAATTTCAAACTTTCTGCTTGAAAACCCCTCTGCTTTACCCCCAGAGAGGCCAGTCTCTGAAGAGCAGGCTGTCCTTCACAGACGAGGTGTTTCCTCACCTGCGTCGCTGGCGCAGCAAACATGCTCCGGCTGTCAGTTCAGGCTTATTTATGTTTGACACAGTGGGGGTGGCCTGCACTCGATCATGCATCAGCAGTATTTGCATAACCTTTCAAAGTTAATGGCTGCCATTATGACAAATTTAAACTGGTTTCCTATGTCTTTTTATAGATTCAGGCCTCTCGGACAACTGCTCTCTATTTGAATTGCTGTAGAGTGGTGGATGAATGCCATAAATAACTAGGTGACCAGCCGCCATCTTACATTCTGGACGAGTATCATACAGTTCTTTGACATTCTGTTTTTTTTTTCAGCAGCAATCTGCAGAATTAGAATTAAATGTAATATGTCCGAGAGAAACATTTTTTGGTGGAGACGGAGGGAGCATTGCATTGCACTACAAGCGTATAGGTACGAAAACACACAAACCTATGTGAGGATTATGGCAGGCAGTACAGAACATAGTGAAACTATAATATCCTTTTATACCATCCCTGGTGCCAATACTCAACTAGGTCTACAGAGTCTACTACTTTTGTTTCAATATATAGTAATGTAGTGTATTTTTGTAGTGTATTTACCTGGTTTCCTCATTTCTGCAGCTGTCTCGGCTACTTCTGTGCTACTTCTCCTTTCCACTGTTACTTTTAATATGGAAGACAGATGTCAAGTTTCCACATAAAGTAAAAAGCCACCCTCTGAATCTGTGCTCTGTTAACATTCTCGTGGTACCTCTTTACTGGAGTTTTTGACAGAAGGTTAGAGCTGCAGTACACTTACAGTAACAATTGGCATTTCTTAAGTACAGTACAGCTGTAAGCACATGCCTTTTCAGAGGTGATGAATTCCACATTAGCATGGGTAAAGATTCAATATCATTTTTCACATTGGATTACAGAGCTTTGCTATGATTGCCTGGCTTGATATGATAATTAAAATTAACTCTTTCGTGTTGTTCATGCAAGTGAGCGGTCAGGTTGCCCTTTCATATGACCAAAAGAGCATTGCAAAACTAAAAGCAATAACCTTTCATTGGCAATTGCGTGCATTAACCACTGGTGCTGCTATATAGGCCTGCTGTGTGATTTTTGAATTAAGATTTCGGTATTTGTTTTAATGCATTGCAAACTCCACAGCTGTTAGAAGTTCATTGTTCAGCTAAATAAACCTTGGGCTCCATTTTAAGCAAGTGCAAAGGCAAATGCAAATTATCTAACGGTATAAATTATTATGAATGTTTTGCTGCAAAGTAGGTCCCCATGTCTGTCACACTGTTATGCAATCGCTATTCCCCCTATTGCTTCAGGGTAGGCACTTTACCTTTTTTTCTGTAAGCCAGTTAGTGGTAAAAACAAAAGACATTAATTTAGCTGTGAAACATGACTTTGGTATTCTTGGGTAAATACTTACAGTAAATGAGAATCGTTAACACAGGGCAGCTTCGCTTTTAAATGAGTAACAGTGGCCAGTGGTAATCCAGCATGATACATCTGGCTTTCCTGGAAGCAGCGTTCTATATGTATGTGGTAAGCAATATAGCTGGTCTGAGGTGCTCTTTTGTGCATCTGTAGCGGTTTAGCCTCACCAGAGCAGCACAACCGTTCTTATGATCAGACGAAAGGTATTCTGCATGGTTGGGGGTAGTCATTTGATGAGACCAAATAATCATGTCATCTATTGTGCACTAAGAATCCTCTAAGCCGTAGTTGCTGTGGCTGGTTAGTGGATTACATGGCTCCACAATGGCACGTGTCTGTGTTGCACCAGTCTTCTCATTATCCAATCAATGCTATCCCACAAGTGGGATAAAGAATGTCTTCTGCTGCCTTTGTTCTCACCATGTGCGGTATAAACTTCCCATACACCACATGTCCCTATATAAGACAACACGTGCCCCCCCCCCCCCCCCCCCCCCAACTCTCCCCAAACCAAATATGTGTATTTCATTTATTTTCAATTGGTATTGTATAGGTCCTTAAAGATGAAGCAGTCAAAGTTCACAAGACTTTAGATGAACCACAGGTTTACGTAACGGACTGTATTTTCCTACTTGATTAAAAACTGAGGCTGCTTGCTCAACACGTTGTAGGAAAACCGTCATCATCTAATCATACATGAAATCCAGCGGTGGCTAATCAAACCCAGGGTTGCATCTGGGTAAAGCATACTTGGCACAGACTTGTTACAATTAGGGATTCTGCCATGTCAAAGGATTCTTTCACTCAGTGCTGCGACCCATATTGTACTGAACAAACACATGAGTTTCTAATAGAGAACAATAGTTTAACAAACCACTTCCCAGCACTATTGAGTCAAAAGTATGCGCCTGTGGCAAATCTGGCACAAGACATGTTTATTTGATTGCATTTAGTTCAGGCTATGTCCTGATACAGTGGAGCTAACGAAAATAAAAAAAAAAGAATGAAAATCAAGTGTTCACACTGCATGTGAACAAGGATACCAAGTTGCAGTGACAGTGTAAACACTTGACTCTGCATATGATAGCATGTTATACTGTACGTACATGTAAGCATTCAGCCATACTAACTAAAGGAAAACAATAAATCAACATAAGGTTGAGAATAACTGCACTGGAATAAATGCAAGGACACAGGCAAACATGAATTGTGTGGCAAAATTGACTTTCACAGGTTTTATATATAAATACACACACACACACAACACACAGTGCTGCCTTGTTATAATGTGGTTATAATTTGTTCCAGAAATGATCTACAATGCCCACAATTAATACTGTAGTATACCGTGGAAAATTAAGGAAGGAGACACACAATTTGCAGGTGTTCAAATCCACGGTTTATTGGGATGGTTATTCCTGGACCCTGTTAGTCTGGGCCACACCGCAAGCAACAAACAGTTTTGCACTTCACACAGCAGCACATTCACACAGCAGCACATTCTCACAGCAGCACATTCACACAGCAGCACATTCTCACAGCAGCACATTCACACAGCAGCGTGTCACACTCTCACAGCAGCACATTCACACAGCAGCACATTCTCACAGCAGCACATTCACACAGCAGCACATTCACACAGCAGCACACTCACACAGCAGCACATTCTCACAGCAGCACATTCACACAGCAGCACATTCACACAGCAGCACATTCACACAGCAGCACATTCACACAGCAGCGTGTCACACTCTCACAGCAGCACATTCACACAGCAGCACATTCTCACAGCAGCACATTCTCACAGCAGCACATTCACACAGCAGCACATTCACACAGCAGCACACTCTCACAGCAGCACATTCACACAGCAGCACACTCTCACAGCAGCACATTCACACAGCAGCACATTCACACAGCAGCACATTCACACAGCAGCACAGTCTCACTCTCACAGCAGCACATTCACACAGCAGCACATTCACACAGCAGCACATTCTCACAGCAGCACATTCACACAGCAGCACATTCTCACAGCAGCAGCACATTCACACAGCAGCACATTCTCACAGCAGCACATTCACACAGCACAGCAGCACATTCTCACAGCAGCACATTCACACAGCAGCACATTCACACAGCAGCAAAATGTGCGTTAAGCACGAAAGTGTCGTCATTTCACACAGCACGTGTCTCACTGACACATCACACAGAGTTCTCAGTGTCAGTCATCTACATGCGTCTGGCCGCGTGTAAGCAGGCAGTCGTGTCGTCGTGTAAGGTCACACGTCGTGTAAGTGTGTCACAGTGAGAGCTGCAAGCTCTAGCACCAGCGTCGTCGTAAGCAGTGTCGTCGTGTAAGTGTGTCGTCGCACCACAGTGAGCACACATTCACGGACAGTCGTCGTGTAAGAGTGTCGTCGTGTCATGCAAGCAAGTGTGTCGTCGTGTAATAGTGGTCGTCGTGTCACCAGTCGTGCAATCACAGCGTGCTAACGTCGTCGTGTACACAGTACACACAGGAGTGTCGTCGGTAAGTGCAGTCGTCGTGGTAAGTGTGTCTTCCACAGTGAGAGTGTCGTCGTTTAAGGTGGGGGGGTTACCGTCGTCAGGCACCATTCGCACATTCACACAGCAGCACATTTCTCACAGCAGCACATTCACACAGCAGCGTGTCTCACTCTCACAGCAGCACATTCACACAGCAGCACATTCACACAGCAGCACATTCACACAGCAGCACATTCACACAGCAGCACACTCTCACAGCAGCACATTCTCACAGCAGCACATCACAGCAGCACACACAGCAGCACATTCTCACAGCAGCACATTCACACAGCAGCACACACAGCAGCACATTCACACAGCAGCACATTCACTCAGCAGCACACAGCAGCACACTCTCACAGCAGCACATTCACACAGCAGCACATTCACACAGCAGCGTGTCTCACTCTCACAGCAGCACATTCACACAGCAGCACATTCACACAGCAGCACATTCACACAGCAGCACATTCACACAGCAGCACATTCTCACAGCAGCACATTCACACAGCAGCGTGTCTCACTCTCACAGCAGCACATTCACACAGCAGCACATTCACACAGCAGCACATTCACACAGCAGTCTCACTCTCACAGCAGCACATTCACACAGCAGCACATTCACACAGCAGCACATTCACACAGCAGCACAGCACAGCACATTCACACAGCAGCACATTCTCACAGCAGCACATTCACACAGCAGCACATTCACACAGCAGCACACTTCTCACAGCAGCACATTCACACAGCAGCACATTCACACAGCAGCACACTCACACAGCAGCACACTCTCACACAGCAGCACATTCACACAGCAGCACATTCTCACAGCAGCACATTCACACAGCAGCACATTCTCACAGCAGCACATTCTCACAGCAGCGTGTCACACTCTCACAGCAGCACATTCACACAGCAGCGTGTCTCACTCTCACAGCAGCACATTCATGTGATAGGGTGTCGCGTGTAAGTGTGTCGTCGGCGGTAAGAGTGTCGTCGCAACAGAAGTGTTTGTCGTCGTGTAAGTGTGCGGTCGTCGGGTAAGAGTGTCGTCGTTTAATAGTCGTGTCGTCGTGTAAGTGTGTCGTCGTTGTAAGTGTGTCGTCGCACAGATGTGCAGTGTCGGTCGGGGTAAGTGTGTAGAGAGAGAGAGAGAGAGGTAGAGAGAGAGAGACTTGACTTTCACAGCAGAACATTCTCACAGCAGCACATTCACACAGCAGCGTGTCTCACTCTTTAGCGCCACGCTTTTTTTTTTCCTAGAGGAGTCAATCTTATCAAGAAAACATCTTAGTTTTTCTTCGACTTTTAGCCATCCACGCAATGTCGATTCTGCAATATTTTGTGTTTCTTGGATACTTCTGCTTGAGATTCATCATTTCTTACTCGGTCCACAACATTGACTTTCATTTTAACTCCATTTGTTTTTATTGGTGCCCTAAACTGAATTCCTTGAAACTGTTAAATGTTACAGCTTATAATAAAAAGATGTGTTTGGTTTTACAATATCTGGTACTACTTTCACAGAGTTTGGTGCCAATAAACAAGCTATTTTAAGAAAAAGAAGCCTGTCGGCCTATAGTTATCAAATTATGAGGCGGTTAGGGTTGGCAGTAGGCAGCCCCCCATGTTTATAAAATGGTTGAAAATAGTTAACATCCTTTTCCTTTGTCTTTATTGGACCATGATCTTCATTATGAGGATAACAATACATATGGTAACATACTAATAAGTATTATAAAGTACTCTTTTATACTGTCAACAGCTATTTAAGACAAGCTGGGACAGCCAGCTATATATATATATAATATATATATATATATATATATATATATATATATATATATATATATATTATTTTTTTTTTTTTTTTTTTTTTTTTTTGTATTTATAACTTGTAGTATACTGCTATCAAGATGACCCTAAATGCTTTTCTTTATAAAGGGACCAGGGTGACCATCATCGTTTATCACAAGGATGTCTTCCAAAACATTCTAAACAACATTTCCACAATGGCATGTCCTTCAGTTTGGCTTACAAATTAATATCTAATGCATCCAGGTGAAGGCCAGCCAGCCGCACGCACACACACACACACACACACACACACACACACACACACACACACACACACACACACACACACACACACACATACATCATTCATTTAAAAGTGTCTTTCTAATCCCACAGTTAAATTACTTTAAAATACTATAGGGATCATTTACAGCTGCAGGGTACTTGGGTTAGGGTTAATAAAAATTGAATGGCAGCCACTTCCTGCTGCAAGGAATTACATTTCAGTTATACAAGGAAGAATGGGGGGGTGGGGTGGCGTCTGCGGGCGGCACCCTCTCAATAATCCCAGATGTGGGTTGTGATCTCTTATCTGGCTCATCTGAACCTCACAAATCTAGGGGAGGTTCCAGACAGACCTGTGTGTTGGGGACAGAATGAGATGGAAAGCAATGAATGGGGAGGAATTAACCCGACATAACAGATGGTATTTATTATTTTTTATTGGTATACAACTGCCATGGGCTTGGCTTTACAGTGTCAAAACAGCCGTTTGAAAATGAAGCATTTCTGGTGGTAATTGAGAAGAAGTTTATGCTGTTATGTTTAATGACAGAAATCCCTTTCTCGTGCCAGGAATACAGAAAAAAAAAAAAAAATTCTAAGTGTGATTAGAGTACATACAGCCCGGCAGAGCTTTAAACAACACTAAAGACACATAGCTGCACATGTCTGGGATACACAGTGCAGAAAATCAGTACTGCTCCTCTCCCTTATAGTAGTTCTTACTGACATGCTGATGCCTTCTAAATTCCAGGAATGTGCAAAAAACAATATTTTTTCTCCTCTCTCTCTCTCTCTCTCTCTCTCTCTCTCTCTCTCTCTCTCTCTCTCTCTCTCTCTCTCTCTCTCTCTCTCTTAATCATGTGTAGATTGACACCTTCCGAGTGTTTTAACTTTTAGTACATAACGGTGACATTGACGTAAAGAAAATTACTCCTTTTTCTTTTAATGAGATTCGTGTGTTTAATATATTACTGTAACTAACAGGCAGTGGTGGTCAGAGAGACTCTTTTTTTAATTTATTTATTTTTTTGCAAATGCCAAATGTACAGTATGAAGGTTTTGAATTGTCAAGTGTAAAGAGACCGTATTCACCTGACAAGCGTCCAGCAATCCCTGCTCACCATTGCTTAGACCGTTAACACTGTGAAATCACCTATTACTTAGCCTTCAACACAACTCTTTAGATGACTGTATGACATGGAAATACAGCAGCAGCTACTATGATGTATAATTTGCTGACAGCTTTTATGTGACACTTCTCGTTGTAGTTTTGGGGAAGTTGGCTGGCATTCAGTGCAGCTGCAGAATGGGTCCAAAGGGCTGCTGAAATGTCCAGTGCCAGCCTCTGTTCTTCCAAATGAGACGGCAGGCTTTCAGCTCGGGGCTGTGTTGGTTGATGAATGGCCCCCCATCCGGGTGTTGTAGATTTAAATGTTAATGTGCAAATGTTACACACATGA
This sequence comes from Polyodon spathula, assembly GCF_017654505.1. Taxonomy (NCBI): domain Eukaryota; kingdom Metazoa; phylum Chordata; class Actinopteri; order Acipenseriformes; family Polyodontidae; genus Polyodon; species Polyodon spathula. Next base: position 36,319,362 of record NC_054549.1, on the reverse strand, counting down.
AACTCCTTAATTTAATCAGGTAATGCAATTTGTGCATTTTCAAAATGTTACTCACTCAAACCCTAGCAAAACATGCTGCTCTCTATATACGGTTTACTGGAAATTCTCAATTATAGGAGACTGATAACTTCCTTGTCCATTATTAATCCTGAAAGTTATATAGGACTAATAAACTATATTTTCTAAGCCTTGCACAGCATTTAAACTTACTGATTAAAAAAAAAAAAAAGAAAATAAACTAAAAAAAAAGATCTGTGAGTCACATGTTAGTCATTCATGAAACAAAAGTAGACTTTGTATCCCAGGTACTCCTCCACCGAAACCCCGGGGTCATGCAGGCAACGGACCCCGTGTCGGCGGGTGAAAGCCCCCAGCCCTCCTGAACGAGACCCCAAAACGGGATCTCCAAACACCCTACAAACAAACAAACACAAACACACACAAAAACACAAACAAACCTCACTATAATATCATATAATATATAATATATATATACTATATATATATATATATATATTATATATATATAGATAGAGAGAGAAGAGTGAGAGAGAGGAGAGAGAGAGAGAGGAGAGAGAGAGAGAGAGAGAGAGAGAGAGAGAGAGAGAGAACATGCTATTCTTTTCTTGGTTGATTTTTAAAAAAATATTTTATAGAAGAAGGAAAACCCAACACATTTCTCGCTGCATGGCCACAACAGTAATTCAGGAAACAGAAAATACTGTCAATCTTGCCAGAGTTTCCAGGTGTATTATCAGCCTGCTGTTTAAGACAATATGTCTTTAATTACTGATAGCTGAGGACACAGTGTTTGCATGTCATCTAAAACCAGTGCATTCCAAAAAAATAACTAAACTAAATATGTAAGATCATTTTGTGGGGCTCTAGTATTAAGCATTTAATAATTATTCATGGTTTCTGTTTTATGCTTGCTTTGTTTGAGCATGTCCAAGATGTTTCTTCAGTGAAAACAAACTGCCATTACATTGCTCGACCAAAGGCTTTTCAGCAAATGGTTTTTGTAACTCTTCACAAAAAAAAATGTTATGACTAACCATTTGGCTCATTGAGTTTGTGACAGAACTTTCCTTGACACTTGCTTTTGTGTTTCTAGTTACATCTTCACTAAACGTCTACAAATATTGTTTTTTTTTAAGTCAATCTTTCAGGCTATTTTTTTTTTTGTCAATTACGAACACAAGAATTCTGGGAATTGTAATTTCTGAATGAGAATGCTGTCTTGTATTGCTCGGGTTATGTCTAGGCACGAGCTTACTACAGTGCTCTTTCATTTTGTGACTTGTACATTAAAACAGTACAAAGTTACTGAAAACAACCAACTGGTGGAAGCCCTTACGCAGTATAGCATCTGTGCAATTTACTGTCAACATGGTCTAGCTTAATTATTGAACTATGGAATAACAGCACAACACTGTATTTCTCCAAATCATAACCTACAAAAAATAAATGCTTATTATTGTCTACATTGAAAATGATGAGTGCCTTTATGCCTATGCATTTAATTAAGTGTTGCCATAATGCTAAGAGCATACAGACAGTACAGCAGTAACACAAAATACAGGTGCAGCACCTCTCCTAACTGGTGTGCAGTGCTGCTGGCTGGAAAGGTGTGTTTTACAGTGCTCTCTGTGTGTGGATGTGTCATTCATAACACTGCCAGCTGTGCTTTTAAGGGAAAGCACTACAGTAATTCAATTTCTTTGGAAGATAAATCATGTGTCATCTATTTGTAACCAATTTGCAGTAGCAATATTTATAGCTACCAGTCGCACTTCATGTTTTGGTAAATGAGAACCCAGTCTATTTCTAGCTTAGTGTTAATGATGATCACTGAAGGTCTTCTAAAAGAAAATGACACATTTTCAGGATGCATGGATTAACTTTATTCTCGGCGTGCCCATTCATTAACTCACATTTTGACAATAAAAGTTTGTTTGGAGGATTTAATCTGCCAAAAAGTAAGGGAGGGAGTTATTCTGACCCCTCATATGTCAGGAGGATGAAAGAATCAGATGGCCCATGTGGCTTTTCAGCTTCCTGTTATTTTGTTTTCCCTTCACAGCCCAGATCTCTCTTCCTTGCATTAAACTGCAGGATCAAATAAACCAGACATGCTATAATTGGCACAAACAACAAAGACAAACACTTTGTAGCCTTGAGGCCTTGCAGAACCCAGACACTGGTCTTTACGACGTCCTGAACAGAATGTACAGTAATAGCGGGCCCAGTTGGAACAGCTCATTTTAAAGAGACAGTGCCTTTGAGCTTGGCTGGAATAATTTCTGATGTCCTTGTCCCTTGTAATTGGTATGGACTTGTTGGAGGCATCAACAACACTTCCGCCACCGTTATGCAGAGGTAATAGTCTATTTGATTAGTTTACGCTTTTTTTATACCTGTTCCTCACTATGGGGTTGCTAATTCAAGATGCATGCTTTCCTAGTGAGCTGCCAATGCAGTCATTGCATGATTAAGATAGTTTCCAGTCATGAAAAACCCTTCGCTTTAAAATAAAGATTACAATTCAAACAACCTCCCATAGAATATCTTAGGAATAACATCAATCCTTGAAATAATGTATCCCATTAAAATGTATATAGCTCTATAACTCTATATTGGTGGACTTGCAGTCGGTCCAGTACACAAAACACATATATGTTGTGGCGATCTGGTTTAACAAAGGCAGGCGCATCACACAAGGGGAGGTAATCCTCACACAGGCGGAGGGCGGGCGCGAACCCGGGACCTCTTGCCCTAAAGCATAGCTGGCGATACCATTGTTGCAAGGAGCGTATATCGGGCTTGGGTCTGTGTGTGATTAATTCGCCGACCAGCCCTGCTGCTGCCTTCCCCCATACATGCTACACCGTGTGTGTGTATAGGGTGGTCACATCAATTATGGATTTGATGTAGCTTTTTCTTCTGTTCACTCACTTTGCATTTTGTTAATTGATAAATATAAACTATTAACATGTCTATTTTTGAAAGCATTCTTACTTACAGCATTTTTTCACACCTGCCTAAAACTTTTGCACAGTACTGTGTGTATATAGATGGAGAATGATGCAGCATAGCTTGGGAAATGTAATTATAAGACCAGAACAAAGGAGCCTGAAGATTGTTTGTGGTAACAGTATACTAAAGTAAAATAACAGACTTGAGAAGGCATTGCAATCTGTTACTCACAGTTCAGACATGATGAATCTGACCATTACGTTTGCAACTTATACCAGTCAAACAAGAAGCCCTGTGGATACGGCTGTGATGCAATCAGAGACCGCGAGGGCAATGAGCTTCTCTGTGCTGAAAGATGGATTAATGAGGTGGGAATAATGCCCCGAAGTAATACATGTGCTCTTCGCTATGTTAACAATTGAGGCACTGAGTAACTTCTAGCCCTTCTACTTATATTTTTTTTTTAATTATAGAGTGCTAATCAGAGTTTGTTAGCTTCTTTGTTTAGACATGGTTTGAAGATGTAGGCAAGTTTATTTTCTTGATATTTAAAAAAAAACATTCTTCACTTTGAACAGTATGAAACGTATCCTAGGTGTTAGCGACTGGTTGTATTACTGATGATCATACCAACGTATATGGTCACACACCACAAGATTCTGATCCACTGTGTTTTATGTCTGATAGGTCTTTGTTTAAACCCACTGCAGATTGGTAAACGTGACAGGGAAAGCAATGATTTTAAATTACGCACCAACTGCTCATGTAACACAGATGTGTCTAATTTCCTAAAAAGAAAAAAAAAAAAAACTAGCAAAGGACTTCTGTTCTATTTTACAATAAACGTAAGAAATATTGACAGTTAAATTGTCGTCAGTTATCAAATGACCAGATACTAATAACATTTCTTTTTGATCTTCATTTTTACTGAGACCTTGTAAACACAAGTGGGCCTGTTAAACTAGATCCGCATGGCTCGCTGTATCGTTTTCATTTTTTTTTTACCGTACATTCCTTGAATTGTGGGTTATGGGAAGGTTTGGAGTAACCCTGTGTTCAGTAAAAGATTTTATTTTTTTTAACGATTTAACATTTCACCTGTTGAGGTTGGCATGTTCTGTTCATTTCTATAGAGACACTGTAATGCATCACCTTATTAATGCATTCGGAATAGAGGCGGTCGTGTTTCATAGGATTTTTTTTTTTTCTTTTTTTTTTTTTTAATGTCTAATCTGAACATCTGCATTTCCTGTTCCGGAAAACACAGACCATTTGTAAACATTTTTCTTTAACAGGCTTGCAAATAAAAAACATAATTAAGGCAAAGTTGGAATCAGAAGATTGTTAATTATTAGCATATGAGGGAATTGTGTTCTACTGTGCAATGTGGTCTCTCATGCTGGGACCTCAGAACTCTTTTTGCAAAAATGTTTGTCAAAAAAGCAGCCAGTCAATTATTATTTTTTCACTCATGCAAGTTATTCAATTTTTCTTAGCTCTGGTCAGTGACACCCACTGAACCAATATTAGTAATTTTGGAATAGCAGGTGAATAATATCTTGTGAAGCTGCAGTCCCAGGTTTGCATTAGAACAGCAGTACTAACTCAATTGGTTGTCATTGCTTGGCTTGGTAATCTTTGGACTAAGTTTCTGTTCAGAATGTTGAGGAACTAGTTTTATTTTTCTCTTTGCAGAGAAAATCACCCCAAACTGGTTACAAACCTGCCAGCAGTTTGACCCAACAATACAGTATATAGGCTTATTTATGGATCATATACATGACACATTTGTATAATTGCATTGTAAACATTACCTTTCTGATAGAAGTCAGCAAGAGTTAAAAATTTTGGGTAGAAATAGATGCATATGCTAAGTAAGTAATTTGGTTGAAAAAAAGATGGGGAATAAGGAAAATAGTAATACAAGTCATCAATTACCATTCCTCGTTGTGTTTTAATTGAAAATTCCTTTTTTTCTCATCGGTACCAATTTCGATAAAAAAAGTTATTCCTGTGTTAAAGTGTAGCAGTGATTTAGTGCACATTAATATTAAAGAATGGTCAGGACATTCTGCAATTAATTATCATTCTCATGCAATCTGGGTCTTGAGAACCAAGATGGTAAATTTCTGTTGCAACCCCAAACCATCACACTCCCACCACCTGCTTGACGGTTGGGATGAGGTTCTTCTGTTCGAACACAGTGTTTGGTTTTCGTCAAACATAACGTTTCTCATTGAGACCAAAAAGTTCTACCTTTGATTCGTCTGTCCAGAGAACATTGTTACAGAAGTCTTGTGGATCATCTATGTGCTCTTTGGCGACCATCAGACGGGCAGCAATGTTCTTTTAGAGAGCAGTGGTTTCCTCCTGGATGTCCTTCCATGAACACCGTTCTTGTTTAGTCTTTTTCCGATAGTTGAGTCATGAACACTCACATTAGCCAAGGCGAGAGTGGCCTGCAGATCCTTGAATGTTACTCTGGGGTTCTTTGTGATTTCCTTGATGATTTTCCGGTTTGTTCTTGGAGAGATTTTGGTAGGACGACCACTCCTGGGTAGAGTGACTGTGGTCTTGAACTTTCTCCATCTGTCTGACAGTGGATTGGTGGAGCACCAAATCCTTAGAAATGTTTTTTTAACCCTTTCTAGACTGATGAGCATCAACAACTGTTTTTCCGAGGTCCTCAGCGATTTACTTTGATTACACCGTGTAACAATTTTTTTTTTTTTGTTCCTGGGTAGTAAGTGTTATTTCCTAATTGCTTATGCCTCAAAAGTATAGAAAATGGCTATTATTCCCCACAAACTTTGCTTTTGTGACCAGGACAGTGATATTTCAAAATATCACTATTTCCAATAGGAAAACGGGCAAATGTGTGTCTTGTCATTTACATAAAGTCAGAAAAAAACAACATATGAATCCAAATTAACATGTATTTATACTAAAGTAATACAAATATGACTACAAAAGATTTAGAAGTGAGTAGTTTTTCGAGATTTACGATTATACTGTAATAACACTTACTACCCAGCAACAAAAATTGTGTTACATAGTGTTATGGCATGACGTGTTTCCACACCCCTGCATGGTGAAGACCAAACTCACAAAGTTTCTGATCTTTGAATAGGGTGGGGCCTCCCAAACTCACCCCTGAAGATCTACCTAATTATTTAAACACCTGATTCTAATTATCCCCTTAATTGAGCTGATAAAACCAGGGGTTCACTTACTTTTTCACATACCCTGAATCTTAATTACTCATTGTTTGTCTAATTCATCCATAATTTTGTTTCAAAAGACATGAAATTGGTTAGTATAAAAATATTGAATATTTAAGAAAAGACTGGTTTTGATTCAAGAAGGCTATCATGTTAAAACGATGGAGTTTCCATAATTATCATTGGGGTTTACAAACTTTTTCTCAGCACTGTATATATATATATATATATCTATATATATATATATATATATATATATATATATATATATATATATATATATATATTCCTTGGGTGTGTGGTGAAGTACAAGGATTGTTGTATTATTAGTGTATTATTGTATTATTGTTTTATTACATGAGATTTGTTTGCTTATTGCTAATATTGGACTCGACTTTTGCCAAGATAAAATTAAATAATATAGGCATAGGTTTCCAATTTGCCCAGTATTGATGGCTGAAGTGTAATGCTGGCTCCTGGGACCAACCAAAGTGTGGTCTCCCTAGCGCCTCAGCATGGCAACCATCTGGAATGAGCTGGGTGGAGCCCTTCACAGGGGTCATCAGGTGATTATGAATATGATACATATGTAATTCTAATTATGTCTCAGACAACCAGCCACCTAAATGTGGCGCTACATTTGCAAAATCTTGGGACTAAGACAATGGTCAGATGCGTGGCAACTGACAGGTTGATATTGAATTATTCCAGCCTTTTTTTTCATCTAGGTAGTTTTATGCGTTATTTCTTTGTTTATTTTGTTGCGTCATTGTTCAGTTGGCATGCGGTTTTAATGCATTTTCTTTTTTAGTTTCTTGCTTTTGATGCCTCTCAGTTTTCTTTTCTACAAAAGAAGTTCCAGAATAGCAGGCCTGCATTTTCTTTTTAAATGAGCCTTAAAGTTAATACCCCAAGCATTACACACTTGATTCAGAAGTCTTCTACGAGGTCTGCCACACACAGCTTCTTATTAGAGAAACCCTATCACTCTTGTCAGCTGCGCTTGTGAACTCCCCAGTCCAGCCTCCCATTACAGTCTGGGGTATGAAAAAACCCTGCTTCATTCAGCCTTGTGGGTCTATTGGATTGCCACTGTTTGGGGAAAAAATTGAATTATACATAGAAGTATTTTTTTTCTTTTCCTTTTTGGATAAAGTCCATGCATGTAGTTTGATCTTTATTTTATTAAATGCAGTGCAACAGTTGATTCAAGGGTCAGACAAAATTGTTCCAATGTGTCTGCATTATTAACAGTATTTTGCTTCCAATTTCTAACCAGGCTATTTACTTATTTATATATTGTTATTCTTTTTAAATCTTCCTTTCTGGATAGCCTTTGGCTCACCTTACACTTTAAGCCGAGTGTTAAGCTAATGTGGCCTTGTTTTTCCTGGAGAGGTTTTTACATTCAATCCTTTTTTATTTTTGTTTTGTATTATTAGCATTGAAGACTTCCCTCAACAATTTGTTATATCAGCAGTCATGAGCCATGTCTGCTCTGGGAACTGCTTTAAGTCATGCCCCTTACATTATGTCATGTAGTGTATATATAATGTCAGTTATAATTTCTCCATTTTCAGACCCCCATACAGCCACTGTAGCTGTAACTACCTAACCACCACACGACTGCTTCACCAGGGGACTGTGCCCTCTCAGACTGTTCACACAGCTTTACAAGGATGCATTAAGAGCCAGGCCACTTTAGTGGACAAGACACTGTGCGGACTCTGCGGCAGAGAAGATTATCCTCCAGTTGTGGAAGGACTGTGGCGAGTGCTGTGCTGCAGGACGGGGCAGCATCCTAACAGTTAAAATGCCAGGAGCAGCTATGTGTGATGTCGTCATACCACCCATATTACTTCTTTATAAAATAGTGCAGTATCAGTAACTGCTTGAAGTGCATTAGGCGGAAAACTATAGGCAATTTAGGAGTACTTATTTTTACAAATTGAAAAATGTCTCGCAGGACAAACAAATGCAAGAAATGGAAAACTGTAACCTTTATAATATCTAATGCTGTTCTTGATAAAATAAGAAGTGAAAGTGATGGAGTACAGTGAGTAGAGAGCAGTGATGCTGTGTGATAGAACTTGGATTATTGCAGGGGTTCCCAGGCTCTGATACAGTGCTTATCAGTTTTTGTTCAGTATTTGGCAGACAATGTATTGTTTTGTGTTCCCATGTTTTTATGAAATGATCATTTGGGAGTCTGGCATTTTGTGAGATGAGGATGTACTGTAATAAAGTAAGTGTGTTGAATTGCATCACAGGACTCAAGGTGTGATATTAAATTAAAATATATTAAAGAAGAGTGACATTGCATGCTGTTTATATGCAGTTGTCTGTAACGGTAATAAAGAGATTATATTAGGAAGAGCTTCCAGGTGGTGGACTGCACTGCCAACAGTTGACTTTGTCAAAATTGAATTTAAACTGTTTCTCTTTAATAGAGAATTTAATTTAATATCTAGAAATATATTATATTTAGATTTTCTTCTGTTTTACATTGGCCCTTTAAACTGAATTCTAAACTCTGTTTTTCTTTCATTTCTGTACACGTGTTATATTTTGTTCTGTACAGCACTTTGATATACTTTTTGTATGAAAGGCAATATATAAGTAAAGTATTGATTGATTGATTAATACTAATAATCCTCATTTAAAAAAAAGATTATTATTGTGTGAAGCATTTTTGCAAATGATATGCTGTAAGTAAGGCTGACAGTTGGTAAACTGGTTAAGTGCTAATGTTTGTTTTTGTGCATGGCATTGGCATAGTGTTGTATTTAACAATGATTTTCAAAGCATGCCTGTGGCAAAGTGCCCACCCCTGTGTGTATTTTGTGTTGTATGTTGTGTGTTAATGTTGGTGTATAGTCATTGGAACACGGGATATAAACAGGTCTGTGTAACATGAGTGTTTAAAATGTATATTTGTATTTAGGCACGAGGATTTCACAGCACTTCATGTACAAGTAAAAAGTTGTAATGTAAAAAGTAAAAAGTAATGTTAAAACTGTACAATGCACTAGTAAGACCTCATCTTGAATATTGTGTGCAGTTCTGGTCACCTCGCTATAAAAAAGATATTGCTGCTCTGAAAGAGTGCAAAGAAGAGCGACCAGAATTATTCCGGGCTTAAAAGGCATGTCATATGCAGACAGGCTAAAAGAATTGAATCTGTTCAGTCTTGAACAAAGAAGACTACGTGGCGACCTAATTCAAGCATTCAAAATTCTAAAAGGTATTGACAGTGTCGACCCAAGGGACTTTTTCAGCCTGAAAAAAGAAACAAGGACCAGGGGTCACAAAGGGGCATTCAGAACAGAAAATAGGAGGCACTTTTTTACACAGAGAATTATGAGGGTCTGGAATCAACTCCCCAGTAATGTTGTTGAAGCTGACACCCTGGGATCCCTCAAGAAGCTGCTTGATGAGATTCTGGGATCAATAAGCTACTAACAACCAAACGAGCAGGATGGGCCGAATGGCCCCCTCTCGTTTGTAAACTTTCTTATGTTCTTATGTTCTAAGTAATAATATGTGAGCACGGGGAATTGCACTTTATTAATTCAAGTGCAGTTGTACCGCTGCTCCAATTGAATGATTGATTAGCAATCAAGTCTCGATACAGCTGCATAAAAGCTGCATGTTTTCACTCACTCGGGGTTGTGTGTTCAGTGAGTGGAGAACGGGATTGGAGACGGAGACGGAGTTAATAGTTAAAATACAAGCTCACTGTGTTTTGTCTGTATAATCCGTTTTGTTTGTCTTTTTGTTTTGGCTACGAGTGCCATGTCGTTTGTCTTTCAACCTTTTATTTTCTCTCTGTTTCGTTTTTAAATACTGTGCTCCATACCCCACCTCTCTGTTGTTATTTTCTGGTTCCTAGTTCTGGTCTGATGTCACCCACTGCAGCCGTCTTTGTGACAGTGCCTCATTTATGTGGAATCTTTCATAGGCATAGCTGCAGTTATTAGTTAACCAATTGGGCGCTTATTTGAAATAGGCGTAGGGGTTTTATTAATGTTATTAATTATTAATTGATTTTAAAAATGGAAATATTCAAATTATCTTTCTACAGATTAGGTTTAGAGACCGGCAATGCAGACTAGATTATTTGGGACCCGAAATCTGACTATTTTTTTTTTTTTTTTTTGGGGGGGGGGGGGGGGGGGGGGGGGGTTTCATTTGATAACTTTTGAGAATTATCTGCTTTATTGTGACCTGACTAACATATGGCTTTGCTAAGGAGTACATTTTAAAACAAAACAAGGTCGAACATGTTGGTTTACAGAGCTTGGAAGAAGGAATTAGCCTCAGAAATGTGGGGTCTGATTCAAGAAACTCCAGCCTTTCGCTTTCTGGCATCAGCACCTAAATAAAATGAATGACCGAATGAATAAATCACTGCCGCACTATGTAACAGGTGTCATAGTCTAATTAGAGTGTTTCATATTAAAGCTTGTTTTGAAGCTTTTCTTCTTTTACCATTGCAAGTATGGGATTGAAGAGGACCATAGTCAGTGTAGCTGAGTGCCTGCAGGTTGGCTGGCAGCTATTGCCCACAAGGAGGTAAACACAAATGAAGAGCTTGTTACAGAAAAAAAAAAAATCTGTAACCATTGGAAGGATTACAAGGCAAGATGTTTATAGGAAAAATCGTATTGTTTTTCACCGGGCCTGGATTATTTTACATGTGCTGTCAAAAAAACGGGGCTTTATGGTGTAAAATGTTTTGAAAAATTCTCCTCTGTTTAGTCTTTTATCCCAAGGTAGTGAGAATAGAAGCTTGCGGTGTTATTCATACTTATTTTGACCTTTACCCTTTTTAAAATGATGGAGAGTTAAAGTGTGCCAGCTGTGGTTCCTCTCCCTCGTGTGTGTGTGTGTGTGTGTTTGAAAAACATCATGTCATGGAGAGCAACTTCCTATGCAGCAACTGGCAGCATTTTATCGAAACCTTACACTGCTTGAACGTCGTTAAGACAAGGAGAAGCTAATTAAGCAGTATGAGCAAAGCAAAACATAACCATGAACACAAATGCCTTCACCAGATGATTCTGTGAAGGCCGTAAAAAAAAAAAAAAGGTCTAAAACTGTTCCTGTTTTCCTGGCGGAAGTATTACTAGGTGTTGGCAAGATGCAGAGCCGTTTTGAACCTTAATGGTTCAGAGGTGGCGTTTTATTGGCACAAATCCAGTGGTAGCCCAATTAGAGACAAGGTTGTATTACCCAATACTGTGTAACCTATAGCACCATCACAACGGGAGCACTTCATTTCTGTTCCATTTCTTCAGAGCACTCCATTTCCATGCCGTTAATTGAGTGTTAGCATTCGAGGAGACAGGAACAACTCTGTGCCTTGTATGAAGCACTCACACATTGGGAACGCAATTGGTTTTCTTTAGTTATCACACATGTTGAATCTGTAAACAGAGAGGGACTTCAAATCCACAAAGATTTAGTAGTGCTGTTTAACTAATCAACTGTTTTGTATTGACAAATGCCATCAGTGTTACAAAATGCAATAGGTCCTTGATACAAAAATGCTGTGCTGTGCACAGACAGAAAAGTGGAATGGCAGCCAACACAGGTTAGCAGTGGTTCAGTAACAGTGAGAATAGTGTGATTGTTCCTTTTGGTTGACTTGAGTTGGTGGACATACCTTGGCTCTCTGACTTGAAATTGTGTTTGTTTGTTTGTGTTTGTTTTTGTTTTCCTTTTTATTTTCCCCTTCATAGCAATCCTGGAGAAATGATGGTTCAGGAAAAGTGCTCATTGTATGCATTTTGTAAAAGCTATCAGTCTCCTGTTTGGAGCACATTTGAAGAGGTATGAAATAACGTTATGTTATAAAACTAGCAAGGAAACATATACAATATATATATAGTTTTATTTGCTGCTCGGTGTTGCTAAGTTGCTTCTTGCATGTATATAACCAATTTCACTTTTTTTTTTTATTTCAGCCTTTCCCCTTGTTTTAAAAATCAACTCCCAGTGTCTATCAGTGGCCTAGTTGTGATGTTTAAGCATGACATTTCAGGATTTTCTGAAGTTTCTTCATACCTGGTTCATACCCATCCAGATGCAGTTAAGCGTTAGAACGAAGGTAGAATGGCTCTACATAGGTGACTTTTTATCTATTAAGTATTTGTGAGAACAGGATACGACCATTTAGTCTTAGTAAACATATTCAACATACTCATGTAAAAATGGTAGCCTCTTATTGACATGCAACAGAACTTGGATTGACGTTTAAATGTGTATCATTTAGATCATGTATGTCACCCAGGCTAAAAAACCTACTGGAATTTCCCCAAAGCACTGTTTCTTTTACCAGAAGCGAAACATGTGTACCATTTGTTAATTAACAGCGATGACACATCTAGTATACAGTACATGTTTAGCTCTGCATTGAGTGATGATGATGTAAGACCAAGACATCCAATTAAAAGCCCAAAACCAACTATATACTATTATATTATATATATATAATAAATTAAATATATATATATATATATATATATCTAAAATATATATATATAGATAATATATATATATATAATATGAATGTACGACTATTTTGAAAGCAGAAACAAAACTACTGTAGCGTAAAGACTGATCCACGAGAACATTTGAAATGCACAAAGCAGGAAGAAGTCGGTTATTTTGTAAATGATTGATATTGTAACCCTTACGGAGCGATCATTATCCTGTTGTCACCACAACAAACTATCTACCAGGTAATGACAGCTGTCCCAGACAGTGATGCTTAATACATGTCTGCCTGTATACTTGTTTTGGCATTTGACCAATTAAAATCCTAAAAAGGCTAAAGAACACAAGAAAATGCCTTTGTGAGAAGCACTGCAATCCCTGGTGTGCAATACTGTAAATACATGGGCAGTATCAGTGTTTATAGAATACAAGAAATAAATAGGGTTATTCCTGACCAGTCACAACATGAATATCTGTCGTAAATGGAATGCTTCAGTAATCCTTTTTTTTTTTTTTTTTGCAGTACAGGTTAATAAACTGTTTGTCTTGTATATTATAATTTAAAAATGAAAACACACATAACATGCCTTGGTTATTTAAAACACATTTATTTTGAGTGCTAAAAAGTGCTAAAGCTTATAGTAACATCTTCTGTAGACTGAGTTTACAATTAAGGAAAATAAGTCTAATGTCAATGTTCTACAGCTTTATAAAATAGTATAGTGATATAACTTAATTTATGAAGATAGATTATGTGGTGCCCAATAATAATAATATTAATAACAACAATAATAATTGAAAACATTTTGCAGTCATGGGATGTTTCTAATTTCCCGTTTGACTATAAATTACAGTTTTGAAACAGTCCTTTTTGTTAAAGAAGTATTCCCCTCTCAGAACTATAAGTCTGATCCATACTCATCATGGGAGCCATACAGCAGGTATTGCCATTGATTTATGTTCTGTGCTTGACCCTGAGTTGTCATAGAAATACCTTATAACTTTATAGAATCCCTGCACATCGTCTACTGCTGCAGCTTGTATGGGGTTGCTACGCAACCAAACCATTTGTGCCATGAAATGTCTTTCTAGAGACACTGATGAGGTATAGAGCCGCAGATCAACCATGTGTCAAAGTACTGATTAGAGGAGAAACCTCAAAATGGAGTGAGGTAACCAGTGGAGTACCACGGGGATCAGTATTGGGTCCTCTGTTCTTCCTAATCTACATTAATGATTTAGATTCTGTTATAGTAAGCAAACTTGTTAAATTTGCAGACGACACAAAATTAGGAGGAGTGGCAAACACCGTTGCAGCAGCAAAGGTCATTCAAAATGATCTGGACAGCATTCAGAACTGGGCAGACACATGGCAAATGACATTTAATATAGAAAAGTGTAAGGTACTGCACACAGGCAATACAAATGTCCATTATAAATACCATATGGGAGACACTGAAATTGAAGAAGGAATCTATGAAAAAGATCTAAGAGTTTATGTTGACTCAGAAATGTCTTCATCTAGACAATGTGTGGAAGCTATAAAAAAGCCAACAAAATGCTCATATAGTACAAAGTTTTGTATTTAAATCAAGGGATTACAATGCATTATTAAGACCTCATCTAGAATGTTGTGTTCAGTTCTGGTCACCACGCTGCAAAAAGGATATTGCTGCTCTAGAAAGAGTGTCATAAACAGCGACCACATTTATTCCAGGTTTAAAAGGCATGTCATATGCAGACAGGCTAAAATAATTGAATCTATTCAGTCTTGAACAAAGAAGACTACGCGGCGATCTGATTCAAGCATTTCAAATCCTAAAAGGTAATGACAGTGTCGACCCAGGTGAGTTTTTCGACCTGAAAAAAGAAACAAGGTCACAAATCGAGATTAGATAAAGGGGCATTCAAAACAGAAAATAGGAGGCACTTTTTTACACAGAAAATTGTGAGGGGTTGGATCCAACTCCCCAGTAATGTTGTTGAAGCTGACACCCTGGGATCCTTCAAGAAGCTGCTTGATGAGATTCTGGAAATTGAGTTCACATGTTTCTTTATTTCCACGATCTCACTGATTTTCTTAATGAATGCCAGTGCATGTGATTATCAGAGCCAGAAGTTTCAAAATTGCCAACTATGGTCAAAATGTGAAAACGTTCTAACTGTAATTACATAAATGATTTGTTGGGTATTTTAAAGCTCGCCCTTGTACACTCATGCATATTTCTTAGTGCTGCAGCATTGACCTTTCCAACTGCTTTAACACTTGTCTCCCTTTTCGACCATTACAAAGGGCTGTCCTGTGTTTGTACAGAATCCTTCCCATCACTAGAAACATTAAGGGTTATGTAAGAGGGATTCATATAACTGTAAGCTTACACTTAGTATTTCATTTTTATTTATTTTTTTTGTTAGATGTTATTTCTGTGCCTCAGATCCCATCACACAACCAATGAGAAAGTTACCATTGTTCTGCTTCCCCCTATGGGGTGAAATACATTATCAGCATGTCTCACATCACGTGTCAAACGATACTGTAGTGGTGATTTGGAATGTGGAAGGGGTGGACTGATGCCAGGACACCAGGGTGTGAACTGACATGGGACTATGATATCCAAAGAAGAGCAGACATGCAGAACCCACACCTGAACTCATACACCATGCTCATACACCATGCTCGGAATTTTGATAAAGGAGACAGTTCTCCCTGCAGAATCCCCAGCAGCTCTCCATATAGAGCCTGCACCACTGAGGGTCTCATCTACTGTCCAACCTTGACATAACCCCTGAGATATCCCGAGATCAGGCTACAAGGTGGTATGGCTGCAGACAACAAGCTGTTCAATTAATCCTTACTTGACCCACAGACTCTTAGAGCCTCGTGATTTAAAGTTTGGTGGAAAGTTACCAGTCACCAGCTTCCTGTTCCACTACAATTAAGTGTGTATATTTACTCTAATGCTTTGTTATTGGAATCAGGTCATGGGCACTTTACATCTGCATCAAAGCAGCCCCCAGACTATGGTCCGCATCGGTTGATTTAAATTAATAATGATATACTCCAAGTGCTGTATTAAAAGTAGCTCTCTTAAAACACGGAAGTGCAATTAGTTTAAGAAAAAAGCATAATATTTTGCTGTGGGTAATCAAAATAAGGTGCCTTTGTTATGACCTGAAGAAGAACTCCCTCATCACGATCGACAGTCTGCACTTTAAAGAGACCGAGCCACAAAAAAATTCTTCATCTGGAATTTAGAACCTGGGCAGACTGTACATTGTAAATGTATTAATTAGTGACCAGGAAGCTAAAGCATATTAGATTCTGAAAATCAGTAGTAAAGAAACCTTCCTGTTGCTAAAACAAAAGCTTAAGTTTACTAGGGGGTGGTAATTATTTAAAAAACTAATTCTGGAAAGGTTTTATTTTTTTAACATCACCATTTCAAAGGTGGCTCACAACAGATTCTTACCAGAAATGATAAGTGCTCCAGCAGACACTGAAAATAGCAGTATTGTAGCCACCTAATAATCTGGTAATCACTTTGACTGAACATTACATACTCAATGTAGGCCAAGTCACATTGTTTCTTTTCCTGATTTCTAGCTCTCATACACTATCACGGTAAGAAACCACAGTACATATTTCCACAGTCAACATGATTAATAAGAGGCTATTTGTCTTTGCGTCCACTGAGGAGTTTCAGAAAGGTGGGGTAATGTGTAGAGCTCCTGAGCTGAAGAGTGATTTAGGTGAGAGCCTTTTAAGAGTATTATTATTTTTATTAGATAGAAACACTTTTTATTAAAGAATAGGAGGAAATAAAATGTCTGTTTAATCTGTTGTTGGTGTTACTGAATGACAGGATGATTCTATAAAACCTCCATTAACCACATCGTTTCGGTCCATTGTTAATATTGGCAAAATGTTTATTAACGCTCAACACTTAGTCCTCCATTCTCTGCCCATATTTGTTAAAGAAGTATTCCCCTTGACATCTGTTTAGACTACACTTTGATAAAATACTCTATACAGGACCCAAGCCTCCACAAACCCATTTTCTTCTTGCATTCTTTCTGTCTTTGTGTTATCCTCATATTGTTATTTGTCTCTCTGTAGAAAAGATTAAAAAACAGGTGTTTTCCCTGTTGTCCCTATCCTAAAAGTCATAGTTTTATAGCCAGATAATAGAGTGCCTACGCTATAAATGCATGTGTGTAGATTTATAAGATGCTGTCTTTCTGTTACATCTTCTTACTGGTAAATCTGCTCTGCTCAGAATTTTTTTTTTTTTTCATTTTTAAAAAACTTTAACATAGTAGCATGCAAGGTGTTGGCAGACCGATTGATATTCAGTTTGGGCAGTTTGATTAATGGTACGATTTAATCTCAGAATCCACATCAGCAATCTAAGCTAGACACGATCAATTGAATAAACTAGGCCAGTCCAGATGTTATTCAGATAATATGCGCCAAAAATATTGCACTGATTTCCAGAGGAATATGGCTTTCCGAGTTTATTTTTGCAGCAGAGTTTTTTACAGTGTGGACTAAAACTAAGGGAAAAGAGCTTCTTCTCTGTGAAGGCAAAAGCAGCTGTTACACACTGCCTGTGTGTGCTTCATTGCTACCAGGGAGCTACTGCCCTCAGATCTGGAGGAGCAGCTTTCCCAGGAGGAATGAGAGGTGTAGCCTCAGGGTTTGCTTCTTTCTTCTGAAGCCAATGCATATTGCCCTTATTGAAAATGGCTATGTAGTGTTTTCAGCAGCCATTTTACTTCAGGCATGTTAGAGCATTATCCAGCACCTCTCTAACTGGATCCAGTCTTGTCAACACTGTCTGGACCATACATTTGGTCTCGGTCTCTGCATCAAGAACAGCCTTGAAGCCTTGATTGGCCTGTCTGTGAAAGAAAGTCACAAATGTTTGTAAATGTAGATTTTTGTTTAGTTTGGTTTTGTTTCCTGAAATATCTGCTTTAAAATGATTTTCTTTATACACATGCCTACGATGTGACGTGTCCTGCAAAGATTACTGAACTTTTCAAAGCAAATATTTGTTTTGCTGAAAACAGACAGTGTAGTTTTATAAATGGAAGGTACTGGGTGGCATGCTACTATTGTAAACTAAGAGCTGGAAATATTAGGTCAAAAGAAAAACAAAGTTCAGACATACAGTACTGTAATCTAAATTCCACCCACGCAAGGTTAAAAGGGGCATCTGCCAGTCTGCTTATTAAACAGAAGAGCAGAGATAAATATTTTACAAAAGTAAAACAAATATCTTCAAAGCAACTAGAAGGTGTTTGCTTTGTAATCTTTTTGGCATTGTGAAGTAATGAATACAAGCAAGATTGGTTTAGAGAACAGCTTATTGTTTGTACAGCATAACAACCTGCCAACAACAGTAAAAATAAATAATAATAATAATACTTAGTGCAGGTATACAAGGAAAAGCGCCTGTAATTTTGTCGTCATCCTGCTTCTCGTACACTTTAAACCTGTAAAAAGCAACGGTTGAAGATTGATTGTCACTGACATTCTTTTCTAAACAAAAAGGACGGGATATAATGGAAATAGGGATTTATTTGGCATCTACTTTTTGCATTAGTGCACTGCAGGTCATTATTCATCCTGAATGTGGGAACACATGGCCTCTTGGTGACATTCTATTCTTGACTAATGAATATAGCAGTAACACTGTGAGAACCTTCTGAGGATTTCTACTGGGAGCTCATCCACTGTGAGTTATCTCTCTACTTTGGGGGGTGTTGTTTTAAAATGTGATTGAGTGAAGTGACCTCAGGGGTGAAGAAAGAGCCCAGCTGCAGACTTCTTGAGCCTCTTCACTGAAGAGTCTCCTAGCATGCAGCCAGTGGAGTCAGACACCCGTAAAACTGGTTCTATTCACAAACGGTTTTAATGAAATCTTTATTGTGATATTCACACCCAAAAGTCATCTGCACAGTAGACCCCTGAGAGTTGCAAACCCCACACTTGTGGACTGACTGGAACCCGCCACTTTGATCCAGTAAGAGGACTTGTGGCTACTGAAAAAGATCTGAAGAGGCTGGAGATAGTCATATACAGCTCCCGTTGCTTATGCTTTTTTGTTTAGTTTTTATTCCTCAGGTTAATGGATCATAGTTACTCTTATGAAAGTTTACCACACTATTGTTGCACTATATTTTTGCACTTTCACCATGCTTTTTTAATGGTTATACTATGCATTTACCATAGTTTACCCTGGTTTGTCAGTTTTTTTTGTTTTTTTTTAATAAGATCTACCTTACCTATCTGTGCTTCACAGTGCTTGTGTGTGCTTTACCATGCTTTAACTGTGCTTTATTACACTTTGCTTTGCTTTTACTATATGAAACGTATGAGGGTGCGAACATTTCAGACTAGATCTAGTTGCATCACACATATGCAGTGGTTTCTGCATCCTCTGCTTGGTTCTCCTACTCAGAACCCATTGTGGTGCTAGGTTGCATGCAAAAAAATTGGTTAGACTGAATGACCTAATCTGGTTAGCCACAGTGGGTTTTTTTTCCTGACCGACTGGCATTTCCACCAGCCTCAAACAGGTGGCATGCCTCCTCCCTGTATTACACACTGTAGACTTTCATCTCAAGTGAGTCAAGGGTCAGCATGACTGTACATTAGCTAGAAGATAATAAAATGCAGCAGCTATTATTTTTTTTCTTTCCTTTTTTCATGGACATATTCCTCAAGTAAGGACTTCATCGCAGTGTAATTAGATTTGTTTTGTACCATTAAGAAATCGAAATAAACGATGATCTAATACACAAACATTTTGACATGGTGACTTTTATGATTGAGTCTAACACATATAGGTGCTTTTGTACCCTGGTTCATATCTCAAAGTTAAAGTTATTGCTAACTTTAAAAGCATATGATTCTCTTAAAAACATCACAGTGATAATACAGTAGCTTCTGCATAAATTGAGGGGAACATAATTATGTTGGTACAGTGTCTGTGTCAGCTGTTTTTTTTCCTCCTTCAAAAGATGTCTCTTTCTGACATGCCAAACTCAGTAAGTGCAGTTTTCCCCCAGATCAGTCCATTAGTGTTAACTGCTTCAAGGTTAGGAACAGAAGTTCTTTAGAAAAGTTTTCCAATTTTCAAACAATGTTACTATCTTCTTATGAAAATGCATCCTGAGAAAAATTAAACCATGCATTCCTGTTTAAAAAAAAAAAAAAAAAAACTCTCCATCACAGAAGAATCCATCCATTCTCTGCCTAATGTTTCAGCATGTACAGTGCAGGTCTGTTGTGGATGGCAGAAAAGGTTGAGTATCTTTAAGGAGGCATCAGTTATCAAGTTGTATTTACTTTTATGTTGATGTGTTGTTTTAATTATTATAATTTTTTGTTACAGTATTGTTATTGAATTGATATATATTTTTTTGTAATCAGTGACAAGTAAAAAAAAGAATAAACTTGGAAGAAATGTAAGTTGGAACCTGCACAATACATCGGAAACCACCTTGCTGTATTCTTCCCTCTGTATTAAAATGAATAGGATAACATTCCCATGTTGTATTTCATTGAAAAATCCTTGAGATGCCGACATGTGCTGTGACTAACTGTGGTACAGTACAGTGTATATGGCAAGTTGTGTATTATTAGCTACATCCTGCCAGATGGCTTTTCTGTAAGGCTTCTAGTTAAAAATGTTCAAGTATTATGTATTTACTGGTCTCCCAACACATTTAGCTCTACAAACCAAGTTAAAAATGAGAATTTAAAAATTGCCATTTTCTCTGTTAAAGTAGTGAATAGTCAGGAACACACAGAATGCGAGCCTGCGAAACATGTACTTTTCTGACAAATAAACCACACAATTGTGACCAAGTGTAAGCTGCTTGTCTGCGGCTCATAGTTTTTTGACTCTGGCATTTAACAGTGGTTTATTTTCCTACATGTATTATATTATTATTATTATTATTATTATTATTATTATTATTAAATCGTTCAGCCTCTGCCTTCATATTGAAGTAGCAGTACTAAAAAATCATTGCCGTGTCTCGTCTCTTTCAACAGGCAAGAAGCACTGCTAGCGGCCATCAGTGAAAAAGACGCAAACATTGCCTTACTGGAGCTGTCTTCATCCAAGAAGAAGAAGACTCAGGAAGAGGTGATGGCACTGAAGCGGGAGAAGGACAGGCTGGTTCACCAGTTGAAACAGCAGGTGAGTCGCTGCTCCTGCACTCGCTAAAAGTCCTTTCCATTTTCCTATCTATGAAGTTTGGATCACCAGGAAATATTTGTCTGCCAAGAGACCATGAGCATAATTGAACCACAGCTTAAAAATGCAGATGGCCAGCGCTGTTGAATGGTGTCTTTTCATTTCCAGTGAAAAAGGCTAATTGGTAGGAATGTCCGGCTCTAGAGGAGATTGTGTTCTATTAGCATCCCAGCGTATTGACTAGTGCTGCTGTCTGCCAAGTGCAAGGGACTGGTTGTGATCTGCGTCATTTCATCAGATGGCCATACTCTCTCAGAACAAATGTGGAATATTTCTTGCCCGATTTTTGTCAAATTTGAGAAATATGTTTGTTTGTTTGTTTGTTTTTTAACATCTGGCTTGATTAGAAAATGGTATTGGTTTTATTTATAAGTTGAAAATGTGCCTAGTACACTTTTTTTGTTTTGTTTAAGGCATCAATTACATGTTCTGTGTCTAATCTTTCTGATGTATGTTTATAATAATGATATAAACAAGTGACTGTTGTGTTAATCTTGTACCCTGGACGGTGTTAGGCACTAGGATCTTGACACTGCCTTGTGTGAACCTGTGTCTTTCTGCTATCATACTGTATCAACTGGCAGATGTTTAAAGCAGGTAATACATGGCACTCTAGTTCTTTTACATATGCTGCCACTCAAGTGGCTAAATAATTGAAATAATACAGTAATTTACAGTTTAGAAAAACGCCTTCCCATAATTACTTCTAAAATATCACTTTTATGAATTAAGAAAAAAAACACCAATTTACAAATAATAAAATAATTCTATTCAAGTGATCTTACATATGTATTCTTAGATTTGTAAAATGAATGAATGTGTTTCTGCTAATGGGCTAAAAGGCTTTGTGAATTGCCAGTACGATAGAGGTGATTCCTGATGCAGGGGGCATGGCAGAGCTATCAGAAATAGACATATCTGGAGGTAGAGAGGTCCAATGACGGGTGAGCACCTGGTCTTTGATACTGCATGACATCCCTGCAGTACAGAGAAACACCTGCCTCTGACAAAGAAGATGACCCTTTTGATCCCCCTTTTTAAATACAAGATCCTTCCTTTTAACTAATTTCACTGTTTAATCACTGTTTATCTATTTAATCACAAACTGAAATGGCTGCTAATTGAGCTGAGCTGTAAATCTTAGCAGCCCTTAATTGCAAACTGAATGGTAACTATGCAGTATTGTTTGTCCTTCATGGCTAAGATTTATGGCATTTAATTTTGGCCGCAGATAAAAAGGCGTGTGCAGTAATTACTATTCTTAAAGCAAGATGCCAGTTGTAAAAAGACGACTGGTAGCTTTATTCGATCTTGTGTATCACTGGTGTTTGCAGTGTGTTTGTTTGT
Organism: Polyodon spathula; assembly: GCF_017654505.1. Taxonomy (NCBI): domain Eukaryota; kingdom Metazoa; phylum Chordata; class Actinopteri; order Acipenseriformes; family Polyodontidae; genus Polyodon; species Polyodon spathula. The sequence goes on along the minus strand of NC_054549.1, from coordinate 36,297,044 downwards.
ATGTATATGTGTGTGTATTCAAGACTGTGTTAGACCCCTTATCTAGTTTTCTTTCTGATTCAACACATGTGCTGTGTGTGGGCCAGAGATACACACACTTTTAGCACGGGATTAAGCTATATATTACTAACAGTGGCACATTAACAAAAACAGCTTCCTGTGCTCATTATAATCATATTATAGCTTCACAGGGCTTGTGAAGAAGTTTACAAATTGTTGTGTAATTAAGAAGCATCTGCTTCTGAAGCCAATAACCACATCACAAGGGCGGATCACTGTAGCACTGTGATGCTGACAGGGGCTAGTTCAGTCATTTCGCTTCTGAATTTGAGCTCTTAACACAAGTTGATAAGTGCATGCAAAGTCCCAATGAATACCAATTCTGCTTAATAGTGCAGTTTGTTCTCTCTTTGCAAAGTATTTCGACATTCATGCTCACTATTTACCCTCGATACAGGTTTTTACTTTATTATTTGAATTATATTAATATTGTTCTGCTTTTTTTAGTCATTGTTTGGCCAAAACGGGTTCAAATTATTCTTGTATTTTTGTGAAAGGACAGTATTAAAGTGAACGTGGAAAGGGCAAAGAGCTTCAAGGCTGTTCCCTTTTTTTCTCATTTGAGTCGCGTTAATGAAACATTTTAGCAATAACCAACTCCAGATGACTGATCAAAGCATAGCTCCCTTTACACCACCTTGCTAAAATATTTTTGGAAGGACTGTTTCAATATTGCAGTTTTACGACTACATATTGCCTCTAAGCCATCGGAGCCATTACCAGTCAATCAAGGGTTTTTCAGTTCAATTAACTTGATCCCATGAAAATCCATTGTGAACTTCAGGCGGATATGAATTGTTTACAATTTGTTGGCTTTTCTCAAACAAGGCTTTGGTTATAAATGTCTTCTAAGTGGTTAGAGTTGCAGATGTATGCACAGTGCCTTTGAAGCTATGAAATAACTACCGGTACATAAAAAAAAAAAAAAAAAAAACACAGGCAAGCCTCCTTACTCCTGTAAGAGGGCTATTATAAGTAGCAGTTGCACTATATTGATTGCTCAAAGATGCAAGTACAATACTCTATACTAGTGCACAGACTCTCGCCCTATCGCAGCACAGGTTGTGTTTTGATAAAGCAATGTAAATCGCTTTTGACATAGGCTATTTATAATTAGAGTCATGGTCACATTGTTGGGTTGGCCCGCACCCTAATCCGGTTAGGAAGAGGACAGCATGAAGATGTACTTTACTGTACCAGCATTCATACATACATCCATACTGTAAGTGAAGCATAATTTTCACAACAAAATGTCAGAAACAGTCAATGTTTTGTATCGTGTTTGAAACATAAAAGAACAAACTAAGGTGTCTGTTTTTGAGCAGCGTGTTTTTTTCTTAACACAATAATTACAATGCAATTACATATTCATTCAAACGATATAGGAAAGAGGCAAATTTCTGAATTGCACTAGAAGTGTTATACAGAATACTATGCTGCTAGAGGTGCTATATCCTATATATCTTGTAAGCGTAGACTGGTGTTTGTAGTCTAATTAGTGTGACTCTGCTGTATTGGGAAGCGAAACAAGCTGTGTAACCACATAGAATTTGTGCTTTTTGAAACTTGATCACTAAAGAGTCAGTAGCCTCTGGGTCTGCAGGAAGTTCCCCTGCTGATCTCCAGGCCTGGGCCGTGTGCTTGGAAAGTATCTGCAGATTGAAAAGAAAAAGCGACTTCAACTCACTAGACACAGGTCTGAGTACTGATTGGGTAACAGCGCTGAACCTCTCCATGAAGCTGGATTGAAACACTTTCTTGTTCAGTACGTGAAACTGTTGTAAAGTTGTACGACTGATCCAACTTTATCATAATAACAAGAACACACTTTGGAAGAACATTATTTTAAAGATTTGTGATCAGGGCTCATTGATTGGTAGGACCAGTGTTTACCAGAATTTGCCAAAATTGCGGCAGTTTTCTCTGAAAGGACCCTACATTTCCGAAATCACTTACAGTATCTATATTGAGTTTAATATTGGTGCCTGTATTCCCTTTTAAAATGAGAACTATGACTTTGCAGCTCTCTGCATCGGCTGTGTTTCAAAGACGAGTTCCCTGGTCAAGTGCGTTTTATTGAAAGTATTTAGCAGATCTCAGTGATTGACATTGGCTGCGCTTGTCAATATCAGTATTCCGATCTACTCTTGTCAAAGTCTTCAGGGGTTTACTTTTGTTTTGGTCAACATTGGGGTTGGAGGCATGACAAGAATGAGAGTTATTACAACAGTGATTCATATGTCTCTGTGACTTTTGCTCACTAGAAACAAAGGCTATGGTTACAAGAAAAGAAAAAAAAAGGATTTGTTGTAACACTTACACTTATCTTTTTAGCACTTACCGAAATATTTCTATTTGCATTTTTTAAAGTCATTGATCATAGTACAAACTGCCTTTTTTGGTATTTTTTCCGATTGTGTGAAAACAGCGCATTCCCATTAGAGAAAGCCGTAAATTCCAAAAATGGCAAATCTGACACAGAGGTACAAGCTATGACTATAAAGGAAAAGGTATCATCTTCTATGGATTTTTGCAGTTCTGCCGTACTGCATTTTGCACGGAATGGAAGATTTTAGAGTTAGAATATGCTATTTATTTAACAAGCGGTTGCCTAAGTGATGGCTGAAGGCTGAATAAACATGAAATAACTTTACCAATTCCATGTTGTTGGTGGTTTTCATCCTTTACCATTTCAGGCAGGTTACTGGAAGAGAGAAGAAAAAAGAAAAACCTCAAAATGCTTTTCTGCATAAAAGGAATTCTTTGTGAAGCCATACACTTAAAACTGTTGATCACATTGATAGCTAGCTACATTGATGTAAAAAATGCAACAGCAACCCAAAAGCAGAATTAAGTTCTGCTAATAATCTCAGTTGTTCACAGTCTGAGAGATACAAGTTACAGAACAGTACAGATTAAATAAAGTTCTATGTGCCTCATAAATATAGAGGCTTTCATAAAAAAAACAGTTACCTACAAGTTAATGTGTTTATACGTTATTTTACAACTATTTCCTCAAAACTTTAAACAAATTACATTTTACATATTCATTTAGGGGGCATATTTTGTCTCTACATTATTATTGTGCCATGGTATATATACACTATACAGAATATCAGTGTTTCTGTCTTTGCATAAATATGCTTTGACATTGCAACTGTAGTACTGTATTTCCTTTTGCATTCTGTTACTAAAACAAGTAAACAAGCCTTTCATAGAAACTGTGTCTACTTCAGCATCACCATGGTAAGCTGGCTCCTGAACAAGCCTGCCCTCTAGCTGTCACCCTGGGGTCATTATAATTACTGCTGATAGCTCAGTTGGGTGCACATACTGCAGTCCCCATGAAATCAGGCTGAGTAATACACCAATAGCTGCAGAAACACAGTGAAAGCTGCAGCAATGGGAGAAAGTTTAAAGGGGAGTCCAAGCTTTTCTCCTCTAGCACGGAGATAATACAGTGCAGCTCTGTTGAGTTTCGCCTCCCTTTATAGCAGACCAATTATAAGTTAGATAAATAGAAGAGGGTGGGAGTACTTTTTAAGACGTCTGGTCAACATGTGGAGGTTTTTCTTCTCTGTTTCATGGTTCTCAGATGATCAGAGGGAGCCTACCTCAGCAGTACCAGTTGCTTTGTATACACAACGCTGAGTGCTGGCCTTCAAAAGGAAGAACTGTTAGAAGTGGTTTATTTATATTTCACGACCAAATTGGAAGTATGACATCATCCATTTGCAGTTCTTATCCTGTGACACAGCTAATCCCCAACACCTCGTTAAAAGAGACACTTTCAGGGTTCTTATTTAGTTTTTGCATTCCTTTATGGAATAAGCTGAAAGATACAGTAGGAAATTCAAGACTATCAAACGATAAGGCAATGCACTAATACAATATATAAAACTTGGGTGGTTTGCAGAATGAACTTTAAGTTCATTACTTCATCTGAATACTTTTAAAAGAAGTTCAAAGCAACAAAGGTCCTAGTTAATAAGTATGCATTGCAATTATTGACTGTTACATAAGATGTTTAGTTAGACTTCAGTGCCATATCTTTGTGATTGACTCACTCTGTGGTCGTTGTGTGCTTCTTGGTTTTCAGATACTCTTTATTTGTTTTTGTATGAATGTACAGGAAGTTGAATGAAAGTGTCTTATTCTTGTCAATGGACTGAATATGTTTTACTATCTGAGCTCCAGTTAGGATTGTATCTGTTTATCTGTTAATATGTGTTTTGTGGTTAAATAAAGAAACCTGCTCTTATCATCCAGTAAATACATTGTTGTACCATGGTTTCCCATTGTAACTCCATTGCATTGCATAGCAGCTCACACATGCTTATTCCGGGAGGCCCAGCAGTGTATGGATGATTGGCTACTCAATGATATCGATTCTAAACACAAGGATTATGTTAATTGTAACGTTTCCTGCTCTTGGACAGTGGCAGAACACATCCAGAGCGTGTGTTCAACTAACCTCTGCGTAAACCAGTGCCAATCGCTCCCCTTTTTACTTCTGTTTGTTCTCCTCTGCTTGGCTCTCTCTCTTCATGGGATAAAGTGCCTTGCCCTTTTCTATTCTTCTGTTGTGTGCAAAAGAATTGCAGAATGAGAATGTGGCTTTCTTGCGATTCTTTGGCAGTTCCGATGTGGTTTTGATTGTTTTAATCATCAGCGGAGTAACTAGTTGGGATACCGACTTCAGAGAGAGAGAGAGAGAGAGTGGGTTCAGTACTGTACCATTTTTGTGTTTGCTTGTCATGTTGGTTTATGGAATAGTACGTTTAATAAGTACATGTTCGTACAGATATGTTCATTACAGATATTCGTCTCGGAGGAGGTTTATTGCAAGTTGAAGTAATGCATTTTTTCTTTTTAACTGGTTGTTTTAGCTTTGTAACATCCTGTAATTATATATTTTTTATATTGAGTTGGAAAGAAGAAAAAAAGACATTATTTATTGCTTGATGAAGTTTATTATCACGTTAAGAGGTTTAAGGCAGTTTGTGTTGGAAACAGATTTGGTGGTTGGGCCAGACAGATTTCAAAATGGACCATCAATGCAGCTTTTTGTTCGGCATTTTTGATTTGCGCATTATATTCCCGCTTGCTCATGCTGCCAGCAATATGTACTGTAACAGTGTGCTCTCTGTGCTTATCAATATCCTGAGGCTGTTCATGTACGGTAGCCTTGTGGTCTCGCACAAGATAAAAGAACCACAATCCTTTCAGGAAAGAGCCACATACACCTATAGTCTATAAGTTCAGACCCCTGATGGAGACCATATTTACAGTTCTTATCCCATGACAACACTAATCCCCAGCACCTCATTAAAGGAGACACTTGTTCCACTAGTGCATTAAAAAGTCATGTTTTAATAAAGTACAGCTGTGGGTTGAAAACTTTCAACCACAGAACCACAAAAGATTTCTCGCTTATTCTACCTACATACAGAGCACAAAAACAAAACAAGCTGAGGAAATTAATAGCGTGAGTGTGGACCTTGGCATTCAGACCTGTTGGGTCTAGCCTGTTGTTCGGGAGTAGATTAATTGTACAGGCTGGCTTCTCTAAAAAAAAATATACATATCTTCATGTGCACAATCCTCCCTCAAAAAAAAAAGAACTGATAACAATTACAAGACATTATCTCACTCGATAATTATATCTAATTGAGACAGCAAAGATCCCCTCTCATGCTCCAGCAGCCAGATAATCTGAAAGTGTAGTGTGTTGCTAATGGACTTCAGATCCCAGTTTGCCTTGTAATGGTTAGGTAATGACCACCCCTTCCTATTTTTATTCTTTTCTTTCTTTTTTCCTCACATTTTGTTTTCTTTTTTAATCATTATGTCCATGCCTTTTGTGCATATGCTTTCGCTTAATCTCAAACCTGTTGTTTGGCAACATAGATGAGGATTTATTTGGATATATATATATATTACCATCGTCTATAGGCATTACTGCCATATCTGAATCGCATGGTGCAAGAGCTTCAGTAATGTCCCCGTGTAAACTAGCATGCTGGGGTCTCTTGGTGCTCCCCTGATGTGATGACAGCTGAAGGGACTGCCTCGCAGCTCAGTGGCCTTGTGCCCGGGCACATTTGGCACGCATGTCTTTGGCCGCTATTAGCTGCAGCTAATTAAAAGGAGAAAGTGGCAAACAGTTAACAGTTTAAATAATGCCCCGTCCTCTGTCCACTTTCAAACAGCTCAGTACAAGTCACCCCAGATTTATCAATTATTAAGAGTATGTTGCATCTGATCTCTTAAAGTTAGATTTATACCAAAAGAATAACAACTAGGTAGGTAGGTTTGCACATCCACACAAACATTTTGGTGGATGCCCTCATCAGTGTTATGATAAACATATTGGCAGAAAAACTGCTTGACTGACCCATTTAAGGTTAGCAATGGTTTTATCAGCATGTTTTTTATTTTAATGTACAGCAATGCAATTAAATGGTTTTAAAACCTTGTGGTTGTCTTAAAATGAAGGAGTAGGTGTGGATCTAATGTAAATAGTTTATATTAACTACAATTCTAATTAAATAAGAACAATTACAATTCTAGAACAAATAAGAACAATTAGAATTCTGGCACAAATAAGAAACAACTTAACACAACTTACAAGCCTTTAAATGAAATGCCTGAGTTGTTTATTTTTTGTTTGGTGAGTTGGAGTAAATGGCTTTTAGTACCTGAGGCAAATTAGCTGAAAAGAAGTTAAGTAGTGCATGCAGGAATATAGATAGATATTTATAAATCTGATACAGATACTTACTGAACAGTGGATGTTATTTTGACTACTTGATATACAAGGCCCACACTTGCTGTGGAGATTTGGCTTTTAAAAGTATGTAAACATACTAAAACCACTTTCAGTGTTTGGCAACCAAAGCAGTTTTTATGTACTGTACATTTTAGGTATAATTAATCATCAGATTGATGGATGAGAATTCTGGGCTCTCTTTCTTATCGTATTTGTTCACTATAATATGATAAAAATATGTATACAAGATTTTTTGGAGCGGCCTGTAAAAAACAGGATTTTATGAGTGTTCAGAGGTAGGTAGCTTCAAGTGCTTTTTGTGTCATGGCAACCTGTGCTGCAATCTGAAATTTGGAAGGAGAACTTTCTGGCTGTAGATACTGCAGGAAATTGTCCAGTCTTAATAAGCATACTCAACATGCATATAGACTACCAGCACCCAATTGCAATGGTAGTACAATAGTGGAGACACCCAAGCACGCCTAATGCATGTCCATTGACTGTGTATTAACTGAACCTCGGTAAGTGGGTTGTTCATATCAATTAAAGGCTTATTTATGCCATGCAAAATATGGTTCATTGCAGCTTAGCTCAGTGAAGTGCCAAAATGCAGCCTGTTTTAAGATGGTCTCGGATGTACACTAAATGTGTGTCTCTTATTTGTTCACAGACACAAAACCGGATGAAGCTGATGGCTGATAGCTATGATGATGACCATCACCATCACCACCAACCACAGCAGCACCCACAGCACCCACAGCACCACCCGCCGCAACATCAGCACCCACAACAGCACCACCCTCACCCACACCCGCACCCACAGCACCACCCTCAACACCGCTCTCCAGCCAGACCCCCGCACGCCAACCACAGGCCCTCTCCTGATCAGGTCAGCATTCTCTCTCTCTCTTCTATACCATTCTATACCAGCACAGTTTCATCTCCTAGGTTTCTTTTTCAGTATCTCTTCAACCCTTTTCAGCTCTGAATTACATTTATATTTTGTCAAGCTTCTTTACCGAGTATACATGAGAACAGGACAACATTTTTTTTTTACATATATTTTGGTAAATGGGGCCTTTAAAGACTTTTAAGAACTCTAAGCAGCACTAAGATATGGTGGGAACTGGGAATTAAAGGGTTAAAGTCTTTTTTTTTTTTTATGTACCAGGAATATGTTTTGTATGCTAATTTTTTGAATATGAAGAAAAGTATGTTGTCTTATCACGCAACAGGCTGCAAAGTCTGCAGTGGGAACAGTTTACTAGCAAAAGTGCATCTGCTTTTCTGTTCATTAAAAAGAAAACCAAACAGAGAAACTTGCTTCCAATTTGCCACGTTTCCAGTTTGAATACTTACAGTATATTACGAGAAAGAAGGGTGAACATTTAGGGGAGAAAACAGTAGAAGATATATTGACTTCATTCCTGGAAGCTGATGAACTATAAATAATCCTTGAAACAGAATATACCACGATTTATATTTAAATTGCTAATGAAGTGGGCAAAGGCATGCGTGGTAAATATTCACAGAAAACATGTATTTAAAAGCCTGGTTTTGTCTCATTAAGAAAGCAATGAGCTTCGGGGCACAAGGCACCAGACAGCCTTGAACTCTGCTGTTTATATTAAGCTCCATGTGTCTTGTATCATGTTATTGCCTGCAGGACGAAGAATAAGAATTGCTTTCCAAATTACAGTAATTTTTTTTATTATTAGCTGGTTGCTTCAGTTAATCTTCCAGCAGTTCAAAAACATAATCCTCAGGTGTTGGGTGTTGTGTTTCATCTAGCCTGAACTGCAGCCATCAGGACACCTCAGACACTTCCACAATGAAGTTTATGGTTTAGTTGTAATATTAGTTTGTCTTCTAGTAATTTGTTTGCATGGTCTTTTTGTTGTGTCCACACCTACCCTCCTTCTCCCAGTGTGCATTTAAAAAAGCACTCACCTGAGGCTTATAGCCTAACAGAACACCTTGCAAGTGTTTACAAGAAATGCATTACTTACATTTGCTCTATCCTGTTGTCCATATGTAACAGCAGAGTTTGGGCCTGTTACAATCTTCACCCCTTTAACCTCGCCGATTGGCTGCAGCCAGTCTCCGGGTCACCTATGTAACGGGACAGAGGCTGGGTGTGGACCGGCCACCCCATGCAACGCAAGGGAGTGTCTTAACCAAAACGCAAAAGAGCCAGGCTCACCTGTATTCTTGGTTTTAGAGCTGCAGCCAGTCTCCGGGTCACCTATGTAACGGGACAGAGGCTGGGTGTGGACCGGCCACCCCATGCAACGCAAGGGAGTGTCTTAACCAAAACGCAAAAGAGCCGGGCTCACCTGTATTCTTGGTTTTAGAGCTTTTAATCTTATCTCATCGACTTGGGTCAGGACAGAATCCGTAACGGCAGTGTATCACACAAACTGCGGCATGTATTTTTGTCAGAATGTTTTGATATTTTTGTTCACACATCATTGGTCATTAATCACCTAAGGAATACATTTCTCCACTTCTTTGGAATCATTCGTCTGAAGAAAGATAAATTATTTTAAATTATTTTTCTAGGCATCATAGCATATCCTGATTATACTGCAATGCTGCTTGTCGCTTTCTGCATCCACAATACCACATTCATTTCAATCAGAGCACCAGCATTGTTGTAGGAGGGAACGTGATCTGGATGAATTCCATTTCTCTTGGGGGAAGTTGAGAAATGTTTTTTCCAACTGATTTAGGACCTATGATCTGTGAATAAAAATATCAAAGCAATCTGAGTATGATGAAGAATGTATATCACTGTGATGCAGCAAAGGTAACATATTTGGTGTTTTCTAACACTTTAATTTAATTTGAGCAGAGAGAAACTTCAAACCTCACTGTGTAGGAGGATTATGGACTTTACAGTGAAGTTTAAATTTGGATGGACACATTGGTTAAAAAAATAAATAAATACTGTTGCCATGTTTTTTTTTGTTTGTTTTTTTTTAGAATTATGTTATTGGTGTATTTCTTTTTAAATGCTTTCTTGTTTTGCAATGAAGCACACACATTAATTATTTTTAAGGCACATTCCTGGACTGTACAATAAAGTTAGCAGAATAAAACTCTTTCACCAGCTTCCGAAGCTGTAGTATAATCCCAGTCCACCGGTTGTGGCTTGTGCATAGATTCTTTTGTTATGAGTCACTTTTCCCACTCTCTGTATGGCTGTATCCTATAGAATTGTGCAGACTGTACCTTGATGCACTTCGATTGGCATGTGGTTTTATTATAACACACACTCAGGGATAACTGTAGTCCAGTATTACACTTAGCAGTGGGCGGTTTCGTTGACCTTGTGCACAGATGTTGTTTTTTTTTTTTTTTAAACCACATCGGATATTGGCTAGATTGTAAATGCATAATTGTCAACTGTTGTAAAAGAAAAGGAAAATGCATTCCCTGACTAAACATGTAACATCCTTCTCACCCAGCAGTCATCCCACAATGCTGTCTCAAATGCTGAATCAAAAAAATTCAATTTCGGTCCAGTCTGTAATAGAAAGTAAAAGAAATAAAAAGTGAAAAGTTGAATGAATGCATGGCTTAACACCTGCTGATCAGACATATGGATATTTTAAGACGTTAGACCACAATGAATTTCCATTGGAATATAGAGCTTCGCTTACAATGCGTCAGGGAGCATTGCAGCTTTTTAATGCCCCAAGCACGCTGCATGTGTTTCTGAAATCCAAACTAAATACCCTGAGCAGACTGTTACCAACTGCAGTGAGAGGAGGGTATCTGCGTATGTCAGCAGGGTAAGATTGCGTCCCTGTGGAAACTGCTGAAAAACAGAACAAAGGTAAAAGGAACAAAGGGAATTAAAGTTGCAAATCTGTATGTAGTTACAAGAAAAGAGTGATTTAAACGGTGTGTCACCGGCTAGTACTACAAAGAAGACTATAAATTTCTCCAAAGCAAATCTGATTTCACAGCCCACTGCCCATAGGAAGCTTGGGGTTTGCGCGCTGTATTTTAGTCTCAAGTAATATGCAAGTGTATTGCTGGAACATTTTATTTACGTAACGGCTGGGATCAGTAAGCTTGATGGTCACTCAATGCTTTGTTTGAAACGCTCGTATTTAGCTGCCCTGTTTCACGCCAAAAAACATAACTGTATCTGTGCTTCATGGAGAAATCTGAAACTAAATTTAAACATAAAAATGATTTAACCTCTTCACTTCCAAGGGATGATCTAGATCTGCTAAAGGTGGTTTATTTAAGTTTGAAGCAGGTATCTTTTATTATTTAGAGAATACTATTTTAACCGTACATGATAAGAATTATATTAAATAACTACATTTGGAGAAGACATTGCAGAAGATTTCACTTTTGCTTGTGTCTAAAGTACTGAGCATAATGACATCTAAAAACTTGGTCAGTAAACAGTTGGTAGCGACACACAGGAATGTTAACTTGGTGGTTAAGATGTTAAACCCTCACAAGCAGGCACACTAGGAAGAGCGTTACGAGCCCGTTCAGGGAGGGACTCGAGCTGCTGCTGCCATTTCTGTAGAGAAGGAGACTGGGAGTGTTTTCTGTTTTAAACTATGTTGTTTTATAACCTTACAAATATGTATATTTGTAATCAGATCATACATATTGTTTTTTAAATGTCGTCAAGTCAAAATCATAAAGCATCCCAATGATTGAGCATCAACATGGCTAGGTAACCCATTCTTACCCTCACCCCTCTATGTAAAGAAGTATCTCTTACAAAGGGTAGTATGGAGCCCCATTGTTATTTGTGTGCTGTTCATCTAAGCTTTTTTGCAAATGTGGGGCCATGTAATCACCATCTTAAATGGCTGCTAATGTAACAGTATTTCATCACTGGACATGAGACCACAGAACTATGTTCTTACATGAAGTAACAAGAGACAATGATGTGCAATCTGCTGCTAATGCTGTTAGTAATATAATTTTCTTATTTCCCCACTGTTGCGCCTGTGTTTATGTGTGCACTTTATGTTGAAAGCCTGTTAACATATGCGACACAAGATTTGCCTTTTATAAAGAGAACCGAGAGTATGCTAATTGTATTCCAGGTGTAAAGGATTAGCTTGCACATTATATAAAGCTTAAGCAAGAAACCTCAATTGATGTTTTTGTGAGTCAAGTGATCTGAACTCCTGTCTTGATAGAAGTGGGCCTAGAAGAAGTAGGCTTGGACGCAGGGTTGGCACAGAGATCAAACAGCAGCACCTAAATAGCTAACTAAATAAATGATGGGACTCGCTGTCAGGGGAGGAGTAGAAGAAGGTCACGAGACAGATAAATGCAATGCAATGGATCAATCACCCTTGCATTCCTCTGCTGACTTTACTCAAACGCTAATGTGTATCCATTATCTTTAAATGCGTGTGCGTACGTATTACGAGTACAACTTTTTTTTAAAGAAAACAAATCATGAAGCAATTCTATATATTGCAAATGATTTTAATAGTTTCACAAATGTAAAGTTTAGTCCTGGTTGACGTGAGTCTCAGTGTGAAGTAGCAAACCACAAGATTGTGTTAATTATTTGTATTACGTGAGAGTGGCTGTTACTTACTTCGTGCTAATATGGGACAGCTTTCGCAAGATAATATTACATAATAGTGGTGGAAACTAACCAAGACTTTCGCTGTAATATTTGAGCCTTCAGTGCTTTTCCTCCAGGTAATGTGGATTTCCTATTGGCCCGGTGTTGATGGCTGCTGTGTAATGCTGGCTCCAGGGATCAGCCTTTTTGTGTCCTCCCGGGCGCATCAGCACCATTAGGAATGGGCTGGGTGAGGCATTTCGCAGGGGTCATCAGGTGGGCACTTCCTGTCTTCTGTGTTTCATCGAATAGCCCATAACACCACGGGAAGGCTCAACATTGACGCTGGCGTCCCAGCACCACTCCCCTCCACCCCCACCCATCCCAGCTCAGGTTACATCCCTTAGCCATCCATTGCTTTTCATTGATGTTAACTTCATCTGTCACTTCTCTTTTGAGAGGTAATTTGGACATCACTGATAATCAGACATGAGAAATTGATTTCTCACAGCATTGTGGCTGCCTTTGTTTGGATTTACCTTTTTGTTAGCCTAATACCTTACCAGATTCCTGGAAGTTTGCTGCTTAGGGAAAAGCCATTGGCAAACAATCCCTCCTAATCCGTCTTGCTTCAGTTCTGAAGTGGGATGTTCATTTGGGCGCGAGTAGATTGATGAAAGATATTTATAGAATGCACGGCCCCCTAAGTATGGATGCTAAGACTTCACCTGTCGAGAATGGGGTTCAAAGTGCTGCTCGTGATATGAAGGATGTTGACAGGGTCACGCACTAGGCTCAGAACCCCCTTTTTCTCTTTGATCCTAAACACCCACTGAGCAAACAGGAACCTGGTTTTAAAGACACTAGGAACGCACCTCATCTTTGACAGCATTTAGAGCCTGTGCACTATGGTGATGTGGTGATCAATGAAAAACATGCAGTATATTTTAAAGCACTTATTGAAAAAAGGATCATCTTCACCAGTGGCTTATGTACTACCTACCACGTCTCAATCACCCACGGCATCCCCTATGTTGCCTTTCTTTTTGTAACCCTTGTTTGATGTGGGCTTTAGCAAACCATAAAAAAAAGTCATGCTAGACGCGCTAGATACATTTCTTAAACAGCAGTTTCTGTTGGGTTTCTCAGTATTGGCGTGTGATGCTATTACACAGATATTCCCAGTTGAATATTTGCTACCATTGCATTTGGGCAGCAGATGAACTACAGATTGCCCTTGGGCTCCACTGAGGACCAATTCAATGTCTACTTTCTGCAAAGCTTTACGAAGAAGCAAGAGGAGTGGAAGCTCACGTTTCAGTAGTCTGATTGAGCCTGGCAAAGGTGCTGCTTCCTTTGGTGATGGTTTAATCATATATCCCACAAGGGAAATAAAGGCTGTCACCAGGTGTTTTAACAACTTGTTTATTGCTTCCAACACAGCTCAGTGCCCATCAGTAGCAGCGATGAACACACGCTGGTCACTCCACTGCTGCTCCCAACTGCTCCAAGTGTTTCATGCCTCTTGCTGCATTCCATGGAATTGATCACCATGGGGCCATTGCATGTACACATATAGAAATAAATCACTATTAAGTTACATCAGATTGGGAGAAACATTTGTAAAAACCCAAGACTCTTAAGAAATTGAAATGATTATCACGCTTAGAATTTCTAGCCGCTATTCTTTCCAATTATTATTATTATTATTTTTATTTTTTTTGGCATCTTCAGATTTATAAGGATTGCAGAAGGAATTTAGCCAGACTTGCACTAGGTTATTGTGATGGCTATGTTTATATTCCCTGTCAAATTTCTTCACTTATTTCAGCAGCAAGCGAGTTATCCATCTTAACATGTGGTTTTTAATAATGGATGACACCTGGAAGTCCTTTCTGTGCACAGTATGGACGGGGAACGATAATGATACTTGCAGCATTAATGCAATGATAAAAAAAAAAACTTGTCTGCTTCAATTAGATTTTTAAAAAATCTATATATTCTTTCTACTTATGAGTTTTAATAAACTGTCAAGGGTTTGGCAGGAAACGTGCAATTTAAAATGTATGGAAAATGTACTGTAGTTTATTTTTATATTAATTTGCACACAATTATAAAAGTATACCATATCAAAAGCATAGTAAAGTTTTAAAGCATGAGAGAGCAAAGGTAAGCGCAGTAAAGCCCATAGAGGTATGGTACAGCTTGGGATACTGTAGTAAACTATTGTAAATGCATACTGTAACCATGGGAACAGCATTGGAAAAACAGCCAAATTACTGCACAACTTTACTATGGTAAACTTGTATAAGTTGTTGTTTTTAAGTTTTTGGGGTTTTTTTTGGACAAATACTGAGATTTACTGACCTATGACCCAAGTCTTTTTTTAAAGTTCAGGCTGTGATGAGTGGTAACTCTTTTGACCCCTGACCAATTTTATCTTCATAATTGTGGCCTTTTTTTAAGTATGGGGCAAGTGGACAGCGTGTTAATGGTTCCTGCACTGTAATTGTCAGAAGAAGTACTTGAGATATTATGGTATTATTTTACCTGACTGCGTTTGTTAGATTTCAGAGTATGATTATCAGAGCCCTCTTGAACCGCACCCAAAAGTTAAACAGTCACTTTTTACAGAAATGTAACATGAAAGTTATTTTTTCCTGTATTCTATGGAATCACCTCATCTCTGTCTTGGTTAATTCAAGAACTGTACCTGTAGGCTTCATTTAATTAAATAATTATTCAATTCAAACTACTGTAATGCAATTATTTAATTTTTCAACATTACAAATGAATCATGGAAAAAAAATCAGAAATGAGGGCATTGTGAGAATGTGTTTCACACAGTCTGAAACTCTTAGTATTACTGTTACCAGTGTTGAAGCATGGCATGGAAATAGTAGGATTTCAACACAGGGCTTCCTGTAGGTGTTATAGTTTCTTATTGGCCTCTGATGATTGTCAGTGTCTGGGCACGAAGCAATTAAGCAACTTTAATAAAAATAAAGCTTGTTTTTTTTTTTGGCTTCCTATTTAATTCTGGTAAATGTTAACACATACACATTCAACAGTTTCTAATCCTTCATGACAACCCTGCAATTGCATATAACTCACAGATTCAAAAAGCTGTAAAGTTCCTGAGGAACGCATGCTTGCTTAACTTCCCTGTCTTTTTCTTGTAGGTACAGGTCAGATGAGTGCAGGTTTGTGTGTTTGTTGGTTTTGATGCTAATGCCACTAACCTTGTTTACTTTCAACCTCACGTTTCCACTAACAAAGATTAACATGCCCCATTGCTTCAAGCTAAATAACCACTCTTTTTTTCTTCTTCCAATGCTGACATCTCCTGGCTTCTGACCTTTCGACCAATAGGATGATGAGGAGGGAATATGGGCGTAAGTGTTCCCATAAACCAAAGCTCAAGTTTTGTTCTGAGGGGTGAGAGTCCAGTTTTATTTTTTCGCTAATTTTATCTAAAATTATATATATATATATATATATATATATATATATATATATATATATATATATATATATATATATATATATATTTAGAAGTTCAGTGTGTTTGCATTGCATGTGTGTGTTTTGCATTGTTTTGTATATCGGTGTGTGTTTGTGCCCTTTTTTTTTTTGGTATAGTTTTGGGTGTTCGTCTGCTTAGTTATTAGATGACTTTCAAAGTCCAGATTTTGCTTTATTATTACATACATGTGAAAGTATGAAATAGGTTCAATCCCTTAACTTAGGAATTATCTTAGCAGGAAGTTGACATTTCATGGAAAATATGAGGTAGGAATATAGTTCTAGGTACAAATTGTACCCTGTATTATTTGGCCACAATATATGAGTTTATATGTGTGTGAGTATCATGCTGTTAAGGCATAACCTTTCAAAGTAATGCAATATATCTGAGATAAATTGTATCTTTATGTATTGAATATAACATGTATGATTTTAAGTAATACAAGTTGCCTGGTTTCACAAATATAGTTACTAATGTTATCGGTACACCATGGAATCTATAAATCTAAGTTAAATGTGGGGTGGGTTTTGTTTGTTGCACACTGAACAACAAAAAGGTATTTGTAACCAAGATCATGAAACAATAGGTACTACAGTTGGCATATACAAAGCTAATATAGACCATCGTAAATATATCCTAAATTTTATTTTTATGGCTAACTTCAAACGTGTTAATTTTGATATTAACTTAAAATCACCTACTTATGCAAAACAAACACCAAGTAATAGAGCCATGTATTACATTCACTAGACATACAACAGTGAATGCAGGCAGTAAAAAGTCTTAATTTCCTTGTGTACATTTTTCACTCTCAATTCAGCTTTCAAGGAAGTTCTTCTCTGCGGACAAATGAATCTCATCGCTGTCTGGAGTTACTGCAGCCAGGAATGTTTCAAATAAAGAAGCCTGTCCAAGTTTGGGTCAAATTAGTACAAATTACAAAACATCTTCATCTTCTAGGGAGTTTCTTGTTTGTCTTCAACTGCTGATATCCCCCATAGTCACAGCATGATATAAGGAGTCATGTGCTTTTTTTTTTTGTTTGTTTTACTTCTTCCTATCAAAAGACCATACTACTGTCTGTGAAAGGAGATTGTTGGACACCAAGTCGATCAGTCATTCTTTCTTTCCAAAAAAATTATTTCAAATAAGTTAGCTGAAAAAAAGAATGTAGAAAGGTAGAACAAAATTGGTATTCACAAAACAGGCCTAGGCTGAATAAGTGTTTATCAGGCTCATACCAATAAGCTATAAGTGAGGGTATAGGCCATCTATTTAACTATTAAGACTGTTATGAGGTATCTGCATACATCATACCCTGCCATTTGCACAAAATGGCTTTCATCCAGGACCTTACCATTGCTTTTATAATAGGTTAATCCTCCAGTGTTTGTTTCAACAAATGGCCATTTAAAAATGCCATTATCTGTGGAAATATCAGACCAGCTACATCGCTGTGTGTATCTACCACATTTAAAGGTGGCTAAATGTATTATCCACTGTAGTGATGCTACACATGGAAAAGATCAAATGTTGTGTTATTACTTTGGAGCAATAAGGCAGCCTAATCTTGTCTTCCGGCCTTTTAGTGATCGGCTCTTAATGTGAGAAAACATTGATGGCAAAACCCGATAGACAAAGGGCTGTGGAACTTCATGAGAGAGTTTCATACAGGTTTGTTTTGACAGTTTGATGCTGTTGCATGTGGTGTAATTGGTAAGTTCTGTGAAACCAGTGATCCATAAGAGCACGGTTTGGATCAGGGTCTAATCTGGATGTGGTACAAACAGAACGGTTCTCATCTGATTGTGGAATTCCTTTCCTCTGTCTCTGGGTGTTGATTGCAGACCTTTTGTTTACTTCCTTGGCTTCTAAAAAACCTTTTAATGAAATAAGAATGTTACTGCTGGGAATTTTTTTTTTTTTTTTTTCTCATGTGCTTATCCAACTGGAAATTGCGTGTGCTCATATAAGCATTTCTTTCTTGAGCCTCATTTTGAAAGCTCCTTGAGGGCTCTGATGCTACCCAGTTGCAGGCTCTTGGCTCTCAGCGTATGCATGATGCAGATCAGCCTCATACCAGCAGTGTTTTATTTACCAGTACAGGTCTGTTGTCATGAAAGCCATCACCATTACAGGAACATCTCAGGGAAGTACAGAAAAACATAAACTTAAACTAACAAACACCAGCTAATATGTTTATGCTTGATGGGGTCTTTTACAGAGCATTTGACCTTCTTTATACGCATATTATACACACATTCCTGTGAAGAATAGCACGCCGTTAATGATAAACAAATATAAACCCAATGCCCAGAAACTACTACCATCTAGTTTTGTTTTTCACCCTAGTTCTGATATATATTTATTCCCTTTGAATGTGTATTGCAGTTTAATGACGTACACACACTAATTATCCCAGATCTCCAGAGACTTCAGAGTGCTGTTTTATTTGCATTTGAGAAGCAGCATAGACTCAAAACAAATAGTTAGGTCCTGGTTCAAACCAAAACTTGGGCTAATATTGATCCCTGGCAACTGGATTGAGAAGCCACTTTTCTCTAGTAAATAACACCCCAAGCAAATAAATACCAGAGTTGATTAGTGTTTCGTTATTCATTTTCAAGTCTATATCCTTCTTTAAAAAATTACTAGGGTAGAAACAACGTTAAAATATTTGAAAGTTAACAAATACTTGAATGAAGAGATTATGGTTTGCCATCTGGTATAGAGTGGAAAGCGATTTCGGTAATGGGTAAATGAACATACTCCAAAGAGGTCTTCTTTAAGCTTAACTGTCAAAATATGAACAGTTGTATTTAAACATACAGTAGTTTACTTTTCCATATTAAAGGGGAGCTTCCAATTGTTTTAAAAATAAATAGCCATAGACCACTTAAACATTGAGCAAAGCAAGCTTTGTTTACTTGTTTGGATCATCACAAACATTCTTTGTGGTCAAGAGAAAGCTCTGGATTGTTTTTAAGGTAGACCTTGGGATTAAGGATGATACCTGTTCTTTTATCACCTAAAACCTTCATACATGGCTGCCTTAACATGCTGGCCTTTCCTGACCTGCCACTCAACTGCCTTCCAAAAGGTCAACCTCTCAATCATCCGTCCTTTGTCTGTGAGAGTAAATCCTGCTCTCGTGCTGTGAAGTCTGATTGCAGCAAGGAAGCATCATGGTTTAGAGCTGTTTTTTTAGTTAAGAGACTGGACTTTTGAGGTGGTGTTCTCAGTTTGAACTCTTTACAGGTACAGACTGCTGAAGGGATTAAGCCAGTTGTTAAAAAGCTTAACTGATGCACCTCTTAAATAGCTTTTGTAGAGGCAGCAATTTAGTTCCTTTGTTCTTTCCTACAATTTAGAAAGAAAACTTTTTTTAAATATATTTCCCAATGAACAGAAATAAGAGCCTAGGTAAACGAGTCTTTAGAAAATTTATTTGATTTATCCTTTTTTTGTTTTTTTCAAAAGTACAAAAATACCCTCAAACACAAAACCCTGAGGGGTTCAGACAGTCTTAATGATCTTCTCACCCAACAATGGCACCAGCTCAGGAGGCTTTCCCGGCGAGCCTCGTTGACCCTCGTTGTTGGTATATACCATCTGGACAATGTCTCTGAGTGCGTTCAGTCAATGTCGAACTCCCAGGCAGATAGGATTGGTTTTTTTTTGCAGCGAACCAGGCCAGCTGGCAACAGCTTCTAGTGAAGAAGGGCAAGAGATTAAAAACCAAAGCAGATAGTGACTGAACACTGCCTATGAAACTAAAGGTGAAAAGGTGACTTTTTTAGGTAAATTCCACCAGCCCCAACACATATGGCATTCATTATAATGAGATACTATTGAATATATACCCCCAAAGTACTACTGTGCTTTATAGCAACTATACGCATACAATCAGCCATTTTTCTCCTCTTTCTTCTTTTTTTTATACCCTTTGCTCTGATGCATTGCTTGCATCTCCAATGGCAGCTTGAATATTAACATATTTATGTCAGCCACCCCTTCTCCACCCTTCAGTCATTACCGATTGACTCGAGAAATGCGTGAGAATACTCAGAGGTGTTTCCTAGGCTGATTGTCTTTGACATGTTCACCAGGTCTGCTGCTGTAAAGCCCTCTCCCAGAAACACGTACAGCCATTCTGTATTTGGTTCCCATTCACTGCAGCAGGGAATCAAAACACCACATTGTAATTATTGCAGTCGTTTATGTCGGTGCAAAACCAGATCAGAATGACATCAGAGGCTATTGAAAAGCTGGGGAAATGTCTTTAAGCAGGCTTGTATTCTACTGGGGCCAGTCAACGAGAAGCATCAAGGACGAGGGACTGGTGAGGGGAGAGGAGGGAAAAGTGAATTGAAGGGGGGCAGCTTAGACATAAACATTTTAACGTTTTAACATCAGTGTAATAGAGAAACTTACACACTAAACCAACAGTTGTTTAATTTTATTTCATTAAAACATACGTACTTGTATTTTGTTGGTAATGCTATTTCCCTTAAACCCTTCCCTTACTGCAGCTGGAAATTGTTTTTGTTTATTGTATCGGCCCAGTCTTCTTTCAGGCCATTACAATTCTTTCAGAGGCACTTTGACAGATACCAGGCACTATTCTTTAACACACCCTTCTTCAAGCTCACAGATTACATAAACATTCAGTTTTTAATCCTGAGAAAGAGTAATTAGGCTTTAAAGCAACATTTAAAAGTTTGAATGTAGTAATGCTTCCCTTTGGCAATGCACATACTTGCAGTACATGAAATTTTTGTATTTATTATCACAGTTTAATGAAACCAACCTGAGTGTGCTTCTGACTTCAGATAAGCTGTTTGTGCAATTCAGAAGGTCAAAGAATCAGATTCATATGGATTCATATGGAACGTCTTGAAGTTCAAGTTTAACCTAAATTAAATCTAATCCATTAAGAAAAGAAAAGGCTTTGGCTTAACCCAGATTGGCACCTGTATCATTATAAGAGGCAGCTACTACCAAAGTGACTTGCTTGGGATTAGCTCCTGAATGCTCCACAGACCTTGCTGCAGACGATCCCTTGCAAAGGTAGAGGTAACTTACTGGGAAAACATTTTATGATAAAATTGAGAAATGTTGCTTAACGTATACGCGTTGTTCTATAATTTAGTTTTTTCTTACCAGCTATATGTCCAATGCATAGCCACGATACATATGATTGAAAAGGAATATGATGTCAGTATGTGTGATTAGGTCATGCAGTCTGTTCTGTATTTAAACTCTGTCTCTTGCATTGACGGTTTGGTAATTAAAGTATTTTTTTTCCTATTGTGCAGTTGTGGGAAATGTTCCACTTGGCACACTGCTGTGTGCGAAATGGGTCAGTACTGCAGGTGAGACTGTGGTTTGATGTGAAGCGTGTAATACTTTTTAACGCAATGACATCAGTGTTTGAACGTCAAGTCTTTGTTTCATTAAGGTGCGATCTAAGTAATCCTTACATGCGTGCTTTACAAAGGAACAGTATCTATCTATTGTTTTTGCAGTATGGTTTCATTTAATGGGCGTTGCTTGCTGCCAAGATTTCAACAAGAATTATGTTGACACTTATAAATGCAAATAATGAAAGGGTATGGCTTTGTAATGAGGTGAGTGTATATTTACCAGAGACGTTCCTGTTTGACATTAATTCACATGTGTTTCTCTTTCTTGGAGAAAGAAAGAGATAGGAAAAACTGAAATACAAGTTCAGTTATGTATCGCAAGAAAACAAATGTGTGTTAAAGTAACTGAATTATCAAAGTAAATAACACATATACCAGGGTCACAGCTAACAACTGATATTCACCAGAGCATATGTTTTGATCTAGTTGGACATATTTTTATAGGAATGCATTGAAACCAGATTAAAGCAAAACTAAAGCAGACCTGTAGTCTTTTAAACTCGTGTGGCTACAAACAGCACATTAGTATTATGATACTGATGGCAAAAGAAACAAAAACAGTTGAGGGGGACTCAGCTATAGCAATGGCTGCAGGCAAGTCGAGAAGACATTTCCTGCAGTGGTTCACACCTGGTTTTAAAACAAGGCTTGTGATTTGTGGAGCAGCGACAGACTTATTAAGAAACAAGATTTTTTTAAGATTCCTGCAGTTGGGATGAGATCTTTTTGTGTTGTGTCTTTTCCTGGGGCTTGTTTTTATTTCCTTCTCCGCAAGCAGACTCTTTCCTATTCATGAATGTGTTTACGTGTTGACTGTGAGTGTTAACCTAATGCTCCAAGCAACACCAAAGTCCTGCCATTTAATTCTCTCTTATCTGGTTGTAGATAATGTGGGCTGTTGAAAAGAGTCCCGCCTCTCCATCCATTGACATGATGTCACTACTGTCAATCACAGAGGCATTGAAGCAGGGGAGTGGGGGGTGGGGGGGGGGGGGGGGGGGGGGGGGGGCTTTTTATTTTACATTCTCTGTCAGAAGGTCCTATCGGCATTGTTACACCTGTTTGTATTAGATGTCACTGACCACCTTCGTACCCTGCAGGTAATATCTAGCCTTGGATCCGGTAATCTGACTGACTTCCTGTGTGTTTGCTAGATTTAAATTGCTTTTGTGCTGGAATTTGAATTTGAATTTGCTTGAATTTGCAGCCTTTGTATCACCCACAGCCATTTACCATGAATGGATTCCCATAGGAAAAGCTCTTGCGTCTTGGAATGTAGTAGTGGTGGGGGAGGACGGGGGGGATCCAGTGAAAAAGCGGAGTTCTTGAAACTTGAGGGAATTGAATCAATTCAGGAATTCTGGATAATGTCACAGGACGAGGGCCCCTTCCCAGAGGCATTACACCGTTGTGCCCAGCACTTAGGAAAGCATGGCTTTGGCTGCTTTTAAAACAAGCCAGGTACATATTTAGTTTGAAAACCAAAACAAAAATACAAACTACTTGTTTTCCAATTGGTTTAGAATCAAAAGTAATTAGACCTCTACAAGAAAAAAAAAAGGCCTTAATGTGTACATGTTCTGTCAGAATGCGAATCCAGAACAAGCGTTCACAGGCTTTGAAAAGGTATTTGCATCAAAAGTATTGCTTTACATCTGATTCAGACCTCTGTCGTTTTAATTGTCAAACAAATAACATCTGTAATTGTGAAGCATCATGCAGTGTAATCTAGTTAGTTCTGCTTTCAAGTGGGTTTGTTCATTGCTTTCAGACCTTTTGGTTACAGTGTATCCAGCATGACCTTTTGTTTTGCTGGAGCCACTCAAATTACAGCATGCAAAAAAATAAAAGCATGCCTCTGATTTAGCCTAATGCATTTTCCTGGATTGTATTCCATTGTGTTTTATAAGGCAGACGTATTTACTGGGAGGCTAATCTTGCCATATTGTCATACTGATCCTTTTAGAACAGGATGTTCTTCTTTAAACAAAACTACCTGTTCTGTCAACATGCATAACTGACCCCTGGCATCACTCTTTCATTGCTCTGCAGTGAAAAACTGAAGTTGTTTTGAGATGTGACTGAACCGGAATGCTGAAATATCATCATTTGTATAAACAGTTTTTGTATTTATTATTATTATTATTATTATTATTAATAATAGTAGTAGTCGTAGTCGTAGTAGTCACGGCATCAGTGCCATAATAAGATAATAATAATAATAATAATAATAATAATAATAATAATAATAATAATAATAATAATAATAAATAGTTTATTTATTTATTGTTATTTGGTAACCTTCGAGAAGTACAAAGTTTGCTCAGTCTCATTTTTGGTGCCACTTGTCAGTGTACTCTCATAGTGCTTTAAAAAAAAAAAAGCTATGTGAAAGTTGTTTATTTGAACACAATACCAAAACCCACAGTTTGAGACCTTTATTTTTACCTGGAAAGACCTATGAGAGTTCAATCTTAGTGCCCTTAGGGTGTAGCAAACAAAGGTGACCTTACCAAGTTACAGCAATCAATTAGCAGAATGCATTCTAAAATTACAACCACTTACAGGTAAAACAAACACATTCAGAGCACTCACTTGCGCATTTATGGAGTACATTTATGTTTTAAAAGGATTGTTGGTGCAATGAGGAATTCAGTATCTAAATGTGGCTTTTCCAAAGGCTGCCATAAATGAGCATCTTTTTTTGCAACCTGTTCTCACATACTGTGCACCGTTGAGCCTGCTCAGTACTTGGAATGGAGCCCTTGAAATGAAATACTTCTCTGTCTTTCACTCTCTCTCTCTTATTTTTAAATGTCTTTAAATAGCTAACTAAATAAATACAAAACACTGTTGTAGTCTGGTAATCCAGTGAAGCTACTAGGTGCTTGAAAGCCTAGGCTGTCCTCTCGAGTGTGTTGAACCAGTCAGGATAACATGTGATTTTTAAACCATGTCTAATTTAAGTTCCTACATTGACACTGAGCTGGCATACCTAAGCATGCTGTCTCTGTGTGTGTGAGAGTGCTATTCCTGTTTGGAAACCGCATATTTCTTGTTGTCAGAGGTGATGAGGATGGTGAGCGCTCTTGAATAGAGACCACGTGATTGTCTAGATAACTGGTAAGATTTAAAACAGTTTATTAATCCAGCCTGTCTTAACTGTGTACTCAGATTGGTGCTCTTAAAAGAACAGTATGTAACAGCTGAAAGAATAATCGCTTTAGCAAAGTAAAACTGACTGATCAAATGTCTTCATTTGAAAAGATATGCAGATTAAACTTCTATCAGATCAGGGAAGACTTGGAGCATATGTCTGTGATGATAAACTTTAACACCGCCTTTGTACTTCTTTGTATTGTTGTTTCTAGGTTAGGTAACGCTTTATCTCCACATGTACTTGTGTTGTTACTATGTAGCTACAACTAATCAATGTTAGGCTTTTATAGTCACTTATCTGGAGTGGATCCCAACAGTATTGCAGCTTTGCATCAGTTTCGTTTTTTTTAAAGCTAGTAACGTCCTGTCTGTGGCTTGTGTCCTGGCTGCCTCTCTATCAGCTGCTGCAGGATTGAAATATGAAGAAAGATGTGCTTGATTCAGATAAGCACTACAGCCAAGCAGGGGCCTTACCTCCCAGAAAGCAGATCCTACCCCTGTGCCTCAATTTGCAGTTATGGAATGCTGAGACCGAGTCCTATCCTCGATTTTTAATGACATCCTTTTTCCGATTTAAACCCAGTGCCCAGCAAGCATACCTTTTAGTGGGGAAGGAACAAATTCCTTTACAAAAGAAAAAGGTGACTGGACGATTTGCCGACTGTACTGTAAAACTTTCCATCTTGTCATCCCTGTGATCCAGCTTTTTCTGTTTTTGTTCTTATGAGTTATAAGTGTCTTTTTATATTTTAAGTGTGGTTGAGGGGCTCGCTGTCGTATCTTTTATCTGTTCTTCCCAAAGCCACACTTGCAAGACTACATTCAGCAGCGGATTAATCCTGCAAATAACTCGGTTCATCTTACACAGCAGCTGCCAAGAAGGCCTTTGCTTCACAGGCTATTCTGTACTTTGTGAAGGTTGTATTTTGCAATTATTCCTAGCATGTTTTACCACCCCCACCCCCCAACCCCCACCCCCTCCCCACTCCTAGTAGAACTGAATTTGAATGTGCTCCTTTATGCCCCAAGTAGACCTGAAGCTAAGCCTTTAACAGGGAGGTCTGCACTAATGTGATTCACACATGAAAAAACAGTACCACTACCCTAGAGTGTTTTTTTTTCTTTCTTTTTTTTTTTTTTTTTTTTTTTTTAACCATTCGGCCGTTCTGTTAAAATATAGTTCTTACCCAGGAGGGGGGCAAGCTTATGCAGACGGATTGTGTCTGCACTGCTCCGAGAATAACATAGACTCAAACTTGGCTCAGGCTGCCAAAGTGAGCAGTCTGACACTCATTTCCAATGTACTGCCTGTGGAATCTAAAAGTATGCCCGAAATTTGGTTTTCAATCTACACAACCTCTTACAATCAGGGTTTGTTTGGCAGACCACATTGTTATGTTTGTTTATTTGGTTTTTGTTAATAGGAAGGTTTATTGTGACTAAATGTCTAATTTTGAGTGTAATTCTGGAATTGTTGAAAAGTATATACATAGATAGTCATTAACATATTTTTAGAGCTCATGCAAATTGCAAGAAGCTAGAAGAAATATTGAAGGGAAAATAAATAGATAAAGGTTACCCTCCTTGTGTATAAAGGTGGCAAGGGTCAGTACTTGTTAGTGAAGCAATCGCCAGTCTTTTGATCTGGTTTGCATTATTTTGTATTTAATTCCCTTAGCATTTCCAAAGCTGACTTCAAGAAGCTTGATTCTCTAGTAACCTATTAGGAACTGTGAAGAAACCGCAGAAATCAATCTGCTCAGTAAGCATGCTTTGTTCCAAGATGACTTTGTGCTATTTTTTTTTTTTTTAATGCCCAAATAGAGAACTTTAAGCTCTTTCTAACCTTAGGTAAGTCATGCAAAGGGCTATAATAATCAGGCCTATTGCCTTGTTTTTAGCCCTTTATCTCTTTAATTGTCTAATTGTAAAAACTCCAGAATCACCTGTTTTCGGATACCGCTCCCCAGTGTAACTAATGCACACTGTAGTGAATCTGAACAAAGCTTGATGAGTCAGGACTTGACATAGCAGCTCCTATTGTTGTTGTTTGGGTCCAGACATACAACACTGACTCAACAAAAAATTGTTTAATTTAACTGATATAGTTAATTACAGGTGTTCCTTTTATTTAGTGTAGTGTACAAAACAAACGAAAAAAGTTTTGTACACTGAGAAATTACAGTTCAGAACCCTTTGTTAAAAAACATTACAATATATATATATATATATATATATATATATATATATATATATATATATATATATATATATATATAATCTGCACCAGTCTTGTGTACCTGGCCTGCCAATTAGGACTCCCTGATGATAAGCTGCCCACATACAGTACAGTCTGTGAAAGGTTTTTCTCATGTCTGTACAGATTGTAACTGGAAATCTAAGAGCAGCATCTTAACTGAGCGGATCATCCCCTCTTCTAATAACAGTTTATGTAGTTGGTTTAATCTTACAGTATAAGTGAGCACTCATCTGACAGATTCTCATATGAGCGGATTAGGGTCCCGCCATAGACATTTTTATCATACGGGTTCATTCCCTAGGAAGAATACTGGCTTTTACATACTTCAGAAATGATTCCAAATGGCTTGTCCAGATTACATCTTGCATGTGAAATCCTGCAAATATTATGTTACAGTGCCGGCTGGCATTCTTTAATTGCTAAAGTTCAAACCGATCTGCCTGAAAAGCTGGTCTTCATAAACTGGATGTGCTGATACCAAGGAGTGCCCTGTGGACATTCACACAAATTCACACAAATATATACATATATATATATATATATATATATATATATATATATATATATATATATATATATATATATATATAGTGATGACATACTAGGGGGAGGAGGAGGGGAAAATGTAGTCCAGGAGTTACTTGAGGGACTACATTCCCCAGAGTGCTACAGGAGGAAGCCAGGATGAAGTTCACCTGGGTCTGATTATTAATGAAGGTCACCTGCCTGCAATCAGCAGGCAGCTATATAATCAGAGGGAAATGTTTGTTCAGGGCAGTCTCCAGTCTGTGTGTGGTCTGAAAAGGGTACTGTGTGAACCGGCTTTTGTTTGTGTTAAAACTGTCTTGTGTAATCGTGAAACGGCTTAGCCATCCGATTTTAGTTAGGTTCGAGAAAAGGGTTTAGTTAGCACACGTGCAGGAGGTAGGGTTTCATTTTTGTTTTATTTTTGTTATTGATACTGAAAAACTTAAACTTTCTGTTGGATCTGTATTTTAAAAGGGGCAAAGCGAACCCCAGCCATGAGCCTGTGTTATATATTATTATTATATATTATATATATATATGTTATATATATGTTATATATATGTTATATATATATTGGTAGGCAGGTAGGTTTTCAAATCACAGGACTGAGACCCAAGTAGTTGAAGTAACAAAAGTTGTTCAATAAACGAGGAGTTAAAAAACAGCTTCTGTTCCATACCTCTAAGCCCAAAACCCCACTTCCTGCAGGAGTCCAGCTGTCTCATCCCTAGTGAAATGCTTCTCCTCAAGGGGACTCAGTGGAACACAAACTGGTCGTTACTGTGTCTTCAGTGTGCTTTAACAAATGTTTGCCATTGGCGATCTTTGATCTAGCAATCCTCTGACCTTTCTAGGCGCCTGAAGTGCCCATGCAATTCTTATCTCTCTTTGTTTAGATGAGTATTATCCATAAAGAGATTAGCAGAGTATGGAAGTGAGCTTTTACTAGGAGGTAAAAGGTTACACTTTCTGTTATGGCAAAGGACAGCTTTATGTGTTCTGCATGACAGACATGTGTGGGTACAGTGGACAGTCATCCATATGACTGTGTAGCATTATTCTCATCAGCCTGTAATTGATGTGCCACTGCTCAATGAGCAATGCTATCGTATGTATTCTGTTGCAGTTGACGCAGCATTCAATGAGGTCTCATTTAATGGCTCTAAGTCATTTTAGGCAAGTGCCCTGACCAGTGATCCAGTAGTTTGGATAAAGGGTTATTCCCTTGACCTGCCTACTTGTTAGGGAATGCTTTGCATTAGCTCAGTTCAAAATTTAAAAAGCTTTCCGTCTTTAATATAAAGAAAGCAAGACTAAACAACCTGTTCAGTAAAGCCTTACTCCCGCATACTTCAGTAAATCTGTGCAGAAGAGGAATGCTAGATAACGCTGCATGTTCTTTTCATTTGGGAGGTGCTAATCTATGACACTGATACCTGTGCAGCACCGTGATTTTGCTCGTTATTGCTCTGGTTCCTGAAAGATAAAGCAATTTCCACTGCTTTCCTTGCAGCAAATGACATCCTAACTGGAGACATAAACATGAACTGACACATGCCCTCAGTATCTCCCAATTAATCAGGCTGGATGCTGGATTAAACCCAGGACCTAAACAATCCAAAAGAGTCGTTTCCAACATCTTTACTGGAACTCTCTTAACCTAGACTCTGATCTCCTCCTGCAGCACTGACTTCTATCCTGTTCCTAATAAAACAACTCTAATGGCACACTTACACAAACACACATTCAGTATTAAATCGCCTAATTTATAGGAATTGCATCCTAGATAAAATGATAAAACGTTTCTGGTTCCTCTCATGTCTCCACTAAATGCATATGAAAGACACCAAAATAAACATTCACGACCAAAGTAAACAGAAAGAGCTTCATATTACCCACAGGAACAAAACAACTAATTTTTTAATGGAAAAAGTATTTGTATAATTTGTTTATAAAGAATTACAACACTTTAATGGGAAAATGACTTACTCGGAGCACCTGAATTCAATTTTAATCACAAACTGAAAGACTGTTTACAATTAGGGTACAGTTTGGTTTCCTTTCTCCACCCTCCCGGCTCTTGGTAGGAATCATGTTCAGACCACACTGGCTGTCTTGCATTCTTTGCCAGTGGGAACAACAGAGGCAATTGGAGTTAACACTGTGATCGTGACCAATCCAGTCACAACTAGGATCACAAAGCAAAGGAGAAGCAATTGTGGAGGAGGATCCATTGCTGGTTTAACCCCCCCCCCCCCCCCCCCGGCCGTTTTACTGTACATTCTGGTCTGTAACACATTTTTTTGGTGTGATCCCCCCCCCCCCCCTTAAAATCTTTTTAGTAAGCTGTGCTCAGAATGTCTTTGCTAGCTTCTTTGAACAGCTGCCAGTACAATTAATCACAGGTTTGCTTGGTAGGGTTTTCAGATACTGCAGGTCTTTGGTCACCTAGCGATGCCAAAATATATCCAGGGGTAACTGCTAATACACCAAGGTGTCAGTGTGTTAACCTTGCACAAGAACAGGTAATTAGTCAGGGTCCCGCTGTGATAATCAGGCTGAGATGTGTTCAGCAGCTGGGTCTCTTTCCACTGGTGACATGGCCATGTAGCTGTCCAGACCAAGGAGGGGCGGGATTAGGCAGCTAGCACAGCCTGCACCTATAAACATGTAGGAAGCAAGCTGTTATCAGAGGCTCAAGAATGTAGCCTGATGAGATAACGCCTATGCCAGCCCTGCCTTTTTACAAGTGATCATCTAGAGATAATAGCGTTCTTTAAATAGAGGACACAAAAAGTACACACCTCGAAAAAAAAAAAAAAAAAGCCTGCCTTGTATATAATTATTTTTAATTGTCATGCTATTTTTTTTCCATAATTTAAGAACTTGTGAAGAGCTTTTGTCTGTGCTAAGATTATTATTGGATCATTCCTGTCTATTGATAAACTGGAAAGAGTGGTTTTGATCTTGTCAAAGCGGCAGTTTTTGCTATTTGTCCCATAGTAGAAGAGCAGCCCTGTTCTGTCTTCTAGTTCTTGAAGGCTAATATGACATTGACATTTGTTTTACAGCTTGTTTCACACTATTTATGATAAAAAAAAACAACTGCTGTTTGTATCATTGGTTTCATTGTATTATTTTAGCCACAAATTGCTGTATGGTACCAGTATGTGGCACAGAAGAAATATGCAGTATTTTTAGTGATAATAAGTTTTAAAGGAGTAAACCAATGCTTTAAAATATTTTTCCAAATTAACGTTATGGCTGGTCTCCCCATTGTTTTAACCATTTAGATAAACACAGTCTAATTTCAGCCAGCCCATTGGAGTTAGTTGTCAAATCTTTCATCTCTAGTTTTATCTTTGAAGGAGCTGCACATTCCATATTGAAGTATGAAATACAAGCAAAGAACCTAAAACCATCGTTATCAAAATAAAAGGTGGGGCAGTGATGATGTTGCAAGTGCTAATTACAGGTAATAAATGGATAAAACCTTGGTTGGATTTTAAAACCTTTAAGTTAATGATTAGCCATTGTCTGAAAGCCATGCTGGGTGCATCGCTGTGTCATAATCTGGTACATATTAGGAGAAGGCAATGTGCCCTAGTTGTTAGAACTGATGGCTGAGAGCCAGGGGTTGCTGGTTTCACATTCCTGTCCAGCCAGTGAATCACTGTGTGACCCTAAGGCGAGCCATTTACCTTCATGTGCCTCTGCTATGAAACTGATTACAGACAGCATTGAAACACAGCATCTGAGGGGCCTCTGTAATGTAAACAATGCATTTCCAAATAAGTTACAGTGCACAGCCCATTTATTTAATAAATGGAACTGCCCTATCTAAGTTTACCTTCTGTGCCTTTCAATTTTTCAAAGATGGTCAGTCGTGTAATTGCTGACGTTTTAGCGTGAAAGTTGTATCATACATTGTTCATGACAAAAGACACCAGTGCTTTTATACACTATTGAAAGCTTAACATTGGCTAAGCACCCCCGAGTATTTTTTCCTGTGCTGCTGAAACAGTGTAGTCGTGTAACATACCTGACAACGTAATTCAAAGCATTCTTCATTTTCTTTTGCCAGTATGTTTAAGGAAGTTTCGATCCTGCTGCATTTGTCTACGGGTGAGTTCCAGACAAACAGTTCTGTAACTTTGTCCGTCATTCAGAGATTTAAAGTGAATGGTTAGACAGAGAGGCATTGTGGAGTTAAGGTTTGGGGGAATGTTGTATTTAAGATTTATGTTGGGATTAAGGTTAGGGTTAAGGTACAATTTGATTGGCTTCCGGTCTGGAACTATTTATTAGTCACAGTCTATATTTAGTGTTGTTTGGGTACAGAGCACAGCAGGAAAGGATGTGTTTGTAGTTTTGTTATTACCATTATTATTATTTATAATTATCCAATAAAGAGATAATGTATTAGATGATGTATGAGTGCATTAAAATGTATATGTGTATGCATGTATATTGTTTTCGATAAAAGGGGTAATGTTCTAACATGCTTGAAAGAAAGCAGAAAGTATAGTGATTACATCTTAAAGGGAGATATAGCGTCTGTCTGCAGAACAGACACTTAGTCCAGTAACGCAGGCTCCAGCAAAGTTGTAACTCAGTTTGAAATTGTCTGCAGGTAAAAAGAGGATTCACTTTACAGGCCTACTTCAAAGATCTCAATGCCCTTCTGTGTTTATCTGATGCCAGTGTCGTCTTCCCTACTTTTTTATATTCTGTGTGTCTAGCTGGTAAATAAAGGCATGAGCATTACCTACAGCTGCAGCTCTTTGATCAGGAATGTAGGTCTGCTTCATTATATAATTTCAGCTGCACGATAAATGTACAGTGAAATGGAACATGCCAGTAAAACGTCCATCAAGATTTATAATCCTAAATTGTGTATTTGCCTGTTCAATTGATCCAAACAGAGAAAGATCTACAGCAAGTACAGTCACTGTAATATAACAAATAGGACAAACCCTGTCATTTAACTTGCTGTTTAAGACTAAAATGTACTTGAGACTCACCCACATTGTTAGTTTCAAAACATCTTCTTTTAATGGTTTAAATGATGTAGTTGCTATTTAGATCTGTCATCGTTTAGATACATTGAAATAGACCTTATTGACGTTATAAAAAAAAGCTGCTGCTTGGCATCAACATGCATCACAAACAGTTAGACCCAGCTAGTCTCCCAGTCTTGGCTAAGTGAGTTGGCATAACTGTTAGTAAGAGGAGATGAAGAATGCAGTTGGGTGTGTTAACTGGGGGAGCGGGAAGTTCATATTGCAGTCCACTTGATATTTGACCATGCAAACAATTAGTCCTCGGTCCTCCAGCGCTGTTTTTCTTTACACAAATAAGAATGAAAAGCAAGCAGGAAGGCTTTGGGTGAAGGAGAGGTGGGACGGCGGGGGCAGGGGGTGGGGTGGGGTACATCTGCGTCTGAACCGCTCCGTCCACCTGTCAGACATGAGTGTGCAGTATCACTAAATAAAGCTGACCACCTCTGACTGTTTAGAACCATTCAGTTACAGGTTTAGTTCTCAGCAGTGGTTTACCAGCACAGATCCAACAGTTAGTAATTTACTCTGATCTTGTTTAGTTTGCTGGGGTCCTTGTATCTTTGCTCAACAAAAAAAAAATAATGCAGCTTAACTGAGGGGCACATGCTATTGCAGTGATTTACATGATTGAGTGCAGAGGAGGGTGGGAGGATATGTCAAATGGGTAAAGAGATATGGAGAAACAATCATGCAACAATGACTTCTCTTTGTATTCTGCACTTGGCTAATCAGAGCTAATCATTAATAATACCTGCTCAGGGGGATGGTTTGATTTGCTGTGTGTTCTGGAACAAGCCCTTGGCTCGTGTATGTTCCACATGTCCAATGAATCATGGGGCTGAAAGTTAACCGAACACGTTTGTACTGTTTACTGGATAATCATGTACACTTTGCAGGCTAATTGTGTTTGACAACGTTGCATATCCCAAGTCCTGACTGGTTATATTGAAAATCACAAGTTAAAACGTTTACTTTTGGGAGTATGAGAAAGGAAACAATACTTCTGGTGAGATGTGACGAGTGTTGCTTTTTCCTGTTCCGATCTTTTGTAAGAAAGAAAGATTGATTACCACAAAAGCAACTTTTGATATAAAACCAGCAGTGATGATTTCTATCAACCTGTCAATTAACCTTCCACGGCACAACCAATCAGGATGTCTTCTGGTGGTGGTTGTTGTTTTGGGTTTCTATGGCAAGGGTCCTACGTAATATCTTGATGATCAGATTGACTCTCCACAGGATGACAACAAATACAGCAACATGTGGCTCCAAGTCTTCATTGTAGTGCAGCCTTGCTCATTCTCATGATAGCTTTGCAGACCAGATTGCCAGACGTTTTCCTTACTTGATCCCTGGCCATTCCCTCTGTCTAGGGTCTTACTGCTTAAGTAGTTGCCTTTTTCATTTCAGCAGCTACTAAATGGAAAAAGGTTGAGTGGCATGCTTATTTAATGTGATCTATACAAATCTTTGGCTGTTTGTTGTTAGTATCTTATATGAAGTACTGTTTATGTCATCCATGCAGTTACGCTGTTTAAAACCAGTGGAGTCTGAATTGATTCCAGATGTCTTTTTTTATCAGAGGACAATGAGTAGGTGAATACCCAGTGTCAACCCAAGAGTCTGTAAATCCAATCACCTAGAGAGCCTTCTAATATTCCTTCAAGCCAGGTCATTCTAGAAACAAATATAAGTAACAGATGTTATTTCCACCTGTAAATATTTAAAGATCATCTTGTGCTTCATTAAAAGTGTTCCATGTTGTTAGAGTGTAATGGACCTTAACGTATATATGATGCGCCCATGGATAATACAGATATAAAACTGATATATACTTGAACATGATTTTCTAAACCAGGTACACTGAAGTGTGTTGTATTTCCTAAAGGAAATCTTATTCCAAATGCAGAACCGTAATTCAATATTTTACGTATTGGAGTTGTAATCTAGGTGGCGGGGAGGATTTCACGATAACCTTCATGGTTCCTCATTTAGTTTTTGATATCTCCATCTGCTCACCTCTGAGATGGCTGGTTTGCTGAAGAGATGGGAATCTCCTATACTTTTGAGAGTAAAGTCATGTTATTACAGAAATGTGAACAGTGGTGGCACTGCCATCTGCCTTTCCTCTAGTGCAGCTGATTTGATGTATAGATTTGTGTCAGACTGAATGACCCCTGATGATCCCCTATGATCCTTTCAGATAAAATCAGCAAAGAACATATACTGAGCATCAAAAGACACTTATCACTTATATTTGAGCATCAAAAAAAATAACTGTCACTTATATTTGAGCATCAAAAGAAACTTATCACTTATATTTCGATAAAATTCACTAGATGTGATAGAAAAATGACAAACTCATCACGAAGATGCTCCAAAATGATCTGTCGGTATTGGACAGGTGTTGTGACTCTTGGTCTCCCAGTTCGTGGCCTGTCATTGACAGAATGTGTCTCACCAGGTTTTAAATTGTTGACTGTGAGCACCCAAGATGGCGAGCCACAGTACGCTGCCCTAGTCCACCCTACGATTGCACGAAGGCGCTGCTGTCTTGACAGACGTGGCATATTGGGTTATTTCTGTGATTTTCTTTATTGCTTTTATTCAAACTTGCAGTTCAGCAGCTGAAATCACTCCATATCCAGTGTCCAATCAATGTCCAATCAGCGTCTCACTAATTAGGTGATTAATTGCATATGTGTCAGTCCTAGTCACTCAAGCGTATCAGGGTCAAGGATAAATAATCAAGTGGTTAAAAAAAAAAAAAAAAAAAAAACATTTTATCAATGTCCATCATTTATATACCATATTTTTTTCGAAAATAAATGTGTCATGATAAGTTTCTTTTGATCCTTGGTATATATCTAGTGATCCTCTATCATCTGGCCACGTAATTGACTTAAATTACTAATTAGAAAATGGGTGATTTATGATCAGCTTTTTATAATGTATGTGTAAATACAGTATGTATTAAAAAAGACAACAACAAAAAAAAAAAAAAGCTGTTAAGATGGGTGGGGTAGCAACCGCTATGCCAACCTGAAACAACAAATCAAAGAGTGGGTGTGCTGCTTTTCAAACCATTCATCCACGCATTAAAAGCTGCAGGGGCCCGCAAAGACGTGAAACCTGCTTTCCAGCGCACTGCCCTCAGATTTGAACCAGCACAATTCCCACCAGTTCTACCTGCAACAATAAGAGCTCTAATTTACAAGCACTGGAAGCAAGGCAGAAATGCAGAAAGGTCTTTGCTTTTTTTTCCCCAAATAATGTTTTTTAATTTAAATATGTTACAGGAAATGCCTGGGGAGGTGATAGTTTGCAAATGGGCTCTTAAGGGGGAGAGTCTTTAGTTATGCGCCTTTAATTACTACACATGTTTTAAATGCATGCCATGATCAGTGCCAAAGACCAGGTGACACCAAAAGGAAAACCAAAAAAATGCCTCTGACCAATTATTTATTTTTTTATTTTTTTAATTTGTATCCGCAGCATTAATTGTTGATATGGAGCCAATTCTTTTGTTTTCCTTATAATTATTTAGATGTATGTAGGCTGATATCTGTCTCTCTTCAACAGCCTGTCTGTAGCTATGAAGTCCCAGCAACAGGAAATAGGCTTTGTTTTATAGATTCTCAGAAGTTATAATAATTGTATGTAAGACAAAATAAGATGGAAAATACTGTATATTCTCAAAAGTAAATGGTATATTCTCAAAAGTTAATGCTTTTGTGAAGCATTCCAGCACTACTCCATTAAAATATTTTTTCTGTAATTTCTAAGAAAAGGACTGGTTATCAAAAAAATAGGTCATTATGCTGTAGGTCAGTTAGAAACAGCTACTGAAGCACATTTTCTTCTGCAACAGGATGTCTATCCATTGTAGAAATTAGCATCTTTCATCAACAGCATGTTAAACTAATGCAAATGAATCAGCTGTAGTAGTTAGTGCATTATCAAATCTAGATCTGTTTTTTTCCCCTGCAAGACATTTAATTTTCATGGGCCGTCTAGTCAGGTGGTTGCAAAGGCCACAGTTTAAAAACAACACAGACAGTTCAAATCTCAGATCCACACAGACAATTTAAATTACTGTGAACAAAACTACAATTCTGATTTCCATAAAGATAACAAAAGAGGTCAAATGATTCAGATAATGAGACTGATCAGCGTTTATCAAGGTCTACCGCTATGAATGAGAAAGAAGATATTTATCATTTAGATTTTGAGGCACTGTGTTATTATTTTAAGATGGATAAAGTGCTTGAAATGCATTGGCACAGTATCTTGGAGCTTTGCCAATACAGACATTAAAAGCTAAATTAATAATTGGATTGCTTGAACGTGGATGAACAGCTATTTTGTCTTTGACCTCCGCTTCTGGTAATGCAGTTTAAACAAAACAGAGTGAAGTTTACACCTTTAAGTTTATGCTTCACATTCTTCAGGTTTGAGGACGAAGCACAGGAAATCGTTTACAAAAAAAAAAAAAAAAAAGAATGTACCTTATTATTTAATATCTAATATACAGTATGAAATATTGATATAAATTGATATTGATTAGTTTTTTTTTTTTAAGTGGGTGGTGTTTGATTAGTACCAGGGGCATCCTGGTAGCACTGGTACGATTCTATTCATAATTAGTTTTCATTCCAGACTATGTCATGTGGTCACTTACCTTTTAATCATTGTTGACCTGCACCAAGGTGGAATGAAGAGGGAGCACTATGGCCTTCATTTCTTTATTGATGTCAACCTTCCACTGAACCTGCTTGGAGCATGATATTAATGAAACGTACATGTGGACCCTTGTTTTTCCAAGTTATTGGGCAGTAGCCAAAAATAAAAATGTTCTATTCTTAACCATATCCATAAAAACACATTATTTATATTTGGAGCTAGTTTTCAGATCAACATGTTGGCAGAAAGCTTAACCCCAACGCAAAAAGACTATACAACAGTTTTGCAGCACTGAGAATTTTAGGATTGAGACATAATAAAAAAAAAGAAAAATTAAAAACTATATGAACATCATTTTGATCTTTTTATTTAACATCATGTAATCAAAGAAACTACAAAATGTTATCGCAGAGGTCTACCGGAAACCATAATAGTAGGTAGTACAGTATTTCATGTTAGATTTCGAAATGTCATGTTTTTTTATTTTTTTTTATTTTGTCTTTCATTAAGTATATAGAAAACTACAAAGCTGTGTGCAATTTCAGTATGTTAAGGTAACATTATTCGGCAGGCTTCACTCAACTTTATAAAGCAAAGTTAGTTCATTCTATAGGGTTATGCAAAACTTTGGCCGTAGCTGTAGTCCCTCAGTTGCCAATAGCAATGGAAACAAATAACTAATTTTAAAAATAAAAAGAACAGGTCTTTTATTTAGGACATGTCAGCTCTTTGGTGGTTATTAAAAAGTTGAAATTATGCTAACTTTGTGGTGTGGGATGGACAGGTCCCTTTTATCAATTAGACTAATAACCACTTGTTTCCATGTGAAAGAAAATATATCAGAATTCTGCCATAGGGAAAAAATAGTGTTATTTTCACAGATCTGTCAAACGTTGACAAAACAGGATTTAAATAGTATATGTTTTCAAATAAAAATTGTATTGAGAGAGCATTTTTCTTAGAGCCACAGAACCATGACTATAAAAGGGTGCTACTGTATTTGGTTAAATATGGTTCAATGGAAATTAATGGGCAGGCTGACAAAGGGCATTGGTTAAGTCCTCATCTGAAACCCTTCACTTTTAAAGAATGACCTAGAGATGTGAAGCTTGTGTTGGGTTGAATGGCCTTTCTGCAACATGGCCAAAAATAATCTAATAACTCAATGACACAACTTCAAAGTACAATTATCATTTTCACTGGCACCGAAGAACTCATATTATCTGCTATTCCAACCTATTCCAAGTCAGAGAAGTATGTTTGATGAACCTGAGGGCTTGGCTTCAAAGGAGCCTGCAATTGAACTTGTGTAAGGCCAATGTCTTTGAACTGCGGAGAAGAAGTTTATCCTAGGTTAGCTTGATCTTTCAGTTTACCCTGCCTTGTAATCTAGCAACAAAGAGTGGATCTTCAAGTGTACCCCCATGTGAAGGTGACAGGCTGGCTGAGAGTGATATATGGATACAAACACAACCGTTTCCTTAAGCTATGTTTAAGTGAAGTCTGCTAACCTTTACAAGAGTTGAATTGCCTCTCATAACAGCCAGCGCTGCAGCTTATTCTCATCATTAGATACCTTGTTTCTGTATCATAGTTTTATATCGCCATGTTTATTCCACACAGTTGCATTTCACAATTCACAGATCAAAATGTAACCAGGATATTGAACTACTATTTCTTGTCCTAACAAGCTCATCGTTAATTAAACATGTGATCTGTCAAAGATTTTTTTTTTCCTAAAAAGAGCCATGAATTACAGTTTTCTTGAGGCCTAACAATATTCAGCATCCTGAATATATATATATATATATATATATATATATATATATATATATATATATATATATATATATATATCTTTTATAGCGTTTAGCAGGTACCATGCTCAACGCAGTGTCTTTCATAGACTGTCTGGGTCAGAAGGACCGTGTCAGTTCCTGAGTATTCGTGCCAGTACGACAGGGCAAGTGTAGAGCGGCTAGTTGGCTGGTACTCATTTGAACTCACGCCTGCCTCCATTGCCATTCCCATCACTCTATCGTCACGCAACACACTGTGAGCCAACCTGAAGAGATAGCTGTCAAAATAAAGGTAGTATAAAATTACAGAGAAGCCTGCAGTGCCGATTTTAGTTTGTAATGCTTGTTTTTATTTTTGTTTTACTCCCATATCTTACCATGTGTGACACAGCACCTGTATGCTGTAGCTTTTACTTCTGGAATATATTGTTAAAACAAAGTGTCAGATGAATGCTTTCATCTGCAAGAGGTTACTAAAACACTGTTAGTTAAAAACATATCTGTTGCCTTCAGGGGGTCCCGCATAGTCGTCTTTCTTGGTTGAAGAGGATGAGGTTTGTAATATGGATTGTTATTAGTCATCTAGTTCAAATCCTGTGAAGTTTATTATTTTGATTAAAGTGGACACGGGTTTCCTTGAAATATATGTTCCTTGCGAACAAGTGTGCCCTTGGTATGCAGAAAAGGAAAAAAATTTGCAGGGACAGTCCATTCAGAATCTATTAACATAGCAGTCTTATTGGCATGGAATGTGTAATATATAAAATAATATATACTATGTAATTTACGTTTAAATGTCAAAAATGTATGAAATATATTTTTTGATCACTCTCTACTCCACCTCTTTGAAATCCACACAGCCCAGTTCTGGGTCACCATGCAGCTTTACGTGTGGGTCAGGTTATGTGTAGTAGCTTACTAGTGTTCTTTTCATTTGGAAAGCTTTCCCTTTCATTAACAAAACTAGGAGTTTAACTCTGACCTGCAACCTGTAAACTGTAGCCTCAGAGAAAAGCCTAAAATAGTCCCCATCCCCAAACTTGAGGTGACCCTGCAATTGATGAACATTTCTGGCAACATCTGTCCTTTTTGAATAGAGGGTGTGCAGCTTAACCTTTAACCTCGCACCCTTTCTTACACATCTGTTTTGACCCCTAATTTTCATTTTCTGGCAACCCTTTGACTATTGAATATTGACTGTTTGACCAATGGCTTTCACTTGAATTGGGAGGGAGGAGGTTAATCTTTGCTTAGGGAAAGCCTTGTTTAGAGTGTGCTGAGCACTGTCTCATTGCTGCCCTCTCTATTTTTGAGAGCAGTTTTTGCACGCAGAAACGCAGGGACAGCAAGAGGGTTTTCCCATCCACAGCCAGCTCCAACATAATGAATAAGGATCATGGGAAAACCTGTAAACGAATATATAAGAAGACATCAACAGTGTGCAATGAAGTGGGGACTGTTAAAGTAACACAGACACAAATACCACACAATAGCCTCTTTACGTGAACAATTAAAAAAAATAAAGTCAATATTTGAATTTCCACCCAAGCCAGTCTCTGGGCTATAATCTTTATAGTAAATTTCCACCTGGGGAAAGCTAAATTCAGTAATTAAAATACCTGTGCCCCTCTGGTTTGCTGGAAAATGCTTGTATGCACATTGCTTGCTGAAATACATTTCCAGGGACATTTTTGTGTAATGAATGCTTAATGAAAATGTTTTATTCCTCCAATAAAAACCGTCTGCCTGCTGTGTTGCTTGCATCTGGAAGCTGGTGGGCAGGGCGACTGGCTTTTGCCAGGGTAACGTCTGTTTTTTTTTTTGTTTTTTTTTTTTTTTTCACCCTTACAAGGCTGAAATAATGGAACTTAGACCCGATAAGAACTTTTCAGAACAGCATTCTGTTTTATATTTATAAAGCATGTCGTTTTGCAATAACATGTCCTTTCAGTTGTCGGTTGATCTTAAGCACAAGCCAATATATGTGTCAGACTATACAAATATTAATTTATTTTAATTTTATATATAAAACAAAACCAGGAAACGTCTCCCTGACATTAATCAGCTCATTTTCCTAGACCTGTCCTGGTTTGGTTTTCAGTGCTTTGGTCTTCCTCTAATGTATTCTGCCGAGCAGATTATGCATCATCCAGTGCAGTCTTCAGAAAAACAGTTCAATCTATTGTTCAGCTCTTTCTGTTGCTGAGACACTTCTTAAGCACAGCCTCATTCGCCAGTAAACATTCTCACCAATGTGATTTCTGAAACCCAAACTCTGCACTTAAACTTTCACTCACTCACCCACCATGCAAACCTTCTTCTAACTTGTCAGCCCTGGCATCTTTGTACACTGGTCTTGCCAACATGTGCCTCGTAAAAGCTGGGATGTGTTTTCTCAGATTCATAACATTAAGAGACGCCAGCAGTACTTGTTATAGCTGCAATTCTTGTTTACATTATGTTTCATTCATTATTCATTGTAGTCTTTGAGCTTGGCAGTTGGTTTTTAAACAGTCCCTCGTATTAATATGGCAGTGGCAGTGGATCATAGCAAATAGTTCAACACTAATAAATATGCAGAATGTGCCATTGTGTTTTTGTATGTATTACTTGGGACTTTTTGCATTGAAATAACACCATCTCTAACAGCACAAAGGGCATTAACACATTTTTGTTTGAAATAAATTTTTTTTTTTTAAAAAGTAAAAAAAAAAACATTTACAAATCCAAATCAAATAATACATTAATTAAGATGACTTACATACCTCCAAATAAATATATGACTTGTTTATTTCTGGTTTAGTAACTTTCTGGTAACTTTCTGGTTTGAATTTTTTGCTTTCTAGAAAACAAAATGGGCTAATGAAGAATGCTGGTAAACTGCTTTGAGAATCTGCCCCAAAGCTTTGAAATTGCCAGAAGCATGCACAACTATACATGCTTTGAATGTGTTATACCTAAAGACCCATTTATTACATTAACCAAACCACATACTTTGCCTTTTGAGGTTGCAACAGAATTTGATGTACCTTGCGGTTAACTGGAAATGTATTTGCTTTGCTGAAATGTATAGAAGAAAGCACCCCAATTAAATTTCCTTAAGATGGTTGTTCATTTCAATTGGATAATTGGAATTAAAACATTTTAACAAAGAATGCAGATCACAGTTGTTTCTGAACTGCGTCTATAAAACGTCTGCTGTGAGTTAAAATGCCATTTGCGTTTATTTGCAGCAGATTCTGTCATGGATTCATATGGTTTTCAGGTCACTCAAGTCTGCCCTTCGTATGCAGAAAAGGAAAAAGATTTGCAGGGACAGTCCATTCAGAATCTATTAACATAGCAGTCTTATTGGCATGGAACGTGTAATATATAAAATAATATATAATATTTAATTTACTTTTAAACTTAAAAAATGAAATACATTTTTTTGATCACTCTCTACTCCACCTCTTTGAAATCCACACAGCCCAGTTCTGGGTCACCATGCAGCTTCACGTGTGGGTCAGGTTATGTGTAGCAGCTTACTAGTGTGCTTTTCATTTGGAAAGCTTTCCCTTTCATTTACAAAACTAGGAGTTTAACTCTGACCTGTAACCTGTAAACTGTAGCCTCAGAGAAAAGCCTAAAATAGTCCCCATCCCCAAACTTGAGGTGACCCTGCAATTGATGAACATTTCTGGCAACATCTGTCCTTTTTGAATAGAGGGTGTGCAGCTTAACCTTTAACCTCGCACCCTTTCTTACACATCTGTTTTGACCCCTAATTCTCATTTTCTGGCAACCCTTTGACTATTGAATATTGACCGTTTGACCAATGGCTTTCACTTGAACTGGGAGGGAGGAGGTTAATCTTTGCTTAGGGAAAGCCTTGTTTAGAGTGTGCTGAGCACTGTCTCTTTGCTGCCCTCTCTATTTTTGAGAGCAGTTTTTGCACGCAGAAACGCAGGGACAGCAAGAGGGTTTTCCCA
The DNA here is from genome assembly GCF_017654505.1 of Polyodon spathula. Lineage (NCBI taxonomy): Eukaryota > Metazoa > Chordata > Actinopteri > Acipenseriformes > Polyodontidae > Polyodon > Polyodon spathula. The sequence goes on along the minus strand of NC_054549.1, from coordinate 36,254,234 downwards.
TCCACAGCCAGCTCCAACATAATGAATAACGATCATGGGAAAACCTGTAAACGAATATATAAGAAGACATCAACAGTGTGCAATGAAGTGGGGACTGTTAAAGTAACACAGACACAAATACCACACAATAGCCTCTTTACGTGAACAATTTAAAAAAATAAAGTCAATATTTGAATTTCCACCCAAGCCAGTCGCTTTGGGGCAGATTCTCAAAGCAGTTCACTGGCATTCATCATTAGCCCATTTTGTTTTTTAGAAAGCAAGAAATTCAAACCAGAAAGTTACTAAATCAGAAATAAACAACTCATATATTTACAGATCACAGTTGTTTCCGAACTGCGTCTATAAAACGTCTGCAGTGAGTTAAAATGCCATTGCGTATATTTGCAGCAGATTCTGTCATGGGTTGATATGGTTTTCAGGTCTCTCAGGGTAGGGGGATTAATACCAGTCCATATCTGGGATTTTATTGCAATAGTATTTATGCTTCTGGTCAGTGTTGGCTGCACTGACTGTCTGAACTATTAATCCATGTTGAAAGGGTATATGATTTTATATCTTGCACATTTCTGTCACTTTTTATTATTTGGGGAAAGCACTTCAACAAATTGAAAGTGAACTTTGTTGAGTTGGAGGGTTAACTGAGCTGGATGTGAAATCGTTCACGGTATAAAGCTGAACCATACCTCCTTTCAAAATATTATTCATAGCTTTAATAAATGCCCAATTGCATTGTCTAAACATATTATCCTTCTGAAGTGAACCCTGTCCACCCAGTATAGGGACTGTGTTTTGACAGACAGCCCAGGATTGTTTGATATTGGTCAATATAAATACCAGTAAATATGATTTTATTAATTTTTATATTTTTAACACCTGTTTGTGCAAAACTAGTCCTGCTTATCGCATGTATTCATGTGTTATTTCATTCCTGGGATGTGCCTGTAAGAAATATGTGCCTGACAGCAATAAAGTTCAGATTCGGACACTGAACAAATATTATTTGCAGCCTTGGTTATAATTTTGGAAATTATTTAATAGAAGGAGAAAAATGGATCGTTTGAAACGGGTTCAGAAATATACATAAAAAGAAAACCTTGACCAGCCCCTCCCACCCCCCCTTCAATTAGTCATATTGAACTGAAAGGAAGTGCTGGGAAAACCAGTGTCCAAGTCAAGTGATTGTACACAATGAACATGTTTCTCAGCTACAGGCACTTCTTGTGAATCAGACGCTTAGAAGACGCCCTATCTTTCAGCAAACCGAACTAAAAAATTTTAAAAATAAATCAACTTGGCTATTGCTAAAACTGCAAAGATGAAAGAGACCATACAGCAATGCTAAATACACAATGTTCCGTAGTCCCTTTTAATTTGCAACCTATACGGTATGTTGTAGAAATCAAAGCATTTATTATTCCAGCATGACATTTCAATAAAACCTTCCAGATCTGTGCTACCTTGCATTGCACATGGGGTTCTGCATGAATCTAAAATGTGCCGTCCTGTTCCTCTGGCCCAAGCTTCCTTTGGCAAAATAATGTGCTTCTGATTAAGTACATCCTATGAGAACCCTGAGGATTGCATGTGAAGGAAACAAGATTTGAGATGCAAATGAATCCGCCTCTTCCAGTTTGTTTTCTCATACTGATGACTAGGGTGCAAATGTTGTGGTCATTTTTTTGTAGTGGTTGACACATTTCATTGACATGATTTTTTATTTCTAAAAAAATAAAATGTTTTATCATTTAGGTAATTTATATCTAGTTTGTTTGTACTGTTGCCTATACCTGTTCACTAGTTGGCATGAGTACAGCTTTGCACACACTTGGCTGATATAGCCTGTGTTACATAGGTCTGTGGTGAAAGACAATTGGGCAACTAGAGCTGGTGAGCTGAATACAGTGGGCTAGATTATCAAAGCTATTTACTCCAGTTCGCAATTGTTATCTGAGATGAAAAAAAAAAAAAAATACCATTACAGTTCTAAAACAAAAAAGAAACACTGACTACTTACAAATTACTGAGTTAAAAGTCTTGTTTGTTTTATATCTTGTTTGATAGACAAAGAGAAGGAGGTGTTATGCTTTTTAAATGGAGTAACTAAACAATAATTAATCACACTCTTTCAAGACCTCAAATGTCTCTTCTTCAGGTGAAGAGATCACAAAAGGTATCACATCTCCTATAATCTCTGGACTGGTACAGCTACCATTTCATATATCAATATCTTGTTTGGTAACTTTATTGGGTGTGTTTCTCCTTTCTGAAAATTGTGAGAATTTAACCCAATATGTTTGTGTCACAATTTGAATTAAACCCAAGTATTTATTCATTGCAGTAACAACCACTTAGAATGAATTGGAAACAGCAGAGAAAGGTGAAAGGACAGTAACTTCCAATTAAAAGTTACTTAACCTAGTGATAAGGAGCTCCATTGATCAAAGGAGAACGAAAGATTTTCTCCCATGCTTTCCTTTACCTTGCTTGACTTTACCCTTGAATATTAAAAGTGAAGCCGTTTTTCAATGCGTTCAGAAGCCCGTCCTTCACAGGCTACTTTAAAATGGGAAATAGCAGGTCAACGGGACCCCCACCCCACCCCCCCGAGCCCCATACTCAGTCTCGGCATGTGAAAGTGATGATCGGCTCCTGACCAGGTATTTCCCCATCATCAATGCGCACACGCTATTCCTTATTATCACCTTTAGTCTCGAAATTGCACTGTGTTTTTCATTTCATTCGTTCATTTTTTTTAAGTGCACTTAGGTCTGTACCCCTTTTCCTTTCAATTCACGTAAATACTGAAAATTAGGATTGACCTTTTTTTTTTTTTTTTTTTTTGCTTTTGTGCTTTAAGAAATCAATTTAAAGGCTGATTGTTGCATTTTCACTGCTGCCGTAGTCAAGGGACTCCTATTGATGTAATTGACGTGCCTCCCCTTAGCACTGACATTCTTACAACCAAAATTACTTAATTGGAGTTAATTACGTAATGACAGTGTTGAAATGTGAAGGGGTAAAGGTTACAGTTACATTTCGAAGTCACGGCTGAGTACTCAGATTGAGCTGGGGAATTCTCCCCAATGTTTCTTTAAGTTGCTGTAATAAGCCCTCAATGCATTCCTTTACTGATCCATCCTTGACCTTGGCCGTCCAATGATTATGGAGAATAATGCACTGCAGTTCTGGAGTTAGGAGCCATAGGGGGGGTATTGTGATGGGAGCAACTGCACTTGTACAGAAGGATCCAATTTTATTGAGCGTTTACGTGTGTTTATCATAACTGTAATTTTCACAGAAATTGGACAGATTGGGGAAGACAGTTCACATAAGTATCATTAGTGTTTATTATAACACAAGGATATTTTTTAATGGGAGAACTAATTGGTTTATTATCAGGGTTAATAACCAGTACACAATAGTGTGTGCCCTGGTTATCACCTTGCTCAGTAGCATGCCACTTAAGTGTGCTGAATATCTTATTTTGTTCTGTGTAGCATGCTATTGTATGTTGTTTATTGACAGTTAAATCAATAATTGTACTATCTCCAATTACTTTACATGCATTTGAAATCAAGTTTAGTTATTATCGTATAGTAGTAAACCTTCAAATTATTTAAAACCTAAAACACATGGGTTTAAATGAATAGCCTCATGAATTAAATGATAACATTTTAATTTGAAAGTAATTATTAAACATTTTTTGCAGTAGAAGTGTAGTGCAGTGCATTACATTACATATTCCTCAGACAAGCAAACATCCATTGTAATAAAAGTTATTTGTCTGTTGTCTGTTCATAAGTATCCATTTCACAAGTTATATTCTCATAGGCTCTATTTAGCTCGTGGTTTTGGCTTAGAAGCTTTAAGTGTTTTTACATCCTTTTAAAGCTTGTTTCCTTGGAAGCTGAATTGCATGGCACTTATGTGAGGTGGTGGGATTGGCACTAAATAACTTGCAGATCATGTGGTTAAGTCAGTGATACATACTGAGGGAACAAATGTGAACTTTTCGTTCCTAACCACTCTTCTCTTAGAAATATTCTGTATGTACTGGAGTTCCATTAACTTTCGGCCTCTTTTGATGAAAATGGTGCTACTTTTCAATTGCTGCAGTTGCAAATGAGTTTCACAGCTGCTTTTGATTGCATATCATCATCAGCCACGACCATGGAATGTCATCTTGGTAAAGAGCAGACCTGAAACTCCCACAAAGCATGCTGCCAGTAGTATTTTCGCTTACCATTTTAAATCCACATGTTTCCATGAGTCCAAAGCGTCATCGTAGTTAGTCTTGCTCTTTCCAATGGTTTTTTTGTTGTTGTTGGTTTTTTGATGATCCAGATGATCCAGTCACTGTTGGAAAAACACAGCCATGGCATGAAGCTGAAACTCTACATTGATCACTTGACCACACTTTGCCTAGAAAGGGACCCCCAGTTCCTGGAAGGTCTTCCACCTTTATCAACTGCTGAGGAAGAGGATGATGAGCGTCTGTGGGAGGAGAGGGCAAAGAGTTTGACGACTGAGCAGGTAAAAACAAATCACAAGCCTTTTAGTTTCTACTCTGTTCTTATCTTTCCTTGATTCTTGTTTGAATCAGTCCTACTGATTGGAATATATACTTATCAATTGTTTAATGTTATCTGAAGCACGGTGTCCACTCACGGTCCTGGAGGGTTTAACAGGTGACAATGAGGTGATTAACTAAGTCAGGGTCTGGATGGAGGTTTAATTGGTTCATTAAACAATTTAGAAAAGGGTTGGAACAAAGACCAGGAGTGGAAGGGCCAGCTTTGGACACCACTGGTCCAAAGCAACATTGCAGCTGGTTTTATATCTCTCAGAAGCTGGTCTGTACTGGCAGTATGAGTGACCACTGAAGGGAAATTATCCCAATACATTTAAGTTGTGTTTCCGTTTTTAGAACTGAAGGACTTTACCATATTGTGTGTTTGAACCTACCAGGCATGCACACTTTAACCCTTGTCGTCTTTTCATACCCTGTTGCTTTAAGGCTGTGGTACTATCACCATGCCATTTATCATATCACAGCAAGGTAGGCTAAAGAGACAAGAGTTGGATTTTGTCCCCCAAAGAAGACAACATTGCAGTAATGAATCTGGAATGACAGTCTTGATCCCTTGACAACATTTTCCAGTATGATGCACCATTTTCTTATTTTGATTGCTGTATGTCTGTTACATCGCTTTGATACATTGTCGTAGAGTTCTGCATTCCTTCTGTGGGGGGGAAAAATAAGTTTGCTCTATTTAAAATATTTTATCGTCTTTCAAGGGTTTAATGTTACCTACTGTCTGCAGCGTGGGTGATAATATGCGTAACATAGGCCTTGGATCCTGTAGCACTTGGATCCTGTTCGCTCCTAATGCAGAGCAGAGGGGCTGACCTTCTGCACATAGAGACTATTCACTCCAAGCCATTCACTGCATTGTAATCCTGAACAAAGAACATTTGGGCATTTCCGTATGAAATTATAATAGGTGCAGTTCATGTGGAGCAGGAGGTCAAAACAGGTAGGAGCCCCAGCAAGGTAAACCATGTTCAGAAAATAAAAACCAACACATGATTGATGTAGTACACACTGGCTAATTGAATGTTGACAATTTGATTTTTATAAAGAATAATCTCACTGATTAGTATATTTGTTTATACAATAATATATGACCCATAGTTATGTCATGAAGCAGTCATACCTCCTGAGTTTGAAGTCCAGCAAGTGAGCTGTTATCTTAGTCTTTCCATACACTGGGCTGTGGATCCATATGCCTTTATTCCAGTAAAGATGACAAGTGTCCTGTTAGACTGGAAATAAGTGACTGTAACTGTCTGTCATTGTCAAATTTGAAGCTTGCTTTAAAAACTAGTTATTGAAAAAAAAAAAAACATTTAAAACTCCAATTTTGTATTCAAACTGAATACATACTAAATAAATACAAAAATGGCAACATTTCAATTGATCATTGTTTAAAACTGGTAAATATAATTTGTGCACTGGCATGTTTGCAAAAACCGAGGTACATTTTAATTAATTAATTGATCGGGAAAAAAATCACCACTGGGTAACAGCGTAGAGTTAAACTATCGAGCCACTCTTCATGCAGTTTTGACTCCTGAAACATGAAACTATGGGAACAGCTGAATATATTCAAACCCATGTTTGCGTATTATACCCTGTCAGAATCCGCTAATATAAAAGAGTAACCAAGTACCGACATCGCCAACTAGCTACACAAAACTGCACTGTATTTAAATGGAAGAATTTAATGTTCCACAGCAATGCAAGAGTATGTGGTTGACAAAACACAGATGGCGCACTGGGCTTGTGGCATAGTTTTAAAGTGAGCCTGTTAGAATGTATTACATGTTAGGTTGCATTAGAACACACTGCTACCAGGGCTCTGTTTTGGTATTGCATTAATACAGCTCTATCATGCTGATCTATGACTCAATTCAATCAAACTGCCACACAATGGACCAAAAGCCTTTTTTCTTCATATTGAACCTGACACCAGGTAGCACAATATGATATAGGACATACCAGAAGTCTGGGTCAATAATACTTGCATTTAGTGGCAGAGCACAGTACAGTGTGTGTGTCAGCGCATACATATATATAATAATATTTATAATTTTTTTAAATGTATATGTTTAACCAAGGGACTTACCTATTGAGACCAAAGCCTCATTTACAAGGGAGTCCTATAAAATAATTTTAACAAGCTCAATTACAATGTACAAACACCTCAATGAAAACATCGGTGGTTCAAACGTAATCAGTACCGTAGAGGAATCAAACAATAGAATAAATAAGGCATATCTATTTGATAATGTGGACTAAAGGAGGAACCTTAACAAGAGGTTCTAAGCAATGTCCCTAAAAACCAGAGAAGGAAAAGGATCAAATTCCATCTTCATACTGCAATGATAATACTTGTATTGGAGATATTTCAGAGGGCCTTGTAGCTGCAGTTTTAAGGGTTAATATGTAGACCCCTTTCCTCTTGAGGAAGGTGTTCTCTGCTGCACCTCTCCACACCATGCTGGCTACAGGGCTGGTGCTGTGGTGAGTGCTCAAGTATTTAGAGAACAAAGTAAGAACAGTGAAACCACAGATCCAGAAAGGGGCAGGCAGAATCAGAGCTGATCAAAAACACTTGATCCTGCATTCTAATACAAGTCTTTGTGGAAAAGTAGAGTTGTTTATATAGAGACTTCCCACCAGGCACAGAGAACCCTGGGGGCAAATCAAGTGTACTTCTGTACAATAGATGTATATATGCACATTTTTTACAGGGAAAATATTTTTATTTTGTTTTTATGTTGATGTTTCTGAAGAGCTGTTCTGACCTCATAGCATAGGAATACTGTAACATGTTCTGACCCTCGCTCCGGTAAATGAAATAAGATGTTTTATTACTCTCCAAATATACACTACAAGGAGATAGATGTACAGAAATGTCTTGATCTGGTAGTCTGCTATAGTTCAAGCATTAGCCAAACAGTTTCTCTGCTTGATTTCTTCTCATGTAAGTTTTAACTCATGAGTTTTCATATTTATTTTTTAATATATATTTTTATTGACAGTATGTGTGTTTATAGTTACATTTACGTGTATGTATGATACATGAGGTAAAAAATAAAGTTACAATTAGCTTTCTACTGTAAACTGTGGAAATGTGGTCTCTCTCAATTGGTCTTCTGAAATTGCTCTTGTGGAGTTGTTAGATTTTCTGTTTCTAAACAAGTTCAAATGTTGACATTTTCATTAGGCCACAGCGCTTGAGAATGTCAGGCTGTCATCATAACAGTTGTTCAGCTCACTCCTAATCTGAACACCCTTCCCTGGGGATGCTGTCACCTGCTCCTGAACTGGGGAATATTAGTGCACCAGTGCTTCCAGCAAAGGAATTTTTTTTTTTTTTTTTTTTTTTTTTCATGATTGCTCCCTTTGAAGCGAGTCTCCAGACTATTTTATTGTGACATAGTTCAAGAGTCAGTTAATGAGCCAAGGTTGATAGAGCTGTTATTGCACCTTATACATTAAGCTCTCTCTCTCTCTCTCTCTCTCTCTCTCTCTCTCTCTCTCTCTCTCTCTCTCTCTCTCTCTCTCTCTCTCTCTCTCTCACCCTAATGAAATGGTTCTCATGTCTGGGTTACCTCATAGTAAACTGATTTTAACCTGTTGTATACCAGATTTGGTCTTTTTCCCAAATAACCTAATGAAGAAATGTATGATAAAACAATTCTACCATAATATTTACGGTTGACACCTGTGGTGCCTCTTTGCAAAGCTGAACAGTTTTCCAGGAAATTGTTTTGGATTTTACTCCCTGGGATTGTTGGTTTGTAACCTGTTGCTGAACACGTTGTTTATTCTTGTTTTGACACTTACTGACTTTCCTAATCCGTAGCAGATGGCACCTGATGTTGAGAGTCTGAGGACTCCCAGCACTGCCCAGCGATAGGTCCACTTTTATCTCTGCATACACACACAGCACTTCAAGAGCGGCTCGGGAATAAGCATCCCAAAGCAGATTGAAAATGTTATTCTTGAGTTTGAGACAAATGGAGGAGTATTTAGGTGGCTTAGGGACTGGCAAGGCTTCAGAGCCTGGGCGACCCGATGCTTGTTTAGTGTAGAATTGAAGCAGCCCTGAGACCCTTCATGTTTTTCTTACTGCCTGATTCACAGGGATTCACTGGATATTATGTTAACAAACATGTTTCTGAGCCTTGATGGGAATAGAGTTTTTAATTAGCTATGTGTAACTTTATCCTGTTTTAACAGACCTGCTGAAGATTGAGTTTAATTTACTGTGGTCAACCAAACTTTGATTAGCTTCTCCTTTATTTAAAGTAGAAACTAGAGGGAATGAGAGGAGGAAAGTATTAATTTACTAAATGGAGTATGATCCTCTCTGTTTCTAAAGTAACTTCAGCGTGGAATGAACAAAAAGTTGGGAGCATGATTTTTATTTGCTTATTTATTTATTTTTATCATAGTGATGCCTAATGTTGTGGTTCATCCTGTCACATAGTGTTTCCTAGTTGTACAAATACAGTTTCTGCTGTAAGCGAGGCAGGGAGAATGATGGACTTAAATGTTCGTTTCTTTTGGCAGAAAATTGTATTTCATGAGCTGTTTAATTGCGGTGACTAAACGGGCCCTTGAGATTTTTTTGGAAGATTTTTTTCTTTATATATATATTTTTTAATAATGTTACATAAAATATGTTTTGTTTATATCAGCAAACCAGGGGTGAATGCTTTACATTGTCCAATCAATGCTTCTGCTTCTGCTCATTTGCATACTATTAGGACATTAATAACTATAATGGCATAGCCATAATTGGCTTGTATGCATGATAGTCAAACTGTAACCCAAAAAATGTTTAACTGATCATTTCCAGGCAAAATGTATCCATCATGAGATTGGCTTATGCTCAAGCCAAAAACTAATCTTATTTTATTTTAATTATTGTTTTATGAAGACATTATCCATAACTATTTATCTCGACAATGCTGAATTTAGAAATACTAAAATAGGCTTAAGTCCAATGACAAAGGTTTGGACTAAAAGTCTTTCTCAATGTCTTCAACATTCCAGCTAAATGTTTGCCATTGAACTGAATGTTTCTTTATGCTGACATTACATATGCACAGCTGGAGTATTGAGTTCAGCACAACAATTTTCAAGTGAAAAAAAAATGTTCCAGTCTTGTCTTTACTAATATCACTGAGCAGTCCAGAGCCTTGTTCCAACTAGGTCTTTCATTGTTTAATTGAACCTTATTGAGCAATGAAGTCATTGCAATGACGGTCCTTGGTTTCAATGGAATGAAAGAGCCATAAGTGAGTACCACTGTTCTAGGCTCAGCATCAACAAAGGTAATTTAATTTGACACTTTATTGTTACAGCATATTAGCAAAAGTAAGTTATGTTAGCATTACTTATTATTAAATCTTTGTTTAAAAAATTATATATATATATATATATATATATATATATATATATATATATATATATATATTTTTTTTTTTTTTTTTTTTTTTTTCATGAATTAGCACAATCATTTTAATAGTGAAAAAATTAAATATGTCTGGTTAAAAAAAAAAAAAAAAAAAAAAAAGATCATTAATCACCCTGGAAGGCCAGTATCCTCTCCTCTTCCTCTCTTTGTTGTTTTGGTCGTCATCCATGTGGATCTTCAGCTGTAAGATGCTTTCCAACTGATTCTAAGGGATGTCCTGGGAATTGGTCGGCTGTAAAGGATGTCAGAGTAACATTCTTACACTGTGCTCCAAAAGCACTTTACGCCTTGCGTTTTGACAGATAATAAAAAAAAAAATTATAATAACCTACCGATTCTCTTGAGCCCTGGAATGCAGTGTCACAGTAAAGATAAGTAAGTAACTGCCGGACACTGATGTCTCAATTGAGGTGATTTATTATGTATTTTAATACTTGCCAATGAGTGATCGTGCAGGAGGTTCAGTATGTGGTTATACACTGGGGTTCAGATTGAGCAGATGGACAGAAGTAACCTGAAAACAAATATATGGAGTGTTTTATGTCTAATGAATATTGTGGTATCAATTTTCATGCTCATAAAAAAGTCAAAGCAGGCATATGAAAGTGGAAATGAAGTTCAGTTCTCGTTCTGTGTGGTATACAGGCTATATGGAAAACATTAGGAAGCAGTCCTCCTAAGAAAACAATAAGCATGAGAAAAGAAGTTGCTTTTAAAGGCATATGGAAAAGCATTTTATGGATAATTTAGATTTGTAGCCCTGATGCTGGAAGTAATGAGAATTAAATGGTTCGTCTTCTTCCCCTTCCCCTCTCTTTGCCCGTCTTATTGAATATCTATTCTCCACGGTGTGTTTACTTCAATACTCCAACATCCCACTAGACTTTCAATGAAGCAGGGCTGCTGATCCCTAATGTCAGAGAGACTGGGCTTGTTTAAGTGTGCTGGGAGCATGGGCCACCCACGGACCATGACAATGCAGCAGGCTCTGCTCTTCCACTCCCCCTCCATTATGCCTCAGGGTGCTCTCACACAGAGCTTGCACTATTTTCTGCCAATTGCGGAGAAATATTTTTCCCCCATGATTTTACTGCCTCACCTCAAGTGTACAATAATCCTTGAAACCTGTTATATCATCCTCTGAACTCGGGCTGCACGCTTCTTTGTCTGCAGCACTTTCTGCTTCCTTACAGATATTAAATTAAGCATTGTGGCTTAGCTAGGAACGAGCGGACACTTGAAACTGGATTTGAGAGTCAATTCACTTTTCATTGAATTGTAACAGTATATCACATAAAAATGAGAATGTTTGCAAATCCTAAACCTTCGGGGGGGGGGGTGGCTACAACATCAAATTGAATGATAATTTGTTAAGCTTCAGTATTGGTCATTCTGGAACCAATGAAAAAGAAAAGCTGGATTGGGAGATGGCTGGAAAGTAGCAATGGCTTGGGGTTTGAAGTTCAGCTCCAGCTCCTTCAATATTGCCAGCAGACTGTAGAAATGGTAAAGCAGGTCTCCATTGTGTTTCCTAATAGCTTCATATTACTCAAGTATCTGGCTATCAGGGTCAGATCCAACATCTATTTCAGTTTAAACCAATTTCGTTTAAGCCAAACTGACACGGGGGTCTGTTCTTCCATGTAATTCAAATTAAGTCTTCCTTTAGAGTTCCTTGGCTTTCCCTTTGTGGAATATTCATTTCTTGAGTCTGTATATCCAGCCTGTTTTTACTTAACCACAGATGGTAACCAAACTGTAATAATAGAGCAGTTTAACCTGAATACTACAGAACCAGTGTTTTGTCTGTTAGCTGTGTGTAATAAATGAACAGATAGATGCTTCATTAGCAGGAGAAGGCATGTGACAGGTTTTCATGCAAAGCTGGTACCAGCAGAAAAATGTGTTTCAGATCAAGGTGCTGGTCTCATACTAAAGCATTGGGGATTCACTTAATGGTCAATTTCCACTGTATCAATCAATGTCAAAACTGGATAAAAAAAAAAAACTAAAAAAATACCTTCTTTCCATTTCGCAGCAACCCCCTTTTTTTTTAAATATATGTACATGTCCTACAGGAAAAAAAAATAATCATGGGTTTGGTCAAGTTATTCCATATGAGTTCAATTAGTTTGACTGCTGTGCGAAATTCTTACAGTGCTTTCAAGTGAATCTTGTCAGCGGTGTTGGATAGGGTCACTCTCTATATAATCTTTATCTCATGAATATCCAGTGGAGAATGCAAACACATCTTTATACTGGAGTTTGTATAAGGCTTTGGTTAAACTTCAGTCTTCTTAATATGCTCTTGAGACATACCGTACGTTAGGTTTTCATACAAGCAAGTTGGTGGTACCTGATGCTTCCCATACCCTTGTTAAGGTGTCACGTTCAGGTGTGCTGTGAGAACGTATCCCCCAGGACCGCACTAATCTACTGGGGAGGTTCAGTCTTTCACTGCGAACTGCAGTATTAACAGGTTACTTTTGTTCAGAAGAAAGTATTTCCTGTCACTGGAGCTGGTGAATACGATCCTGAGTTTCTGGGAGGTTTAAGGTGATTTTATGGGTCGTCTTTGATTTTCAGACTTCTACACAGAGCAGGATGTTATTGAGAGGCAGTTTCAGCTCATCGGGACTCTTTTCTGTCCAAGCCTACAGCTGTTGGAACAGGCATACAGCGAGATTTTAGTGTTTAGCTCCAAGGTCATACAGTAAATGAGTAAATTATTAAAAAAAAAAAGTCAAATTGGTTTCTCCTGGACTTCCTGACTGCTGTATAGTGAATATATATTCCTCCGAAAAACTTGTAATGCATTTAGCTAAAGTCTGGATTCATTTAAATGTTTTCAGGTGGAAAAAAATTACATTGTTGGTCTATAGGCTATCCAGCATTGCCATGAAGCAGCTAGAACTCAATGGTTGGTATTACTCTTTGAAGTAGGCCAAAGAAATTAACATAGGCAACGTTTCTTTTAGTTGAAAGGCTTTGTGGGCTCTTGGTGTTAAATGTTTTGGATACCCCCATACTGGATTATAAGGAGGAGTAATTGAAGCAGCTCTTACAGATGGCTAATGCCTCAGGGTTGATGTACAAGCATGCAATATTATACAAATTATTGGCCTTCCTGAAGTCAGTGTTTAAAAATAATGACCTGGCCATTGAAGATCCCAAGGCCATGGCCCTGTGGTATTATTCTGCGTCTGAGGTCACACTTTGCCCCTGTGGGGTATCGAGGCCCGGAGAGAAAAGGGTGCTTTGGAGAGCAGCCTTTTCCTGTTGCACTAATGTTTTCAGAATGTTGGCATGTGCTTATGCCAACCACCGCCTGTAGCCGGGTGCCAAATACATTACTTTATTTTTGTGTTTTTTATCGAGTTGTATCAAGGATTCCATAACATCATCTTTCACTGCTGTCAGGCCGGTGTCTGTCTCCAGAAATGATGTGGTGCTGAGTGCTTTCTTGCACAGTCCAACTGGGATGCACTTTAATTAGAGTCCTTCAGCTTTAAACGGTGCTCCACACACATACGGCTCTTGCTCAGGTTTCCTCCACCAGCACCTGCATTGCACATTCATACATTGGCTGCTTACAAACAGCAAAGCGAATCATTTAACAGGTAGAATGATGAGCTGTAACAGTCGGCCAGGTGTGTCTGGAATGGAGAGAGGACTCTGATTTGTGTCTGACAAGATTTCCTTATTAGGGATTTTGCAAATGAGTAAGGTAACACTTTAGGGTTAGTGACCAAGTTGGGGAATGAGAGAAAAAGAAGTCAAGTTTGATTTTCAAAATACCTTTCTAAAATAACACTAATAGAAGAGGCACACTTTTCATGTCCATATGTTGCGTAATTAATGTATATTCTGGTTTGAATATTCTTAAATAGATTGGAGTTGAAATGTAAACTTTTTTATTTTTTATTTATTTATTTTTTAACATCAGGCAATTCTTCAAAATGAAACTGTTGTGGAACAAAAATAATCAACATTTTCATTTAACCAAGACATGCTTATAGAAAGATTTATATTATTTGACATACATTTTGCCTTGGTCAGCTGCCATTTCTTCATGGCTTATAAAAATTCTTCCTTTATAGATACTCGGTGGGACATTCCACAACAAGGCTGAGACATGTTTTATACAATATGTTTTTGAAAAGCGATACGTGGATGCAAGTGCCAAGATTGAGTCTTGAAAACACATCAGGGCCATGAAGTCTAGCAGCTTAGAATGCAGAGCAACAGAAAGCAGTGGTAACACATATGAATGCACATTTTTCCAGAAAACTGCAAAATAAAAGCTTTCTGTATAAATCATTGTATGCCTCCCACTGCTATAGCCAGTTTATAGTAGTTAAGGCCCTGGGCACTGCCCCATTATGTACTCTGGGTAAAGTCTAGTTTTCACTGAGCTGTTTCATAGTGCATTCCAGATGCATCTCAGAGATAAAGATTGCTTGTTATGTGCAGCCACAAAACCACTTCTATACTTTTTTCTAGTATAACCTGCATCTGTCCCCCTTTCTTCTATAACCATAGACATGCCAGACAGATGTGCATGTGTTTGCTTTTCAAAGCAAAGGGGGATTGTCTACATAACTGCAAGAGGCAGAAATAAATAAATGAACAGGGAAAAACAGGAAGGTTTTATAAGCGCTATTTGAAGCGGTCGTTTAATTGCCCCGCCGTTCCACAAAAGTGAATATAATATCTCTCTGAAGAGGAATTGGTAAAAGATTGTCCTCAAAGGGAAATATTTCCACATCTGGGCTTTATCGTGCCCACATTCTATCGCTCCAGATGGAAGGTTGATGTGCATTACCTCAAAAACTCATCACAAGGGCATGAATTTTGTGTTATGAGTATTTCTCCACCACTTGACTTATCGCATTATCAAAGTGTTTTCAGATTCTCTTTCGAGATGTCGCTGAGATAATTCCAGCGTAGTGCAGGCTTCACCCCCCCCCCCCGATGCTTGCAGTTGTCTTTTGCATCACACCAGCTTGTCTGGGAGGCCAGTCACCTTATTTATCTGATACCTGCTTGGTGGACTTTAATGTTGACTTGGATTTCGCTTCTTATGCACAGGCAGTGTAGGTGTCAGAGGGTCTTTCTTTGCTGCCTTCATAGGGGAATGAGTCTGTGGATCAGGTTTTGATTAATGAAAGCAAAGCGTACAGCTCAAAAAACCACACACAATGATCGTCACATGTGATGAATTAAAACCTATTCAATGTAATTGCTTAAATTATCTGTGGGTGACCTGTTAATTTATCAATTTAAAGGTCTTATCCAGTTCAGTATTGTGCATCTGAGACCTAAATGTTACATTATTCTTTTTTGTTTAATATATACCCAAACCATATATACTCTTCAATACAGTACAGTATTTTTAAATGTACAGATATATACAGAATATAGAAAGATACGCTAAGTACTAAATGTTATATGTGTTAGATTTCTTTTTCTTGGTTTGCTTATACATGCTTTTTTTCTTGACATATCTCCCTGGAACATTGACACAACTCAGGAATTAACAGCCTGTGAAAGCAGCTTCAATCTCTCCCTCTCCTTAACATCCTCCTCCCTAAATGGCTTGTGCCCCTGGCACATAGACAGGACTCGTGATGGGAGAGCCGTCGAGTCTGTAATTTCGACATGACATTAATATTACAACCTCTCCATACAGCAGCTTCTTGCATGCGTGTCTTGCACCTCACACATGATATAATATTAAAGCTGGCAGCAGCCAGGCTTACCTGCCAGGGCCATAATATCATGCTTGATAATTCATCTGTCAGGATTTACTGTAGCCTCAACTCTTCTGTACAATCATAATCCTAGAACTGTGCATGAATTTGAATACAAAAAGCTCTTGCATACACGTCTTGTTCACCAAATTCAGTTTGTTTTGTGAGATCATTGGGTGCATGTCAAAACAAATTGCATTCTTTCATGTTTATAAGAATTCAACCCATCAGCTTTAGATTAGCCTGCTTTTATGTGATATCAGCCAGCCATTATTGCTCAAAAATGACTTTACAGGGACTTCAAAAGCTTTTAGACGGATACGGTAAAACACATGAAAAACGTGCCGTGAGATGCAAAGTACCAGCACTGATACCCAATTAGTACTTGGAATGTTGCTTTTTCATAATTATAATACCTCTCTCCCTACACAGCAACTCGACCTGTAGAATTAAACTACAGTATAACCAGGCAACAAAACCTGGTGAGTTATGTGCAATGTGAAATTAAGTTTTTATATTTCAACTTAAAGCAGTGACTGTGACACAAAAGTAACAGGGAATATTTGTTTTCAAACAATGTTATTTACCTGTTCTGTTGTGCTCCTCTATCAGACCTCAAGACATGCATTCAATATATATATATTATAATATCGCCAGTGATCAACTTTCTTTAGAAAGTAGTTTTTTCTCCGCTAGGAGTTGGGGTGTTGTGGTATTGTCAGGAAGTCTTTTCAATTATATTAACCCAAATATAATTAGATATGTTAGAGTGAGTGTGGAATAATATGCCCCTAACCGTGTGAACTCTTTCAGTCCAATTCCTTGTTGTTCATTGTTTAACCAGGATGAGATCCCATTGAGATCTGTGGCTCATTTCAAGGGGGTCTGAAGCAGCAGGCGTTCTCGAACTAAAGGCTTGTTAGGGTGAGGGGTCAGGTAGCACAACAACTTGTGACGATTATGTTTTGAGTGCTGTATTTTTAATACATGATAGTGTCTTGTGCGAGAGACTAAAGGTCACGCAAGTTTGTATTGAGAAGGGAGAGAGAGCAAGCATCTGGTTTAATGGGGGATGTATGTTTTGTTGCTTCAGTCCCACTTGTATTATGTTATGGATGTAGAGACAACGCCTATATGTGTATAGGATTGATAGTGGTACAGAAGGGAGTTCTGTATAACTCATGAGACATAATCAAAGAATTGAATTCCCTGAAACGCTGCATGTCTGTGTGTTTGTGGCCTCTCATCAAACCTGCAGCCGAACCGCCCGCTGATGGACAACCGCCAAGGATCCCTCACAGCGACCCTCGAGCCGCGATTCATCACAAAGGATTTCAGTAGTGGTTTTAGGAACTTTTGGGGGATAAACAATGTCTGCAGTTTTCTTTATGTATCAGAGGTTCATAATGAACACCAGTAACCAATTCACTGGCACTGCCAGCTGTCTCGATTGATACCAGGTTTTATACAAAGCTCAATAGGTTTCAGACCATGAAGTGGGGGGGGGGGGGGTTGTGTTTGCTTCAAAGACTTTTTAATTTAATCAACAAAAAAAAAAAAAGAAAAGTTTGAACTAAACAGTTCAGACATTTTCATCGGCTGACAGTATCACAGTGTTCGTGGAGGTGATGAATGAGTCTTACCTGCATCATTTATTTTATTAATGAGATACCATTAGCTGACTGACATTAGGCATTCTGATTTGTTTTTGTTTTTTTTTCTCCTGTGCTGTTTGAAGTGTAATATTTATTCTCTTACTTGCATAAGTACACTTAATAGTAAAAGACTTGCTTGCCCGCACTCTTTAAGAGATAACACGACGGTGCGGTCCCAGACTCCCCCCCTGTTATTCAGTGTGGGTCTGTTTATATTCTCTCAGCTTCTGTTTTTTCAGATGAAGAAAATTATGTAATTAGTTGTGTTTTTCTTTGTGTGTGTGTATATATATATATATATATATATATATATATATATATATATATATATATATATATATATATATATATCATTGCAGAGATGTTTCCAATTTAAATTCAACCTCTACTTCTTTCATCCAATCAATAATGGTCTAAATCCCTAACAAAAATCCTTTTCAGCTTGATTTAATTGTTAAATAGTAGTTTAGTCTAAAATATAAGCCTTCAAAGGGGAAGGGATGAAGGGGGGGCATAATATCAATAGGCAGTCCCAGAAAAATTCTGGTAGGCCTTAGGCCTATAGTGGAGTAGAAACCCTTCACTGTTGCTTTCTGGATTAGGTGGGTATTGCTTACATTAAAACAAGGAAAACAGCTGTAGGGGTAATTACCTTGATTCTCTATTACATGCCATGAGGACCAATGACAAAATTGAGTTTTGATTGGTTTGGAATAGCAGTTTTAAACAGGGAGAAAGTGGTAAAACTCAGGGAAATGGTTTTGATGGAGGAGCAGCAAGAACAGGCAGAAAATGTACTGAGGGATAGGACTGCTTACTGTAGGGTTCCTTTTTTATAATATGCATTTAAGTTTTGTGTAATTTGTTTTCAATGTTATTTTAATCAAATCGTTTTGAGGCTTAGCAGCGACAGCGAGGGCTCGACATGATCAAGCTATACCCTGTCGGGATAAACCACAGCTGGATTTGTTTTGGAACATGTTTAGCACTGGGGATTCACCCAAGATTGCATCAGTGAGCTATCTTTGGATGTCCCAGGATAGCCCATCAAAATAAGAGTCCAGTCCAGGGTCAGCATCTTTGATCAAACATAGGTTTGAAACATTATCTGTAGTGTCAGTCTGTCTTTCTCAATCTCTGCATGTGTTAGTGGTAAGTGTGCTAATGTTGCTTTATTATTATTATTATTATTATTATTATTATTATTATTATTATTATTATTATTATTATTATTATTATTGTTGTCTTTTTAAATAATAAAAGAGGATAAGGGGGAGCTTTTGAAGTTTATACACTGTTTAGCTCACAGCTCTACTGGAAACTGGACTCCTGTTAGAGTAGGCCTTTAGTAGCATCTAGTGACAGAAAGATCAACAGAACAGGGTCAGTCCTGTAACCTCTAGAGGAATGAAGGGCACTGCAGCAAGGCAGCACTTAGTCCTGCAATTTATTTTCGGTATTGAGGAAATGAAGCGACTTCAAAAACATTCTGGTATTTGCAGCGCTGGCTATAAATATGCTAATTGAAAGGAGAGCTGCCTGGGAGGAACACACTGCAGTACAGGATCAAACCTTGAGAGGGAAGAGAATACAGATACGCTCCTCTTTATCTTAAACAACAGAAGAACGGTTGACATGCAACTCTTTGGGTTTTGTTGCGTATCTGTTTAAAGTCCATAAATACCATTTTATATAAGAATTGACCTCAGACGCACAGGAACATACTTATCTGCTTTTTGCTTCTTCCAAATGAAGCAGGCAGGCCAGTGAATTAAACTAAGCACTAACAGGAGAAGGGGGAAGCTTTGTGTTTGCAGGGCGTTTGGTGCCATTGGGGATGAACGTGCAGGATACCTGTGCTAGAACATGGACAGCCTGAAGTAAAAGCTGCCTTAGCCAAGCATCTGATGTTAATAGTAAAGTTTAAATTTTTTGTTTTGTTTCTCATCGCTGTTTTTCATAAGCAGCACATGAACAAACATATTTATTTGTAGATTTTACTTAAAAAATAATAATAATAAATTCATTTGTGTCGTTTTAAATAGAATTGATTTGTACCATTGCAAGAACATCTTTAAAATAGATTCATGAAATTGATCCATGCTTTCATTAAAGAAACTTTTTGATTTGTACCATTGCAAGAACATCTTTAAAATAGATTCATGAAATTGATCCATGCTTTCATTAAAGAAACTTTTTGATTTGTACCATTGCAAGAACATCTTTAAAATAGATTCATGAAATTGATCCATGCTTTCATTAAAGAAACTTTCCGGAATGTTCCTGAAACAGTTACAGTTTAATCAGACTCGATCCATAGCAAACCCCTTATAGAAGTTTACCACAGTATTTTTGTACAGTAATTTTGCAGTTTTCCCATGTGTTTCCCTGGTTGTACTATGCATTTACCCTAATTTACTAGGGCTTGCCAGTTTTTTTTTTTTATATGCTTTACCATGCTTTCACTATGTTTTATTACACGTTACTGTGCTTTAACTATGATAAACTTTTATAAAGGGCGGTAGAATTGTGACAAGATCGTGTCAAACACATGAGAAAATTCTATTCAATGCATTGGCATATACCCTCGAAATGAATGATAGAGGAAGAAAACACCCTGTTCTAAGTTGTGGTTATGATTACATCTTTATGAGGGTGCTGTTTGATTCCTTTGAAAACAGTTTATCATAATCCCCCCCGTCCCGTCCCGTCCCGTCATCTTATCTGTTTGTTTTTTTTTTCTTTTTGAACATGCAAACAGTGCGGTAGATTTAAAGAAGATACATATTTTCCATCCTGTAGTGTCCCTTATCCCTTCTTGTAGAATCCTGGTTTACTTATCTCCAGAGTCACCCCTACAGATGCAAGGTGGATGGGAATCTTCACCACAAAGCATACCCATTCATGACCAGCTACCAGCTGTGTGCACTGGTCTAAATTCCTTTCCCTTTAGGAACAAATCATCAAACATGAATGTGCCCTCACCCAATCTTTGCCATGCATGCACAGTGAAGATGCAAAACTCTGTTGCATTTGCAGTGCATCACCAACCAAATCAGTGTCCTGAATCTGCAGCTTTCCCATATTATTAAGTCAAACACGTTTACATGCCTGTATTCTTTTATCTTTCTACAATTATTTTGTTAGCACAGTGGAGTTGAATTGCATAATTGTACAGTATTTGGAAATTACTTTTTAAATTTCTACACAAAAAAAGTAATGCAAGCTTACGTTATGTGAAACATGTGATGATGTTTAAAAGACTTTATGGCTCTGTGCAATAATTTGTAAAACTTCAATAAATGCTTCAATTAAGCTTTTTATATGAACTGTTTTATAACTAGCTGCTTATACTTCCAAGCAGGTGGCTTTGAACTCCTGTATGCAATACTAATAGCATTGTTTATCAAGGAAATATCTCAGTTTTGTATGTATTATTAGTTTGACAGTTAATAACACTCTTAGCAATACGTTTAACCCAGATTGCTTAAATAAAGTGGTTTCGATGTTTGGTGCTGTGAAGTACAGGTGGGTTGCTGGTTACAAAAAGGACATGAGTATCAAGAGAATGTACACTCATTTGTAGCAGGAGTCCATTTAAATGGAAAAGAAGGAATTTACAAGTATTAGACCTGTCATATCTAAATGCATACAACACAGAGCAGAATTCATGGTGTTTGTACTGAGGGGTAGTTTTTAGTCCTTTTACTGTGTGTGAACATCTGGGTACAGTTAAAGGCAGCAATTAAACATATTACTTTTGCTAAACAAAAAAAAAAAAAAAAAAATGAATAAAAAGTTAGTTGGAATACATGTTTTGTAAAATTTACCTATTTTCAGAACCATTAAATAAACACTGGTAGGAGTCATGCATGCCGACAATTAATTACAGCATGACTCATCCCTGTATTAACTTATGCAAAGGTTAATAGGAGGTTATGTTTACTTGTTAAATTTCTGTTGGATACGTAAATGCCTACCTAGCGGCAAACAAAAAAAAATAAAAATAGCTGGCAACCTTTTCCTATGATTTGAAATGCACCTTATGAGAAGAATGAAGGAAACTATCTATGTCACACAGTGTGTTGAGTCGTTTAATGAAAATATGCAGCACATATATTTTTTTTAAATGAACATGAAAACATTTTCTTGCATAGATATAAAGACTGTGCCATACCATGTACAAGGCCAGAGCCTTCCTGTCTTTTTGTTCTTTGGTTTACAGTGATAGGGTATTTGACAACTTAATCATAGGCACCTGAATATGCTTTAGAGACTTGTCAAGGTGTTGACTCAAGCTTTCAATTAGAAAAGAAGCAGAAGTGTTGTTTGGGTTGTGTTAACAAAGAGGCTGGTATAGTTGGCCAGCCACCCCCTCCCCTAAAGAGAACGCTGTACATGTGTTTTAATTACTGGACTTATTTTATGGTGCGCTGGTGTGTTTGCAAGTCGAAGGTTCACAAATAACAATTATTAGTTATCTGTGTTTGTAGGAAAAACCCTGTTAATGGCTTGACTATAGGCTTTTCTTTTTTTATTTCTCAGCATTTCTTGGTGGATGTTTCAACTCCTCTCCTATTCTTCTTGCAAATAGATTAGCTCCCCGTTTTGCTTATTGGTATAGCACTGGAAAAAGTGTAATTGAATTTAGGGAGCTGAACGAGAGTCACGGAATAATTGCTGGGGAAAGGACAGGGATCAACAAACAAAATGCATAGGTGGTCTTGCTAACCTTGTTAAAAAAAAAATACAAACTGTGTTTACATTCCCACTATTTGAATAGAAAAACAAGTGAACAGAAATGCAGCCTGGAAGGGTAATAAAAATGCACTGCTTACAGTGTACCAAATCTCATATGCAGACCTTCTGGGTTGGCACGTTCCAGCAGTGCATCTTGGTAATGTTCACATTTGTGACAGCAATTCCAGATAGGGTTGAGCGAGTGCTGTGCTTTGGACCTGTGCATTGTTGCATTGTTTCCGCCATGCAAATCCAACAGCCTGAGTGACCATGTAACCCAGTGTCCAAGATGTGTCAGCAGCAACAGGGCCTGAATGCAACTGCAGCCTATCATTGTGGCAGAGTTTTCTTGTATTCCTTGCAGTTCCACCTCCTGCTGGCTAGTCTGCTTTAGGCCGAAGCGCATGTCTTTAAATAGCCTCCCCTGCCTCGTACCGAGCCACAAGCCCCTCCAGCAGGTCATGTCAGTGCAGTACACAAGCCACTGGCCAGGGCAAACAAAGCATAGCAACGTCATAATAAGATGCCTGCTATTTGATTGTAGACTTGATACAGTAAAATGTTTTGGATGTTTCAGATCTTTGTTGCTTGCCCCCCATTTGAAATTTGTTATTTTGAACAGGTAACGCTGGAGTGTGTTGGCCCTATAATCAAGTTTAAATAATAGATTTACAAAAACTTATTGCAGATGCTCTGTCTTAAGTCAAAAAGGTGGTTTTATGGTAATTAATAAATAAATAAATAAGTCTGAATGGATTGAATCTCCTTTTGTTTTTGTGTATTAAACCAAAGTGTGTTTTACAGACTGAAACACTGGTTAATTTAAAGATGTTCTCAAACTGTGAACATTTAGATTACAAGAATGTCTGACCTCTACAGGATCATTGAGTCCCCACGCTAATTAACACTAGGGCCCCCTCTGAGCAAACACAGCCAGTCTTTCCAACACTGTCCTTGTAATAAGACGCTCCTGTGTCTGACTGGTCTCAGACTGACAGAGATCAGGCCTGTTTGTTTTTGTTTGGGTTTGGTTTGGATTGAATAGCCAGTACTTTGAAATGCAAGACCAACATATTGAAAATAGTATATCATTATATAATAAAGCATTCTTATATCTCTGTAATATGTCATTCGCATTGATACTGCAGTATCATCGTAGATTTAAGAAATCACCTTTTAAAATTTTAATATCAAAGCATACATCAACCTTCAAATGTTTCTTTGTTTTTTGGAATGTTCTTGTGCTCTGCCAGCATTGTGTTATTTTGTTGTGTTTGATTCGATTTTGTTTTATTCATCTTCCAGCATCTCCTCAGTACATTATTACTCTTTTGGAAAATGAAAGTGACTTAAGCCCCTTTCACACTGGCATGCTGTACCCAGGTCGGAGTCTTCCCAGGTCGGCTATGCGATTTCACACTGCTTTTGGTAAAGTAGGGTTAACCTGGCAGGTACGCAATGCGCGTATCAATGCCCCAGCTAAACAGAATAAACAGACACGTTACTTGTGGAAGTGAAACCTTCACGCAGACCTGGCTGTTTGTTATTTCATCGGCTTGCAAACGTCCGTCACGCGTTTTGTCTCGCTCAACCCGGGTCAAAGCATGTCAACCCACATCCTGAGGTGGGTCGCTAGGACCCGGGTCAACCCGGGAACGACCCAGGTACGTGGTTTCACACTACGCAGGATTGTGATCCGGGTAGGAGAGCCAGTGTGAAAGGGGTTTTACTGGAATGCTAAAGACACATAAATAAGAAAGAATGGGGGGAAAAAAGGGGTTGAAACTGAACATTAATTCAGAACATCACAGGATACTTTACCGAATACATCAAAATCCAATCCCTTCTGCTGTTAATTGTTATTGATAGTAGTAGTATATATATATATATATATATATATATATATATATATATATATATATATATATATATATATATATATATATATCTAACACACACACACACACTACTATAGTCTGTATAGATTATATAGAGTGACATTAATATGGTTTTATATGAAAACCATGCCACAAGCCATATGTTTGTGTAAATGTTAGCAGGCATTTTTGTAATCATAAAGCAAGACCAATAAAATGATCAGCATTTTTGGTGTACTGGACACCCTGCAAAAGAAAGGCCAAAGAATGCATTAGCAAACAGTATGTATTATCAAGTCCAACTGTGTTTTTATTTTGATCTGCAGGCTTTGACATGCAGTTTTAGGAAAATAAATGTTTTCATAAACAGTCTTCAGGACCATGTTAAATCAACATAAACATATGTGACAGCATTAGTTAACATTTGACTACGTGCTGTATTATAGAACACCCTGCAGCACCCCATGCTTCCCGTGTTGCAGAAATATACTTTACATTTTTTTAAACCAATGTTTCGATATTTTTTCTACACACATCATGGGTCGTAAATCACCTGGGGAATACATTTCTCAACTTTTCCTGAGTGTGTGGTTGCCAGAATGTCTCTTACCAACATCATAATGTGTCTTGTTCATGCTCCTTCCTCTGACAGTGCTGCCACTCTGATTGAAATGCACCGCTTCCTGTGGAAATGACGAGCAGCATTGATCTGGATACACGATGATGAGAAATTCTCTTTCTCTCTTCAAAGAGTTGCATTCCCTAGGTGTTTTGTGATGCTGTGATACTGACAATACAGGATATAGCAATAGCAAAATAATGCAACTCTGTAACCCACAAACAATATTGAAATATCCCAATTCCTAGAAATTAAATTTATTGGGAATCAGTCAGAAAATGTATTTTAAAAACATCAGCACTAAATGGACATTGGGTCACTGCTAAGCTGTACTGCTGCCAGGAGCAGTCAGGACAGAAGCAAGACTGTGTTTTGTGGCCTCACTTGAAACCTCTCAGCTCATTTCTTTTTTTCTCTGCAGTCGCCCGACACCTGCCCTGCAGCACGGCATGTTGTTTCTTGTTGTTTCTGGGCAATCTGAAGACATTGATCACAAAAAAAAAAGATCTTATTGGGGTTATTCCAGGTTAGCATGGAATGAGCAGTGTAGGGGTTAAGGTCGTACACACACAGGACCTCTGGTTTCCTGCCTGCACTTGCATGTGGCCTGGGGCAGTGCCTGCTGCTGCACAGAGAGAGAGAGAGAGAGAGAGAGAGAGAGAGAGAGAGAGAGAGAGAGAGAGAGAGAGAGAGAGAGAGAGAGAGAGAGAGAGAGAGAGAGAGAGAGAGAGAGAGAGAGAGAGAGAGAGCATAGCCTGGCCTTAACCCAGGTGGCAGACAGGCACACCATGTTATTAAGAGCCAGAGATCGCAGATCCTTGATCTTCCAGCAAGGCCCCTAATTAGTCCCTAGCATGAGAATAAGTGGCATTCCACTTCAGTAAAGAATAAAAAAAAGAAAGAAAAATGCTGCTTCCAACTTTATTATTTAATCTCCCCCATCAACCATAGATAATATCAATATATATATATATATATATATATATATATATATATATATATATATATATATATATATTAATATTAAGATTCATGCTGGAAACTTTTGGCATCTGAGTAACTGCAGTCCAGCACCTTTTATCCATCAGCCTACCTTGTCGACATGCCTTTATGGTGTTTAACTACAATAGCTCTTGTGTGCAGATTTGGAAAGCTAACTAATTGCTTTTTCAACAAGCTGGACTATGTACTTTTTGGCTAAGTTTGTGCAGCTGATTTGCCCATTAGGCATGTTTGGTAAAAAGTTCTTAGTACAACAGATTTGTAGTATTATTCCATTGTTTATATATTGTGGCAGGGCGTGCACCCTGCACGTTTATTTTGCGTTTGCGCTCCGTCCGAGGCACGCCAGCTGTTTTGAGTTGGCTGGTGGGCTTGTCTCGGTGAAGGAACAGCGAGCAGCTGAGGGGGGAAACCAGTTTACCGGTATCTGTTTTATTTATTTTTGTTTATTTTTGTTAATAAATACTGTACCTTGGCGTCGCAAAAAAGCGTTTGAGACACAGAGACTAGGGATGAAGCTTCGGATACACACGGACCGATGAGAGGTCTCACCAGCGTTCTTGTTCTTCAGGAAGTCACTATATATATATATATATATATATATATATATATATATATATATATATATATATATATATATATATATATATATATATATATATATATGCCGCACACACACACAGATTAATGCATATATCTTCTCTCCTGTTTTGATATAAAAGAATACTGTAGATGCATATCAGTGTAATTGAATAAAATAGGACCAATTGTTTTTTTTTGACTTGTTGGATAAAATTGTGTCTAATAATAAAACAAAAGACATTAGAAAAGGTATTAGAATGTTACCAAACTGCAAATGTAAACAGTAACCCTGCCATCAATCCTCTCCCATGCTACGCTGCTCAATTATGAATGAATGCATTGAATTATCACACTGTTCTACTTCACCACTAACAGGAAAAAATATAAGCTTTTATTGGTATGTTATCCATCTCAAGACATCTTGGTTTAAAGCAGAGCATGAAAATCATGAATTTAAAGAGCTGGAATAGGGGGTGGTGTCCTGAGAAGTTCCGACCATGGAGTTTATAATCTATAATAAATGGCGGTGCTTGTTTAAGTACAGTTTCATGTTTATTTTTTTATGTGTAATATGGATCACCAGTACCAGACTGACAGGGTTATGGGTTTGAGAACAGCCAATAAGATGTTCTGACTTCCATGTGACCATTCTCATATACAATGTTTTAATTGTCCACTTCTCACTTAGCTTAA
This sequence comes from Polyodon spathula, assembly GCF_017654505.1. Taxonomy (NCBI): domain Eukaryota; kingdom Metazoa; phylum Chordata; class Actinopteri; order Acipenseriformes; family Polyodontidae; genus Polyodon; species Polyodon spathula. Next base: position 36,227,255 of record NC_054549.1, on the reverse strand, counting down.
AGCGATTCTGATTTGAAACCATCAACAACTTGTGGTTATTTTGATAGATATTTACACAGCCATTGAGGCGCCCATAGTTATGCAGGGCATACATCATTGTGTTTCAAGCATGGCCTCAATGAAAACGTTCTTATTTGTTGGTAAGTACTTCATTGCATAAAATTAATGCATTCCGATTCCGAATTTGTAACAAACGAGCACTTAATGTTTGCATTAATGCCAAACACGTTTAACAAATTTTTAACAAGGAACACTGGCGAGAAGCCAAACTCCTAGAGGGACCGAGCAAGAATGCTGTAAATTTAAACAACTTTTAGGGTTTTTTTTTTTTTTTTTAATTTCCTTTTTTTCCTTCTTTCTTACATCCAAGCAAAAAAAAAAAGAGGTTTTCATAATTTAAAAATACAGACTGTATTTATTTATGCCAATTCTAAATGCCGTCTGTTTTTTTTTTTTGTTTTGTTTTGTTTTTTGTTTTTTTTTAATGATGCATATACTGTAGATATAAAACGTCTTTCCTCATAGTCCAGCCTCAGTAGTTGCCCTTCTTGTATACAATCTGGAGATTGTCCCCACTCGCTGGGGCAGAAGGGTTGTTTTGTACCGGGGTTAAATAATATTCTAACCTCTCAGTGTGACTCTGTATGTAAAGCCATAGTATTAAAACTTCATACTATAAAAATGCATGCCTACACGCTTTTAGGGCTTCTCTTCCAGCTACAGTTTTGAATGTGATGTCATAGCTTTAATCATATTCATAAACACAAGGGGGGAACAATCGGGCACCACTGAACACAAACTCTAATTGAGAACCATTCTCATGTCGGGAGCAGAGGTTGATAATAGTATGACTTGGTTTTGTTCAGTCTGAATATTTCACATGGACCACTCTCCCCCAGTCTGTCATACATGAAGACAATAGCTACAGGGTTTGGAGTAGTGAGTTGTTCAACGTCATTCACTTTACAACCAGAAAACAAAGTACTGTAAATGAAATTACTGATTTTTCCTACAGGACATGATGTTTTCCATTTGAATGGATGTCTGTCCTTAATCATATAATGTTTTCCACTTAGTTGTATTGTTTTAATTAAGACTGTATAGGTGTATCCCTATGCAGTCCACCAGCTTCCCTGTTGTTCATACTGTAAGCACCTCTGTTGTAGCGTGAAAGCAATTGCGTGCATCTGTGGAACAGTGCATACCAAGTCCTGAAAAGGTTACTGGGGTTTTGCAGCTAAACGTTTATTTATTTGCAATGTGTTCACAACAGTTGTTGGTTCATGTCCTGCACTGAAAACATTCAGGAACAATTTGAACCATGGTGTGAACGTGGTATCAGGTTATCACTTCTAATTGCGCACCGCTGAGCCAGCTTGAGGTTGAAGAAACCATTAATTTAGTTCCAAGTCATATTTTGGTGTTATTACTTGTGTCGTAATCTGATCTCATTAAAAACAATTGAACAAATAATAAAGCAACATGTTGGGGCTTTGATCGCGATGACCAGAAAGTGGAGGGCTACTTGAGCTGGATCTCAAAAGATGACAGATCGTGATACGACCATTTAGTTGTGGAATTTAGGGAACAGCGTGTTGCATACTGGGCCCTCCATACCTAATACTAAAGCTCTGCTGGAAACTCATTTCCTAGCGATAAAAATCTATTCTGTTTCTTTTTTCTTCCCTCGATTTCCCTTATTACCCCCATCAGTTGTTGGCTTTTTCTACAGGTGCCATGTGTAACAGGTTAGGAAAGGGCAGTGCTGGCCTTTTTTGATCTGGGTATCTGTTCTGGTTTTGGGAGCACAGGTTTTCAACATTTGGTCAACACATGGGCCATGATCTGCTGAAATCCAGAAACAGCATACATTTTAACTGCTGTTACTACCCAGGGCAGCTTTACCCTCTTCTTCTCAGTTAGGGTCCTGTTTTATCAATCTCCTGTCTAATGAGTAACATGAAGTTAAGATGCCACTGGTAATATGGCACTTGAAAAGCCAAGGGGTAATAACTGCAGGAGTATTAAAAAGTAGGTTCCTTACTTTATGCCTTTGCCGCCTACATTGTTAAATATCAAATGTCTATATTGCTGGTTTGAAGAAAAAAAACGAGATCATGAAGAATAAGTGCAAAGAAAAAGTGTCTTTGTCAACTAACTTTCAGTTTATTTTAGCCTTACTGAAGATCTAATGATTAACAAACAGCAATGAAAACTTACTGTAATTCTGATGGAACTTGGCATTAAAACAGTCAAATATGCAAGACATGTTTACTGCATGTATATTGTCAAAAGAACACTTGTTATAATACAAGAAAATTATATGTATCTAAAAAAATTATATAGCAACCTTTAAGTTTACATTTGCCGAAGGCTAAAACAACTTGGTGTCCGTTTTTATTTTGTTTTGATTTCCTATAAAAACTTTTCTTTGCACTTAATGAAAGCTTAGCCAGAGCAATGGTTGAATGCATGCTGTATATTCTGCTTCCTTGGGTATATTTGGAATGTCAAAAAGATCCCTTTGCCATCCATTTAAAATCTTTTTGAATAACTAAAAAAAAAAATAATAATCTTAAAGGAATTCTCTTGATTTTAAATAATGTCTCCTTGATTTTACATGTTATTACTGGAATGTAAAATCATAATTGTCCTACTTGTGAGGTCCATTATAAAAGTTTCCCGTAGTGAAAGCATAGCAAAGTGTAATAAAGCAAAGCATAGGTAAGCTTTGCAAAGAGGTATGGTTAAGCATATTTAAAAAGCATGGCAAAACATGGTAGACTATGTTAAATGCATAGTATCACTATGGCAAAAGGTTTACAAGGGGTAAACATATATAAGGGGCAATCTACTGGTGAGGGGAAAATAGTGTATGGAAAAAACGGTTGACAAAAATCTCTTATTGTTTTGTGACAGATAACTCTGTGTTAGGATAGTAATATAATAATATTTTCATAAAAATATATTTATGATAGAATGTTTATGTACATTAATATGCTACCATTATAAAGCTTTTATTCCAGTTTTCCAGAAACAAAAACTGATCTATTTTTGTATTAGACTGGTTTTGTCTGAGGGCTGTTAATGTACTTCGTTCCCTGGCTGTACAGTACAGTATCTGTGACCTGGGCCTCCTTTTGTGTTCACAGCTATCAGAAGATCTGGAGAAGGAAGAGTTGAAGAATTCAGCACTGCAGGACCGCTCTGACAGCCTGCTCCAGCGCATCGCAGACGTGTACCCTGACATCCTGGAGCAGGTCATCAAGACTCTGGAGGAAGAGTGTTAAAGAAAGGCATGGCGCAATTCAGCACATTCTCTGTACTAGCATCTGGCATGCCTTAATGGGAACGTGTGGGGAGGCACACTTGGTCCCTTGCTTTGCCACGTGTTAACTCACCTGTGTCATTTGACTTTCAGAACAAATCTGCAAAATCTATGCGCACCGTGTATAACTATTGCCAACTTTTTCATAATCCCAGGTCAGACATGCATAGTGTTGCTATGTTTAGTGATGTTAATAGAGCCATATATCATTCCATGAGTCATTTCCTAAGAACACACGCTAAAGAAGTGTCTCCTCATACCATTGAAGGACCATCTAGAAGGTTTCTTCTTCAGCTTCAATCTGGACTCCATAGTGCCGCTGCAGCTTTGTCGGGGAAGAAAAGGGTTGAAAACATAATATTTTAAAAGCCATGGTTTAACCCTGTCATCAGGAAGCATTGTTATCTATGCAGAACCCTTTATGCATTCATAATAAAGTGCTGATGAAACGGTTAGCATTTATTTATGCTATTCTAAGCACAGATGTCAATGGTTTACAAGTGTTTCAATGAAGTGTTTTATATGGAACAAAGAAAAGGATGATCCCCCAATCCACAGTTGTCTTCCTGTTGACAGCTTGTCTTATACTCCTGCATCAGCGCTGGTCAAGATGGAAGTGATCTCTTCAAGTTTCTGAATGCCATACTGAGAGAACGATGAGCGATATTTAGCAAAGCTCATCTTTAGAGACAGTTGACTGAAATGATCCCTCTGAACAAAGTGGCACGTGCCTCAAAAATCTACTTTGTGTCTATATTTGGTCAAAAATGTACAACAACAAAAAAATAAATCTCATGTAATATTTTGTAAAAATAAAAATAAAAATATGCCTGCAAAATCTCCATAAAAGCAGTCTAAATTTGGTAAATGGTTGAAACGTTTACCATATGTCAGAAATAAAATCCCACAGAGTACCATCTCTGAAGTTTATAAATGAACTGTAAAGCTAATGGCTAAGACTTTACCGCATCCTGGAAGTAAAGGAATCCTGCAGCTTCATACAGATACGGTATTGCTATTGTCTGGCAAACACGTGCAACGTCTTGTAATCGTATTACTAAATCATCTTCACACCCCACTAAATAAGGACAGAGTGTGGAAGAAATAGTTTTAAAACAAAAAGGGTGGCGGGATGCGGGGGGAATTAAATTTAAATTAAACTAACTGTGGGTTAGTTTTAATTTAAAATTAAATTAAACTAACTGTGGGTGGACTATTTTTTTTTTATTCTGTGGTAAAATAATAAATAAATACATACAACATTTTAAATAGACTTTCAGAACATTCTTGACTTTGAGAAGCGCCATTTTGTTTACAAGGGTGGCAGTGGTGGCAGTGGTTGTGATGTAAATATTAGTGCTGTCTATGTCTGAGCCAACCATATTGGGCAAAAGAAAACTGTTTCCTGTATGTTCTATAAGTGCTTCTCTGTGACCACGTCGTTCAAGGTGAGGTCAATGCAGTACCAAATGGTCTTCAGCTCTACCTGACTGGCTGTCGAAAGCAAAGCAGGACCATGGTATAACATTTGTTTTCTTAAACATCAGAGTTGTATAGAGATTATTTAGCACAGCTGACAAAAATTTGCTCTTGTGAACAAGGACAGTGAGAAGCAGATTTACTACAAACTTCTGTGGTGTCACAGTACGGGTGACAGTCTGGATCTGCCCCACTGTGTCGGCTCCTTACAGACAGGGTTACCACGTCACTCCATGTAAACTAGGATAGTTCAGGCTTTTCCACTCACCCCAATGCATTCTGGTAAGTGTAGTCCTGCTGTGAAAGGTACCCCAGGTAAAATGTACCAGAATGCATTGTGGTATGAATTAAAAAGGTCCACAAAGTCATATGGTAACCCTACTTGCAGAGAAAGTTGCTCTAAATCACATTTTTTTTGTTTGTTTTTTTGGGGTTTTTTTTACTGTACCTTTACAATTTGAATGATGTCAGCAACCATTCTGCATTATTATTGCAGTGGCTCTTATACTTTTTTGATAATCTGTGTTTAAGGTGCTTTGAGCTTCTCTTCAGTTTTATTAATTGCTATGAGAACCACAAAATGGACTTGCTAACATAGAAAGATAAGTAAAACAAGATTAAGTATGAAAAAAACCTCTGAAAATGCCATTTGAAGTTTTTTTATTCTTTAACATCACCATTAATACTTGAAGTAGGGATTTCCTGCCAGGCGAATCTATTGTATAGTAGAAAATGGAACTCAGACAGCAGTGTGCAGTTGTTAGTTTCATTGTATGTAATGTGCCAGTTTTGGAGCAGTTGTTACGTTGGGTAAATCCTCTTTTCTCAACACTAAGTGACAGTATTTGATCATTGTAAATCGTGTTTTGGGGTTCCAAATGAGAACTCTTCAGAGATTGCTTGTCCTACCAAATGGATTTAAAAAAAAAAAAAAACTATTCTGAGTGTGTTTTATTGTGTGGATTTCAGAACATTTCCTTGTGTTATTCTAAGATATTAAACTCTGGGTTACATAAACACTGTGACGAACTGAAAGACTTAATGTTGGTCCACCACAAGTACAGTGCTCCCCCTTTATAAGGCTGCCCTTTATACTGTGGAACAGGTTATAAGGCAGCACGGTCATGGCTGCTATTTACACTAACACTAGCAGTCTCATTATAAGGCGGAACACAAACAGTATGGTCTCTTAACTATGGCTGCCGACTACAGCGTTATAAAGGGGGAACACTGTATTTTATTTTATTTTAAAAAATGCTTCTGTTCCCCCCCATATTTTAAACTAATTTTAATAATTTTTGGTTTGGAATTCTGCCACTTATTCTGTCTGTAATTTGATTGTACAGTAACGATTTTTTTTTTGTATTTAATAAGATCTGTGTATCCAGTGTGAACATCTCTGCTAATTGACTTTCATCTGAAAGTGGGGTCATTATCCTTTATAAACAGTGTTTATTGAACAGACCTCAAACAAAGTACATCAGCAGTGTAATGTGTAGAGTGGTGTTTGAATGTGATATTCTGCAACCATGGGTCAGTATTTCTTGGTGTGTCTTTAGACCCTCAGTTGATAGTGCTTCTTGTAAAAAAACAAAATAAAATGAAAAAATGATCTTCAAATGTGTGGCATGTTCTGGGTTGTGTTATTGAATATATGGTAAGGAATGTGATATGGTACTAAGAAGCCACAACAATTTGGCATGTAATAGCCAGTTACTGTAACACTGTGTCTAGTAGATGTGTAAAACAAAAGGTATCTAGAATTCCAGACATTGGTACTGTATGTATCAGAATAGTCAGTGCTGGCCAGCTTGTTTATAGTCATTCAATAAAAGTGACTTTCTTTCTGAACTGTCTGGTGAGTTTTTACCTTAGTGTGTCGGTTCTTCCAAAGACATCAATCTGAAACCCAAGGAATGGATCTCGTTCCCATTGATGTCCAGAGACAGATTTGCAATAGAAATTGGCTAGCCATATAACATGAATCAAGTTTTATCACGTTAAAGAAAAGCTGTCCTCTATATATGTTCCAGGAAGAATGTAGAACTCCTACCAAAAAAGGGAGCACAGATGCTGGCCTTTTTTATTCAGAATGTGGCCATTACAAGGTTGATAACAGATCGTTTGGTTAATGATGTTAAAATGGACTGATTTCTCCGCTGCTGCCACAGTTGAGCGCAATATAGGTATTTTAATGCTGCCCCAATTCACCAATCATAATGAATTGCACATGTTTATCATCAGATCTAACAACAAGAAACTGTCCTCGGTTTGGGAAATGAGATGTACCCCAGCACTATTACTCGATAAAAGGATTAAGCCAGTCGAGTACAATTCCACATCCTGCTGGTGAGCCACGTTCAAGTTACCTTGCAGAAAGGTCTTATAGAAGCTTAATATTGCCATTCATTTCAATTTGTTGGAGATTTTGAATCCATTGGCCAAAGGTTTTTATTTTATGAAAGTGGTCATTTTCATTTGCACGGTTGCCTTCTATTAGGTAATCCATAACTCAATCATTACATATAATGTAGTACTAAAAAGCTAGTGATCAGTGATGCTTTGCCAAAGGTCTTACTAATAGGTCTTGGGGGTTAGTGTGTCTTTCCAGCCACTGGCTGCTATTGTCATTTACACCATGAAAACCTTGAGTTTCTTTAAAATTGCTTTTTCTGTGCTTTTCAACAAGTGTTCATTGTATCGCACTGATGGAAATGTAGCTTAATGCAGTTATATATACAATAAACATTTTGGGAGGTAATATATTGACCATCATCAATGTGTTCCCTTCACTTCTGTCGAATATGAACAGATGGAGATGACACTAAGATACATTTGCAAAAAGATGTGTGCATTCTACTTCCCTTTAGTAATCCTATTAGAACTAACCAATTAGTTACAGGAGCTTTTAAAACATGAAGGCAGGATAATAAACTCGCTGGCATGCAATGCAAGGGACATGGCTAAATAACAGTGGACAGACATGTATGGAATATGAGATGATCTATCTCCTCATCTAAGTGCATCGTGATATCGAATGAGATTATTTAAATGCAAAGAAGCTTACCTCGAGGTTAAGAATGAGTTGAGTTGTTAATCTTTTGATGTTTGGAACACAAGCTGAAACAGCTCTTGTCTCTTGCCTTGATATACGATAATGCTTTTGTATGCCTTTCAACCATGTATATAGAATAACAGCTCTTCTACCTAAAGTACAAAACAACATTTGAAATGTGTGCAAAAGTGGATCGTGTTGATTATATGCTCGAGACTCTCCAAGATAACGTACTTGGCATGATGAGGTGACATTTTATTGAGATACCTTTTATTCTGAAAGAAACCAGCATAACATCTGTCCTCATCTGGCTACCAACCTCCTGGCCTCTGTGCATAGCAGCAGTGTTTACGGGGGGTGTGGAAGTGCTGATGGTAGTCTTGTGAGGCCCAGTCTGAACTGGGGGCAGAATGGGGAAGTCATTTGTCCTTGAGGTCATGACTGGTCGTTCTGTTTAGTGCCAGGTTTGGAATCTGAACAACCGGATATCATACAGAAAATAATAAGAGGTAACAGTTTAAAATAATGGCTGCAAATTTATAATGAATTCCGGATGAATACAACAAGAATAACATTTGAATATCTTCTGCACTTCCTCTGAGTTCTGGAGGAATTCATTTTTAATTCAGCCCTGTTAATTCATGTGGATTTAATTACATGTATTCATTCTGCATTCCTTTCTAATGCATTCATTTGTTAACATGTAGAAGGCATGCATTTGTGCATGAATTAACACAATTACAGTATGACTAAGGGTAAGCATGCATCTTCTTTCTTTCTTGTCTTCTCTCTTTCTTCAGTAGGAGGTGGTTTTCGCTGTTATGAGAGAGGCAGTTTTACAGAATATCATGTCCCAAAATATCAAAAGGTTCTGTTTGGTAAAATAGCTAAAAACAAGAGACAAGTCTCCAAAATTGAAGAATAATTATATACAGGTTCTGAGGGGGTAAATAACGGGTGGAGAATCACGGATGGCATGATGTTCTGAAGTACTTGACTGTATTCAGTCCATTCGAATCAGGTAAGCATGTCGTTAAAAGTGTTACACGCTACTGAACCGGGCGTACGTTGGGTTTGTTTTTCGCACACTGTTCCCCGTTGATGTCCTCTGTAAATGGTATAATTCTTTGCCTGTAGAGCTTGTATATTATGAGCGCAGTGTTTGCGAAACAAAACAAGCGTTTTCAGGCATGAATAATACATCTTGATGAAAAGGGGAGCTGTGGCAATAGCCGGTGGCTCTTTATTGGGTTATTTTAGGTAATAAGAGTGTCTTGTTTTTGTTACGGACTGATCCGCCCAAAAATAGTTACTGAGAAAAGGATTAAGATTTTATATTTCCCTCTCAATTTTCTGGAAACTGTGCTCTGATCGAAAACATTTCCTGTATTAAGCTCGTCGTAAATTTTGATTGTGTCGAAAAAACTATTAGTCAGACATCCTTTCATAATATATCAGATATAAGTCTTGATTATATATATATATATATATATATATATATATATATATATATATATATATATATATATATATATATATATATATATATGTATATATATGTATGTATGTTTCAATATAAAATCGTTAGTGTTGTAATGTGTTTGTTATGTTGAAGATAACATTTCTTTAGAAAAAGCGAGATTTGTTTTTCCATCTACATTTTATTTTTTAACTTCATAGAATGTAATTGGCGATCGATCAGATGAAGAATGGGTCTTTCTTCTATAAATTCACACGTGTTTTTGAGATTATGTATATTTATACAACCCTCTGTGTAAAAAGATTAGCTCTGGTGCTTACTGCTTACCAAACAGCGAGCGTATGATTGAGAAACGATCGGTGATATTATGTAAGTGATAAAACATGGCAAAATGGTTATTTTAGTATACGTTCGATTTCAATAGGACTTTAGAAAAAAGGTAATTTTGTATTCGATGCACAAAATGACATAAAATAACCTGTACACGTTATATCTATCTATCTATCTAATATCTATCTATCTATCTATCTATCTATCTATATATATATATATATATATATATATATATATATATATATATAGCTAATATATATCTAATATATATATAGATATATATATATATCGATCGATCCGGGTCAAGTCTAAGCTTTCAGATCGAGCCATAAGATTTGAAGTTGGGTAAAGATGACATAATGCATGCTTTAATTATTAATTACAAAAAGTATTTCCTAACTTAAAGTAACGTTTCTGGAGCCAGAAAATGAAAGTTGCTTTTAATTCAATTAATTAATATTGATCTATAACAAACTAGACGGTGCAGGCTAGCATAACACAATTTAACATGTTTTCAGTATTTCATAAAGCTGCCGGATCTGAGCTAATATATTCAGAGAATGTCTCGTTAGACAAAACACGTATATAGGCAAATAATAATAATAATAAGAAGAAGAAGAAGAAGAAACTGCTTCTTTCTTCCTTCTTCTTCTTCTTCTCTTCTTTCTTCTTTCTTTTGATAAAACTAATTTTGTTGTTGTTGTTACATTTACTTTAATTCAGCCCCCCCCTACATATACATTGTATGTATATATATTATATATATATATATATATAGAGATAGAGAGAGAGAGAGAGAGAGAGAGAGGAGAGAGAGAGAGAGAGAGAGAGAGAGAGAGAGAGAGTTTATTCTATTTAAATGTCCCGTTTGAGTTCACATCCCGACAATCAAACATGTCGAGCCTATTAATGTTGCAAGGTGCAGCTGTCGTGATAGCTGGTCATGACCAGCACTTCTTGTCCTATTCTTGTCAAGTTTATTTATTATATGTACGCCACTGACTAAGCACGTGAAATACAGTGTGTTCAAATAACACAGGTATAATTGGATGCACTAGGACGTTTGTATCGTGTGCTCTTAAAATGCGTATTATTATTATTATTATTATTATTATTATTATTATTATTATTATTATAACCTTCATTTTAATACAAATGCATATACGGATCCGGTATTCGTGTGGGTTATCCCTCCAACTAGCATTACCGGCTTTTTAAGAATTATATTAGAATGTGCCAAAATAAATGAATAAACACACGTGTGAAAGGTCCACTATGTTTAAAGATGCAGTACACTTTTATATTATATGTATTAAATGTCGTGGACATAAAAACATAGCAGTGGTGTTTAAAATCGGGTTCATTCTATATATTGTGTGTAGGAGAGACAGGGGGAGCCTTATGGCTTTAAATTTTAATCTAGCAGTATGGGTGTAGTAAATGCGCATGCGCCAATTGGAAGTTTTGCTCTGGGCTTTCAGCAATAGATCTGTTTTTTGGGTTTTTTTTTTTTACTTTGCAGAGGAGAGGCATGGAGGCAGGTGATACCTTAAACGAATGTGAAACCCTTGCGCAACTTTAACTGGGTTAAGAAACGTATTCTCAGACTCTGAATGCGGATTTATACACAGCAATCCGAGTCGGACTGTCTATTTCGAGCATTTTATAAAAGGATCTTCGTGAAATGATTTACAGTGTTTTTAACCAGGCTGGGATTTGTGAAACGGGACCTTTGCTCTGGCTGTAGCTGTACGAGGCTGATACAGAGGGGAAGAAAAAAAACCCACAAGGATTGCTATTTTGTTCAGCATGGAGGATAAAACTGCAGCCTGTTTTTTGCAAAGGAGAGACGCGTCTGATTGTTTAAGCAGGTAGAAGCAAATTGGTATATAAAAAAAAAAATACATTTCTCAGCTACCAAATCTCACTTATTGGACGAAATTGAACTTTTGTTGGAACTAAACAAGGTAACTTTCAAAAAGTTGATCAGAACGAAGTGATAAAAAAAGCATCTGACCCAAGGCACTTTTTGTAGCTTGTGAATATTTTATTTGTCATTAAGTGTTTCCGCACAATCACGCCCACGTTTGTTAGAAGCACTAATTATTTAGATTGCTCTTGGACATTGTAAATAGCCGTCATTCCTCTAGTCTCCACAGTTCTGTTAAAAAGCAGCGCCTGGTGTCCCGTGTAAATTTCTCAACTCCAAACAGCCTCCGAAGATTGTTCACCAGCCATGTTTCAGTAACTGTTCTTAAAAAAAATAGCCCGTTCTCTTTGGAAAGAAAAAAATAAATAACCTACAAATAAAAAAAAAATCCACTGAGGACAACGAAGAGTCGGTAAAGGAATTACACATCTCCCGTCGCCAAAACTGGAATTACTCGGCTGCTCAGTTTGCAAAAGATTGACCACAGAGGAGAGGTAGGTGTTTCTGGTGGTCCAGGGGCATTGTGTATGCAGATTTCTCTTATGAAGCTAGTCGTGATGGCTTATGTCGGGCGTGCATTGCATAGAACGTTTGTAGTTATCTGTTTTCACCGTTTCATTATTGCATATATGCCCACAGTCCCTCGTGGTTAACAGGATCTTCTGCACGATATTCATTGAGTTATTGAACACAAAATCCGTGTTCCCAAAGTGGTGTGAATTTAATACATTAATATGTTAATAATACATTAACATAAATGTAAACATGAAATTAGAACTGTTCGTTCGCATTCGGTTTCTCTGCAGCGCTGGGTATTTATTTATTCTCTCTAGCTCGCTCTGCTCCGCTCTTATTGGTTCTGCGTGCTTCTGAAATTATATGCAAGCTAAGCATTTTAAGTGTCTGCAAAGGGTGCTCAACGACATCGAGAATAAAAGGAGATCGTCTGCAAATGTCTTGTTTTTAATTTCGTCCAATAAATTCATTTTCGAAGAGAGTCGCGTATGGCAGTGCCTCTCTCTCGTGTGTGTGTGTATGTATGTATGTATGTATGTATGTGTGTGTGTGTGTGTGTGTGTGTGTGTATATATATATATATATATATATATATATATATATATATATATATATATATAATTTGAACCTAAAAATAAAATACCAAACTTTCAAAGTGATACTTAACTTTGGTATAACATTTAGGTTTGCTTATTAACCGATATTTGTGGGATCTTTTTGTTAGTGGTGATGGCGCCCTCTGCTGGATCTGGGTTGTTGCAATTTCTAATTTGGTGCCCGTTTTTACAGTACAGTTTATTTCATGTAGAGGGCCCTGACTGGCTACAGCGCGTTAATCTGTCACACGTGATGTTTGAGCAATGTATAAATTATGGTAGACAAATAATTCGTAATGAGTGTATATGTTACGGATTTTTTAAATGCTGAAATTAGCTTTTATAACAGTTATACATGCGCATTTTAGTAAGGTAAGCGTGTGTGGTTTTGGTTTTTTAAAAAAAAAAAGAAACGGTATGTAGTTAAAGCAGGCCCGGCGTATCGTAAATATACATCTTACCGTGTTTGGCAATTTTGATGCATGCAAATTCTGTCTTGTGCAGACTTTGTTAAAGACTAAAACAAAACCAGCTTCTCTTCAAGTTGTATATGTGTGTGGTTGGCTTGGACCCCCCAGACTGAAGGAATCTTTCTTAAACCAATCGCACTGTTAATCTGGAAGCCATTAAAATGCTTGAAATGGTGATGTAACGCGCATTGTCTATACTGCGGCGTTTGCATAACCCTTAATCAAACCCAATTAAGACCATCCCATTCTAGAACTGGTAAGGACAAATTTGGTTTAGGTGAAATACAGTACATTCTTAATTATGACAAGAGGCATGACGGACTAAAATACTAAGATCGGCACTTTTTTTAAATTAAATTGACAATCATTTTCTAGGTAAGTATTATTTATTAAATTAGCTTGTAACAGTGTTTACTTATTTCGTTTTTCAATGTTTGACCAACATGCACGTATATTTAGAAGGTGGGAGCATAAAAACTGCTGTAATCGAATTATGTAACTTTTTTTTTTTTCAGAATATGTAACTCTATATTGGGATATACATGCCAAAAAAGGCTTCCTTTGGGCTACATTCTTGAAATGTGCTGATTTTGTGCTGCAGATCATTTCTATGAATTGATTAGGTTGTGGTAGAGTGGAAACACCTGTCACAAACATCGCGTTCCTCTGCTTTGGTTCTCCTGCAAAGGATAATTCGAACCGATTCTGTCCTGCAGTTTGTCTGGTGTACACCTCAGAGTTTCTGAATGTGGAGCATTTCGGTGCGCTCTAGCAATTCTGTAAACGCATGGCAGCATAATACAAAAAACTCAATGTATTTTATGTTTTACCGGTGCTTTAAGAAACAGGTAAATACAATAAACGAATATCTTACATTCTTTGCACATAAACTATTTATTGAACACATTAAATCCTATTCATTTCGGTGTTTATTTTAATGTATTGTCTAAGCGAGACGTAAGTTCTTAGTTAAACTTGTTTTATTTTTATTTTTTCAAATTTAGAAGATGGCAAAAAAATGCACATTACCCAACTATGTTTTGTTAGTCATGTTTAAAACAGTCAAAATAACAAAACTTCGAAACAGATAAAATCGTTAATTTATTTGACCGTACAAATTTAATGTAGGATGATACACTGAAGAAACCTGGATATTACAGTACAAAGCGCTTTCATTAGCTGTGGGAAAAGCCTGTATACGATGATAATCTATAAAGGCCCAGATAGTTAGCTGCGAAATTAATACCTTACAAGTGCAGGCAATTGCATAAACCAATTAAATTTAAAGACGAGTTTGTAGTCACATTGGTCGGGGGGGGGTTGGGAATCAATTTCAATAATGTGTCATTGGCATGTACATAACATTTACAACAGTACAATAACTGACAAGTGCAGGATGTATACGTATTTATGTTCACACAAGGCTAGTGTAAGAGTGAGTGTAATAGCGTCGGTGTTGAGATCCTGGTTTGTGCGTGTGAAGAGAGTCCCAAGTGTTGGTCAGATGATAGTCAATTATAAACGCTAACTAACGACCCCTCCCCCCTCCCTCCTCCCTTGGCGGGACTCGCACCTGAGAAATTGGACTGGACAGGATCACACGAATATGTCAAGCGGACGTGAAATGTGCTACCGTTTCAATTAAAACGAAGCTGTCATTCCAAACCAATGGTCTAATGTAGACAGCAACGTCACTACACCGCTGATCGCCGAGTCTACACGCAAATATAAGCAGTGTTGAGAGGTTGTTTCATTTAATTTTTTTTAATAGTAAAAAGTTAAGTCGTGGCTCATTATTTTTTTAATTACAAATCATTATTTTTAAATTAAGTTAATTTAAGAGTTTCTATAGATATATTCCATATATAAATTATAAATAGTTATATAATAAGTTATATATATATATATATATATATATATATATATATATATATATATATATATATATATATAATATATATATTGGCCAAACTAACTTTGGGAATATATTACAAGTTACTATTAAATTGTATTTATATTTGATTTTGATATGTTGTATTTTTTTCTAAAAATATAATTATAAAAACGATTTGTATTTGAATAGACTTTTTTTTGTAATATTAATCATCTGGTAAAACTGTTCCTTCAAATATAATTTGAGTTTAATTAGTTACGACCAACGGTTTATAAACATTTTTAAATAGGGATATTCAGCTCCTGTGGTGATTGTATCGGAATAAGTCAACGAGAATGCGTTTAAATAAAAACACATGCTGAATTTGTTCGGCGTATAAATACTGCGGGATGCGTGTTATGATTAAAAAGTTTACGAGGGGATCTTGGTACATAGACTCATCCTTACAACCGACTGGGAATTCCAGCGTTTCGAATTGCGGAGACACTGAACTATTTAACCTAATAGCATAAAATAATTCAATTATAGATAGGCACGCGCCTTTTCGTTGGCGTAATGTTTTAATTGTGTAGTATTATTCTTGGTACACTAGAGTTCATTTTAAAAGTTTCCAATGTTCACCGTGTTAAAAAATGAACCGTGAAGTCCTCGTTTATATGAAATACAGTAGGCCTACTTGACCAAAAAAAAGACAAACAAATGTTATTGAACAAGCTATTTATGTAATAGGCCTATACAATGTAAAAATGATGTTTGTATACGTTATTTGTGATGGCTTAATGAATAACTTTTTGGAGAAACAAGGAAAGTTTAATTGCGGATTCCTGCTTTGAGTTATTGAAATGGAAGTAATCGGTTTAGTCGGGTGTGTTGTTGTTAAGGTATTCATATTAGTAATTCTTAACTAATTAAACACATACTTTGATTAGTTCAAAAAAAGTACATCTTTTTTGCAAATCCTGGCTAGGAATTACATTTGTATCAGATTATTTCATGACATATGACCCACTCAGGGTCTCAAGTAATACGCCTTAAACAAAACACATATGGTAAATAAGCCAATGTAGCGAAATGTAAAACTTTTTTTTTTTTTTTTTTATTGCGCAAACTTGGAAACATTGTAACTTTATAACTGCAAAAGTATACCCTTCGCTATAAGATGGCAAATTGTCATGGCGAGAACACAGTCGGTCATTGTCAAAAAACAGAACTGACTGCTCACTGACATGGATGCTGTGTGTGGCGCACGAAAAGAAACGGGAATCGCACTGGTATTAAAGTCATTTTCAGGGCGCGGTTTTCATCTCGATTTATGCATCTAAACAAAGGCAACTAATCTCGTGGACACATGTCTTTCGTGGTCATCTTTAATTAAAGTGGACAAACTTACTGGTGTGACTGAGACGCCTCCTATTTCAAGTAAATACAGTTAACTACATTTAGATTCATAATTCAAATTAAATCAACATTCAACGATGTTGTATCATTTTTTTAAGCTTAAATCATTTCAACGTTTTATAATAAAGTACACATAGTAGAATGCAGTAATTACTATATCTTTATCATATTTATTATGATAGAAGCCTAGTTTTTACTCTGTTTACTTTAAATGGCCGTATTCTAACGTCGTTGAAGTATAAAGAAATGAAACATAAAGGTTTGCAATATGCTTCTCATTAAGATGTAAAATGAGCTCTACACTGCAATACATAATTATTCTGCCTGTAGCTGTTACATTAAAATATTTAACCTTTTAAAGTTCTGCAATTATTGACCTCTAATGATTAAAAATAGACTCAAATCATGTACCCATTGAATTTCGAACTAGGTATTCTCTCTAGAAAACTTGAAGTATCTAGAAAAAGTAATTTCCAAGAAATAAATAAACCTATGTTAAAAAAAAAAAACTAACAAAAAAAGAAAACACACTTTTAAATCTCAAACGTTTTGCGTTTGAGATTTAAAAAGCTAGGAGCGTTTCTGACCCAGTAGCTGTAAGTATTAAAGACGTGGCCAAGTATAACTATCACTGCAGTAGAAATGCACAACATCACACATGCAGGAAGGAATTGCTTTGGAGTAAGTTTTCATGGTTGTAACAGGAAAAGCTCCGCAACCAGGGCAGGAGTGAAATACTGGTTAATGGAAGATGTCTAAGGCTGATAGGACTGTGGTTTGTTTGTTTGCTTGTTTATTTGTTTATTTGAATTAATGCTTCCTTTCAGTGAAGTCTATTATAGTAGTGGATTGATTGGAAAGGACAATCCACTTTTCAGGGCAGTTGTCCATCAGATCCATGTGATTCAGGTGCACACACACACTAAATTGCTGTTCTGCAACCAGTAGACTTCAGATACTGCAGTGTCTAAAGCATCACTGCCTGTCTTCCACAGAACCCTGAAGCCAGTATTTCACTAGCTTTGTAAGTGTCCATTCTCAAGTGTTTGGTTTTTATGTTGACATTTCCTATTAAGCCTGAGCAGCAAATACATAATTGTGTTTTTCATGTATTTTCAGAAGCCTTTAGGGATGTTTCTGCTACAAGGATTAACCTGTGCTGCTTTCAGAAGAAGTGTAATGGCTTCAAGACATTGTATATTTGCCATCACTTTCCTGTCTTGCTTTATGCAAGTTCCTGTAGAGGCAAGTTCTTGGTGGTATGTATAATCTCTGGGTTAGTTTGATTTTTAAATGATTATATCCATCTATATAGAAGTATCCTACTTTTAGGTTTGAAACTTGTCTGACTTCACATTTGCAACATGATGAAGTGGTCACTATTTTTTATTTAAGACCAATGCAAGGATTGAGGTTATAATCAGCTTGGTATATCATTACTGGAATACAAAAATAATAAATAAATAAATAAATATAGATCAGTAGTATTTGCATATAGAAATAAGATTTATTTGTATATTTAAAAAATAAATAAGATTGTCTTTTCTTAATGTTGAAGTCAATGTTACCATTGAATCATACTTTTTAAAAAATAAATTTCATGCAGTCGATAAGTACTGTCAAGCCTTTTGAGCTGGCTTTGCTAAATGTATCTTGTACCTACAGTATTGTTTGCTTTAGAGAATTCTTTATATATTGGTAAACCAAAAGCATGCCATGGATCAGTATATCTGTGTTGCATTTCTCATTCTTCATAGTGATGTCTTGTTTTGAATTTTACTAATATTTTCCTACCATACAATTCCATTGGGCAAATGGCATGGGGATACAATGATCTGTTTTACATTCTAGCGTACACACTTAAACAGTGATTATTTAATCACTGGCTTATAAACACAAATTGAATGCAACTCTTACTAAAACAGTCAGATTGCAAATTGTTACAAGATGCATGTGTTGGTAGTGATACAATACTGTTGTATACCACTCAATAAATGTTGATTGCAAAATAACAGATATTGTATTTCAATTTCCAGGTCTCTGGCCATGAACCCTGTTCAAATACCAGAGGTTTATATCATAGGAGCGCAGCCACTATGCAGCCAGTTGGCAGGACTTTCCCAAGGGCAGAAGAAGCTATGTCAGCTGTATCAGGATCATATGCAGTATATTGGAGAGGGAGCAAAGACTGGGATCAAGGAATGTCAATATCAATTCAGACACAGACGCTGGAACTGCAGTACTGTGGACAACACCTCCGTCTTTGGAAGAGTCATGCAAATAGGTACAGCAATGCTTTTAAAAAACCAAACCATCTACAGTGGAGCAATGTATACAGTGTATAGCAATTCTCTAATTTAGTACATATGTTAGATTAGCTTAATGAAAAAAAAACAATCTAAATGCATCAATGGCAAACACTGAACAGCACTGATCTTTAGTACATTCTGTGTTTGTCAGAATTTAAGGTAATCAGGTTTCCTTTACTATCTGACCATTTCTGTTTCATATCAAATGTGATCGGCCGCTATGACAGTAACCGTTTTCGACTTATGAAGACCAGTAAGTTCAAATACTTTCCCAAGTTATTCTATTTGATAATTACTTGGAGTCCGGTTTTGGTGCATTTATGAAAAGGCTTGTCGTTATCAGTTGTGACAGATTCTGTCCCCTGGGCTTCTCCAGTGTTGGAAATCGGAAACTTTGCCCCATACAGAAACTATAATTAGTTTGCTAGAAGTAACATTTCTAAAATGAGCAGCACTTATCTGTGCAATTAACCACTTAAACCAAATGTATACATAAGAGGGTTTATTATGTTTACCAACAGGACACACCATCACACATGAAAAGTCCTTTCTATGTGAATTTTTTTATTATTATAATTCTTATTTTTTTACAAAGGGTTCTTGCTGTAGACACTGAGAACATTATATAATCCAATCATTTGCCCAAGAAAATATTAAAACTGGCCTGGTACAGCATTCATCAATACTGAGGTCCGAGCAACCATTTTTGTATTTTCCTGTAAAATTTCAAAATGTACCTTCTGCTATAAACAAAAACATGGTACAAACCCACAGTGTGATCCTGCAAAGTTGTTTCTCTTTTGCGCATGAACTAAAGAATGCCTTTATTCAGCAGGTTGTATATATTATGTGCTGCAATGCTAGGAAACGATATGCGCTTTGTGATACTGTAAAATCTGAATGAATCTATTACTATATTTAATAAATGTTTGCAAGCTAAATAGTAAATGTGGGTATGTAATGTGAGTAAAATTGTTCACAAACTCTATACTTGAAGGTCTCGGTCCATTCGATAGTTAACAAGTTTGCCCAGCTGGACGGAGGTGTATTAACCCTCAGCCTAACCCTTCTTTAAAGAATCGCTTTGCTGTCACTTTTTCACAAGCTTTCCTGTTCTCTCCTGGTACCAGGTAGTCGTGAAACCGCCTTCACGTACTCGATCAGTGCCGCAGGAGTAGTGAATGCAGTGAGTCGTGCCTGCAGAGAGGGGGAGCTCTCTACCTGTGGCTGCAGCAGGGCAGCAAGACCCAAGGACCTGCCTCGTGATTGGCTGTGGGGTGGCTGTGGCGACAACCTGGACTATGGCTTCAGATTTGCTAAGGAATTTGTTGATGCCCGAGAACGAGAAAAGATCTACCAGAAAGGGTCATACGAGAGTGCCAGGACGTCTATGAACTTGCATAACAATGAAGCAGGGAGGAGGGTAAGCAAATCTGAGCAATGTCAGAGGTATTATTGTTGGCATCTTTTGCAATCTGGAACAAACAGATAGTGTTTTCTTTAAAGATTATAAAGACTGAAGCTAAAAACACGGCGCAGAAGAAAAACCCAAGTCTAACCCAAGTTAATGTTAGGTTACAAAGCCAACATTGTGAAATTCAAAGGCTATTCAAGGTTATACAATGTTCTAGTTAAGTAACAAAATCATTCCTCTAAAATGAAAACAGCCCATTTTCTTTGCAAAAGTTTATTGCTAGTGTCCAGGCATCTGGGGTGGTATGACTGAAACTCCCCTACAACCAGGAGATGCAGATTTTAAATAGTTACACAAGTGTGGGCTGCATGTCGCAAGTGTTTGAGTCTTTTTCTGTAGAATTCCTGTAGATTTAATTTAACTATGCCTGTTTTTCAAATTTAACCCCTCCTTTCTAAAATAGTTGCTGTTTTGGCTTACAATGGAAAAATGTTCACTTGCACAAATCTAACTGCATTGCTTGTTAGCTTTATGATCTTGGGAGATGGTTTTAAGCATATAATATTGCATTTTAGAAACATTATTTCCATCAGATTACAAAAAGCCAGTATGAAATGTACAGCACTTTACTGTGATTAATTAAATATATATTTTTGCAAGCCCATTGGATTCCATTAAAACTTCTGGAAAATGTAAGCAGGTGATAAAGAAACAAACTTGTTTACATCTAAAGATGATCTGAGATCCAACACAAACAAAATATGTATGATTAACCCTGTTATGATCAAAACTTTGTATTTAAATGTTATGGAAAGAGTTTGCCTAATATGAGTGAAGTCAGGTTAAGTAATTCAGTCAACAATGTGAAGTGGGGAATAGTCATAAGTTTGAGCAATTCTACGTATAGAAATGCTCCAAATATATTCAATTTCAAAACGGTATTTGTTATATTGATATGTAATATCAATACAGAAAAAGATTCATTTTTTCATGTTGGAGCAAATGTACTTGTGTGTAATGTAACCTGGAAGTACTGTGCTTGAGACCCATGGGAGATGGTTAGATAAAAATCTTAGTTTTTTTTTTTTTTTCCTTTGCAGACTGTGTATGATCTTGCTCACGTGTCCTGTAAGTGTCACGGTGTTTCTGGATCCTGCAGCCTAAAGACATGTTGGCTACAGCTGGCAGACTTCCGTAAAGTTGGGGATGCTCTGAAAGAGAAATATGACAGTGCTGCTGCCATGAAGCTCAATACCAGAGGCAAACTGGTGCAGGTCAACAACAGATTCAACCCACCGACCAACTACGACCTTGTTTATGTGGACCAGAGCCCTGATTACTGTGTGAGGAATGAGAGTACAGGCTCTTTGGGGACCCAAGGGAGGCTTTGCAACAAGACTTCAGAGGGCATGGACGGCTGTGAGCTGATGTGCTGTGGAAGGGGCTACGATCAGTTCAAAGCACAAGTGGTTGAGAGATGCCACTGCAAGTTTCACTGGTGCTGCTACGTGAAGTGCAAGCGATGCACGAAAATCGTGGATCAGTTTGTGTGCAAATAATATACACTCTAACAGAGGAACCAGAACTATATAAATTATATTTATAGAGTTAAACAATTATCATACCAGTGCAAAGATTGAAAAAACGTTTGTGACGCAGATTAAAACGAAAACTTGACTGCAGCAAATGGAGAATATCATGAAAATATTTATTTACGAAGAGACTAAACACGCTTCTCAACCTACAAATTGATTTTTTTTTTTTTTTTGTTTAAATACAGTAGGTGCCTATACATGTGAAATAGGTACTTAAGCTTTTTACATTTTAAAGGAGAAAAAAAAAGATGCTTGTATTGGGAACATTTGAGCTGAAACCAACACATTTTTTGATATGGTTTGTATCCATTATCAGAATGCACACATTCCAGATTGCAGTAGGCTTTGTCCTCATAGACATCTATTTAGCTAGCTGCAATGCCATGCATAAAGGGCTTAAACAAATTACTACTCATTTTCCATTGAGCAAGAGCATGATTTTAAGTGGGATAATGTCCCTATAAGGTAGTCTGCAGGGACCAATATGCTTTTTTTCTTGTACTCCTGCAGTTGCAATATCCATGATTTAATTGCAGCTTTAACCAGAGGACCAATTCACATTGCTGTATTAGGGGAGGTGGGTTGTCGTTTATCTATGACAATATCTTTTCCTCCTGTATACCTTGAAAGAGGGAGGGGTGCATCTTTGGAAATGATTCTGTCGGAAAAGGGTGAGAGCAGGGCTTTGGAGGCATTGGTGCCACTATTTGGAAAACAATATGGATTCTACAAAATGAGATTGCAGTGGCAGTCCGGTTGCATTTAGTATTCACACTGTCATTTTTCATGACCATTGCAAGGCAAAACAGTAAAATAACATTGTATTTTTAGTTACACACACACACACACACACACACACACACACACACACACACATATATATATATATATATATATATATATATATATATATATATATATGTGTGTGTGTGTGTGTGTGTGTATATATATATATATATATATATATATATATATATATATATATATATATATATATATATATATATATATATATATTTTTTCCATATTAATACAGGTATTCACTAAAGTTGTAAGATCATACCTGAACGGTTTAGCTATATATGGGCAAGGTGTGTGGTTTTGTTTTTTGGTGTCTAATAGCCCAGGCTCTGTATATACTACTTCTATACAATCAGTGATTTAAATTGTATGTATTTATTTACACTTCTGTAAAACAGATTCTCTTTTAATCTTATTTCTATCAACATTGTTTTGGCTTGGTTTACTTTTTATGTTTGTTTGTTTTAAGACAACCAGATACTTGCAGGTGTCACTGTGCATGCTTGGAGCACTTCAGTTGAACACAACAGCATGG
Source organism: Polyodon spathula (assembly GCF_017654505.1). NCBI lineage: Eukaryota > Metazoa > Chordata > Actinopteri > Acipenseriformes > Polyodontidae > Polyodon > Polyodon spathula. The sequence continues at coordinate 36,204,122 of NC_054549.1, read as the reverse complement.
CTAACAGCGTGTTCGTTTTGATGGATGGTTTGCTAATACAGTACTAACTTCCCTGCTTCACGTTTTCTGTTGTTTTACCTTTTCATTTTCAGTTCCTCACTCTGGTTTTTGGTATAAGGGAATTCACATTAGTTTGAGCACATTGCAAATTGCACATATTCCCTGCTCCACACGTCACACATCAATGCAGCATGTTCACAATCACTTCAATATCAACGTGCCTGGGGAGAAATGGGTAAAATACACAACACTGTCTATTTATATACTGTATATCAACCGTTATGCTCTTGAGATTTTACAGTTTGTTCATAGTTATAAAGCATAGCTTAATAAACATCTGCATATATATTAGGTTGCTTTTTAAACAAGTAAAAAATCAAGTTTTTCTATTTTTTTTATTGTGTTTTTACAAAGTTTTCAGTTGGACCATTGTGCTTCAATAAATGTAAAGCAAACCAAAAAAAAAAAATCTTCTGGGGTCCAATTTATCACATTTTACATTTCCTAAGAAAAGATCTTGGATTCATTAAGTTTATTTTATCATTTTAAATGTTTCAAAAAGAGATACTGTAGATGTGTCCCTTGTCCATTCTGTACATTAACTGTACATATTTGTCAAGCATGATGTGTAAATTGAATGGTGCAAACGACGAGACCTGTTGTGTCACTTTGCTGTTTTGTACAAAAAAAGTTAAGGTAGAAAGACTGAGAAAAGATATGTTAATTGAACATTAGAAAGATGTTTCGGTGCTAAGCTACCCACGAATCGAATGGCTGATTTTTATTGAGGCTGAACATTGATGGAAGATTTGATATTAATAAAAAAAGTAAACTTTGTTGAAGAAGAAATTTATATGTGGGATCTTATCGCCTTAATTCTTTAAGGTTTATTCAGTTTTAAGTAAATATCTTGCGTTTGTAAGTGATTAATTAGGTTTCACCACTATTTTCTAAGTGAAAGAGGCACTAACAGCGTCAGTTGAGTTATGTTTTTATTATCTGAGATTTTTATAAAAATGTGGAAGAAAATTGCAGAGCAAAAAATAAATGTCCCCTTAATTAAAAATAAATAAACAAATGCAAACGTTTCAGTTCGAGTATTTAACAACACTCCCTGCCAAGAACGTCTCATTTAATTTAATAAATTGCCATCCTCTACATTAAAAGCATTTTAATGAAATTCAAAAAATAACTTAAAATTGGAAAAAAAAAAAAAAAAAATACTGTTTAAAATGACACAGATGTGTGTTCCCAGTTATGCTGTACAAAATAAATGGTAGGCCAATGTACTATTGCGACGAGAGAAGGCCTAAAGTCTGATACACAAAGGACCGTTTTACAGTGAAAAGCGAAAACAAACGCTGTGCAGTATTCTATACATACAGCAATAACTTGTCCTGTAATGTCACGTTGGATGAGTTGACACGTTCCCAGTTTTATGCGCTCAAACGTTCAGCATTTTTTAACCTTCTTATGCCAAACACCGCAAAAGCAGCACCGCATACACGGCCAGTTTAAAGGACGTTTCTGTGACCCTTTGTAGCACATCTGGTTCTGTTTTTCCTCAGTTGTATATTGATCAATGTGCTTATTGCAGAAACACGCTATTTATGAACGTCAGCGTTTTTTATTGGCATGGGTTCAAGCTCTTCCCAATAACAGGAACATGAACCAGCCTAATATTTTATTTTGTGCATTGGCAGTAGCAAATAGGGGTTTCTTCCAAATACTCGCTATACACCCATGGTTTCCGTTCAAATAAAAGGAAGACTGTTTTAACTCCGAGTAAAGCTTATCTGTTTAATACTTTAAACTTTTTTTTTTTTTTTTTTTTACTCAGGCTGGAAGTATAAACGCTGTAAAAAGCATTGCCAAACCACTGTTTTTGTGAAGATGCCAATCTCAACATCTCCCTTGGGTAAAATACAACCCAGGCCACTTGTAATAATATAGTATATGTAGTTTCATTTACGTCATACTGGAACAAACAGATCCCCCCCCCCCCCCCCCCCCCCCCCCCCCCCCCACCCCACCCCCCCACCCCCCCCCCCCCCCCCCCCCCCCCCCCCCCCCGCCCCCCCCTCCCCCATATATGCACCCCCCCCCACCCCCCCCCCCCCCCCCCCCCCCCCCCCCCCCCCCCCCCACCCCCCCCCCCCCCCCCCCCCCCCCCCCCCCCCCCCAAAAAAAAAAAAAAAAATAATTTGTGCCTTTTGTTACCAAAACAAATCAATAATCATAATGATGTATCTAATATAAATGCTATTGCATTTTAACCAATGTAATATTTACAGCGTTTACAACGATAATTGCAGAATGTATCCACATTTTACACGGCATACAATTCTGTGAGTAATGTGATCTTTTCGTGTATCTGAGAACCACTTAAGAATTTAATTGAACAATTAAAGCTCTTAAATTAAACTATGCTATTAGTTTGGTGTGAAGCATATTATACAGCCTCGTGTAGATGCTGATTTTCACCTGAAGTCAGAAAAGCCTGTCGTGTGGGGTACTATAGCTTGCTTCGTACAGCACGATTTCTTACAAGGTGAGAAAGACGCACATACTTGATAATGCCACTATGATTTACTCCATCAGTAAACGTTTAAATACACACACGAGATTATTGTTTTGTCCAGATACTGTCTGTATGACGCTGTGTTCTGTGTTTTTATTGTAATCGTGGTGACGAAACCCCAACATTTCAAGAAACGTAGATCTATAGTAACAAAGAGCGATTTCAGATTTAAGAATCTTCCTGAATAACGTGTTAAAGGTTTGCTTTATTCGTGTAATAATTGGTCATTTTGAAAACAAACCGAGAACATAAATTTTAGCCTTCTCTGTTCCTTTAAAATCTTTAAAACCAGCATTTAAATAAATGTATCTCTTTTTCCCCGAATTCCCCTAACACAATTAAAAATGTAAATATGTTTTCTGATATAACTTGTACCAAGGCCACAGTTCTTATTTATTTTTTATTTTTTTTGTAATGTACAAAATTACGGTTTTGGAAGGGATGTCCTCTAAAAAAAAAAATTTATAAGCAAAAACATTAGCCACTCTAAATCGTTTATGTTCGATGGCACGAACAGCATCAATACCTCAAAGAAACACGTCTTTTTATTATTGCGTGACTGTCACAGACCAGCCACACTGATTAATGTGTGGTTTGTGTATGGAGAGTGCGGCTCGTCATAAATTCATACTAAGCTTTTCATGAGAAAAACATCGACACTTTTTTTTTTCTTTTTTTTTTTTTTTAATGCACTATTTTTAAAAATGAGAACGTTGTGGTGGAGTAGCCAATCAAATTGTGTTTACATTAATATAATTTGAGGAGAGCGCCACTCGGCCACTCTTATGAGACTGATATAATCACAAGTACTTCAATGCACTTTTAGGGGTAAAGTATGATTGAGTGCTGTTTTCCATCGTGTGACTAACTTTGAAGTGGCACTTGGCACGATGTATGATTTATTATTTTATCTTTTAATAGTTTAAATATGCTTTTATGTAATATTTTTAATGGAAAACGTCTGTGTTAATACTGGTTTTAATATATATATATATATATATATATATATATATATATATATATATATATAGAGAGAGAGAGAGAGAGAGAGAGAGAGAGAGAGAGAGAGAGAGGGAGAGGGAGAGGGAGAGAGGCCTAGTTTTAGGCTTACTCGGTCAATCAAATACCTGGTTTATATTTCATTACCAAAAGGCTCAAGTCCTTTTGTCGTCTCTTGATATTCCAGACTGCTTGGGGAAAGACCATAGCTACCAGGGAATAAAGGCACACTTCATGTAACCATTCCAAATTTTAATCATAATTTACACTGAGGTCATTTAATTAATTTACCACGTTGACTACATTGCTTTTCCTACCATCGCCAAGCACGACACAGAACACACACATACATATGTAACATTTGATAACGACAGCGTACCAAATGGTGCAAAATAAATTTTAAAAAGGGAATGCAAGGTACACAAAGGATAACAGATCAAAAAAAAATTAAACAAAAAAATCTATCATGTCGTTTTGGACTACAAGTCATTCTTCAGCATCTGATTTTTCTCAATTTATTGTAATCCGAAACTGCAATTCTCGCAGCTGTGCTTTCCTCACTGTTAGCTACATGACGTCAGCAGCTGTCTGCGCAGATAATGCATCTGATTACGTCGCTTTCACAAAGATCATACGACGTGAACTGAATCTGTATACAGTTACTTCATAAGAAGAAGCACACCTTGCGCTGCAGATGTTGATCTTGGTAAGGCAATTCATTTTTTTGTGCGGTTATCTGTGTTTATTTGTTTATCTATCAGTATTGTTTTATTTTATTATATTTAAGACACATTACAGATCGCTGTAATTAACACAACCAGGTGTGCACCGTTTTATCTGGCCGTACCCGCAGCGCAGACCTCATAAACATTTTGCTTCACCTCATTGCTGAAGTCGTTGTCTCAAAAAAAGAGCGCGCACAGCCTTCAGACCAATGAGTTATTATTGTTCAAAACTCGAACTCAGCTTTGAACAGCACCGTTGTTAAGGTTTGGAAATGCTCTGCCCATATAGGGCCTGTATACTTGGTTAGTGAAAATAGATTTTGTCTGCTTCTTAACTGCTTGCATTAAAATTGTTAGAATACATTGCTTAAACTCTGAATACAATTATTATTATAATACATACATTTTTTCATGGGCCAATGCATTTTATTAGATCTTTTTTATTTACTCATTTGGCAGACGCCTCATCCAAGGAAACTTACACAGTTACAGGGCAGCACAGGGTTACAATGCAAAATCCATATTTAAATACAGGATAGTTTACAGCAGTGCAAATTATACTAGGATTAGGATTACAACAGTTTATATATGTAATGACAGTAGTAGTGCAATGGCATAATAGCAGTGCTTACCAATATTGGTAAGTACATAACAAACAACCAGCAATTGGTGCTTGTATATCATAGCGCAGACAACAACTACATCATTACGTTTTTCTGGTCTAACATGGAGTAGTACTGTGTATTTGTTGCATACTGGTGGACTCCCATGCAATCTTGCATTCTTAGCACCTCGGTCAGCAATGAGCATTCAGCATCCCAGTCAGCCAGCAACCTGCCAGATTGCAGTCAACTAACCAGTCATCATTCTTCATCAGTCGACTCACCAAGCAGGTAAGAAACATCTGGTCAATACTATGTAGATAGCAAACCAGAGAGCAAAATGTTGCAGTGGGAATACAGTTTAACTGCAGATAAGTTTTTCATTGGATCTGGTTAGGTGGTACATCTTTTTTTTTTTTTTTTTTTTTTCTGGTTTGCAACCTTTGGTGAAATGACACCATTGTTTCTGTGGTTCTGCACCGGTGTGTTACACAGCATGCTTGATATTACAAGAAGAATAGAACTCTATCGATGGGGCTCTTCTGTCCAAGACCTGTATATTGGACATGAGCACATACATGGTTAACCCAGGGAAGGATATGTGATGTCCTTTACTACAGAGTTCTCTGCAATAATGGCTAATCATCCTTTGCTTTCATGTATACCATGCTGTGTCCAGGCTATTAAAAGAGTTAAGGATCTTGGATGATTGATGAGTTGGCTGTTACAGTTAGTGTTTTTCACTTCTTTCTCAGTTTCTAATGACAAATGTGTGGCCAGTCTAAAGAACAGAAACCAAACGTGACAAGAATTCCAAAACTGCTGTTATTTATGAAAGACATGTGTTATCTCTAAAACTATAGAAATATATGAACACCACTGTATACCCCGTACCCATAGTGGATCACTGGTGTTTTTATCAGTATTTTGACCAATAGTGAAGACATAACCAAAACAGCATGGGTTAATACTGCATGTTGTTTTTTTTTTTTTAAAAGCTTAAATCGTCAGTGTGAGTCTGGTCATTTTACTGCTTGAGACAAGCTTGGTTGTTGCATGTTGCTAGTTGGAAGGCAATGCATTTTGGACTCCAGATTGATAAGGTTTGCCAAAATATTGCTAAACTGTGTTTATTTGCTACTTGTTTTCATGCTACCTCCACCTGACAAAAGAGACATGTTGTTTGTTTTGGCCCTGTACGTTATACCGTTCTTTCATACAATGATAATAAGAACTACAATAACAATCCTAGTTCTCCAAATGAAATGAGACAACTGTGATAACCTACCCTTTCATTGAAGGCTGTCTTGTAACTACATATCAGCACCTACTCCACTCTCTACTGGATCCCCCTAGATTAGACAAGTAAAACCCTACCCTGTCTCTGAATGCGATTATTATGCACACGTTCAGTTTTGAGAAGATTAAACATTTGGATGCCACTGACTGCATGCATAGGCAAGAGTTTCCTTTTTCATTATCAGCTGTTAAAATCTTTCTCTGTTTACTGGCCCTAAGGGATTCTAAAATAATAATGCCTTGCATGTTGACCTGGATGTGTTTGATTTGGTGGTTAATGAACACGCTGGGTCATGCCTTTTTACATCTTTAAATTATATACAGTGTGGACGTGAGAGGTGCAGTCTTTCATTGGAGATTTATAGCTAGCTGGACTTGTGCCACCCATACACTTTAATCAACAGAAACACAATAAGGTGTAGTCAAAACCATGGATATATATAGTGCCTTTGTTCAAACCTTAACTATGTCTGCATGACTGTGCAGCAGATATATATATATATATATATATATATATATATATATATATATATATATATATATATATATATATATATATATGTGTGTGTGTGTGTTTTGCTTTTGTGGATGAGAAAAGAAGTTATAAGAAATAGATTTCTACAATAGAATCGATATCTACAAATAGAATAGTCTACAATTATTTATTTCAGCAATTGTTTTGCAAAACTCAAAAAATCCTAATTCTGAATTATTCATACCCTGACAAGGAACATGAAATTAACAGCTAGTTGAGGCACCTTTAGGAGTAATAACCTCTTTTAAAAAATTAGGATATTTGTCAATGAGCTTTTGGCCTGATTCTGTAGTGATTTTTGACCATTCTTCAGTTCATTCAAATCCCAAGCACTTTTCTTGTGCACAGCCTTCCTCAACTCATACCAAAGATTCTCAATCGGATTTAGATCAGAACATTGATTAGGCCATTCCAGAACCTCGATTTATTCTTCTTTAACCATTCTGAAGTAGATTCTGATGTGTGCTTTGGATCGTTGTTGTGTTGGAATGTCCAGTTGCACTTTAAACCAAGTTTTGTAGCAGAGGGTTCCAGATGATTGGCCAATATCTTTTGGTATGCTACGGAATCAATTTTACCATGTATTGGAACAAAATTCCCTGTGCCATTAAAGGAAAAACAGCCCCATAGAAGGATATTACCACGCCTCACCAGACTTTCTTCAAACATAACGACTATCAGCGTGACCAAATAGCTCGATTTTTTTGTTTCATCTCTCCACAAAACCTTTGTCCAGAACTCCTATCCATCATTCAAATGCTGTTGTGCAAACTTTAAGCGATTGTCCTTTTGATGTTTTCCTAAAAGTGGCTTTGTCCTTGGCCTGCGACCATTGAGACCTTCACCATGCAATACTTGACTTTTGGTTGAAATGGAAACCCCAGTCTCACTTGCAGCCAATTGACTTTGAATATCTTTGGCAGTCAATCTCAGATTGTTATTAACCTTCCTCAAAATTCTTCTACTACTTTTGTACCATGTGACAGTACCATGAGTCTTGTACTTCTTGATAAAAGAAACAATAGTTGAAATTGCTTGGACATCTTCTTGTATCCTTCTCCAGCTTTATGACAATAAATAATTTTTTTCCCATATTGACTATGCCTAACCCTTTTATACGCTGCAAAAATGTTCACCTACAATCCAGCATTTTCTAGAAATAGGTTCTACATTATCATATTGAAATTTGTAGCACCTTGTGTAGACAATATCACAGCATCAAAGGGTATGAATACTTTTGAATTAGCAGTTATGCAAAAAAAAAAACTTAAAGAAATAATTGCAGACATCTTTCTTCTAACTTTCTTTCCTCATCCACAAACGCAAAACTTTTGCTACAAAAGATTTTTTCTAAAATTCTTTGTTTTTGAACTTTTCGCAGCGATTTAAAATGTCGTAAGCAACTTAAATCCTTTTGAGGGGAGTTTTCAGTCCTCCAGTAAGATCTGAAACCACTCAAAGATCATTAGTGCTACAGAGATTGGAATTAAGAGGGACTGACAATACAAGACCTCAATAAGATGATAACTAACAGTTTTTAGTCAATTCTGATGAAAAGCACATGTTCCATAATGCTCTTGAACAACGATGAATGCAGGAGGAAACCCTAAATGTTTTTAAATCTTGTATACAATATACAGGCGATCCTCGATTTACGACGGGCGGCACTTACAACTCTTTTGCATTATTACCCTGCTTTGACTTTACGATATCGATACGGCATTTATGACACGCGAGACCTGAGCCACGTATCGTGCGCATTCTCGGTGTCCGAACCACAGTAGCTGCCGTGGTCACCCTGACTTAGTCTTGAGGTTTTTTTTAGGCATGTAACTGTTTTATTTATTTATTTATTTATTTTTTTATTTATTTGCCCTTAACAATGACTGATAATAGCAATGGTCTCAAAATGAAACCTAAGCTGTGAACTCTGTCACATGATGAGAGGCTTCAGGCGATCGTATTTCCTGCCACCACATACACACACTGAATATGTCATTGGAAAGCCCAGAGTCTGTACTTTTTAAACAAGCCAGGTAGGTGTCTGAATAATATGTGCGTAACCACCGGGCTGAGTGTAAAGATTTAAATAAATATTTGCATGAGTTCAATATAACGGGTCCTTTTTGTAAAACCTGTATTATCTGGCCGAAGAGTCAGGAACGTCACCCCAGTTTATAACATTGTTCCTATGGGAAAATGTGCTTTGACTTACAACGCGACTTTCACGAACCAATTGTGTCGTAAATGCGAGGAGTGCCTGTATACATTAAAAACACTTACATTTCGGGATCTGTTGTATAAGGATTTCTAATGCATGTTATAAGAAACATTAGACAGTTATTAATACAAATGTTAGCAATACAGTGTTATAGCATAACATGACTTGAAGCTTTCTGCTTGTAAATGGTGTTATAACAGACTTACTGTGTTACACACTGTTATTATACAGAGATCTGCATATAGTGCATTGCAAAAAATAAAATCTTTAGGAATGCAGTGTTCTCATTTGATTATAAGATACTTGACTTTCAACAGTAACTGCATTAAATGAAAAATAAATGTTTCCATGATTAAATCTATACAGTCAACATTCCAGATTGTAGCCTTGATTGCTAGTTTTGTTTTAAGTTATGCCATGCCTGCAGGTCCTCCTTGGTATAGATTGACAGATACACACAATCTCTCTCTCTCTCTCTCTCCCTCTCTCACACACACACACTCAAGGGTAAAAACACTGTCATTCTCTCATGCCATGTATGTGGCAAAAGATAGCAATGCAGGTGAAGGAGCTTAAAGGTTCTTATTACACGTACAGAAACATCAAAGAAGCTCTAAGCCTTTATCTGTATTTGAAAATTGCTGAGGGATCTAACCCTTTATCGATACTTCCTCACTGTTTATCTTAAGCAGTCATAAAAAGCCACAGATAAATTAAGACAGGTCCTTAATCGCTCAGCGATTCAAAGAAAGTATGAAGGAGTGAAATATGAGTGAAATATTTGAAACTTAAATTCGGGGGCTTTTTTTTCTTTTCTTTTATTTTTTGACATAAATTCTTGATTAAATAACACTTTCAAGAATGCTTTGTTATGCGTTCCAGGGATTGTGAATCACCACTTCAAGTAAATCAGTTAAGTTAAAATGACACATTTTAATCATACCTTCAAGGAAGGATTTAGCTTGAAATCCTGCAGTTTGAGATCAGATATTTAGATGGAGCTCTTTGGAACGTTACACCCTAGTAATCTTGTTTATGCACATGCATATCAGATGTCTGTTTCTTATTCAGCACAAGACAGTTAAACTATTAAGATATCCCTTGGTTAGGTTACTGTTGGGTAAGGTAGTCCAAGTTTGCCAAACCAGCCCAAAGAGTTGAAAGATGCTTGTTTGGCCAGTCAAAGTAACCTGTAAGATACAGAGGAACAACATAGGGCCTATTAACTGAGGCAAAACAAAGATGCCTCCATCCCAAAATAAAAGGGTGTGAGTGAAGCTGGTGAACATCTGTCTTCAGGCACTCACTGCTGGGCAATAGCTCAGTGAATTGTACGTATTGTCCACTATTGATGATCCTAATATGACTGAAAGGTTCTTAAATTAAGAAAGCAAAGCTCTGGACCAAAAAGGATTTTCTGGGTGACCACTGGACCATCATCTTTTATAATTTCAACTTGTTTCTACACATCCTTGGGCTGATCCATGTGTTTGTTTATTTGATCCATGTGCAAAACATTACAGTCACCATAAACATAGCTGGTCACATTCCCTTGGCCCCTGCTATCCGAGGAATATAGATTTCAGTCTCCAATTCTGTCTGTCACCTTCACGAAAACTATTATTATCATGTAAAATTATATATATATATATATATATATATATACATACTTTTTTTTTTTTGCTGATTTTACTACGGTTCTTATGAGATTCACACGGTTTTTGCAAAACAATACTTTTAACATTTAACTCAATAACTATATATAGCCTGTAAACCTGTTGGCTGTTTTTTGTTTTATGCACTTTTTGTATGCAATATTTGTGAAAATCAGTTTAAGCAAATGTAGCTTGAATTCACAACAGTGCCTTAGAAAAAATTGCAAATAATGTTCTGAGTGAAAAACCTCTAAGTGATACATATTTACAACTAAATCATAATAATCGGTTATCACACATAGCATATTACCATGCAGATATTTTGAAATACATTACAATGTTGCACTCGGGCAAACAGAATAGGAATACCACACAGCACCAAAACTACCAGTTTGTTAGGTGTCACATGGATGGTAACCCATGAGCAACTGTTGGAAGTTCAACAGGTAATTCATGGAATTTGAAACACTTAATCTCAGAATACTGTTAACCTGGTTTGTGGGTTATTTAAGATTACTAGGGATTTGTTGGGCTGATTTCCATGGGAGAACGTTTACAATTTGGATTAGCACGAAGGGGCTGGTTCCTTTTTGTTTCCACCCCTGCAGCAAAACTTCCTCGCAGGCAATCCCACCAAAGATTTCAAGGGAGCTGAGCCATTTGTTTAATCTTAGAAATGGTATAGAAATGCCAGCACCAGCAGCCCATGTGGGGCCCCTTCAGTCTTCTGCTACCAACGCAAACGTTGCTGCTCAAGGACCATTCTATGTGGAGGCAGAGAAAGATGAAAAAGATTTTGTCAGCTTAATGCGAGGGAAACAATACACAACATTCTGTACTAGCTTTGTGGGCACTGCAACTAATATTAACAGCATGTGTGTGTATATATATATATATATATATATATATATATATATATATATATATATATATATTTTTTTTTTTTTTATGTGGTTTGATTGCTTAAGCAAGAGGTTTTAAGAAAAATAGTGTAAAGTTTCAAACATGCACATTTTAAATAAGTTACTAGATTACAAAAACAGTTTTTAAATATTTATAATCAATCTATAATTTTGTACATTTAAAATAGACTTTTAAATATACTGTATAGGAAAAGGATCAAATGGGAATCAAAGGTGATGCAATAAAAAAATAAATAAAAAAACACATTTAACAATCTGTTTGTACTAGGATTAATATGATCTGTTAGTCTAGCACGCATTACCAGTTATCTTACCTGCCGAGTAATAGATGCCAGGTGGCTGCCAGGATCTTCCATAAGAAACAAATGAAGACAATAAATGAATGAATAAAACAGCGTCATAGGTCTTAGAAACCAGTGCTTTACATATCGATTTATTTTTATCATTTACAGATGGGGGTGGAAAAAAAGCCCATACAATGTAATAGTCCAAATATGACACATTTATTTAGAAGCTGCAACCTTGCCATGTAACCCTAATACTTTATTGCTAAGCTCTAATGCATTATACTGTGTTAGGCAAAGCAAATAATATTGCATACATTTTAAGAGCTGTATTAGTCCAAAACGCTAATGGAGAAAACTTTACACTTTTATGGAACTAATGAGTAGGACAAACACCCACTTTTTTTAAGATCACACAGATCCTTTTATCAGATAAAAGTGGATTTGAAAAGAAACACTGTCCTTTGTATTATGCAGCGACATGCACATGTTGGTTTAATATATTGCAAAACTTTTCATCTCAATGTTATTGCAGGCACTGCTACATAAACCTCAGTAGTTACTGGCAAGTGTAGCATGTGTTTTCACTGCTTTTATCAGGAAAAGTGTATTCAGGTTATGATTTATATTGCCATGAAAAAAAAAAAAGTTTATTTATTTTTTGTTGCGTAAACATTACAAAATGCTTTCGTTTTAACCAGTTACTAAACATTTAGAAATACAAACTCTAATTTTACAATCCAAAAGGCCCTTTTTTGAGAAAAAAGTGAATGTAATAATAAGTACACAAAACAACTTCATACAACAACTTGAACATACAGAGATATATATATATATATAATATATATATAATATAGATATATATGTAGATATATATATATATTTATATATAATATAGATATATATACTATATATCTATATATATATATTAGAGAGAACAGCAATTTAAAATCATCCCCCGCTAAACTCCAGAAATTCTTTATTGCTCAGTTTTGAATGTCAGTCTTTCATGTAATAAAGTCCCAGCAGTATGCCCCTATTGGCACCCCATAGAGACTACAACACTGCAATTCACTGTCGCCACAACTAATAGTGCAAATGTAAAGTTCTATGGTTACCACCAGAAAAGCGTTTGTGGCACAGCATGATTTTATATGAAAACCACTATAAGGTAATGAAACGGTGGTGGAACATGCTACAGAGAAGGACACAAACTGCAGACAAGTAATATGGTATTAATTTAGATCTTCAGTTTATCACCTTCCACTAAAAGCAATTCAAACATTTGAACTGAATGTGAACTATGTTCTTAATGCACTGCATCATTTCTCTGTGTGTTTGTCTTAAAACCCCTGGAGAGTCTACCTTTTCCTTGCTTTATTTAAAATGTTACCAGAAATGTTATGACACTATCTTCAAGGGGCAGCTGCTGATATCTCACCTGTGAGACAGTATTCTTCCCAAGGGCATATGAGGTATATCAATAAAGTCTTTGGCAAGACTTTTATTTTTGATAGAAACTCCTTGGGTGTGTTTGAAAATATAACTCAGTTAAATTAGAACTGCTTTAGCTGCTTCTAAAGTGTATTTTTGTTGTCGTTGTAGTAAAACAGATGGATTACATGGTTTCAGTAAAGCTCACCTGTGTGCTGAGTATTTCTGTTGTTGCTTTGTGCATATGGATATTGTTTAAACAAGGTTAGGGAACAGTCTTAAATAATATTTTGAAATGGAAAAACTGATCCACTGGGAGGTATTGAGACCCATCATTTACAGAAGAGATTTGATCGCCAAGAGTTTTTAGTTTTACAACTGTACTCTGCTTTTGAGTCGGGAAAATTCTGGTTGCCAATACCATTCTTTGGCCGATGCAGTGATTTGCAACCAGAACCTCCAAACTCAGAAGCGGAGTACAGATGTAAAACTAGTTTTGCTAAAAAAATAAAAAAACTAAAAAAATACTAAAACCCTAATTATCTGAAACAAATCGCTTGTTTCCAGAGTCTCTGTGTGTGCGAGATTACTTGTGGTATTTAGTAAGAAGTTAAGAAGTTTAGTAAGAAATTTTGCTTTTGGAGTTGCTGCTGCTGTGGAAAGAAAGAGCCCCCCTTTTTTCTAAATTACAGTATCACTTTTGAGAATTGTCAAAAGTAAATTGTACGGATTACTGTAATTCTCCTCACCTGTAACAGGTAGGGCTCTTCAGGGTCCCACAGAAAGGAGTGTAATCTTGCAGAACACAAGTTAAATGGTCATTTGCAATTATAAAAATGGTACTGAAATGTGTAACGTAGCATAAATGTATTTTTTTCAGAATAGGTATAACTCACTGTCAACCATGTCAAAAGTAAGTTACAGGACGTTTTAATAGAATATCTAGGGTTGTTCTACACTAAATACATTTGATTATACTGTTAAAAAAAAAGACAAGGCTTTTTATAATGATAATTAGCTTGGTGTGCCGTAAATATTGCTCATTAGGTGATTGAACAATGTCAGAAAAAGCAATTAATTATGGCAAATAAGAAGGTGCTATGAATGTGGAAAAAATGTTTCCATAACCGTCCAAAAGCCTTTATTTGTCACGGTCCTTGATAAAAATCCTGGAAACACTGAAGGAATTTTATATAAACATGGGACAATTCTATCTGCCCTTAAGCAGGCATCATTTGCCAATGGTGTATAATTTAGATTATAATTTTTGGATTCTCCCCACAGGGCATTGTCATCTGGTATTTGTATAGGTCATGGAGATGTATTCAAAAAACATGCTGATTTATAGTAAAAAAAAAAAAAGATTTTATTTACAGGAACATTAAGAAAGAACTTGAGGTTTGATACATGCACACACACACACACACACACACACACACACACAATGTTCCCCCTTTATAACGCTGTAGCTGGGAGTCATAGTTAAGAGACCGTGTTATTTGTGTTCTGCCTTATAACGAGAATATTAGTGTTAGTGTAATGGCATTATGGGGCAAATGGGAGCCTTGACTGTATAACCTGTTCCACAGTATAACTGGCCACCTTATAAAGGGGGAGCATTATATTTGTATGCATGTGTATGGATAGACAGTGCACCTCGCTAACCACTCACCTGACTACATATGGGTGAATGAAACGCATTGAGCATATCACATGATTCGAGGTAAGGACGGAATTGCAAGTGGGTACAGTAGTATTTATAGGGGGCAAGTATGTGTGTGTGTGACACAGCAGTTCTTGACCAATACCATTTTATTTATTTTGTAACTAGTAAATGTATGTGGCAACTACATGTCAATCTGTATAGCATCAATGCAGAACACAATATTCCCCCCAAAATCTAATTACGATTTGCACTGTTAAAACTAAAAGTGTTACAACTCAAAGTAAGTCAAGCAGAATGCCACATTCAGTATAGTCTTTAAATTTGTTTTACCTGGGGTATAGTGGTGAAGTTGTGGCGGAATTAATAAAAAAAAAAAAAAAAGGAATGTATTCAAATGTTTAAGGTGATTAGTCCAATAGGCTTATATCCTTAATTCGAAAAAATTCAAAACAGGATAGGATACAAAAGAGAAGGTCAGTGTTATATGCACCTTTGCATTGAAGAGGGTTGTTGGATACAAAAGCAAAGAGAAAAAGTAATTATTCCTAAAGCAGACACTGGAGAGTCTGATGTCAGAAGGGATCCCAGATGAGTTGGCTAGCAAGAACTGTTCTGGCAGTAGTTATAACAGATCTGGACATTCACTGAAGGAGATTAATTTAGCCCTGGCAATCCGAACACGGTGATGTCAGCTTTGGCAATCGCAATGAAAAAAAAAAAAGAAAAAAAAAAAAAACCACCAGTTTTTGGGGTTCAGTATGCAAAGCCAGCTCCTGATTAAACTGGTTCGACTGTACCTTTTAGTCTTTATTCCAAAGCAAGCACCTAGTACAGTAGGGAACTCCAAAAAGGTTAAAGACAAGGTCAAAAAAAAAAAAAGTTTTCTTTTGGCAGAAAAATTTAAATGATTTCCCCTACTGCAGATTTAATTGTATTATTTATTTATTTATTTAATTTAGTGTGCTCAGATTGTTTTACCCTCTGATTTTATCCCCAAATTCAAATGTCCGCTCATTTTATTGCAGTAATTCCCCATACAGCTCAGGAGAACTGAAGGTTGAGTGGGCCTCTGCCAATGGTTTGGGGCATCCACCTGCATGCTAGGGAACCCTTACAAACGTGGGACTATATTAACCTTAACCACCGGCAGTGGTGTAGGGGTTGACTTTGGATCACGTTGTCAGTGCCATCAAATTGGGTTCATTTAAAAGTCAATAGCATTTTGCACACAAATTTATTTCCTTTACTTATGGGGTGAGGCCAGGGGAATTTACAGACTAGTGCAGGTTAAATTAATCAGACCACTACCTTGCCCAAATATATATTTATGTTTTTATTTTCAGGCTGCCACTGGGCATATTACAGTATATCTGACCATGCTAACATGACTAATACCAGTTCAGCTTTCTTAAACACCACCTGAAGAAGCACAACTAAAAGCAACACCAGAGCTTAATATTGCTACTGACCCTAATGTAATATATATATATATATATATATATATATATATATATATATATATATAGATATATATATAATTATATAAGAACTGTAAATAGGCCACAGGAGGAAGTAACAGTACGAAGACCGTTTGTTAGCAACCTAGCGTCAAGGCAGTTTATGGAGGATTATGTTTTTTGTTGAATCACAAAGTACTGCAGCTTTTAGTTTGCAACGGCCATACAAAGTGCAACACTTGGGTGAACCAGGCGTTCTCATGGACAGAATTAGTTCTGCACTGTCTATTCTAGGAATTTTGTCTTGGATAATGAGTTATTCTTGTGATTATCAGTATCTCTCCATTATCCACAGTATGCATGTGTCATATATATTGTGTGTATGTATGTCTATATACAAAATACATATATATGTCAATACCTAAAAGGTATTGACAGTGTCGACGCAAGGGACTTTTTCAGCCTGAAAAAAGAAACAAGGACCAGGGGTCACAAATGGAGTTTAGAAAAAGGGGCATTCAGAACAGAAAATAGGAGACACTTTTTTACACAGAGAATTGTGAGGGTCTGGAATCAACTCCCCAGTAATGTTGTTGAAGCTGACACCCTGGGATCCTTCAAGAAGCTGCTTGATGAGATTTTGGGATCAATAAGCTACTAACAACCAAACGAGCAAGATGGGCCGAATGGCCTCCTCTCGTTTGTAAACTTTCTTATGTTCTTATGTTCTTATGTTCTTATATCTATTTATTTATTTTTTAAATACCAACCAACCAGTTAATGGACAAAAAAAGTAGTCATTCATTCAGTCATACAGTCATTATATTTTTACGATTGATCGCTGCTCATTTTAACTAGTCTTTTATTATAATATCCTTTTACATTTTATTGACACTTACAAAGCAGCACCCGGGAATACTTTCAACAACCACTGAACAGCTTGCAAGTGCAGTTTCAAATGAGACGTTGATTGTTGTGTAGAGAACTCTTATTGCCAAGAGGAAGCTTTGCCATTGCACTAGTTTCCAGAGAGAAAGAATATATTAATAGTGTGTTTGAAACCACCTATTAAAACTCTTGCCAAGATATTACTGCACACAGTCACAAATGTTTGTCATTCACGCACTTTACCAAATGACATGAAAAGTCAACTAATACCACACAAAGACAAGTACTAGTTTTCATCATCATTTGGCACAATGTACCTGTTTGGGACTTTTCTCCAGATGGCAAATATATAATACTTCTGTTAGAATAGTCAGAGTAGTGTTTCAAATTAGAAAGGAAGGAAATCCCAGTTATCTGAGCCATTTGCTGATCAGTCAATCCATAAATTCTATAACATACCTGTAAAGGACAGGGTTCTTTTTTTTCTTCTTGTCTTTTTTTTTTTTTTTTTTTAATTATATCTAATCCACATGTATAGCAAGCATAACAGAAAATTGAAGTCTAAACATGAATCACTCTAGTGCTTGTGCTGCATTAAAAAAAAAAAAAACACATAACTAAACCAAGAGAATAGAAATGTGTGTTTTGTATACAAACTGTCTTAGTAATTGCAATGTATGTCCAGTGCATCTGTAAAAGCACTTGAGATCACACAAATAAATAAACTGCATATCCAGTATCACTGTGTCTTTTATAATGTGTGAGTACAGCTGAATTACTGTAGCAGTCACCTCCGTAGCTGAGGGTGACAGCTTTCAGTTTGGCGCAGTATTGGTGATGCCTGTTGATAAGTATTATGTCTTCTCTTTCATGACTCGACGCTTTGTACACTTTGATTTTGTATTTCCCTAGTTTATAGTGTTGTCCACTAAATTTACTTCAGAATTTGCAGTAGAGTTTAGCATGTTAGAAGCACGCTTCAGATCTTCTGCTTTGCCACAGATTGCAAACTTGGAACATTAAAAACAACAGATGCAGTGATAAGGAATGCTGGCACTACAGATAGATTTGATTGAAACTTAAAACTAAAATCTTAATTCCCTTGCTCAGTCCTGCTGGCTCATATCACTAGTCCAGTCACACGTCTATCTGAGTGCGGTTACTTATATTCCACCATAAAGAAACCTTGTGTACTGTACATCACCAAAGATCTGATGGGCTTTAAATGCATGGGCCAATTACAAAATTAAGTATTTATTGCAGCGTTAATTAAGTACAAGCTTTACAGTCTCCCTAAATTGAATAATTGTTTGCTTAATCATATTAAAACTGAAATTTCTGGTATGCTAATTGAATTGCATAATGAAAAGCATATGTAATGAAAGGTTTAATCAAAACAAATCTTGAAAATGGTTTTCAAGATTTTTTTAACATCGAGGAACTTCTGTCTTAGTTGTTATTATGGATACCGACGCTGCCAGATTACTCTCAGTATTCTTGACCTTTGAGTGCGGTGTATTATTTCCGAGCTGATAGGCCACCCTTGCTTACCATTTGGCGAACCCGTTAACTTCAAAGTGACTGTTTGGATACCAGCCCAAGACCATGACAGACTGGCTGCCAGCCTAAAACTTGACAGCCTGGCTGTAAGCCTACAAACCTGGCTGACAAGCCTCTTCTACTTGGGCCTGATGAATGGTTTCTGGCAACTCCACGATACATTCTGACTGGCTGCATGACTATTATTCTGTCAGAAAATGAATAGGAACCTGTTTGGATCTTCGCTGACTGGCAAGTTCAAAATGTTCACCTTTTGTTGTATGGAATTAAAATGCATTTATTATATATATATATATATATATATATATATATATATATATATATATATATATATATATATATATATATGTGTGTGTGTGTGTGTGTGTGTGTGTGTATATATATATATATATAATAATTTATTTTTTCTACACATCCTACCCCACAACTTTCAAGTGAAAAAAAATTCTAGAAATTTGTAGAAAATTAATTAAAAATAAAAACTGAAATAGCTTGGTTGGATAAGTGTCTACCCCCCTTGTAATAGCAATCCTAAATTAGCTCAGGTGAAACCAAACGCCTTCAAAATCACATGATTTCAGGATAAATTCAGCAGTTCCTGTAGGTTCCCTCTGTTGGGTAGTGCATTTCAAAGCAGACTCAACCATAACCTTTCAGAAGAACTCCGGGACAAAGTTGTTGAAAGGCACAGATCAGCGGATGGGTATAAAAAATCAAAGGCCTTGAATATCCCTTGGCACCACCAAGACCCTGCCTACAATAGGCTGTCCCTCCAAACTGGATGTCCAAGCAAGAAGGAGACTGATCAGAGAGGCTACCAAGAGGACAATGGCAACTTTGCAAAAACTACAGGCTTTTATGGCCAAGACTGGTCAAAGTGTACATGTGACAGCAGTATCCCAAGCACTCCACAAATCTGGCCTGTGTGGTAGGGTGGCAAGAAGGAAGTCATTACTAAAGAAAGCCCACCTTAAGTACTCAATCTGAGCGTTATCCGATTGACTTTAAAACTGCTTTTAACTTGCAACTTGTGCACTTGCTAATAGAAACTAACCAAATGAATTAATTGAATAACTCCCCAGCCTGTGTACTGTAGCAATCATTGAAAACTGATCAGTGTGTTAATTGGTTTGTCGCGGAGGATGAAGAAGAAAAAAGTTGTAAGTATAACGGTGAATCTGTAACCCCCCCCCCCCCCCCCCCCCCCCCCCCCCCGCGGGAAAGTAAATTCTCGTATAGAACACCACATGCTAGTCTCAGTATGAGGGAGGCATGTGTTTTTTCACCACTCTCTCTCTGTAAGCAGTTACCAGGCAGCTAGTGTGTGTTATCTTTCCTGAACTGCAAATTATCCTGTTCTCTATAAGTTCTCTAAAGCATGTCCCCTTACATGCTTTCGTGACAGGTCTTCATAGTTCCCACACATTTATCATCGGCATCTCAGGGTCTGCTCTTGGCCGCCTTATAATGAGTGCACCGCTATAGTAATTTTTTTAGGCAAGCTTCATAATTCTATCATCCAAAGCTGACAAACCTACGATTACAGCAGAGTACTATGTCTGTTGACTACCAGCAATAAAAATGAAACTGACTTGTGATCTCACCAATATTCTATGTGACAACCTCTCAAACGTTCACCCTGGTAAATCTGCATAGTAATTTGCAGTTTTCAGAAAGGAAAAGCACACTAAATACAGTTCTAAATGCGGAAAGAAACAACTCTGGGCTTCAATAAGTAGTCTTAATGGTAAGTGTTTTTCTTATTAGTTTTTTAGCTTTGCAAATGCTGTTTTTTCCTCCCAGAATAATAGTACTAATAGTAATAGCACACTAATAAAAAGCACTAATAACACTTTGAAGTTTTTGCTGCTCTGGTCGGAATATTTCCATGTTTCTTTGTAGATTCTTTTTGTTCCATTCTGTGAAATGTCTTTCGTGTCTATTCTTGGCCTTTTGTTAACCTAATATTCATAGTTAATTTGCACACAGCAAATCTGAGTTGAAAAATCCCCAGAAAGTAGCTGAATAATTTTCTGTTATTCTTCTTTAGACACAGCCCATTAGATTTATGACTAAAATATTATTTTTTATTGCAAAACATAAATCATGAGTGCTCTAACTTTGCATTAAGGAAAGAACATTTATCCTCTAAAACCTTTATATCCTATCCATCAGTGTGCATCACTGATCCAAAACTTTGCATGCAGAAGTAGAATTTGTACATGGTTATTTTTTCTACATATTTAATCATGAAGCTTTTTTTTTTTTTAAATGAAGAATAATGGGATTTGTTATTGTTCAATGAATGATAACGACTGGAATTTTAATCGTTGCCATTTGAACTGCCATTTTAGATACAGAAACTGTATTTATCCTGATCAGAAGTATTTGTTTAAGACTGTACTGTAATTCATTTCAATTGTAATTCCACTATATACAGCAGCTTTTAATCCACATCTTTGTCAGACCTGCTAACATTCGCTATTTTAATATTTTAGAAAGTTACATCCTGCAAAAACTAAACACAAATCACTTTTTATTCTTTTGTTTACCATACACAGTAATGTCATCACGACATGATGCCAACATTAAAATATTTGTGGCTGATCCGAACTTTAAGAAGCATTCTGACTTGAGACACCAATCCAGAATACGAGCCTGATAAAGTTCTCAAGGAGGGAACACTGTCAAGCCATTCAGATTGTTCTGCAGTGTGTCATTTAACTGCTATGATACTCTGATAACGTGGTAAAAATTATACTTTGATGGGCTTGAGTCCACAAAAACATTGTGTGCTTCTCTGTATGTGAAAATGATTTTGGATACCATCATATAGGGAGCTTTAGACTTATGTGTTGTTCATTAATTTGTAAACCGTCACATATAATGGGGTGTAGATGAAAAGGCTAGGATCTAGACTCCCTCTTTATAACATTACAAGCAAGTTACAAAACCCCTGGAGCAGTACTTTACAAAAACCGTGGAGCGTGCATACGTCTGAGGGCAATAGATCTTCAGAATTCTGTTGTTGCTATTGGATTTGATCTGTATGACCGTGAGCAAATCATTTTCTGATGATTACAGTAAATGTCCCAATGCTATGCTGACTGTGAAGCATAACTGAGCATTTGACATTGTGCATGTGTTGAACTCAAAACACCATGTAATTCAAAAAAGATGTCCGGATTGTGGAGCTTTAAATATAAAAGCCTGTTCTTGTCACTGGAGGTTGCTGTTATGGATTTTCTGTAACCAATAACAAGGTTTCCGTGTCTGTGGGGGTGGAGGCTAGTTTTCTCCTTGCCAACATTGTGGGGTTACGCCTTGAATTTTACATATGGGTTGGAGTTGGGGGTATAGGTTTGCGTGGAAGTAATAGCTCATGTAGTGCTATTTAAAAGTGGTTAAATGTATTCAGCTGAAGGGCAGTTATGTATTTACAATCTGTGAGGATATGGTCTGGAGCCTCAAAATCAAAACAGACATTCATTGCTAGGAGCAGGTAGCAATAAAGGTGACAGCAAGCATTCATTTTTCTAAATGTCACATTTTTTAGTTTATCAAATACCGGTATATGGAAAACTACAAAGTGGTATGTAATTCAATATGTTAACGTTCTTCAGCAAAAGACCAGAGACAGTTGTTTTTTTTTTTTTTTTTTTTTTCTTTTGCAGAAGCTATCTTTCCAAAAAT
This sequence comes from Polyodon spathula, assembly GCF_017654505.1. NCBI lineage: Eukaryota > Metazoa > Chordata > Actinopteri > Acipenseriformes > Polyodontidae > Polyodon > Polyodon spathula. The sequence continues at coordinate 36,181,600 of NC_054549.1, read as the reverse complement.
AATTAGTGTTCCAATTAGTTCACATGTGCATTGTTCTACTACAATCATTAATAGCATTTAATATTATTAGTTACTGTCCATGCTATAAATATATATATATATAACAGATGTATCTTCACCCTTTAAACACGCATCAATCATGTCAGATATAAAAGAAACCTGTATAAAACAGAAAAGTGGACCCCAAGATGTGGACATGGCAGGAAGCATTGTATGTTGGAATGCAGAAAATCTGGCCACCTTACCAGTGAGAACATAGCCACTGGGCCATTTATTTATTTAAAAAAATAACTGCATGATTACTTTTCTTCAATTATATAACTGTACTGCTCACAAATGCCATTAAAGATGGTTACAAGTGCTAGTTCCTAGCATTTTCACCCTTGTGATTTGCTATTCTACCATACAGAACTGGGTTCACTAAATGATGTCCACACTGCCATGTTGTGGCATGTCTTGGTGACTGCATTACTGTGTTACTGTGTTAAATCCTTGGTTTAAAAAAAAAAAAAAATCAGAAGCGCGTCATGTAATTGGAACATTGCAACAACAGCACAGTATATCTAGGGCTTCTGTATTTTGTTTTTTAATAATTTCATTTTTTGGTGTTTATTGATGTCATTTTTTTTCCCCCCTTGTTATAAACTGTATGAAATGGTTGTTTTCAGTTACTTTGCAAAATGCTTGGGCTTTTTTTCCTGCCACAATATGTATAGTAACTCGACAGTGCTTGCACACTTAAGTTGTGCCTTCTTTCCTTTGCTGTCTTCCACAACTAAATCCTTATGGTCTTGGGCACATTCTTCTGGGGTTTTTGTGTATCTAGACATTTCTTTACAATTTGCCACAAATCTTTTTTATTCTTTCGAACTGTAATATAGCTTTAAATCCTGCGAACATCTTGTATTGAACATCAGAATTGTAATCTTGTTTTAAATCTCACAAGTGGCGTCTCCAATAGAAATGTAGTTGTTTCATTTTAATGGGAAAGGGAGGGCAGTCAACGTGAATTAAGTAACCCTTTCCAGTGTTTTTCCTGTGTTTACTGGACACAGATTTCATTTTGTTTTTTTTTGTTTTTTTTGTATTGGGGTGTGTTTTTATAGGTTTTTATTGGTTAAAACCAAAAATCAGAAGCACTAAGCAATGTCAACATTCACAGAGCTCTCTCTTGTGGTAAATTTTAATGACGTGCATCAGTGTATCTTCAATACCCTTAACTATGTAGAAAGCTATGAGACAAGTTCCCAATCTAAATCTTATCAGTGACATGTGCTGGACAGAATGATACACACATAATTAGCACTTCTAGCCACTGTTGACCAGCTGCAGCAGATTGGTAAGGCGGAATCTTTCTCATGCTGCAGAAGTTATCATGACAGAGTTCACCAGCTCACTACAGCAGAACAACAAGTATTCACTGCGTTCAAATTTCTCTGCCGATTGTGTTTGTGCGCTTTACATTGAAATATGGTCTTATCAAGTAAACACAACTCACACCCACACACACTTTTAAGCTGAAGTAAGTCCTAAAAAAAACTTTGTGAAGCTATAAAATTGTAGAAATATTCAGTTTTTCTTATCCAAAACGCTACTGTTGGCGTCCTTCATATAAGTTTTACATTCTTTTTAATCAAGATCTATGTACAGGCAAGCAGTAGTAGCAGTTGCACTTGGAGCAAACACTCACAAAAAGCTTGAAAATGTGACTGGATTTCTGACAAAATACTGTACTCCCACTCCGTAAGATTCACTGAAGATTACCGCTTAAGTGCTTTCAGATTTATCGAGGATAATTTGCCTTCAGCTCCAGATACAATAATACACTGCATTATTATTACGAGTGGAAAAATAAATGTTTCCTCCCTTGGATTCCCAAGTGTGGAAGGTTTGACATACAGTCTCTGTAGGGATGTGCCGAGAAATTGTCTTTTGGCACATTACTACTTTTATATATCTGAGAATGGGGTCTGTGTTTTAAATGCAAATTATAATGTGGCAAGGATGCTTTGCCAAATTGAGGGGATTTATGATAACCTCTGGGGATAATAAAGGGGACCAGGACACTGATGGACGTGAAATGGGTTTGATTCACAAAGTCCTTTTAAGTGATGAAGAGTGAGAGACAGAAGTGATAGGAATGAGAGATCCAGTCTTTGCTTTCATTCCCTTCCCATCGTTTTTTTTGGTTTTGTAAAAGTGAAGAACAGAGCTACATTTGAGCTTATTCAATTAAGTTTCAGAAAGTTCACGGCAGAGACTCAGTGAAACACTTGCATTCAAATAACACATAATTGATGTTCTATGCTTCGGGTGTGTGTGCGTGTGGCTGTTTTTCACGCAAGAAATAATAAAAAGTGGTTTCTTTGGCATAATGAAATATAATGTATGTTTACATTATAAACACCCACCTGGCCTAACCTGATTTGACATGCCAGTAATGAGCTTTACAACTACAATATACAGTTCAGAACAATACCGCTGCCATGTTAGGGTATCCCAAACCTCCCCGTCTGAACCATGTGAGCTCTCCAATTACCGTTCCCCCTGTGCTGTCTCTGCAGCTCTTTCCAGCACTGCTCCCCATGCAATTTCTGTCTGCTTCTGACCAGTCCTGCTCTGCCTGTGCACAGCGAAGCCCCACATCCTGTTCTCGTTTTGCAGTCGGTTAACTGCTGCCTTGTTTTGGAAAAACACTGGCTCAGTTTGGGTGCGAGTATAAAGCAGACGTTATGGCCTGAATAATTGATTTACTGGATAGCTTCAATCCGGGCCTTAGCTTAACAAACACAGTATGTGTGCATAGGTGTATGAGATCACTGAGAAGAACTCTCTGTGAATAAAAAACGGTAATTGTTGCCAAGGTGTTGTCTAAACAGGTCAGTATATGATTTTACAGGAATTAGGTGAACTTTTTTGATGAAGATAGACAGGAAACTAAAGCAGGCAACATGTTTAGGCATCATTAAAACAGTTCAGGTTCAATGAGACAGTGCGGCTCAGATACTTGGGTAGACAGTTGCCAGTATCCTGGGAAGAGTTTAAAAGCTATCCCAAGCTCACCATAAGGAAGAAATTGTACATGAACTTTAAGTGTCACATCCTAACGAGTGCCATATGTTACGCTGATTGATTACGAAATATTACTTTGCATAAAGCCGATAGAAATTTGAGAACATTCTCCAAAACTAATTGACAAAGAATGTCTCCCAAATTAAGTACAATATAAATGTCAGCTAGAGAGTTATCCATGGATAGTTTACTGTCCTTTTGTGCTATAGTATACTGTTCATTGTTCTGAATGCAGTCGTGGAAATGTGCTGAAAACATGACCTTTTTCGAATGTCAAGTAAAAATGACTTTCGTCACATATTATTTTGTAAGAGGATGATTTATAAAAAGTAATATAATACAAATGATCTGGTGCTCTGCTAAACGAAACTGCTGCCATGAGCGGATAGCCAGAAGTGGCATCCAGTCACCATGTCATTTTTAATTTTAAAACTCAATTCCAGTTTCATAAAGAGCAAAGGGAAAACATTTTTCCTCTGCAGTGATTACCTATCCCACAGTAAGACTGCAGATAAAATCCTATACCAGAAACTCCGGAACAAACCCATCAAGAGAAACAATTTCACAAGGGAGGGTTTTTTTTGTTTTGTTTTTGTACAATAGGAAGCAGAATGGGTCAGAATGGCTCGTGCTAGACTTTTAAAACCCATTTGGTTTCCTTCAGCTTGCATTTGATTGTAAAAATGTTCTGCAAGTTTGATACCTTATACTTAGATGTACAATACTGTGCAAAGCCTTGATATACAGATGCTCTACAAGTTCACATTTGCCACGTCACCAGTATTTAAGGTTTATTTTTTACAATCTTTTTTTGTTTTTTTGCTTTTCACAAAGCACATTTATTTTTTAGAAGTGATTTGATGCTGAAATGACTTAATGAAATGTCCTTTTGTACGACATTTTCACTTCTTGTCCTTGACACTAATCACTGTTGCAATTTAAAAAACGAACAAAATAATGACAACAGTTTTGATATTTTTATTTTTAATGTCCAAGGTTATTCCTAAGTTGTGACGTGGCTCCAGAACGTATTCCACAGTCTCACCGGTCGTACTGGCTTGTATCAATGGGAAGATATTAATGTTAAGCTTTGGTCGCAATAAAAAAACCAAACAAAACCTGTTACCTCATGGGTGTTTCTCTGTTCCCACAATAACTGTGGTGGTATGAGAATCTAGACTTGGAAATGTGACATTTAGAAAGTACATTGTGTTTCAGTAGATTGTATCCCAAGGTACGAGGGGTAATCAAAATTATATAGACACAAAAGAGACCTGCATCTACTGTTAGCTGTTTGATTTAATAACCTTGGTACCCGTGGGCTATATTTAAATTATTTAACCTTTAATTGAATAGACCCCAAGGTGTCGGCATGCTGATTTAGCACCGCTAGGTCAAATAAATCATCCTAAACACTCTAGAGGTTCCACAGAATGTTTATATACAGTACAGAATAGGGATATTCAGAGATTGCTTATTCTAAAACTGTGAGTTAAAACACGTTCCACAGTTACTTATGTGACTGCTTTTTAGGTTTTACTGCACAGATTGTGAAGGTGTTTGGGACAAGAGTGCACCTACTCGTCTATTCACTGTCTCTGAATTCAATACCAGACATCATGTACATGCATGGTAAATAAGCGTATGCCACTGAAACTACAGCTGTTGTGATCCTGTGAAGCAAAACTAACAAATCACGTGACAATATGTAGTATTATGGGATTATTAAGTAGAATACAGTATAAACCTTACTAGTTATTGTACTCAACATTCCTAATTTAGGATCCCAGAAGAATGTGTGTTTTAGTACACATTTGTTTCTGAAATATGTTTCCCAAGTGTGCTTTCTGGTTAAATAATACCTGGCTTATATAAAACAGCAGCTGTAGCTTATCCACTATAATATATATCTTAAATATAATACAATAAATAATTCAACACATGAGTAGTTACCCAGTTATGTTCCAAAAATGAATTGGACTACATGACTGCAAATTTACTGTACAGCAAGAGAGCTGAAAGCATAGAAAACAGTACAGTTTCCAACTAATCATTATTTACTTACAAGTTTAGCGCTATGTGTTATACAGAGGAATGTACTTTCTTTAAACACATACTGAAAAATATACTATGGACAGTTTTAATATATATAACCAAAATAATAAGAATACATCAGGAACATTTCTACAGAAAATCATGAATATATATTGACACTGTGAGAGAAAAAAAAACACACACATCATTGATGGAAAACTGAAAACACGCAGCATTGATGGAAAACTTGTGTTCATTCTCCTGAACCATACAAGTGATTCTCAGACAATCCTGAAAGCATTTGAAGCATCAGGATAACTGGTACAGACTGGTCAGTACATGCATAGTGTAATGCTTCCCAGTCGATAAATGTACTTAAATGGTGACATTGTTATATTTTTGTAATTAGCATTGGATTGAGATCCTGAATTTAGGTAAAAGATTACTAAGAGAATCAAAGACTGAAACTTGAAGCTTATGCTATTATGACATAGCTAAATGTGAAATGCCAGACCTAATCACAGTGCTGGTGTATTTTATCTACCACAAAATCTCTGTTTTAATAATTCTAAAATAACAGGAGTGTTATGTCATTTCCTGTGTTTGTTCCAATCAGTTATAATGAGGCAGTGTAAATAGATATTGTGCCACACCCATTCGAGGCCGTCAGGATTGTAAAGCACAATTATTTGTAAACACACACTTTTGAAAAGGCAAGTTCGTTGGTAACATGTTTTCCTTCTCATACCATTGCAGTAAAGTCTTGGGTCATGTTTTTTCCAGACCAAAGTAACACCTAAATAATGCTCAGCTAGAACAGGGCTTTAATGGTTCAGGTTCATATGTAAATAGAATTTTCCCATAGAGGTAGAAGAAAATAATTTGTAATTATTTTAATTTATAACAGGAACCAAACATGTTGTTATCCAACCCTCTAATCTTCACGAAAACTTCATGGATAACACATTAAGGAGGTTGTGCAGTCCAGTGGTTAAAGAAAAGGGGCTTGTAACCAGCAGGTCCCTGGTTCAAATCCCTTCTCACTCACCGACTCATTTTGTGACCCTCAGCAAGTCACTTAACCCCCTTGTGTTCTTTTTCAGGGAGACTTAGTTATAAGTGACTGTGCAGCTGATGCATAGTTCACACACCATAGTCTCTGTAAGTCGTCTTGGATAAAGGCATCTGCTAAATAAACAATAATAATAACTTGAATTTGATGTAAGAAAAGAGGAATCGTATGCACAAACTTTGTCATTGGAAATGTGTGGTGGGGCACGCCCACGAGACTGATGTATTTAATCATTCCACTCGGCAAATCGCGCTACTTTTTGGGTCTGGAAGTCTGACTTTGAATAAATAATTACATGTCTGCACCAATAAGTCTATAATTTAGGTACTGATGGATGCCAACATTTGCCTTCAGTTGCAATGCCAACCAATGCCAAAGCTTGCTATCAGTCTGAACAGAGTGGTTTGAATGTGCTCTGCGTGGTATGTGCTGGTTTTATTTGGCTGACAGGAGCTTTGTCCAAGTACTTGGTAGTAGTGCTAATTCTAGTAAAGAAACACTGTGACTGAGTCTATCTGTTGCAGGACACTTAACCTCTCTGTGGCTTAAGAGTTTTTGATTTGATGATGTCTTTGGAAGATGAGTTTTCCATTATTTCACATTTTGTATTGTTTATTTCAAACTTGTCAAACTGCCAAGAGGTTTGGTGTTTATACACTGTAGAACAGCATCAAGAGAGAAAAATGATACATTTAAATGATATGTTAAAGTGTTGAAACTCCCAAAGTTTGGCAAAATATGATGGGTGTTGCACACTGTTGCAGGGGTGTGAAATTCATATTGCCTGACGCCGGTGGGGGGGCAGTGGAAGGTGTTGTTGCCTGAGGAAAGCGACTAACCCTACTCTATTTTATTTTTTCAACTTGTGCACAAGCCTCTTGTAAATGTTCTTATTGTGTGCTTTCAATAACTCTTCAGTCTATTATTGACAATAAAAGTACAGCTTCCTCTTCTCCAATGCAGCAACACCTCCATCCCATTCCATCCTCTCATACCTCCTCCTCTATTTGCAGAAACACAACCAGCACCATTACTCAGGAACTCACCTATAGGAGCTGACTACAACCTGCTGCTTTCAGAGAACGGCCATGGGATTAGCTCAGTGTACCACAGAAAACATGTTGTTTCATGCAGAGTATAAGCTCAATTAACCAATTATTTGGAAATAAAAGAATAAGTCATCTGGTTTGGAACCTAGTCCTCCAAAGAGAGCAGCACAGCACACTAGCAAATTAGCCCACTGTGCTGATCTCACTTTAGGGAATAGCTTGCTTTTTTATTGAGGTAAATTAACAAAGTCTGAAAATGAAGGAAGAAATTCACCAGTCTCACAAGAAGGAACAGCACAGCATGCTAGTACTCTACCCCACTATACCAACTGGCTTCTTGTGATAATTAAGTAGGCTAACCTTGTATCTGAGATTAACTTCTCTTTTCAGAGAGTGCACACAGCTGGAGTTGAGTCTCAATAATGTCAAGTTTCATGCCACTGACGAGTTTAGTGCTGTACAAGGCACAAGTGGTAATCCCTCATTTAAAAAAATAATATAGACCTGTAAAGTTTGGCTTTGAATCCAATATGTCACAAATGTTGAGAATCATAACTTATCCCCATGTCCACATCACAAAACGTAATAATGTTTGCATGCAGCAGGTGAGCTAGCTCTGTTGGTAAAAGTGTGATTCCCATGTTGGTGGGTTCAACCCTGATGTTAGGGGCATGTGCTTTCCTTTTATATCCAAAGACTGTTTTTTTTTTTTTTTTTTTTTTTTTGAGACGCTGTTTAAAAAAAAAAAAAAAAAAAAAAACGACAAGATGTCAGTGGTCTTAAGCATAAAAATAATAAGAAAAAGAGGTTGATGTAAGATTGTATATCTCACATGGAGCCAAGTGGTGCAGTGTGATAATTCACTTGCAAATCCAGATGTTCCTTTGTTGTTTCAAAGAATTGATTCCCCCTATATATTCAATGAAAAAGCAGGCTGTTCTACTGAAGTGAGATGGCACAGTGGATTGATTTGTCAGTATACTGTGTTGTTTTTCTTGGAGGACTGTGTTCAAATCCAATTGTCCGTACTTTATTTTAAAATAATTGGCTCTTTTCCTATGTAGACTATAATTCACTTGTGTACTATGCTGTTCTCCTCGGACTACTGTGTTAAAATCCAGATGATTCCTTCCTTTAGTGTCAAAGACTTTGTTCATTAACCTTAAAGTGATTGAAAAAAACAAGTTCTTCCATGGAAGTGAGATGGTGTAGTGAGCAATTCACCAGCATGATGGGCTGCTCTTTTTGAGGTAATGGGTTCGAATCCAGGAGAGTTTGTTCCTTTCTCAGAGAATTGGTTAAGTCCTATATATATATTCAATGAAAAAAGCAAGCTGTTCTGCTCAAGTGAGGTGGCACAGTGGACTCATTCACTAGCATCCTGTGCTGTTCTTTTTTGGGGTACTGGGTTCGAATCCAGCAGATTCCTTCCTTTGTTTTCAAAGAATTGGTTAATTGGCCTTATATTCAGTGTGAAGCAAAACTTTCCTGTGGGAGCTGGTGGTGCAGTGGGCTAAGCCCATGGTCTCTGCTTCCCTGAAGACAGCAGTTCAAATCCAGCTCTGGGTAAGCTCCTGAGGTGAGTAATGATTGTTGGTTGTAAGTAATGATGTTAATTGTGTTTCCACAGATGGAGGGAGGAGGAGGTGGCAGTGGTGGAGGTAGGAGAGGATTAAGAAGGGGGGGGGTCTGGCCCCCCCTGCCTGGGAGGAGAGTGTCAGGTTGGGGTGTTGTTACTTGAGCTTTTGCAACTTTCTTGTGGTCTACAACTCTTACAGACATTTCATGTGTGGTCTCTTTAAAACACAACTTACTTTAAACAAAACTAACCTAGCCTACATTTCTCTTCACTCAAGTAACAACACCCCAACCTGACACTCTCCTTCCAGGTGGGGGGGCCAGACCCCCCCCCTTTCTATCCTCTCCTACCTCCACCACTGCTGCTGCTGCTGCTTCCTCCACCTGTGGAAACACAACTAACATCATTACTTACAACCAACAATCATTACTCACCTCAGGAACTTACCCAGAGCTGGATTTGAACCGCTGTCTTCAAGGAAGCAGATACCATGGGCTTAGCCCACTGCACCACCAGCTCCCACAGGAAAGATCTGCTTCACACTGAATATAAGGTCAATTAACCAATTCTTTGAAAACAAAGGAAGGAATCTGCTGGATTCGAACCCAGTACCCCAAAAAAAGAACAGCACAGCATGCTAGTGAATGAGTCCACTGTGCCACCTCACTTGAGCAGAAGAGCTTGCTTTTTCATTGAATATATAGGGGCTTGACCAATTCTTTGAAGATAACTGGATTTCAACCATACTCGTGAATTAGTCCACTGTGCAATCTCACTTTTGTGGAAGACTTTGCTTTTTCATTGAATACACACAGACTTAACCAATTCTTTGAAAGTAAAAGAACAGAACTAACCTGGATTTGAACCCAGTCCACCAAAGACAACAAACAGCACAACACACTCGTGAATTAACCCACTGTGCCATCTCTCTTTCCTGAAAGCACTTGCTTCGTCATAGAATCTACTGTAAATGAGCCACGCCTGAAACAGGTACTGTGCTGGATTCGAACAGTCCCACAAGAAGGAACCGTTCTTTTTCTCAACTTGTGCATGCAGAAGTCTATTCATTTTAAAAAATTTTATTGTGCACTTTCAATAATATAATGAAGACTGAAGTCTTACAGTATACAAATGTATACAGTAGGAATCTTTAAAATGAAGTTTTGTACAGAACACCTTCCTCTCCGTTCGGGCAGCAACAAAACCACCGCCTTCCTTTCTCCTCTCCCTTTTGGGGGTGGACAGACTGATGTGGACCTGGGGATATGTTGTGATTCTCAAATTAGTTTCATTTGTGACATGAACTGGATTCAAAACCAGACCTTATTCCAAAGTGAGGTAAATTAAGCAATGTTTTTGAAAAATGTGATTAACACTTATGCCTCGTGCGTGACTTGAATTGACTCCTCTGCGATTCAGAGACCAGTGCTGTACCAACTAAGCCGGACAGACAGCTGCTTTGCACCCTTCTGAAATGCCAACTAGAAAACAGAAGCCATAATTCTATCAATCTCAATTTTAAGGATTTTGGCAAAGTTGTTATATCAGTTCCAGACATACAATCTTAACATACTGAAGGCAGTCATGTTTTGATTTATGGATTCTTGTTTCGTTTCTACATGCATGAAAAACAGTGTTTATTATTATTATTATTATTATTATTATTATTATTATTATTATTATTAGTAGTAATAGTAATAATAATAATTCACAGCATAATAAATACCAGCACATAAAAGGCATTATTAATATTATAAAAATGTGTTCTTTCATTAAGTATAGTTTGAGAATAGCTTAGGGTTTGCAATACCATAGACATATGAATTTCATCATCACTAGAAAATCAGTAAATAAAAGTACTTCCAGACATCTTTGGTGAAGAAATTAGATCTTCCTGACATGAATTTTTCATGCCCCATATTTATTTTCTCAATATTAACACATTTCCCCCAATAATCTGTGATATATTATGTTTGGCAAATATTTGTCTTTGTTTATACTGTATACAGTCAGCACTCGCATATTCTTTATCCAGATACACGTTACCACTGTTATATTAAGAATAAAATCAAACCCCGTTTATATAACAAATTAATGCACTTACCTGTCACACACGATTTCCGTTTATCCGTCAAAGCCTGTATTTTTCTTTTGTTTGTTTTTACAAATTAGTCTGTCTTTATTTTGCAGTTACAAGGCGCTTCCTTCAATTTCACATGACGAAAATGCAGCAAAAATAAAGTGAACGAGACAAGCCACAGTCATGTAAAAGCCAATAATTAAACAGTTTTAGATACTGTGATGCATTTGTTTTAAATCTGTGATCTTTAGTTGGTTTTGTGCATTTTCATTTGCAATTTTGAATACTGATTTTGGATACTGTTTTAATTCTGGAAACTGGTTGTTTTTTAATCTTTTGCTAAGTTGCGTTGCCTCTTATGTTTTACGCAGTTCTGTGAATGGGTATTATTTTGATTTAATTTTGCCGTTGGGTCGTTAATGGGGAATTTTACATACTGCTACAATACGTACCGGATTTAAGATTATAGTTCACGTGTCCAGAGTCATCTCTTTTGGAAAGTGATTTTTTCAGAATCATATCGTTTTTTGAAATAAAATATTTCTTCTGTTGAAAATATAGTACTGTACCTTTCATCTATGCATTTTTGACATGATATCTTTATTGTGTTCCCTGAGGAAAACAGACAAGGGATGGAACGGGCCAAAATGAAATAATCAGATATGTGTCACACGTGTTTAACCATCACTTAAGTAAAACATGTTATAGAGTTGGATATGCGAGTTCTGACTGTAATACAGAACATACTTAAACAAATGCCTAGAGATTTAAGTTGTCAGCTCTGCTATATGGAGTACAGGGAAGCTGAACATAGTCGCACCCGAAAGGTTGACACCGACAAATCCTACACCGACATGGACAGTCCACAGAAATCAAATCTTTTAAACCGGTCCTGTCAAAAGCAAGAGATAAACTGAGAAAATGTTGTCTCTCCTTTAAAAGACAGACATTGAAAAACTGTTCTCCCTAAAGCTGTTATTTACACAACTCCTGTCAAATACTATATTTTGAAAACTCTAGAAAGCAATAAGGAAATATTTGGAACCATATTTAAAGGGTGAATAGCATTATTCCCAGAGGGTTCTCCGGAGTGTCTCCATTGATGATAAGTATTTAAATAGAAAACCATGCAGTTTGGTTATTTTTATTATTTCTGTGTTTACTTTCATAATTCTGGTTATAAAATAATAATAATAATAATAATAATAATAATAATAATAAAGGCATGGCAGTTTTCAGGATTTAAAATAGTTGTTTGAACCGTTAACCGTGAAGTGGTACAATTACCTTATAATATAGAAAATGCATTTTAGCATTTCATATACAATACTTTGATATGAGGTTTTCAGTTTTTATTATAACACCAACATCTCGAGCAAAGAAGGGGGATCAGGAAAAAGAGAAGCAATCGGAGCTCAGTATTGTTAAAGACAAATAAACAGATATAACCATTTTGAAAAGTAATTTGGAATAGTGCCTTTGTTTGGTTCATTTATTTTTAAACTACAATTTTAATAGAAAACACAGCCCACATACGATGAGTCTCGTAACAAAATGCTTTTGTTTAACAGGTGGGCTAAAGTAAACAAACCTAAATAAATAAATAAGATATTGTAATAAAATGCACATCAAAACAAAACTAAATTGAAAAGGAGACAATAATATGCTAGGGTACTTGAAATGAAATATGTAGGTGTTTTTAAACAGTTGCATTTTTCATTGTTGTGGTTACAGGTGGTAGACTACTTTATTTCATACTTAGAAACAACATTACATTGCAAACTGACAAGCAAGTGTTACGTGGAAAACCTGAATAAACATGTCAATGATGATATAATATATATTTTATAATGTTCTAATGCTTTCATTTGAAATGTATTATTAAGTTACGTTTAACCCTGTATTATTAAGTATGTATAAGCCTTTCTAAATTATATTAGACTTTATATGTCTATAACTAGCAGCCTAAGATTATAAACTATTATTATTATAACATGTTGCTATCACTTTTTTGTATATATAAAATGTTTGAATGTTTTTAATGTTAATAAGTGCAAAACGCATTATGAACTAATTCATATAAAATACTAGGAATACTAAATGAAACTGTATTAATTCAAGGACAAATGTTTCTACGAGAAGTCTTTTTCAACGTCTTCGTATGAATTTGATAGAAAATCACATGTCACTTAATATTTAATAACATTTGAATTACAGACACTTAAAATGAAGTGTTACCATTTATGTAATGACCTGATTACAATTTAAACACTGTAGCTGTAGACAGATGTAAGCATGCACTTCGATTTAGAAATAGAACAGCACAGAGTAGACTGTGATCTCTCCTAACACTGTTAGTACAGCTGCTTACCAGACCTTCCAATTTGGTTAAAAGCCTCTATTTTTCAGACCCTCTTTCCGACCTCAGAACGGGGGTTTGTGTTTCTCCTGGCACCCTACGGCTGAATTTGTAACTTATATTTTGATTATGTTTTTCTGTGGTGTAAGATAATTTGGCTCATTATCACCACAGTTGTCAGGCCCAAACCAGTAGTTGCCGGAAGGCAGGTTTTGTGTTTTTTGACTGATGATGCAGGTCATGAATCTTCTCTGGCAGGGCGCTGTTATTTAATACTAACCAGGACCCTCTTCGCAATCTCTTTGCTTTTTTCAACAGTTTAATCTTTGGGTTAACCTTGGGAGTTCCATTTCTGATGGATCGCTGCTGGATCTCCAGTGTTTTAAACAGTATGATCAATATCTGCACTGTAAGCCCTTTCAGTGATTTCTCTAAATCTTAGGCTGCGTTATGCACTCCATTACTCAGCTTGAACATCGTAGTGGGACTGCTTACCACTAAAAAAAAAAAAAAAAGAAATGTAAATAATGTTTTGGTAAACATTTTAGTATCAAGTATACACTGCTGTGCAAAAGACTTGTTGCATTTTTCTACTCTGATGCATTAAGAGCATCAGCAACTTACTCAAAGCCTCTGCTAGTGTTTTGTACTATTATAACAACCTTGACTTCCATAAAGAAGGAAGAACATTGAGTGAAATAGCACGCATCACTCGATTTTGAAGGTGTGGCATCCAAAGCATAATAAACAAGTACAGAGAAACCCAGGACTGGAAGACCCAACAAGTTGTCTAACAAGGATGAGCAATACTTGAAGATAATATCCTTAAGAAATAGAAAGACGACAAGCGTTGAATTGACAACAGAACTGGCAGAAGGCACAGGTGTCGTTGTCCATCAAATCAACAGTACAAAGTTTTTATACTTAGTCAGAGCAATATCCTGTATAGTCCTGTTACAATCACAGATCTTCAAAATCATCAAACATGGTTTTCTTAGTTTCAAAAAAGTAGAACTTATATAAAATACTTGCACCAGTGGCTTCTACTGTCTTTAACAACACAATGATAAAGTCACATACAATTACATATGCAGTGACAAAACCCCGGGAGTTAACTCTTTCAGGCAAATGTTACATTCATTGAACCAAGGTCACATGGCTTATACAGCAACCAGTTGCAGCTGAGATATCTAGGGATCTTGTGACAAGCTTAAAAGAACCTCCCCCAGTTGACAAATGCACAAGATAGCATGCAATTAATTTTGAATGAAAAATATACCATACAGCCTTGAGACCACTATGAGACATTATCACAAATTATTGTCATTGTTGCTCTTTTTACAATGACATGATCAAGAAACACACTGCATGACTTATAGTCTTCCATGTAATTCTTATGCCAAGCTAAATTGGCTGACAAACATAGTCCAAGGCAGTTTGGATAATGGGGCTTTTATCAGTGTTATTTTTGCACAGAGTGCAAAAATGTCTTGGTCTGGTCTGAAAAATAAAACATTAGTATGTTTTTCAGATGTCCTGACTTTATGGTGTAGCTTGCTTTAGGACAAAATTGGTCTGGAAAATGTGCGGACCGCTATTCATTTTCCATTAAACAGCAGAAATTGTGGTCCCACAGCAATTGGCATAAGATAATAAGAGGTCTTTCATTTCTTTGTGCAGTTTGTTCAATTGAATCCCTTCACTGAAAGGCTACCCTGATAAAGTCTTTCATTGTAACAGCATTTGTTTGCACACCTTCATGTTCCCCACTGCACTTGCAAGCTGGGGTCCAGCACATCTGTATCAGCTATAAGACATGATAGTGTACTTTGCTTTGGCCTTTTTTTAATTTAATTCACTCGCTCGGCTTTGACTGAACCGCATACTGCTTTTGACCTTTGTGTTGCATTGCACACTCCTGCTGCCAGGCTTTTTTTGTGACGAGTGCAGTCGCTCTAGATTGATGTTCACACACCAACCAGAATGGCTCCTAATACAAACCACTCACAATGCAGAAGAGGCATGTGACCCCTACATCAAAGCAGTGGACCCTGCTGGAAATGCAAAAGTGTGCCTGAGTGGAGCTCTGGAAAAAACGCCTGCATTTTGTAGCTGTGTATTTGCCTCTGCATGTACTTGTATTGTGTGCATTCAAATCCTCCTCTTGAAACATGTCTGCGCTGAGCAAGAACGGACATAGCACAATAGGACGCTATATTAAGGCTATAACAACCAAAGCCATTCATGATAGTACTCTTCATGTCCATATAATTGTATTGCAAACATATACACTGTTTTGCAATTTACTGCAGTACTTACATTACTGTAATAGAATACCTTGTTCTTTATGTAGTTATTTGATCATAACAGAACATATGATTGCCATTCAAAAGCAGCCGTTACGCGGAAAGGGAATTGTCAGGTTTGATTCGTTGAATGGCTTTAAAATCGGGTCTAAATTAAATCTGAGCAGAAATATTTTAAAATTGCACACAGTTGTCTACTTTGTGTTCATTGACCCTGTTGTCAACAGTACATATTACACTTGCCTTTAGCTTAATGCCCCTTTGATTGTCTGTCATTAATATGAGGGTCCATTACGTACTGAACGGGCTGATGCAGTGGTACGAAAGCTCAAATTGTTTTGGATGGTAACAATTCCCACATGGCAGAAACTTTCTTGTTTTAAACATTAAGGTCTAATCGTTGTTATTATCCAGTCTGAATATTCAGTAGTTACACTAACAACTATTTAGTGGGATTTGCTCAACTGCCACACAGCTTAAATTGATAAATTACTTATTTCCGAAATGTAATACTAAATAATTTGTTAGCAGTTATCACTTAGTTTCCTTTCTTATGCCAGAGAGTGCAGTTTTTTTCATATATGCATGTTTATTTTTAGATCTTGTGAACCCTTAAAATTCTTGGCTTAATGTAACGAAAGCACTTAGTACTAGCAGTACACTGAAAACAACAGATCAACTGCAGACTGCTTTCAGCAACTGAAGAAATGAAGCACTTCTGCTTTAAACCAAAACAAATTACGTACTGCCAAGGAATGAAAGATTACATTTTTGTATAACCTGTGCATTTTCATAGTAATGTACATTATTTATTAGCTCCACAGTGTCATTGCTTTTATGATGTTTCCAAACAAAAGATGCAGCCGTGATTGGTTATATACAGATCAGACAAGTAAATCTTGGTAGAAACCCAGGACGCTGAAGAGTTGTAATGACCTGGGAATGAATGTGGCAACTCAAATCCACACTTAATACAAGCTGTATGCATTTACCCCCCTATTAACGCTGAACCCCTCCAAATGCACTGTATTGTATAGACAGCACACTCATGAGACAGAATGCAGCACAACACATGGAAACAGACACAAAGAGGTTGTAGTGTAGACTTTAGAGGCATGCTATACTGTATATAAATCACTTAGGAACAGATAAACAACTCTGTATTTCAAAGACCATACAAACTATCTCAGCCATAATCCTAAATAGGCTATTAAAGTTCTCCTGATGGGAGCTGGTAATTTAGATAAATATGGAAGCGTTTTAGAAAGGTAATTCATTTATATATATATATATATATATATATATATATATATATATATATATATCTATATATATATATATATATAGGTACATGCCATTGCCAAGTTTTAAAGTAGGGGATAAAAATATTGCAGCCATCCTAAAGCATAATACAATTTGAAAGCTATAAAATAAAGGATTAAAAATACATAAGAGAGTGCTTGGCGCATATGTGTTTTGTAAACACAATTCAAAGGCTGGTAATGATTGATTGATTAAAAGAAGAACAGTGCACACTCATGGCTGTTTACGCTTGGGATCCTTGTGTTTATTCCTATGCCTTCCTATCTAAAATGTTAACAAAAAGGAATCTGTTGCTGAGATGGGTATCAGATTTCAGGGAGTGTTAGGATGTCATTTAAAAATTCCAAACAGAAGAATTGGGAGTTAATGGGGTTTCTCACCATTATTGTACAGCCTTCCCATAGCTCACTTGCAAAAAAAAATGCAAGAGGATCAAACTTTTCTGACCCAAAACAGCTCGGAAACCATTATTAAGTGATTAATTGCAGATCGTAAGAATAGATATGCATCACAGAATACGACCCAAAGCCTTAAAATCCATGTGGATCAGATTTTAAGATAATTATCGTCGGAATGCAAGTATAAATGTGCTTTGTAGATTGCGGACATCCACTTGATCATTAATTATAATTACAGAAATGTCAGCATGAATTCTGTGTCTCATAATGACAAGGAAAGGATTATAAAATGGTAAATGTTTAGGAATCCTAGTTTATTTTTAGCTGAGTGCTAACATACTTTGTAGATAGCTCCAGTCTTAAAACAAATAATTAACATTAGGTAAAATGGCTGTTTCTCAGCTACATTGTATTCAAGGATTGTATTTACCTTGTTATATTTCATTTAGATTATGAATATCCATGTAATTATTTGGTAAAAACTGCGTAATTACCACTGATTCTTGGTTCAACACAGTAACTACAGTGTAATTAGAGGGACATAGCCTTGTGAATCACATGTTGTTACCTGATAGAATTATGTATTAACTCCATGGCACAGTCAATTTCCATGCAATTAAACAGCATCAGTAGTTATCATGTAAAAAGCAGGAACCATTGCTAGTTACATGGTTATTATCATATCATTATATGACTATAAGCCCCATGATCTAAAGTGTTACCTTAATTTTTTTTCCTTTTCTGTGTTGTTCTAGTCATCTAATGATAGCCTTTACCAAAGATTATAATTCTGTATAAGACCACTAACTAACTAACAACAACACGCTAAGGATTTGTATAAAACTAGATTACTAATGCTAGAAACAAAAATAACAACACACCATTTTCACAGGGTCCGTTGGTGGTTTTGTGGGGTCGTGGTCACACGTACTGTAACTGGCTCCCTACATTCCACCTGGCTTATTGAGAAATGCGTTGTTAGGTCCACGTGGGTCATATTCTGTAACAAGGCCTTGGTTATCAGGCAGGTGAAGCACACAGCTGATGGTGGCTTCAGGAATGCATGGCGGCGTGCGTACGTTGGCATATACAGTATCTCCAGCATATCCCCCATTATCTTTCAGCACGTATGTGTTGAGGATTTTTCCTGTGAAATAGCTATCGAGTATTTTTTCCCCTACAGAACAAAACAGAGATGTTAGGGTAGGGGGAAGAGAAAAGTCAGTGATGATGCACAGGAAACATGGCAAAAGAGACTTTGTATTCATTTACATTGTGGCAGCTACCTCCGGATTTTTAAAGGTTGTTACAGTATGGTTGTATGCAACTAACTTTTCTTAAACCGCTGAAAATGATCTGTCTCGTAATATTTATCTTGGTGGAGTTTGCCAGCTTTTATCCAAAGCGTTAATGTTCAGCAGATGGAAGCACATATTAATCCAACATCACTCTTTTTTCTTTTAAAATAAATTCTTAATTTTCCCCATATATACGGGTTTTACTGTTACATGACAAATTGCAGGTCCCTAGTATAGATGGGAAAAAAAACCACTTGCAATTACAAACTAGCATGTTTTATTTATTTATTTATTTATTTGTTTGTTTGTTTGTTTTTTAATTATACTGAAAAAAAAAACAGTTACTAAATACCTTGTTATTTTAAAGATACTTTATTTAGAAAGTACACAAACAGGATCAGATTGTTTTAGATAAGGCAAAGCGCACATAATTACCACTCATGTCTGCAAACTCATGTCCCCGTGTCACAGTTTATGGTTACCACTTGCAAATTATAAAGATACTTACTTTTTTTTTTTTGTTGTTGGAAACCCTTCTTTACAAACATAGCATTACTCCAGCCACAGTTTAAATTCATGAATGTCCATGAAATGCTGATGTTTTCAACTAAAGTGAAATTCATCTATGTCACATCAGAATCCCGGTTCGTGATTTTCTCCATGTAATATAGCATGCCATTTATGAAACAGTCCAGTCCTTGTCACCTTGTGAACAGAGTGAGGAGCAGAGACAGCAGAAGGACAATGGGAAGTCGGGGGTGAAGCCCAAGAGCTCCTCCACATTCTCTTGAGTTTTCCTGGGACCAAAGAGAAAAGAGATGGATCAAAACAGATAAGAACTGCCACTACCTCGCACAAGGCAACTGTGGTGCATAGGGTTAAAAACAATTTCAAAATACAGTAAGCCCACAACTCCCATGAAAAAAAAAAGAACTATTGGTTAAAAAAAATAATAAATCATTAAGAAAGCTGACATGTTTTGGCTCAGCATTGCCTGCATCGTGGGGGTAATGAAAGTAATGCTAAGCCGAAACAAAACGTTTTCTATGTTATGTTTTTTTTTTAACCAATATATATATATATATTTTTTTTGTCTTGTGAGTTGCTGGGTTTCCTTTATTTTGTCAAAAAGAAAAGGAACAATGCAGCAAGGCAACAGATTTTAATGGTTCAGGAACATTGCTAGGAATGAAATCGATCTAAGATGACTTTGCTCAGGTAAGTGCACTGAATGCTGCTGCACGCTTATCAGCATGTTACTGCAGTGGAGGAGCCCTTACCTGAGGGTGAAAGGGATGACACGAATCTGGGCGTCTTCTATCCTTTTGTACTTTCAAACGCTCACACTTGAGAGATTCGTTATGTTCACCGGAGTTAAGGAATATATCATGCAGCACTTATGTTACCAACATGCACAGAGGTGCACTACTTTTCTTTCCATGTAAAAAAAAAAAAAAAGTAACTTATGTAATGGCTCTAGTCTAGTCATGGTAGCAAATGTTTTGATGAACACTGAAAAACATTTCCCAGAGTCAACAAATAAATAAATAAATAAATAAATAAACATCATATTTATATGTTTTCCCCACATACAAAAACACCAAAGTAAATAAAACTAAGTATGCATGCCCGAGAGCCCTACCCATATTGAATTTATAAACTACAATAACATGCTTTTTACACATTAACTGTATCCAGGGTTCAAAATATATTTTTTATAATTTCCCCACATCAAAAAAACAAGAGAGGAAAACAAAGACAACATGCCCTAGAGCCGATCATGCTGAATTAATAAAATCTTAATGAAAACCTCTCGGTTTGTTATTAGCACTTGGCAGGATGCGATATTTGGATAACATTATTAATACTGTATTATTCAGATAAAGTCGGTGTCCAGTTAGCGGTTTAATAAACACCATAAGCTCGCGTTGAGACATAGATGTTCTGTTTGAGTTTTTAACAGCTGCAGTAACAGAAAAAGGATATACATGATTTCTATGGGTTCCATTGTGATGGGCATGGCTGACGTGCAGTCACACTCCTGATCAACCACCACCATAAACAGATTGCTGCTGGGGATCTGCTGGATCACAAATGATCTGTGAAAGAAGAAAACAATCAGTCACAGATTTGTATTCATGCAATAAAACATGCACCACAATTCAGATTTCAATTACACAATAGATTACACCAGTGGTGGCCAATACATGGACCTCAATCCATGGGTGGATCGCAAACGATCTTTGGTGGATCTTGGGACAAATCAGAACAACCTCAAACATAGAAGCACAGAACAGTTTTTATTTTGGGGAGAACCATATGTGTCGTTCAGAGGCACAGATGTAAATATCCTGACAGTTTCTGCATATGTTACGAGACAAAAAAAAAGAAATGCTTGTGCAAATGTACATTTTAATTTAGGAGCATGTGTGCGACTACACATTCCTAAAGGTTAACTATAACAAATAAACAGCTAAAACAAAAACATCTCACAGATCTAAACTCTCACCACTCAGCCGTATTGTACTCTGGGAATGTAGTTTATTGGTGTCCACTGTCCAATGTCAAACCAAGATGAGGAAATAACAAATTATTTTCATATGATTGGAGAAGTTTAAAACAAAAGAAAAAAGCGATGAACAAAATTCAGATATGTCAGCGTCTTTACAAAAAATGAACAATGAAGGTATGTCGGAAGATAAAAACAAACAGGGAACTCTGAGTCGGGCTATGTTAGTTACGCATGTTCACAGTACGCAGCAAAAGAACATACAAGTTCAAAAGACTGGCTAAAAGATTTTCTCTTGCTTAAATTTGATTTTAAAAAAATCCTCCAAAAAATCCATGTTTTGCACGTTTTGTTAGGATGTAGGGGAATTGATGGCAGGCAAGACTGCATTTTTAACAGGGAACCAGAAGTTCAAAACATAAACATATTATTAGTACAGTGCTTCAAAAAGGCACGCAATGTGCAGAGAGGCATACGTCCAGAAGTGTCAGCCAGACCATCCTGCTACCATAAACAGGCAAGTAGAACATTCTGAGGAAGATGCTACCAGGCAGTTAAAAATCATTTGTTGGGGGAAAAAAAAAAGTTGTCCATTAAAATTTTGTTGATGCAAAAGTAGTGTTACATAACAAAGGAAGGAAAAAAAGATTTGTAGATATTCAACAATAAATTCAAGCAAAATTGTATATATATATATATTTTTTGTGTGCCCCTACATTTTTCAGAGCGTGCCTAATTATTATTTTTTTTTAAACTTAGGCGCACATGTGCCTAAAACAAAGTTACCGTAGAGCCCTGCCTACAGCAGGTTTCAACACTGGGATGAAAAATGCTGGTAAGTTTCTGTTTTATGTCTACCTATGATTAATATTAAAAAGGCTTTGATTGTGCATTTGTTAGGTTTTTGTTGTTGTGGTTGAATTGTTTTATTATTGCTGTCCTACGTATTGGACACTGTTATATTAAATCTCGCTAATAGAATAATTGCTGGTCAGAGATTAGTGGTGCATCATGGAGCCCGTTGAGATCCACCAAAATGGATCGCAGTGTTTGGTGTACTGGCCACCACTGGATTACATCAATAAATAAATAAAAACATTCCACATCTTCATTGACATGACAATAATAGCAGTAATCCCACAATAATGCTACATTGGGAATTACCAGAGAGAGCAAAACAATATCTGGGTATTAAACACAGAAGCATTTCTCATAACGGCACAATATAAAAACCATATGTACCCTTACATAAAGAAACATATTTAAGTAATAAGGTCTAAAACCGTAATGGAGAAAAAATAACAATACATTTCTCCATTTCTGTTTCTTGTGCTTTTAGCTTCTGGCAATGGGATTTCATGGGTTACTAAGGATTAAAGACCAGCATTTAGCCGCTGAGATCCGGGATAATGATGATGATTCTTAATATTTTCCTTCCTTAGACGTAGTTAGATGCTCAGTTTCAAAATAATGGGTTACAGTATGTTTGAACAAAACTCCCAAAACTGTAAATGAAGAAATGTAACCGCATTTTCATTGCACTTTCATGTGCTGGCACCTGATTCAGAGGCTTTAAGTGGGGCCAAAAAGCATTCTGTCTCTCCAGTGGTCTTTTTCTATCACGGTTGTTACTGCATGCAAGAGCTATCGTCTCGACGGTAGGCTTTTATCATAGCAGACTGAAAGGTTTTGTGAAATTCTAATCTTCTTTCCTTAAAATGCATTCATCTCTAAGGATTAAAAGCCACTGCAACAATCCAACAGTACAAAGCAGAACACATTAAAGAGGTCGGTTGAGGGGAGGGAGATAAACTCTGCTAAATATGCCTTAGTAATAACGTATAGCATTTCCTGTGACCCAGGAGCCCAGTGTATGTACTCTACAATACAGTGTAGCATAGGCCTGATATTGCTTATAGACTGAAGGTCTCATTCTACTGCTGTACATTTTTTGTTTTTTATATAATTGAAACATCAACTTTTCATTCTGGTTTTACAGGTTTTTTAAATTTTATTTTTAAATGGCTTTGAGTTACCCGAGTCAGCTTCTCAGAGATTTCCAACAGAGTATTAATAAATGTACATTGCTCATTTTAGATTAATAACACAAGCCTTACTCTCTCTAGAAACTGGGTGTTTTCTTAATAATGTATTGATTGATGTTTATTTATTTATTTTTAACCACCATTAATCAGTAAACCACAGCTTTTGTAGAGACAACAGTTTTCTTGTGTTTCTCCTAAAACACAGCTTATTTCAACAGCTTCAAAAACATGGATGGCACTGGATTGCTTTTCTCTTTTTACAGGTTTTTTTTTTTTTTCTCCTAGAGATTTTGTACAGAAATAACTGGTAAAACTGAAAAACAAACAGCATGGATATACTACTACCCCCCCCCCCCCCACCACCACCACCACCAAATTAGTTATTTATTGGAGATACTGTACATAGGTCTATATTACTAAGCCATGTTTATTTAATATTCCAGTCTTAACTGGGCTGTTGTAAACAATTTAGATATATTTCAAGAGGTGACCCGGTATGGCAAATGGAGTACTCGAGTATCACTCAAATTATGTAGTTAAACTCCACTTTTCAGAAATCTGATATCTTGAGACAAGGACAAAAAACTGCAGTATGTAAACACCAAAGCTAATACTTGTCTTTTGATTATCCATAGCCTTTTAATATTTGAATAGCCCAAGCACACATTATGACAGATATTTAGAATTGTTCTGGAATGACTGGTTTACATTATCGTAATCTTCGAATATCTATTCACTATAAAGAGAACAGAAATGTAACTTTATACGCTGAACTGTAGTCAACACTTGCATTTCCTATACAGAGCGTACCAGACTATACAACACCAGGGATAGGAATAATATAGAAAAGGTATGGGAATGGAGGTTAAAGTCCCGAGTTCTGGTTATGTCACACAACTGTAAAAACTATGAGGCGTTAGTGCTGTGCTTTATCAAAAAGTGTTAAAATACGAAATGCATTCTAAAGTAAAATTCTACTGATACAGTAATTCACAATGTGCAACATCTAATAGGATTATTGCTGATAATATCCCTCACAGTGCAGGGACAGTATCTCATCAAAAGGCACTGCTATTTCTAAACAGTATGGGATACTAAAGCCTGTGCTTTATTTCTGTAAGGATTTTAAACAGGAGATTGAACCCCAAACCCTCCAAAAATGTTAAGAAAGGTATTGCAAATGTAATTTAATTAATATGTTAACAATTACACACTTGAAAAGCATTTTATTTCTCTGAAAAGTTTAAAATCTTATCATTTTTTGAAATTCCCGAGTGCCTATAATTGCAGCTTGCAGTTGAGATGTGTGTATGTAGGTCAAACTGATATGAAACAAATTCCTCACAACTGGCAGTTTCTATTTAAATTAATGGATTCCAGATTTGCCAAGCAGTTTAGATAACAATAATCAAGAAGCACAGCTGTATACTTAAAGTTAAAAGCTGCACAGTCCTTGCTAAAGCAGTCACGTACTGCGATCACCCAGTTTGTGTACATTTTACAGATGAACAATGATATTTATGCATGTTATTTCACCAGGAAAGTCCTGAGATGCCACGTTTAATCTCTGGGATCTGATAAATGCAATTGCATACTGCAAAGTCAGTAAGTCAGTATTTCCCAATTCAGGTTTTTGATTTTAAAATGTGCTCTGTAGTCTGATGTACACTGATCAAGTCAAAATCTACACAGCCAGAGGCTGTGAATGTTGTTTTTATGTGCTCTGCAAGGCAGATACTATACCTGTGTTCCAGTCAGCATGTAGTAGGGAGTGATATGTTTTATCTTTAGGAGGCATTGTGGTCCAGTGGTTAAATATATTATTATATTACCTTTAGACTGTTACAGCTCAGGAGTCAAAATAGGAGTGGATTTTGTTATACTGATATATATTAGACTTAAGTTTTTTTTTTTTTTTTAAAGCAATAAGGGGTACAACATATTTTAAGAAATTTAGATTCGGATTAAATTTTAGGAATATCTGGATTTTGATTCCTAGAAAGGCTGATGTGAGTTTATTGTCATCACTGAAACTTAGACAGTAAGTGAGCTAGTGTTTATGGATATATTTGTGTTTTTTTAATATTTTCTGGTTATATAATTTATGGCTGCAAGTGGAAGTTGACATCGAAGACAAGAATATGCAGTGCATATACACAACTATATGTACTGTACATTAAAAAAAAAATTCCTTTTAACTCCCAAGTCTGGTTACTCAATTCAGAGTAACTTTAATTAAAAACAAGGGCATTTCCCCATCCCAATCAATTCTCCTAATGCAAACACGGTTTATTTAATCTGAACCTCTGTTTAACACATGTAACAAGATCGGTTAGATCTAACGAAAATGTATTCACAAACTTCCAAAGGTTCCGAGACCAATATGCAATCTATGTAATTCTACAGCCCAGGAGTGGAATTTGCCATAAACTTGCAGATGTGCTTGGGATTAATGCAAACTTCATTTAAACATTGTACCTTACGTCTTACACTACATTAGTTGTATTTTGCATTAGTGGTATAAATATTATTACAATTAACATTACTGTGATTTATTTTTTTTTGGTAGTTCTATGTCTTGCTCTTTTCTTCTCTTTTTCTGTTCAGACGACTTTGAAGTTATTTTTCCTTACATGGCCAGATGCAGGCTTCCTGTGCTGAAGCCTTCAGTCTGTAGAGTCAGCACTGGCACGGAAACGGCTTACCATCTCATTGGATCTGGAGATTATTCTTGTTCTCGCAGTTTACGTTAACACTTGTCTTACGAATTACATTCACTGTATTTCTAAAATCATATGTCTCAGACAACTAATGCGTGTTTAGAATATCCTACACTGTATCCTCTTCAATCGCTGTGTGTATAATCATACCATGTTAAGTATCCTATCAATCAATCTATTTTATAATGCGTTTATGTTTTTTTTTCCAAAGTTTTGGCAGGGCAACTTCTGGAACTCCATAGATTTAAAACAAATGGTTTTAAAATTTCTAAAAATTTAAATAAAAAAATCATATCAGAAGCTGTCCTTAAAGTATGTGAACACATGTAACTTTACAAAGATAAAAATAAAGCATTTGCAATTTTTTTTTAAACAATAAAAGAAATACTGTAACTTGGAGTTCTTTTCTGTTGTTTTCAAGTTAAACATGTCAAAACTTGGCTAAGAGCACGGTACTGTACATAAAGTTACAACGTCCCACTCTAATAAATCATAATGAATTTTGAGTATAAAAATTGGATGATAAATGTCTTTCGGAGTAAAGCAACCAACATTATAAGGAACATGTGCAAATGAAGATATAGTGTTTATCCACTCTTCTATCAGGCAATAAAGAAAGATGTTTTAAACTATATATATTGGATCTGCCATTCTGTGCAACAACATTATAAATTAAGAATACATTCTTTTAGCATGAAACACACTATCCATGTTTTCCTAAATCAAAGTAAAACGTCCCATAATGCAAGTGCATAAATTAGGCACAGAAAATGCATGCGATCTGTACAAAGACACAAACGTCTCTGTGCATCTTTACCCAAATTTATGACTTTGGGTTTGGTTTAACGAAGATGGTGGGAAGCAATTTGTATGTAGTGGTGGGTTATAGCTTCAAAACCTTCGGATTAACTTGCTATGGCCTGAGTGATGTATTTAAACTTCACTTCCTGCTCTCCTCTAGATATTTACTCAGTAATCATCAGCTTGTCAGGTTGCCGTTAATTAATTCTCTGTTTATAATGCAGTATTGGAGAGTTAGTCCACATGGTCCAAATTAGCTGAAGTCAACTGAAACCCGTTCTTGCTGGGAATCCATGATTCCAGCTTCGCTCTGCATCCTATCACTCCACTGGAACAGGAACCAACTATAGGACACAAACCTGGCATCATGAGCAGTCAGGGCAGGGCAAGTCTTAATATGTGAAATCATTCAGCTATAGGAGCAAATAGGAATTATGTGAAATCAAGTGTTAAAATGAAGGGGTCTGTGTTAAGAATGCAACTATTTATATCATTCAAATAGACCCGATTTCGTCATAAGCGGAAAAGTTATTATTTTCATTAAAGTCAAATAAAACATTATGTAATTGCGTATAACCAGACAACTATTAATTTGACTTTAAAGCTGACAACTATATATATATATATATATATATATATATATATATATATATATACAATCCATTTCCTAATCTTTACTCCATTTAGCATGGCTGCTTCGCCTGCTTTTTTAAAATAAAACTGCTGCAATCCTAGACTACTACTACACAGTGTGGACGCTGCTTCACATTTCTACTTCATTGACCTGTGGGTAAGTGAGCAGACCTTGCAAGCAATCCAGAGTCAAAAGGCCAATGACGATGCAGGGCCAGCGTGTCTATATGATGACTATACCCCTTTACCCGCTCATTACTGTGCCTTTTATAAACCAGTCAAACCAAAATACTGGTTAAGCAAGCCTTTTAGTGAGCCTCAGTAACCCAGGATGAACTTTATCTTTGAATAATGACTGTTTAAAAGCCAACGTGATGCCTTCCCTGGTGTTTAAAAGAAGTCATCCAAAAAAATAAGAGAGATCCGATTTATCTCTGGGCTCCCCGGTGTAATTAACATGGTAGCCTCCTATTAGCCTTGCTGGTGCACATTAAGGTATTTCGGTGTTTTCAATTTATACTACAAGGATGTAATCAACGTGGGTTATGGGATTAAATCTAACAGACACTTTCCTTTTTTTCGGGAGGGCCTTGAGGACACTCCTAATGAGCACCTCACTTTTAAGAGTGCTTGTTTTGGGCGGATTCCTTCCAATGTGACAGACTTCCCGATAGGGCTGATCATACTTATCTGAGTTTATAGCAACAGAAGATTAAGGCAGCCTTGATTGACGCCTTGGGGTATTCCTAAATACATTTGGAAGCCGATTCTTGGCAATCTTAGAGCAGATACAATGACTGATTGTTCAAATCTGTTCCTGTACTGTGTTGTATCTCCATTGTTTGCATTTGTATTAGTTCTATTAAATCAGACTCGCAGCACCTGCACAATCCGTCTTCTTGTCTACTGCAGAATCCCCAGTCCTCATTTACTTTGCTTTGTACTGTAATCAAGGTATGTATTATACAGACAGTATGATTCAGACTCTGTCCTTTGTGGAACACTGTGTTTTTGTCTAATATATATATATATAATCTATATAGATATATATATATAGATATAGTATATATATATAATATCTGTCTATGTCTGTGTGCACAGACACACGCACACTTAGACAAAATCTGTATTAAACGTAATTTCAAAAGTCTTTTTCCGGCATATCCATGTGTGTTCACAAGTGTGAATAATTGATAAAAGAAAAACTTATATCAGGATATTCCAGACTACATGTCCTTCAGCTGGATAGAAAAAGCAGTGCCTATATATATATATATATATATATATATATATATATATATATATATATATATATATGAGAGAGAGAGAGAGAGAGAGAGAATCATTTTAAATAGATGCACTGGTCTTTGATTCATTTACTACTGTAAAACAGGATTTTTTTACAGCATCTGAATTTTGCTAATGGCCTTCAAGGTCCATTTTTGCTGCAATAAATGTTTGCGCTTTTTTTCTTTTAATGTGCGGCACATGTATGAATAATACATTTCACGGCACATTCATTTTGCGGATTTTTAATAAACGCGAAATTAGCAAACATATCTTGGCTGCAAAATGTTCTAGTTTTACAGTATTCAATTTGCTCACATTGAATCGAAAATGAACCAAATTATCTATTCTTTTATATGTGTATTTAACACATTGCAGTTGATTCAAATCATTACCAAGCAAGACTTATTTCAATAAACTGGAAACAAGCACTAAAGGTAGAATTCAAATGTTTTAAAAAAATAAACCTACAGGTAAACCAAATCCTACATTTTTTTT
Source organism: Polyodon spathula (assembly GCF_017654505.1). Classification (NCBI taxonomy): domain Eukaryota; kingdom Metazoa; phylum Chordata; class Actinopteri; order Acipenseriformes; family Polyodontidae; genus Polyodon; species Polyodon spathula. Next base: position 36,152,537 of record NC_054549.1, on the reverse strand, counting down.
TTCATTCATTCATTCATTCAGAATGTCACTCACAATGCCTTCAAAGTTTTGTAAATCTTAAATGACACTTTTAATATGAGATTAATTTCACAGCACTATATTACGATTCTACTTGTCTCTGCTGGGCAAGTGTGTGGAACTTGTGAGACACCTTTAGCAATAACATTTGTTACTCGTTTGATCTCGGTGTATAGACGAACAAAATACTTGAGATCAATCAATCGGTTTCACTGAATACAGCCTGGATTTCCTTAAAGGATAATGGAACAGCGTCTCTTCCAGACAATTTCCTTGCATTTGCACTGGCAGAGCCAAACAGCTGTGTCTCTCAACTCGTTTTGTTTCCAGTGTGAATGATTGATTTAGGATAATATTGCTGCAAGCGAAACACTTGCGCTTTAATAAGATCTGGGGCTGAACAGATCATCCAGACAAAGTAATGCTGTGACCACACCATCGGCACGCTCTGAGTAACTTTACATTCTTACCCAGTTACTAAAAAAAAGCAGCACAACATTGTTTAGACTGTGGTCTGAAATATCATTAAACCTCAAGATAATGAGTCAAAAAGAGTCTCATTTATTTTGTTTAATTTTTTATTAACTTTTGTTTACCTGTATAACCCAGTGTTCTATTTCTTCATGAACAGTACAAATGTACTGAAAATGTATTGAAAAATATAATTAAATGTAAATACTGATGTTAAGTTTTATTTGAAGAAAAAGTATAATGTGAACTGTATTCTATTTTTTTAAAAGATGTTATGAATCAATATTTTCCTAAAAGTAAAAGGAAATCAGGCTGCTTAAATAATAATAAAAAAAAACAATAAATAAAAGATAAATGTGATACAGAAGATACAAGTTTTAAATTGGGGAGAATGAAAATCCATTACAACAAAACTATCCATAGGTGTGAAAAAGAGTTTGATGAAATGTCTTATCAACACTATTGAAGCGTATTTGTGACAATCTTACTTTTGCTTGGGAAAATTACGAGCTCTACGATTTTCTCTTTGTTGAATGAAATACCTTATATTTCACAAAAGCACAGAGGTCTTCCTTCAGTGTAAAAGGTACAGTGCAGGGGCCTGTGTGGGGAACTGAACAAGGCTGAGCGCTACACAGCTTCCCCTCTGTTCCTTCGGCTGCAGAACACTGTGATCCGGTGCTGCTCACCATTAGGAGTAGCTTTGCAACAGACACTTTCTATTGGTTTGAACTTTCCAAGCAGGCATAATTGTGTGTAAAGTAAATATTTACATACTTTGTGCAGTCCCCGCAGTGTAAAGTCCCTGTGGTCTCCTTTATAGTCCGTTCCGACACAAAGGCAGGGTATTCTGTATCGCAGGGCACAAGCATGGCTCTCTGTGCTGTGTGTACACAAAACGCATTGACAGTTAGTACAGTTGCACACTCATACACAGTCTGTAACTTTACTTAAGTAATATTTACTTAAGGATAGATAGTTTGTATTGAAAATATTTAATGTTCCAGGTAATCATTTCATTATAATATGTTTTTTTATATATATATATATATATATATATATATATATATATATATATATATATATATATATATATATACACACACACACTATGTGCAGCTGTTACAATTCCTGAGGAGAGACAACAGAAGCTAAGTGCTATCTCTGTGAGCTAAACAGCTTTATGGACGTTACACCAGTTTTGCTAAATAGAAAGAGACCACTAACTGTCTACAAAATATAAATAAATGGCACAATCTACGCTTTGAAACAGCCTAATATAATAAAGCAGGCTTACTAAAGACTTTAAACCAGATAAAAAACAAATCTGTCCACACAGTCTCACAGACTCCGGCCTTTTTGCTCAGGAAAGGAAACAAACGCTTGATCCCATTGCTGTTGAGTATGTGTCCGGTACAATGCGCCTGATTACAGTGAGCTACAGCAAATACGGCATCCGTTCACTCAGCACACAACAGTCTGGAACAGTCTTATGAATCTCCAACTTTAATCATAAAAAACATTCTTTAAATAAGGTATGTCAATAGTGGCCTATATTACTGGGTAAACACAACAAAACCAGCACATTAAAGGAAACACAGAATTGTCAATTAGGTCACACTATTTTGCATAAAGGCATAATCATAAAATACAATTTTAACAAAGAATAGGTGTTGTTGATGATGTAAACATTAGCAGCCTCAAGAGATTTTTTTTTTATTTTTTTTAGACCAAAAATAATGTTATTACTTTACAGCTGCTGCCATCTAGTGCTAAATCAATGTTATTACATGCATTCATTCCTTCTCATTTTGTTCTTTCTTTCATAGCTTATGCAGGTTTAAAAGTAGGCTGTTTTGTAAATTAAATCACAATGCACTTTAAATTAATAGAGACCTGTTGGCTATTAGTTTTGTACAGTGTATACTTTTTAACCTGTTTAAGATATGGAAGTGTTTTAAATCCAGATGACAATCTATAATGTAAAATAATTAAAAACAGGAGACTACTCAGGGTGTTCGTTCGGTGGTCATTCCTGTGAAACACTTTACTTTTTATTTTTATATTTGCTTTGTGGTTATGGCACATAATACAGGTTCCTGTACCAGGATGAACAATTAAAAAATGAACACGTTATATTTATTATCTTTATATTGATTATTTCCATCTGCTTTTGTTTTAAAATGTCAAACATGACCTGTATGGAAGCAACAGGGAGTTTAATATGGTAATCTATCAGTTTATACATTTCAATGATATCTTTAAAACAATGACGATGAATTGTAGCGCTCTCTCATAGCACATTGTACATATTTATTTTTACAATTATAACACAATGTCATCCCGTTCAATTGATTGAAATTGCAGTCGCACAGAACACGTCTAATGAGTCTAAGAGAGACATGTGCTTTTTAGGTTTTCAGAAACTTGTTACACAGCGGATCTTATTTAAATGATCTAATGAAGTCGGCTGTATTTCAATCCATTGTTTATTGGATACATTAGTGAAGAGAGGTTTGTTTTTTAAAAGAATGGTTGAGTACTGTATCTAAAAGTAAAGTTTCTTTACTGTATTCTGCACATCCCAGACCATGGTAAATGTGCATTGTGTATTTCCTATTTTTTGCAGTGTGAATTTCATTTTTTGTTCTTGTGCAGGGATGTAAATAAGACTCCTATTGCAATCTCACCAGTTCCGGTTTTTAATACAAGCTTGATTAGCCACAGTGTGCAGGTAACAAGCTCAGGTGAGCCTTATTAAAAACTCATAGGAAAACCAGGAAAGGATCAAACTGCTGTGCAATGGGAGTCTCATTTCCATCCCTGTTGTTTCAATAGTAAAATATTACGCTACATAAAGTTCAGTAAGTTAAAGTCTTGTGTAGCTACAGTATTCCAAAAAAATGGCTTTGATTACGGTACTTTATTTATTTGGGGTTTTTTGTAGCGTGGAATATTGAATTCACATCCGGAGAGCTTTGGTCAAAAGTAGATTGGTAGGTTTATAGTTTAAAACAGGCCATACAGTGCATATTAAGAGCAGATTGTGTTTTACTATTTACGATTAAATAACTGGCACACTTCCCCATCCAGATTTAACAAAGGACTTGACTTCTAATATAAGGCAGATCAGAAAAATAGATTATTCCTGAAACCCAACCTCGGGACCCTCATGGAAAGTATTTTAATGAAGTAAAGAAGAAATGTAGGACTATCATGACTACATCAATGTGTGTCGTAAAGTCTGATGAAATAATTCTTCTGTTCAGTGGTATTCAAAGATGTCCAGGGGATAACTGATGTGTTCAGTCTGACTCGGACAGCACTGCCTGTTGTGTCTGGTAATCAAATGCCTTGGCTTATATACATTTTAAGTTCCGTTTCACAATTGGATTATTGTCACCGTACTGTATTTCCATTATTATGAAACTAGGCTAAACAGAATTTGTGAGTGACACCTGAAACTGTATCCGGGTGCCACAGACAACAGTGAGGTCTACAAAGTGATGGTTATACATATTGGATAAGGGTTACTGGGATTATCCTGCTAGCTCCCAGTACTTTAAGCCTATTAGGAACGTAGATTAAGCAATTTATTAACATTGTATGTAATCAAATTATAATTTGCACTTCTCATAACCTGATCACTGACTCACATGATTTGTAGGAACACAAACATTCTTTCTTGAATGACTTTCTTCACTTCACTTCAATTTCTTTAAAAAAAAACGAACGTCACATTAGTCTGTCCAATATAATATCGCATGAATAACTGGCGTTACCTTATCTAACTCCAATAACAAAGATTTACAATTCTGTAAGTCTGCAGAAGAACAGATCCACAACCGTTAGTGGAGCCACCTTACTGTTTGTGCCGCACCGTTGAAAATAAATTATTCCCAGCACACAAACATGCACGTCTGTTACTAATAGTATTCATTTAAAATAAAATAAACTCACCTTTTACTGTAAGGTCAGAATACCACCAACTGTACAGATTGAATTCCACCAAAAATCTAAAAAACAAATCCATTAAAAAGACTTTCATTACAGTATAGCCAAGCTTGAAAAAAAAAGTTACTGCTTTTTATGAGTTTATTTCTTTTAGTGGGAATCTCTGGTGGTCCTTCCTTAAAGCCTCATAAGTATTTATATAAAACAAGCACATGCCAGTCATTTCTTCTAATTCTAACCAGTCCCTTCCAACAAGATAATTAAATGTGTCTGCATCAGATTTACCAAAAAAAAAATAAAAAATAATAATAATAAGTATTTAAATGGGACTTATGGAAATCTACCTTTACATTAATAAATGTAAAATCGGGCATTCTCTGATTACCTTTAACACATTCTGTTTAAACACACACACACACACACACACACACACACACACATATATATATATATATATATATATATATATATATATATATATATATATATATATATATAATAGATATATATACATACCCAAAACAAACCCAGGACCATGTTCAAACCATTTCTTTCATACTGTATTTTCCTAGCAGCAATTACATAAGGAACTGGCTGGAGCAGTCCTTCTCATGGACCACTGTAATTATTAAAGATAGACACTATGTCATGGAAGAAAGACACAGAATCGCATTTACTATGCAGGGTGTCCCATTATTCTGCATCACAGGCATATATTTTAATATTAGTTGTCCCTCTATTTCTACAGATGTGAAGCGTCTTTAAGCAAAGAGGAACAAATTCATATCAGTTTGATGTGTAGTGCAGATAGTCAACTAGGTGTGGCTGCCTCATTTAAACTTTGTTCATGTTTCTGAGGAGATGCACCAATAGACCCTTTTTGTTCTGTTTCCCAAAAGTGTCTGGTTACTGTGCTGTTGATTTGACATGTGTGTGATTACAGAACTTTGTCTGGCAAAATAAAGTAGAACCGCCGTAATGTGCATATTTAATTTACTTTCAAATGAAAAGCCTTTGGGCATGGGTGTGAAATCGTCAGAACGTGCGTGTGTCATTTGTCTGATTGTATTTACTGTTTTAAATGATAAATGACTGTAAAGCCACACCCCTCAGTACAGGGCTAGTTAGGGATGCATTTGGAATATACTGGCAATCTACAGAGAATATAGAAAAGCTTTGGGATGACTATAAATCTTCAACAATTTGACTTTGACATCAGACCACCCATAAGGAAAAGCTCTTTATATGGTACTGTAACCACACTAGTAGGCTCAGTTTGTGTCACAGCCTGCTAGAGCACTGCTAAATGGACTCATAAGGTTATTATTAGTCTTGAAAAGCTGGAAACGTCTTCAATGCTTAAAAAAAGATCTTCTAAACAAAAACGTACAAAACCAATGAGGAAACAAAGCACAGAAGAAATAGTGTCTGATAATTCCAATTTACTTACATGACAAGCTCAGTCAGTATCCACTTAACTGCAGCAAAGGCGGCAAAATAGGGCTAAAAGAAAAGTGAATTTCATTAGAACGCTTTACACTTGTAAAGGATTAGAAAATAAGATTGTGTACCAAAGTCAAACTGGTATAATAAGGACATACCATTCATAGGGTTAATTTCCACTATCTAATCCGTGGATTAAATGCATTTATTGTTGTAAAAGAATACTTACATCCAATAAGCTGTGTGCACTGTCACTACTTTCAGCATATATTTTACAGATGGCTTGGTAATCGTAAAGGGTTACTCTAGGTAAAAAAACAAAAAAACAACATTTAGCAAATACTGTACTAGAGCCCCTGGTACTCTACATACAATGTAGGGACAAGTATGCCAAAGCTCTACAAATTAACTACATATCCCTTCAACACTTATATGAGCTCTAAAGTATTATGATTATGTATTTAAGTTATTCATTTTAAGTATAACTGCCTAATAAATAGCTTGTGATTCAAGGGAACAAGAGACATAATAATGACTAACAGAAGCTCTTTTGGCTCATGTGTCTTGTTTCCACACCCCAGAATAACCCATGTACAACTGTTTCCACCACAAATCACCCGAGCGGACCCATGGAAACAAGACAGGCTTCAGATCCTCTTGTTATGAGCGGACGGGTCACCATAGTGTGACCCAGGGCTGTCCCATATTAAACTCTGCAACCCCGTTCACATTTGCGTTTTTAAGGCACCTTTGCGTGTTCACATACGTGACTGAAAAGCAGGCCTAAAATGCAGCAAACTCCTTGTTTTGTTTTATGGAACAATAGCCTGCACTCAGAAAAGAAGAGCTACCGGGATATACAGCAATCCTTTTGTAGCAGATGCTTCTTTTTTTTTTTTTTTCAATGCAGCATAGTAGCAATTTTATGGTATATATTAAAAAAACATTGACTATTCTGACTTACTGTTATGGTGTGCAACGGGGTGACAAGCTATAAAGTTAAAACTATTAACCCTAATTTATTATTGATTATTGATTAGATGGTGCACGGTGTTCATGAGCACATACATTTTAAGGCAACAGATTTACTCATCCACATAGCTTTGTGGTTTGGCAGGAAAAGTTTATTTAGATTTTTTTTTTTATGTGTTTTTGCTTTTATCCCTATGTGAATCCATGATGTGGTCAGACGATTACTTAATAAAATAAATCATTTTAAGGTAATGTTCATTAATCCAGCTGTGAGTCTAGCAGGTAGCCAAAAGCATGCATTGAAACAAAAACATAACAGGATGTTTAAACAGAACAAAATTCTACTTAAAAATGTATCCTGTTCAAAACCATGCTTTCTGGACTGCAGTTCAACATGCTGTATGCAGCGAACCATGAAGTTCACAACTAGCGGGGAATGAAAGGCGTGTTTCATTAACAGTAGCAGAGTGGGGGCCATGTTCCATTATTTCTGATTCAATTAAAACATTATTCATGGAAAGCCTATCCCCATTGATCCTTTGAAAGGTAATTTAATTGAAGTAAAAGAAAATTGCATTTCGACAAGATAACATAACATTCCAGCACGGATAATAACATTTTAATTGAATCCCCCACTGAGTCTTCAGAATCAGCAGTACTATGCTGTGCTGCATTGATAGAGTACATAACATAATCCTGTAAACTGCATTCGTGTTGGCTAGCTGTGAAGCTTCCTTAGTCCTGTTAATATACTGATGCACAATGAAAACACAACAGTCACTTTTACATCAATCGCTCATTGGGCACATACATCATGTTATTTACATTTGAAATAGTGAGCAGATAGGTTTGTTTATTGTGTAGTATTGTTCCTTTAGATAACAAAATACTGAACTCAAGTCAAATGATTTCATAAACCAGGTGCTCAGCGTTTGGCACTTGAGTTGAGTTAAAATTGCCAAAATTAGTCAATTAATACTCTGTATAAACAGTCTTTAAAAAAAGACATGATTTTAATTAACGCAAGAACAGTGAAAGATACGACCATACCCTACTTGAGTAATGAAGATTGCCTGACTGCTATCGGCATGATTGAAGGCGGCCTGTCTCTGAGGGAAGTTGCCCGGAGAATGAAATGTTCTGCTTCAACAATCAGCAGACTAGTCCAGAGAAACCAGGAAACCGGCTCTGTGAGGGACAGGCCACGTCCTGGAAGGCAGAGGGTCACCACCCCGGCCCAGGACAGTTATGCCGACTGTTCCATTGTTCAAGCCAACCAGTGGGGTGGTGGAAGTATGGTGATGTTGGGAGGAATCAACTTTAACATAAGAACGCCTTTAGTGCAGATTGAGGGCAACCTGACTGCTCAGTGATACATTCACAAAGTCCTTGAGGCAACAGTTTTTCCATTCCTGCAAGCCAATCCGGAAGAGTCAATTTTCCAGCATGACAGTGCAAGACTACATAATGCTAGGATTACAATGGCACGACTTCAAGAAAACAATGTCAAGGTCTTGCCGTGATTTTTTTTTATATCTATGTTTTAAAAAAAATGATTAAATCCATTAGACCCGAGTGTTGCATTTCTTTTGTACACCAGTATAGTTCTTTGTTAAGTAAAATTCAAATCTACCTTAAACTTAGAATTTCATTGATGTTGGAGGTCAAATGTGTCTGAAAATAACTGCTACTCCATTTGTTGTATTAGTGCTGGGGTTCAACAGGAGAAGTAAACAATTGAATTGACTTTATCTCAAAGGTGGGGGGGTCTTTGCCCTACGCCACTGTACTCATTTTCTCCCAAGGTTATAGTCTGTGCTGTGCCGTGTGCTAAACTAGACTTTCTGTTTGTGCTTTGATATGAGCTACTGTTTTACTTACCGTTTAAAGGAGCCCATTTGTAACAATTTGCTCATTACAGCTCCTTCCACCTCACCAAAGAATATCCCAGTCTAGGGTAGAACATACAGAGATTCAAGCAGAAGTGTAGGCAAGCATGTCAGTGCTGTGCGACAAATAAAAAGTGACAAAGCCTAAGGTCTGATGAGAGCAGCTTTGACACTTACACAGATAAGGTTTAGAGGGGTCTTGCGTACAAAAATCAGAGAGGACTTAACAGTCAAGACAGGTTAGTGGAATAATAAATCTGAGGAAATGAACAGATGGGAGTCTTACACCACTGACTTTAAAATAATGTAATAATGAATTTCATAATTTAAACAAAACCAAATGAAATCGTAGTTGGGATGAGCGTGAATAACAAAGAAAAAGCTCACCCAACCATGAGCTTACTCTGTCAAATGAGAATAGTACAACAAGAAAAAAGGTTGCCTTGCTTTTAATACAAATGCATCAAAACGAACACATTTTTTAATTAAAGTATTAATTGTAAATAGTAAAGACTACTATTTATGTCATGCTGTTTGCTCTAGGCTTGGCCACAGAAGCATAGATATATTATGTAACCTTTGGGTGGGATGTGGAAGGGTAATGAAGTGATCAGAGGAACAATACATTTACCATTTGTAAACGAATATCCAGGTTGGAGAGACTGGAATCAAACCAGTGATTCTGGGTTTGCTAAACCAGCTTGTTGCTGTTCACACCCAGCCACAGCATGGGATTGCTAGGTTTCAATATCAAAAGAAATGGGGATCTATTGTATTGTAGTGGTGAGCCCCTGAACACTGTTCCTATAATGTATCTTTCTAAATATGAATGAAAGGTTCAATACTCATCATACAGATCACCTTTCTGCATGAACGACAGACGCACAATGACACATATGGCTTTAAATACTATTGCTCCAAGTGATGACAGAACCCATGATCCACAATAAAGAGTACTGCACAGCAGATTATGAGATGTTCAAAGCCTTAAAATAGCTTGACATGTACTCTGTATTTGGGGTTTGCTGTTTCTCACTAGGGAGAGAGAGGGAGAGGGAGAGAGACCTATCTATTTCACTCTCTTTTCAGAAGTTGATTATATTCTCAAAAATAATTACATTGTGCTGATAATTTCTATTATTAATAAAACTGTCTGACCCTTACCTGAGAGAAGTCTTCAGAAACCAAAATGAACCCATTGTTGTCTATGAGGTAACAGCTGATATTCTAAATACATAAAAAAAAAACACACACACACAGTTTAAAGTATTACTGTTTATTGCAAAAGTGTACCCTAAAAGCAAGATCACTTCTTTAAACTATAAGGAAGTACATACGGTACCTAAAGTGGTGTACTTACATCATCATCACAGCTTGTAGGACACTTTCCATCAAGTGCTGCACACTGTAATACACCAATAACACAGTTACCAGGGGAGTACTGAACTGTAGGTTTGCTTGACTAGTTACTGTATAGAATGACATCAAGGACCTCTTTGTCGAGTTCCATTGAAAACGACTTCATTGCTTTGTAACAACTTAGTTATCACAATTACCATATAAACCTGATGGATTATCTCAGCTGATCAGACTCTGAGAAGAGCCATCCTGTGGTAGATGTCGACCCAAGATAATGGGAATTTACTGTGTAGTCATGAAACTTTTTTTAAAACAGCAACTTTCAAGCCGACATAAGTGATCCAGTACACACAGTATAGAAATTAAAAACATATTTTTAAAGTGTTTTCATAGATTAGTTCTGGCTAAAGAAAAACAAAAAAGAACTAATGGAAAACCAAAATGAAGTGCTACCAACACAGGTTAAAGGTATGGATGGGGGTTATGGTAATAACAATCTAGCACTGAAACACTGAAACTCACCTGTCTGCTGGCAGTCCAAAACTTCCTTTGGAAAAAATCCAGTTTCATCTGGATACCTACAGCTATTACAGATGGCACACAATTAGACATCTTATCCACAGTATTACAATGTATCATACAGACCCAATTAAATCGACAAGGATACAATACATTCATCTAAGTATGTATTTTTCCCTGTAAACACAGTTGTGTAGGAAATGCACAAGATTATTGATGAGAGAAAGTGGAATCCATGCTGCACTTGAAGGTGTGTGCATCTGGTTTCAGGAAAATAGATATGCTGTAGGAACCAATGCAGCAAGCAGAAGCCTTTAATATTTGATAGCCACTTCTATGCATTAAGTTCCATCACATAGACATTTGCCAAGTCAAAGAGGGTCTCATTTTTGGGCGTGTCCAAACTAGCCCAGCCTTGACTCTTACTTGATTACGAGTGGGGAACTGCTACGATCTAGATAATTTGCCTACACATTTTTATATATATATATATATATATATATATATATATATATATATATATATATATATATATATATTTTTTTTTTTATTGAATTCCATGGAACACATTGTTACTTTACTGCCAGCCTTGACATTATCATACTGAGGTCACAACACAATAAACCAACACATGGTTTACAAATGTGGCCACAATCTAATGCCTGTGTACGCATAGAAAAATAGGATAATCCCCAAGGATTAATTTGCACTGCGGAGAAAATTAATCCTGGAGTTCAGTGGAGTATCCCAACTCAGAACAGTAATACAGAAAATGTATCCATGTTCCTCAGAAACACGTTTCTTGTGAGAATGATCAAACCTGGCCACTTTTATATTTTCATTTTATTTATGTTTTTTCGCATAGGGTTACTGTATTTCATTTCTGTTTGATGTAAATGCATTATATAAGAGATATGCTGGCATACTATCTCTGGCATTCACTGTTGTGGGGTCCAGTTTTAGCCACAGGACAGGACAGGTGCAGCCCCATTGGAATGGCTTGTCAATCGAGAGTCCAGACACTCGAAGCTATGGCATTCAATGAATTAGACAGCAGCAGAAGCATTCTAACTGAAGCTGTAAATCAACACCATGCACAAAAGAGAACTAGGAGTGGGATTGCAAATAACAACTTGCATTGGTGCACTTATTCTCCTGGTCTGTAATCCTTTAAAATGTGTAATAATATTAATCTTAATGAAATGTATAAAAAAAAAAAAAAACACTCGATGACTCACTGTTTTTGATATGCTTTTCATTAGATGGAAAATGGATTAACAATGATAATCCTAGCCTGCAGATTACAGTTTTGTTCCATGTGATTATAATGTAATAGTAACAACAATAACAGGAAGGGATTATGTGTGTGTGTGTGTATGTGTGTGTGTATTTCTCTACACATACTTACACCATAGATGTTACATTTATTTCCTGGGATATCTTTACTGAAAACAATTACATTACTTTCAAATAAACATTTAGGGGGAAGTAGCATTGAATCTGCGGTCTACTTAAATTTTACAGATACATTTTTTTTTTTCAATATCCAGTAGCTACGGCATTTCAGAGTCACTGAGGTGAACAATACTTGAACTGTAAAGAATAAAGAAAGGTTCCCTTTCACACTCACCCAAGACTCAGAGTTTCTTAAGAAATCCTCTGAGGTTATTACACTGGAAACAAAGCAGCAGACCTACGAAATTCCTTTTTCCTTTTAATTTGTACACCCCACAGACGACTTCACGCAAACGGTTATGCAACTGGTTATTCACTGCATGCCTGACTGGATATGATGGAATTTACAATAGATTTGAAGAAACGATGGCATAATGGCTACAGCAAATGCAGTTGTAACTTTCTAATGAATTAATAAAAAAAAATAATTGGAAATCGGATCAATGAAACATACAAAATGTTGAACTGTACAATAGTGTATATTTTAAGCATGAGGTAAGACGATTTTATAATAGCTCATCTGTGCAAGGTTATTCAAAGATAATACTTGTTTTGCCTTTAAGGTTTAGAAACTAATACAGTGAGGTGGATCCTGGGGTTATACAAGAACAAGGCAGTAAAGCACCACGCTGTTCCAGTGCATCCTAGAGGAACAGCCTGGTGTCTTGGGAATTACTTTTGAAGTGCTTTCTAGATTAAAATTGAATGTTTCAATACTGGCTTCTACATATACCTCTATTAACTGTGGAATCACTGTGAGGGTGTAAAGGTTATACTTCCATGTACACCCATTCTTGTTTAAGAATTAATAAAGTATCGGTAAACAACAAAAGTACTGTAAATAATTTAAGCAGATGAACAGACATGGAAAAAAGTGACATTTGTGATAATGACTTGCTCTATGTTACTAGAGTTACATAATACTGTAGCCACTAGAGATATGAGTAAGATCTAGTTTTCTTTTCCTAATCCATTCATTAAATAATCTGATAATCTAATTCAAAATATCTGATACTGGTGACTTCTCCATTTTTGGTATTTGTGTAAAGCCGTAAAGTGAATATGTTTCCTCGCTCGAGGTCCCAGAGTGTGGGGGGTTTTTGTTCATTTTGTAAAAGCTTGTTGGTACACTATTCTCAAAACAAAATAGAAATGTATTGGTATCTCTTGTTAGTTACATCTACATGTTCCCACTACGATGAATAAACTTGACAAAATTTAGATCTGTGGGCAGGTAAATAAGAGCGGTGAGAATGTGTAACACACTGGAGGCAAACTTTCACTCAGAGACGCCTGTGTTACTGGGAGAGTTGTGCAAATAGTAGCTAATTAAAAGTAATACCATTTAAGCATTTCCATCAAAATGACATTACGTGAAAGAAGGCACCAGCTGCTCTCACCTATGTATTATAATCCCAGCAGTAAAGCCAATGCGTTTGGATGAGAAGACAGAAAGCCCCCAAGAAGGGCAAACAAGTGCAATGTCAAAACCATGCCATCAAAAAGCCACCCTACTCTTAGTAATATCACACAGCCCACTGCCACCAATCACAGCCTGGGTTCTCTGGGATCCATGTGCAGTGTCATCTGACCTTACAAGGTTTGACACAGCGTGCTTAAGTACAACTACGGTGGATTTCCATTGGTAGCTTTATTTTTGTCCCATGAATTTCAGATTTTTAAAGCTGTTAGGGTTTGATTTGCAAGGCACAGCTGTCAGTGCAAGCTGACAAAGAGTCACTGCGTGGTCTGTTGAATAGTGAGAGAGAGAGAGAGAAAGAGATATTCACAAAAAGGTCGGTACAACACAGGAATCGTGAACACCAAAGTTACCAGCCCAAATGGGGTCACTTCTGACGCCTGCAGTGCACTCCGAATTGTTCTGGTGGATTAAGCTGGAGGACTGGGTCTAATATTTGAAGATGCTCTGGAAAACATTGTTTTGGTGCGTGCAGTTTTGAATGTTTCACATGAAACAGTAGCAGATCAGATTTGTATAGCTTCACACAGGAAAACACCATCTGCCAGCAATGACAGGTAGGACTGATAGATATTGTATTATTGTAGTATGCTGTGATAGAGACACTTGCCTGATTTACAGCCCTATATATACAGCCCTATATATATATCTATATATATATATATATATATATATATATATAGACACACACACACACAGTTTGTCCTCCACATCCAATTATTTACCAAGGGCCTGATTTTTAAAACTCTGCAAGTGGATTTAGAAATGATTGCCTCACTTGTAACAGTTTCGAAGTTCTAAATGGTATTTGCGTTGCATTACAAATTAAATGAAATATTCTGTTGTGCTCAGTGGAGTCATGTTACTTACATATGCAGAATTCCTTATCACAGATTTACTCAACACAAGTTACCTAGCTTTTAAAAGCAGCCACTTGATATACAATGCTCTTGAAAATATTTAGAAACTACTTTGCAGGAAGACTCAATCGCAACACAATTTAATTATTGAACATGAACGCAGGATTCCAGTATTAAATTAGAGCATATGCTACAGTCTGTGGAACAATATTAAATGGATATTAAGGGTTAATAAGTATTATGTATTGTATGTATAGATTTGTAGAAACGTTCCTTTAATAAATGTGCTGATTATCAAAACAGCTTGGAGATGTTTTTAAAGGAAAGGAAAAGCAATTTATTAAACTAACTCCAATCTTTCGCCAGAACTGAGAACATAAATACTGGACAGTTGACAATTCTTTCAAGGTTATATAAGTATTAAATATCAGCCCGCGCCCTGCTCACCCCATTCATCATTTTAGTAATTACGCTGCACAGATGTTTTCACAAGAGGCGGCAAGATCATATTCTTAAACAATGCTTGGAAGACTATTCCAAAATTTAAAAAAAACAGCATCCAAGGACCCGTCACTGAGTCTGGGCATATTATATTTAGATCTTTTAATGCCAAGCTATGCTGTTTCTGATGTAAGTAAATAATTCTGCATAGGGTGTCTTTTATTATATACTTTTATTAATACATTTCACCTGGTGCTGTTTGAATGAGAAGTGAGGCTACGTAGGTACACATGACACATTAACCTGAAATTACAATTTGAAATCACAAAATGAAGATGATACTCAGGAATGCCATTAAACATACAGTATCAAGTGATGTTCTTTTAATTCTAGAATTGTGCCATTTGTTCTATGCACCGGAATGTTGACATGCAAGGATTATCTGATATTATTGACTGGGGTGATTTTTACGCCCTTTATATTCTCCATATTATTTAAATCACATGGTATACATTTTGATATACTGTAAAGGTTTAACTAAAGAGAACATCATGATCTCATCTGGAATCTTGCTGAGAGCCAGGATAAAAACAAAGCAAAGAGACTTAATTACTCCACACTGTCCTGTGATTCAGTCTGTCACTGGTTGTGCTGTCATGAAATGCGCTGGAACTCTGGACAAAGATTGCTTGAAGGTCAATGAAAGAAACACAACATGCAGAGAAAGAAAACTTGCTTTCGTTTCGGATCCTCACACAATAAATAGGTGACCTTATCAGCAGACCCCTTTGAAGGTTGACCTGAAATGTAACACTTGGGTATCCCTATGCTTTAGTGGCACAATTTTAAAATAGAAGTCTGCTATCAGGTAGCTTCCAGAAAAGCTCACTAATTCAGACAAGAAAAATAAATACAGCTCTGCTTACAAATAAAGTTGTAATACATTGATAATAGTAATACAAAACAGGGCTAGTTTCAAAAACGGCTCATTTCCAAAAACGGGCTATCGATTCCTTAAACATACTAATTGGCTAAAAAATGGCATAGAAATACATCAGCATTAAAGTAGCACATTATTATATTATTATTATCAGCTTTTAATCTCCTTATCTCTTGAAGTATCAACACATGTGCTTGAAATGTCTTATGGTCTTTACTGAACATGGGTAACTACAGGTACTGTTTTTTTTATTTATTTATTTTTTAAGGCTTGTGCTAGGGACCAGATTTTTAATACACTATTACAATTAAAATACCACCTAACGTGTCTCCTCTTTCTACACAGGTGAACTCATTTTGGCCCTGATTGGCATATTGTTGATACACCAGGCCTGTGGATGCCCGAAAGAGTGCACGTGCAACCTAAAAACTAAAACAGTAGACTGCAGGGGGCAAGGACTTACCGATATCCCAGCCAGGCTGCAGCCTGACACTCAGGAACTGTACCTACAGAACAACCAGATCCATGCTGTCCACCCCTGGGCCTTCAAGGAGACATCCTCGCTGCAGGTTTTGGACTTGTCAAACAACAGCATTTCCATCTTATCCACAAGCTCTTTTCAAGGACTGCACAGCCTGCTGGTTCTGAATCTTGCAAACAACTCTATCAGGGATATTGACAGCAAACTGTTCAGCCCCACGAACAGTCTCTCCGAACTGAATTTGTCCTTTAACAGTATAGCAAGCCTGCCTGGGAACCTGGCGGACGACTTCAAAAACCTCACAAGGCTTTCAGTCCGTCACAACGGGCTGCAGAGGCTGGAGAGAACGCTACTGGAGCCCCTCTCCAAACTGCAGGCCTTGTTTTTACACAGCAATCCCTGGACATGTGACTGTCAGGTAATTGGACTCAAGCTCTGGCTGGAGAGGTTCCTGTTCAAAGGTTTGTATTGTCTTCAGTTCTAACATGATTAAAAGTCACATTAAGTACACTGGAACAGCTGTGGAAATACACAATTAATAACTTGGACACACTGTGTTCTGCCAGGCCAATTATTGCACCATCACGGACAGATCTTAAAAACAGATACAGACAGATACAGGAGGCAGTGGTAGCGTCTTTTTTAAGAAGTAATATTTTCATGTACAATAGTATAAAGGGCTACCAAAAACAGGGCTATCGATTGCAAAAAAGGGACTATCAATTCTGAAAATGGGGCTGCTTTCCAAAAATGGGCTGCATGTCAAAAAACATACTAATTGCCATTTGGCTTAAAGCTGTGATAAAGTTTATTTCAAGTAATATTTTCATGAACAGCAGTAAGTGTCCTATATATAGGGCAGATGCCTTCTCTGCCTAAAATATTGGGAGCTGCAGTACTGTGTGCCAAACCAGGATGCACATTAGTAATTGTAATCAAGCACACCACCAAAGCTTGAGTTAATTGTCAACTGATCATAGCTACTATAATCTAAGAGCGAAGAAATACGATTGGCAGACGCACTACATGTGCTTTTCAAAAACTAGAAGTTGTAAATGGTAGACATACAAACTTAGTAAATCTGGTTTCTTCACGTCTATTTTTAGTAACATATTGACTGTAGGACAGGCTGCATGGGCAGATGTGGATCATACCATTGCTATTGCTATGCTCTGCCGACTGTAGGAATAATAATGATAACATCATGCGATACAAAAGTATATTCAAGCAAAATCCTTATCTAATCCTTCACCCACTCAGACGGGGTCGTTTTTATAGCTTCAGCTCAGCCAGAATCTCCACGTAGGTGAAATATATCATCTTCTTAATATATGTAGTGACCTCATTTACTTTGTGCCTTTTTCTTTTCCAAAGTGTTTTTTTTTCCACCCCCAAAGTATTTTTTTTACTGCTATATTGCATTTCTGTGTGTGACTGAAATAAACCAGATGCCAGAGTTAACAACTTGGAATAGCAAAGTCTCAGCCAACGAAAAGAGGCACTTTCGAGTCTTGCTCACCTTGTCAGTTGTCGTATAGCACAGCCAGTGCAACCCCTGCGACTCCCTCTATCAGCAGCAGGGTGCAATGGCTTCCTTCAGCTCTGGAATATCTCTAAATGGTGTTTTTGTTATACTGATAATTCACAGGGAGCACCTGTTGACCAGCTGTTCTCTCTTCACTCATTACCAGTAACTGTACCAGTTTCAGCTGACAGCCTTCCCACTGAGAAAGTTGGCAAAGCGCTACGTCCTGAGAAGCTTATTTAACTCTGCAATAAAAGTTTAATTTATACTTTAAATACTCTTTACCATTAGGGACTGCTCCTAAAATCTTAGCATGCATTTCAGTGTTAAAAAAAGTAACAAAGCTTTCACTTGTGCTGCCTTTGTAATGGTTGGTGTTGGAGGAGTGAAAATGCTTTTTATAATTCTACCATATTAGTTTGCTGTAAGCAACTTACATTATATATGATTAACATTAAAAAAAAAAAAAAAAAATCACACTAAATATTCCTGCCCATAAAGGACATTATTTAAACAGCATTTACTTCCAATTTACAGTGATTTTTGTGAAATACTTATATGATATTTTGTTAATATATACATACATTTATTTAGGGTTACCATATGACTCCATGTACAGATGGACAGTTCAGGCTTTTCAACACACACATTCTGGTGAGTGTAGTTATTCTGTGAAAGGTACCGGAGACAGGCAAAACGTACCAGAATGCACTGCAATGTGAAAAGACTGAACTGTCACAAACTGTCCTAGTGTACAAGGAGTCATACAATAACCCTACATGTTATTTAGCATTTGCCATTTATTTCGTTTTTTTTTCACAGGGGGAATAATTGACGAAATCCGTTGCCTGCAGCCTGAAGATCTGGAGGGGACAGACCTTCGCAAAGTCCCCTATGAAATGTTCCAGACCTGCCCCTCTACAAACTACAACTACCCGTTCTCCAACATCCAACACACGGACCCCGAGCCCAAGAGTTCCCACTCTCACACGCACGACCAGCAGGCCGAAGAGAGTGTCCCGGATTGTGACCCGAAACAGCGTCCGCGGCCAGTCAGTCTCCGCCATGCCATCGCTACGGTCGTGATAACTGCTGTGGTCTGTGGAATCGTAAGCCTGATGATGCTGGCTGCTGCTGTGTATGGATGTGCTTACGCAGCGGTTATGGCGAAATATCACAGAGATCGCAAGAAAGTGGACCATTTGGCAGCAACTACTGAGCAGGGGTGCCCAGAGGAAAAGGAACCATTGGATCGGTCTCTTGTATAACTATTGCTTTTTATACTGTATATATTTAAAAAAAAAAAAAAAACACAGCATTTACAGACTGTCAATAACTTCACCTGGTAGTACTTTAGCATTTTATTTTACAGACCGTTCATACCAACTGCATGTAAATACAATTATATATATATATATATATATATATATATATATATATATATATATATATATATATATATATATATATATATATATAGAGAAAGATTAAAAGTTACTATATAAAATGTACCTTTGCTTTTGTTTACATACTAACATAAGGAATGGTAGTATCATGCATAGATCTCCATTGGACAGAAACAATCAATTTGTTCATCGTTTCGTGTCTCTAATGTATGCCACTGTTTAGATTTTCATGCTCTCATTGATGATCCAGCCAGTAGAGAGGTGGAAACAAGGCTCCCATTGCATAGCAGTTTGATCCATTCCTGGTTTTGCTGTAAGTTTAATAAGACACGCCTGTTCACTGTGGCTAATCAAGCACATATTAAGACATCGAATTGGGTGAAACTGCTATGCAATAGGAGTCTTATTTCCATCCCTGCAGTATCTAAATAAATTACCTCAATATAATTTATTAGACGACTAACAAATTATATTGAGGTAATGAAATACGATATTTTCCACAATATCTCGAATCTCACAAACGTAGCTTTGACAGTATATGCAAGATGAAGTACAGTCCACAATATGCTACCAAGATCGTCATGTTTTGACCTTGAGAACAATCTACATTAACCATGGTCAATGAAACAAGTAATAAGCGTGTGTTCAGCTAATTTAAGAAACTTTATAACGAATCTTGTTAAAGGTGACATTTGACATATTGTAATAGCTTTCCATGACTATTCTGTCCCAAACAAAAGCCCTCTGGAATTAAAATGATAGAATAATTAAAGCAGGATTTACAGCAAGCATGCTTTTTTCCTGAGCTAACCCTTGGCACATGGCCTTACATAAACTCAGATCTATTTGTGTGGCTGTTGCCAGAAACAATGTGAAGCCTGACTCGGTGCTCTTCTTCCTAATCTACAGAGCTGAATACATCCACATGTGACCACTCGGTATATTGCCTGAAGCACTGAATACCCTTTAGTCATACAGGAAATTATTTAGCATGGCATTAATGTAATAGAAATCAGTGCTCTTCATTTGCATTGTGCGGGACGCGGTCTTTGATAGCAGAACATCGGTTTTGTTAGAAGTAGATTGCTTCAATGGGTCTGTAATACTGGGAACAATAATGACCTAATGTGAGTGTTATTTGTTCTTTCCAGGACTGCAGCTGGCTGAAGTGTGTGCTTTGGTTCAATGGATTCATCCTACTAGTCAGTAAATGAACCCCAAGACCACTGACTGCCATCGCTTCAGTACAGAGGTCCAGTCAACAGTGCTTTTTTAATGCAGAATTTTCCAAAAATCGAATTGGAACACGGCATAAACTAAACCCCTTTAAAATAATGTTCACTGCTGTCTGTTTGGCCTTTTCACATAGCTATGAATATTGGATGAACAGTAAGAGTCATTGAAATCCCACACAACACAGGCAGAAAGACTGCATTATTCTTTATCTCATTCATTAGCTGGCAAATGCATGCACCAGGACTGAATTTGCATAACATGCTAGTCTTACTGGGGATTATCAGCAAGGATGAAATTGTCTAGGTGAGATAGCAATCGCTGAAAACTGCACGAGCAACAAGCTAATGAACCAGAGCTGTCTAGACCAAACTGCAGAGTTACATTTTAATAGTGAGCGAAAAGGTTCCAAGCAGAATTCTCCCACCCTACCCCACCGCGAGCACCATTTGTGTTTAAGGAGGCCAAAAATAGAGAGCATAGAAGAGTGTGTCCTAAAGAAATGAAATCACATTTGCATTGATGCCACTTTGTGACTTTCCAGCCTTAAACACAGGTTCTATACACTGAACTTCCTTACAGGCAAGCACAACACAGTATATACTACAACTACCTGCAAGTCTTACCTGCAACAATGGGAGATTTCCTGTCATCTGACAGCTGTATGGCAGTACTGGCTAACACCACACTTTTATTTTCTGTTCCGAGAAAAACAAACAAATAAATAAATAAATAAATAACTCACAAAATGTACTATATAACAAACAAAAAAAAATATGTGATCATAATTTTTTTAAAGTGTTTAAATATAAAATATATCCAACAGGGCAATAGGTTAATAGTAAGCTAAAAAGACCCAAAATAAGGACTTGCACAATAAACAGTTTTTTTTTTGCTTGTTTTTGTATTGTTTTTTATTATAATATTGTATTATTTAGTATCAATTCAGTTTATTAGTCTATTGTACAAGGAACAGCTAAGGCTGTACTCTTGCTGTGTCTTTGAAACAGACACCAATACCTGTATAATAGCCTTCTGAACAAGTGGCGTGGTGTGTGCTAAACACTATACAAGGTCCAAATGAACAAGTGGCGTGGTGTGTGCTAAACACCATACAAGGTCCAAATGTCTGTTTTACTTTTTAATCTCTCCATTTTAAAAATGTATTAATATTAACATAATTAGAGGATAGTGTTTTGTTAACAGTGTATGGCATGCAGCTACTGTATGTGTGTGCAATATCTATGAATTGCTTGCAGTGAGAGAAAGTGTCCAGTGCTATTAGAGACTTCTGTCTGATATGTTAGACAAGGTAAATCATACTTAAAAACTTTATCTGAAACGAATAACGTCTCGTAACGTCTGTGAGACGTCACTGTTGTCGTCCACACACCAAGCAATCCTATCAAGTTTACGAGCGCTGATTTACAAGAAAGAGCTACCGTATATCATTTATTCTGCAGGATTGAACCGTGGCACAGGAAAATGCAAGAATCGCTTAACAGCTTTACTGCTAGTTGCTTTATGATACATTATATGACATCTGTATATACACAGACGTAGAGTAAATGTTGAGCCAAAAACATTGCTGAAGGACCTCACGGTTTGTAATGAATAATCCCATGGCTGAGCTCTTCAAGAATGTGGTTCACTTACAAGACAGCAGAGCGAGCTTGCGCTGTACACACAGTGAGCAACGTTTCCTTGCCAACTCCCTCCAGCAACCATGAAATGAAAATGCAAAAATACTCATTTTGCTTCAGCATGTAAAAACATGTAGGAACCAGTTGCTCATTTCTCTTTAAGGAGTTCTCCACCAACTGGCACCCAAGGCAGGGGATCAATCCAGCCAGACTGTGACTGACACATTTCTGGGTCTACTGGGCCAGAAAAAGGATTGGGTTTCACGCCTCACAATTAAGTGGATTGGTGAATGAATCTAAAGAAGCAGACAGGCATGCATCTTAGGGGCCAGATAAATAGGTATATATATATATATGTCACTCTACCTTTTGATGCATACAATATATTGTGAGGGCCATTGTCAAATACCTAGCAGAAGTAAGCACTAAGCCCACAATCCTCCCTTCAGCAGGAGTGGTAACCTGTGTGAGTAGAACGATTGCATGTGTTGCGTGTACAACAGAAGCCTACAAATATAGAATGCAGACGACACCCCCAGCAAGCAGCAGGGAACATCATTGTGACACCAGTGGGGAATTTAAGACATTTAAAAAGAGGATAACAAAATGACCTGAGCTGAATGGGAGAGAATAGACAAAGGTTCCTGGGATCTGTTCCGCAGCTCTCTTGTACCACAGTGGAAAGTGATCCGCATTGAATACACCCTCCTTATCTTCAGCTGTCAGGAAGTCTCTTGAAACACAAAAATCCAGAGTGATACAAACAGATACGCTGCTGTGCCCCAATACAAACCCACCTGCAGTTACCCACCTACCTACCTACCAAAACTACCCTCACTATGGCCCCATTATGGTCCCCATGCCTTTTGGAGTTTATGTTCCAGTGCAAGAAAACTTTCAATTTTCTCAGGTTTGGTCAAGTCATTTAAATGCAATAGTTGTATAACATGCGCACTTGGTAACAGACGATACAGGTAGAACACTTCATACTGGGGCTACAGTATTGTACTTACTGGTTTGTGAGCTGCTCCGGGACTACAAAGAGGTTTATTCGGGAGAGGCCAGTGCGCGTTCCTAAGAATGCTATCTCGACACCCTTGTCTGAATTTCTGAAAGAAAATATACAGAATGCATTCTGGTCAGCAGTAGTAATACATAACAATGCTGTTTATTAATTTAAAAAAAATTAAAAATAAAAAAAACAAGAGAAGAATAAAATGACAGAGACCATCTGAAATACACCTTTTAAAGAAAACTAGAAACAAATGGACACATAGAACACACAACCATACTGCATATAGCATATCACAAAATATAGCCATGTGAAAAACCTTAGCATATCAAAAATATACCATATACACTATATATATAATATATATATATATATAATATATATATATATATATCGTAATATATAAGTTTTTTAGTATACGTCATACCGTATAAAAAAAACAAACACACACATAACACTTATATATTGTATTATATATATATATATATATATATATATATATATATATATATATATATATATATATATATATTTAATAAATTTACGAATGACCGCTGTGCATTTTAGTACTAGATGAATTTAGTGTACCGGTATATCTCATTCATGGTTCTAGTTCTAGATAGAAAATGAGGAGGAGAATAAAGAAACAGATTTAACACACAGATTAAGATAACCCATCTTACTCCGATTTGTTTAAAGCAAGGCTGGTCCAGTAAGCTTCCAGAGGTGCTGTCACCACAGCATCAAACAGCACTTCTTGGATTAACTCTTTGTCACCTGGGAAACAAGAGTTAAAACGCTGCACTGATTATATAATTCAGAGGAATCCTAAATATAAAATTCAGCATTTTTCCGATTTTTTATTTATTTTTTTAACAGTGGATTAAAGTAAAACAGAACAATCTGAGTTAAATTTTTTATTATTATTTTTTCAAGCCGAGATCAGCATTAATTGTAAGTATACTTAAATGTAATGTCTGCTGCTGAGCCTCAAATAACAGCTATAAAGACGTTTTGCCTTTTCAATGCCTCACACTGTGTAAGTCTTGGAGGTTCCAGAACACATTCTGTAATTGTCTGTTCTGCCCTCTAGTGGACACCAACACACTCTGCATCCCTGACTGTTTAATACCTCTGCGGCTTGCTAAGCACATTCTGTACCCAATGGGGTTGGCATCCATTTTGTTTCTCATTTTAATGCTTGCATGCTGCATGTTAATGCTTAATTAAGAAAACAGGGACTTGTTACTTTTATAAGTAGAACTAGTACGAGTGTGAAACTTGCTAAAGTGCTGAATGCAGATGAAAAGCACTAGTCTAGGCTACCTTAGCTCTGTGCATCACAGCCAGTAATATAACTGCAGCTTTCTTACACTGTAACAATGGCTCTTTCCCAGTGAGGTAGAGTTTAATAGCTTCAATCTGGGAGAGGTACCGATGCTCCGGGTGAAGATCTGTGTTGCAGTAAGTCCTGTCGATAGGACAGTACATGTTATGATTCTGAATAGAACGCAAGCACTGACATTTTTTATTTATTTTTTACTGCGTACAACACATAAAGCTTCAGCAGAGGGCAGGAAAACAACCAGAAAACATTAAGGTTTAAACAGAATGAAATGCCACCTAGCATGTCATTATTACCATTCGTCTGCCAAGGCCACATCTGGATGCTCGAGGTCATGCAGCCCTGCAAGAGGAATTCACATTGTGATTAGACAATGGGGTCTGGAACAGCTTGTCAGACATTAAACCCTCATGTGCTCCTAGGCCAGTGGCATTTCCTCTGTCTATATGTATATACTGTATTGTTCTTTTCATTTTGAATTGCCATGATTTTATTTTTTGTTAACTATATATATATATACGCCATACCGATTTCAAAAACAGTTTTTATTATTCTTTACTACACTTTTATATCCCCTCCCCCCTCCAATGTTATACTGCAGTAAAATTTAATAAGGGGTCACGCAATTATATTTTGCTGAGAATCAATACATGATCCTCCTGCTCTGTGTCTTTCCAGTTAATAGACTCGTTTGTGTATTGTCCAGCCTTCTCACCTTCTTCCACGGTGACATTTCCTCTGAATGAGTACTGCCCGTGGCCCCGAGATAAAGCCACTCCTAGACTGTGCAACACAGAAAAGATTAAACTTGTTATTGTTCACCTGTGATGTGAATGGGGGTTTTATACAGCACATGACCGGATATTGTAACTGCGCTAGTATTGTTAAAACAGTAGTTCAGTATTGCTTAATTCCTCATGTTCTTCATTTCTCTACTCTAATTCTGCGCAAATAAAAATCACCCTTGTGCCAGATGCACCATCAAACAACATGCAATGTTATCAAACTGAATAGAATATACAGTAAATGGCTTCTGATTGTCTTACATCCATGCATAGCACTGAATTTATTTTAAATCAATTTTCACTCAGGCAAGAAAAGGTCAAGTTGTGCAATGTTAAGTGACAGTGGATAAGGAATGAGTAAAAACAAACCAATAATGATAATAATAATAATAATAATAATAATAATAATAATAATAATAATAATAATAATAATAATAATAAAACACTAAGACGATAACCCCCAGAGGGCTATAGCCTAGAATTAACAAAAAGTGAAAAGGACAAAGCACAGAACTAGACAATAACATATGTAACCATACCTGAATGGAGTGCCCTTGATATCTGTATAGTAGTAATCATTGGTCATTACCAGGACTCGTTTCTAAACCAGACAAAGGAAACATTCCATGTGTACCTTCCTTAATAACGCAGTAACAATATTACAAGGAATGCTTCAATAGATGCATCTACGAAAGGCTGCATTGTATGTTTCCTTTCTTTTTAAGAGTAAAACAGTGCTCTGTCATTGAGACACAAGGCTGGAAATGGATAGTTTGAACTAAAATGATAATGGCACCTATTGCTACTTTACAAATCTATAGTATTTCTGTAATGTACACAATTCTAAGTTCCGCCTCTCATCTCTCATACATGTGTGTTTGCTTTGTCCAGTGCTTGCACATTTTGGGACTGTTCTTCCTTTCTAACCCTAACCCTAACCATGGAACTCTGTGCATGCGTTGGATCCTTTCCAAACCCTGCCTACACAATCACACTACTGCTGTTATCAATACGGAAATCAACAGAGTTATGATTAGGTTCAACTTCAAGACATCATATTTGCATGTTTGTTTGTTTATTTATTTATTTTAAACAGACCATTTCTACTCTAAATCAAATAATATGTAAATTATAACTATTTATATGCTTCAGAGATACACGACTGGCTAAAAATGTAGTACTTAACAGAAGCTAATAAATAACTCTGGTAAGTGAAAAACTTGAAACATGCTAGCTAATTTGTCAGAATTACTCATTAGTACATAGGAATCTTAACTGAATCAGTATCCTGAACAGTGTATGGGTTCTTTAAAAGAAATAAACAGATACCTGCTATGGTTTCTGCGAATTACATTTTCCTTGGAAACTAATGCAGTGACAGATCAGTCGCCCTTTTACAGTAATTACTATTACAGGCAACCAAGTTAGCAGCAGGGAAAAAAAAAGTCTTCTCATCATGAAGGTCTCAGTTTTTTGTTGTAACGCTGAAATTATTTTCCGTCAGTGCTTCCCCATGTCTGCCTCTATTTTTTATTTTTTTTTGTTAGCTTGTTTATTATTAATGACACCTGCTCACAGCCCGGGCCTTCGTGTCAGCTTGTCAGTTCAAGCTTGCCTTTGTGATTGATGTTCTGTACAGTTTCTTCAATGTGTTTGAGAGAGATAAGGATGGCCCCATTTCTCTCTGCTCTCTTTCCTGCTCTCCTGCACCTCCCTGCTGTTACCCAGGGTCTGCCTGTACTTGTGTTGTTCCACTTTAATTGCAACATTTTATACATTAACATACTTCCCTCAGTTTGATAAAAAGCTTATGAATAAAGGTAGATGTTGATAACCGTGTATGTTTTGTCTTTGAAATGTTTAATAATGTATTCCTTATTTTTTATTTCCTTCTTCTGCATCCCAGAACCGCTAACAATGTATTTCCATGAATGATCTTGTTACCTCTATTTTATTTCCATTTCATTCTTCCAAAATGAAACTGTTTTGTGCATATTTCTAACAGCTTCCTAACACGTCACCTTACCCCTTTGTCCACGGTCTTCTTAACCTCCATGTCGAACGTGCCAGTTACCCTGTTCACCATTGCATTGCGGAGCTACAACAGAATGTGTACAGTACATTATCTTAGGAAACATTATTTCATTGGAAATGGCTAAGCAATTTGTCAGTTGCTGGCTTGCTATATTAATTGTATAGTATTTATATATCTTTGTGTGTAGTGAGCTTTGTATGACTGGTTTAAAATATTGCCCTGTCCTCCCTCACAGTCACTGGTGAAAAAAAGCAAGGAATAATGTTTACAGAGCATCTTTGGAAGTGCCTCAGTAGACTCGTTTTCTACAGCTTGAATCCACGTTCTACAAACAGAGCCTCACCTGTCAGAGTGTGTGTCTGTATCATGGCAAACACTGCAGTAGTTATGTGCATTGCCAGTTTAATATTCTATTTTTAATGACACAAAAGATACAGATAAAGGACACATATGCTAGGATATTAAAAACAGGGAAGAAACTAAATATTGCAAATATTTCAATGGTATATTGTATTCTTAAAGGTTTTAATTGCCAGAATGTCAGTGAAATTGAATGCACTTACAGTGTACTGTATGTGATATCAAAAGCCTGTACATAATTACTGTATACATTAATCATAATTAACAGGAGCAGCAACAACACTATTAATAATAACAACAATAATAATCTTACAAAATCATCTTTATCTTCCCATTCAACTTCCGAGAGGTCAACACTGCTATAGTTGGGTTTTCTCCTCTTTTTCCCTGTTTCATACTGTAATCAGAAAATAAGTTACAAGACAAGCATGCACATTGGGCAGTAATGGCTCAGCAGTGCATTTTATAATACACCTTTATAATTCTTTATGGATTCTATGTGAAGCAATAGATGGATCACAGTTGCAGTGTTGTACTTCAGTTCCACAGAATTGTGCATTATCAAAGTCTGCACTCTAGTGGAAATTACAGGCAAGGCACACACCAGATGTTATCAGTAGAGCCAAGACCTTAAATCAAATCGATTTAAAACCATTTAAAACCAAATTAAACAAAGCTGAATTTTACATACAGCTGTTCCACACTGGAGGTTAAAATATAACTGGAATGTATATTTTTTTTACATTTTTTATATTCAATAACGCTAAAAAATAAACCCACTTTTCTGGCTATTTTTCTGTTTAATGTTTAGTCCCATACCCTGCCTAACGAATCAGCTTTGTGGGTTGTAACGGACTGTCATAGAGACTTGACATTTTCTATTAAAACTTTAAAATTAATACTTTAAAGCAGCAGCAGTTCCATTTCCATGTGGGTAATGAACCCAGGAGACAGTGAACTTGTTAAATAGTGTGTGCCATTCCTATCTATTCAGATCAGACCTTTCAGTGGGTTTCATGTGCACTTTTAGGGAATTTGTTCCTTTTCAATATGGCAAGAGGCAAGGCATTGCGATAATCTCCAATACATCCAAATGCACTTTAGTCTTTCTGTACTCTTTAAAATATATATATATTATATATATACTATATATATAATATATATATATCTTATATATATATATATATATATATATATATTATAAGGAAATGTTATCATTTTAATGTATTCAAACAACAACAACAAAAAAGCACCCTGTGTAATATTGCCCTATATCAGGTGTCTTATTAAAGGTGAACTGGAAAGGTCTTGGGCTCAGAACCCCAGATCTAGCTTTGGGCTGTGCACTGTTACCAGGCAAGCCAAGCAGAGGTAATCAATGCCCCTCAGCAGTATTAACAGACTCGATCACACCTGTGGGTCTCACCCAACTCCACCAGCTTGCTTTCAGGGATACAAAGTGGCAGGGAGATGTGTCTTTCACAGCTATGGAAAGCAAAGTGCTGCTGGAGCTCCTAGCTGTGCAATCCCCTCTTCATTTTCCATCTCCCTGACACATTAACCAAGAGGAGGCTGGGGGCCTATTGTCATCCTTTAAATGGCTGCTTGATTTTGTTTTTGGCATTGAAGAAGTACAACGCTGGACTATTAAACCTCCCTCCATATTATATTGATTGTACAATAATACCAGCAAGCAGAAATGTCAACTATATTTAACCCCGATAAGATTTTACATCTTGAACTTTTGAAAACCATTCTTCCCTTAAACTGTGCTACGTTCTCCTATGCTAAGGCTGTATTCTTTACCTTGTTGTTTCCATTAACTAATACTGGTACACATTATAGACTATAATGACTGCCAGCTATTTGCCTCTATCCAAGCAATTAAGATAATGGAAATAACAACATATCTTCCAAAATGCAATTATTTATTTCGAATGCACTGCAGGAATAATTACTCGCTTGTTCGATCGTAAAGTCTTTCCAGAAGTTCAAGTTATAAACTATATATATATATATATATATATATATATATATATATATATATATATATATATATATATATATATATATATATATATATAGAGAGAGAGAGAGAGAGAGAGAGAGAGAGAGAGAGAGAGAGAGAGAGAGAGAGAGAGAGAGAGAGAGAGAGAGAGAGGGAGAGAGAGAGAGAGGAGAATATTTGATTGCAAAAATACACTGAATTTACACAATATTTATTTAATAATGTACTGTATACATTGTTTTATGGGTAGCTGGCTCTAAATAAAATACTGTATTATACAGAACACACACACATATATATTTCATCAACGTTGTACATATCCTAACGAATATCCAGTTCAATACAGCAGACCCCCTCAAGGGAAGGTAAAATGTAAAATCGTTCTTTCTATATGATCAACAGACAAAAGCAGGCATACGCTGTAGTTATAGGTGAAGAGATCATGTATTAAACAGTTTAGAAATTTCTACTACTACTACTAATAATAATAATAATAATAATAATAATAATAATAATAATAATAATATAGGTTCTTATATGAATCCTGAAATGCTTCAGCCCACAGCCACGTATTCTAGCAACACATAGACCCAAAAGGCTTATGTTATAACTAACAAAAACATTTTTAAATGACTCTTTTAAATGTAAAAGCGGTTAGCCTAACTACCCTCAAACCTTTCACTATCTTTTAAATATATGTAATTTAGGAGCCCTAATTAGATAGCAATTCAATGCTCCCACTCAGAAGAATGTGGTTGCTCTTTATACTTAAAAAAAAAAAAAAAAAAAAACTACAATAGGTTTAATCACTGGCATTCAAGAGACTGAATTCTTCATTTATTCAAATTAACCACGAAAGTTCAGAATGTTCAGTACATTTAAATCCCACCCACCCAGCTGCAGAAATGACGGAACTCTGGCTATTGCAAGGGGAACTGCAGCTTATCTGAGCATTGTGATATGAGCTTGGCTGCACATTGAAGGTTTGCTTGAAGAGTATCTTCAGACTGAACGTTCTTATGTTCTGTCCCCCTTACCTTTGTATGATGTTAGCAATCATTCTGGGTTGTTATTGCAATTACTGAGTTTCTATTGTTTGATGAAACAATGTTGAGGTGCTTTGGCAAGGAGTCTAGGAGCAGCTCTTCAGTTCTTTGAAAGTTTGGGGAAATCCTTTGGAGAATACTGGTGATTTACTGTATTACAGTAGTGTGGCAAATGTATTACACACCCTGACGCTAAATACAAATCGGCCGTTTCAAAATGGGAGAAAAACGGGGAAAAAACCCTCACTAATTCCTCCAACATTTTTCACACAAGTAACTACTGACGATTACTGACCAAAAACTTGAAATTCTCACACCCAGATGTTTTCATGCAGGTCGGTATATAAAGGTTATCAATAAGAAATCTTGAGGTGTTCTAATATATGTGCACACTACTGCAAAGGATGACACAGAAGGACTACTACAGCGTGTGTCATGATTCTATGCACACCATGTAATTAATTCATGTTAAGCCCACTGTAAATGTTTGGTAAAGGTTCAGTGCTGTCCTGGATGTTCTGATTGAGTGATGTAAGGTGTGATTACATGATCCAACTCATCGGTATATGTTTATTAAAAAATAACATTTTGATTACCAGAGGGCGGAGTTCTGGATGAGTCAGAATATATCCGTTGTTTGTGATTGCAAAGGCATACCCGTGAATGCCTAGCTGTAATTGTGGAAAGTAAAAAACAACAGCATAGATAGGATTAATTTGGAGCATTTTAAAATAAAGCTGTGTGCAATCAAACTCTTTATAATTTATAGCTTCAATGTTGACATTCATAGCCATCATCAACACACAGCGGCTCATTTAAATGAATGCAAACCTGTGGCCCATGGCATTTCTTTCAGACGAAGCTCTGTCATTTCTAGAAGTTCAGTACTGCAAATAACACATTCTCAAATGTCAAATGCACATTTCAGAGTTATGGTTCTATTTGTTTATTAAAAATTATATTTAATAAATAATTGATCACTTATATGAGGAGTAGGTTAGCCTCTGAATAGAACAAAAAAAAAATTAGACTAAAAACAAAAGATTATGAGCCTCTAATTGCATTGTTCACTCCCGGGCCACTAACAACAATGCATCTTATTTGTGTAATAGAGTTGTTATAGCATTGATAGGCAGTGGTCCTCTACATGCTGGCTTGCCTTGTACTTTGGGATCGTCTTCAGAAGTTCTTGAACTGGAACATCTGTCCCCACTACACCCAGAAGAATACCTTTATTGCGCTGTAAAGAAAGACACGATTTGTCGATTTAGCACAATTTTTTGTAGACATTATTGTGAAACCGCTATTGTTATTTTTGCAAATGAAAAAAAAAAAAAGCTCTGTACTGTCTCCCCATTCTACTGTTAACCAAAAGGGTTGCTTAGATTCCAGTACAGGGTACTTAGTCCTCATTTGCAGCTTATGATCTAAGAATAGTAATGCCCTGGACCTGAACTGCAAACAAACATTGAAGTAAAAAGAACAAAACACACCACAGCGTTAGTCTAAAGACAAATTTCAGGAAACTTTTCAAGTAACCAGTAGGTGGCATTTTCAAACACTTTTCCTCATGAATGTAGATTAAGTGACTTTCTATTATGTTCAATGTTGTATTTAAAATATTTTTGCCAGTAATAAATGTGAAGGCAACACATTCATTTTAAAGGCATTGGTTAGCACTCCTTTAAACTTTTCCAATTAAACATGTCATTCTGGTACAGAATGATTCAACAGTCTGACAATCCCATTAAACTAATACCAATATATGCAATTAAATATACTTACAGTCTCGTTTTTTGTGCTAAATACAGGCATGGCAACAGTAGTCATCAGCACTGGTCCCAGATTACCAAACTACATCATAAAAAAAAAATAACAATTAAATCCTTTGTTCACCAGACAGATACAATCCTTAC
Source organism: Polyodon spathula (assembly GCF_017654505.1). Lineage (NCBI taxonomy): Eukaryota > Metazoa > Chordata > Actinopteri > Acipenseriformes > Polyodontidae > Polyodon > Polyodon spathula. Next base: position 36,119,941 of record NC_054549.1, on the reverse strand, counting down.
TTACTGTAGATGCTTCAGCCTATGCCACACCCTGGCTGGCTGATTTCACAGCAAGCACAAGACACAATGACATCTTTGCCAGGGTTGTTATAGGTGTGAAGCACAATTCACAAACTCATCCATGTGTTTTATTACAGCAGCAATCAGGATGTCTGGAGCAATTCCAGGAAAACCGCTTCCCAGCTCTTGTTATTCTTAAGAACATAAGAACATAAGAACATAAGAACGTTTACAAACAAAAGGAGGCCATTTGGCCCATCTTGCTCGTTTGGTTGTTAGTAGCTTATTGATCCCAGAATCTCATCAAGCAGCTTCTTGAAGGATCCCAGGGTGTCAGCTTCAACAACATTATTGGGGAGTTGATTCCAGACCCTCACAATTCTCTGTGTAAAAAAGTGCAATGCAAATCTTAATATTGCAAGCATGCTGTGGTAAACAAGCGGGACCAAAAACATTGTTTTCTGTTTTAAGTATTTCATAACAGATCCACTGATGAGATTATTTTCATTTTCAACTCCTAGACCATTGGATAACATTTTACATACAGCATCTCTAATTACTTTTTTTATTACACAGTAGTTACTTAGTAAATGCATGTGTATGTGCACATAATTAGTGTTATGATGCATAGTAACAATGTACCTAATGTGTAATGCTTTTTGCATGATATGCAAGTGCTCAATGGTATCAGAAAGGGGTTAGGATTGGATTTAGAATTGGGTTAGCGATCAGTGGAGGCTCGTCATTAGAGGCTATGGAGGCTAAGCCAGCATGAAATCTTGTAAAAGTAAGAAAGCTTCTCTTAAGTCATGCTTTCCAAGGTCTACCGTATTGCTATTGGCTAACATGTAGCCTCAAAATGGGTGGGGTTATGTGTGTATTCCACCTGCAATCACCCTCTGTCTGTCAGGTTTTAATGTATTTGTATTGGCTGCGAGTTTGAGGCTAGCCTCTGCCACTCATAAATAGATTTAATTTTGACGTCTGTTGCCAGGCAGGTTATGGGTCACGTGTGGCTAGTCATTTCAGTTTCAATTTCCATACAGTACATTGTCGATTTTTCTCATTCATACGCCATTTTCCTCACTTTCAACTGATGAAAAAAAAAAAAAAGGTCTTCCAAAGCCTGAATTTGACCTTCTTCAACAGGGAGAACCAAAACAAAATGGCCTTTTTAATTGCTCACAATACGACAATCCAAAATGGCCTTTTTAATTGCTCACAATACGACAATCCAAAATGGCCTTTTTAATTGCTCACAATACGACAATCCAAAATGATTGACGACGAGTTCTCGCTGTATGGTTTTTTTTTCAAACTGGCTCTTCAGTTTCCCAGTGGATTTATATGGATTTCTAAGTTAAAGCTTTGTGAATAGGGCCCCCTCAAAAAATGTATAAAAGGAAATTATTAAATAGAGGTAAATTATCATTATAGATGGCAGGATAACCACCAGGCTTTTCAGAATGCCAGTGAAATATGTGCTATTCATTTATGGTTGCAATTATTTCAAATTTACAAGCTTAAATACGATAATCATAGGCTAATAGCATTCAGATGGTATATTTTTTATATTCCAGTTGAAGTTCAGATTTGCGGTCATTATTCTGAAGTGTTGTCATTTGTCTTAATCCTTAAAACGTGATTTAAGCACATTCTGTAACCTCTTGTGTCTAAACTAGCAATAATTAAAAATGCACCAGACATTTGGATTAAATAACTCCATGGAGACGTATGTATGGAAATGTAAACACGTCCACTACAATTGAATTGAATGCATTTTTAAATTTTGTAAGCAAAATAAATGAGTCTATTAACTGGTTTCTATTCTCTGGGTAGAAAGAAAGGAAGCAGCTTAAATGAACACAGGCTACTTGAGCTATCAGCCATCACTTTCCTCTGTGCTTCATATCTGTTGCTAATGATATCATTAGCATTGTTTAATACGAGGCATTCATCTTTCTGCTCAAATAGTCGTTCATAGCAGGCCAGGCATCTAGATTTTTTATTCTAATGACTAGAAAATAAAAAAATAAAAACTTTAATGGATGTTTTCTTGATGTGCCATTTTATTCTAGCCTTCATTAGCAATAACCGAATGTGAAACGATTGATACAAATTTAAGCTTTTAATGATCATTACTGAATTCAAACAGCGTACTACATAGAGCCAGCTTTATGTCTGAAGTTTGCAGATACACAAGAGGATAACCCTAATTCTGCTATCAGGTCAGTTTTCTACTGTCACATCGTTAGCTGTTAATATAGTAATTCAGTGGTGACAATTCTTCATTTATTATCCAATTCAATAATTCCTTCTCTGTGGCTAATTGAATATTGGACAGTCTGTTTACTACGCGATGGCTCTTCAGCAGACCCTCCTCTGTGTTTCTGTTAAAGTTATCAGTCACTGTTAAAAAGGTGTCTTATTCTGCAGAGGGGTGATTAGATTATAAAAGGCACATTCAAGTTCAGAAAGGGGAAAGTTAACCCACAGTGAATGCAGTTGTTTATTTGTCAACTCTTTTCACTTTTTTGGCCCTGAGCGGAATGTGGCTGGGTCTTCACTGCCCATCAAGTATTCAATCAAGACCCAGCCACATTCCGCACACGGATTCTGCCAGGAATGGAATAAACCCCATCCCTGCCAAACCTAGATTCAAAACACTCAAACTTTATAAAAACCCAACACAAAAACCACACACTATTTACACAGCAGGCTATTGCCCTGCCACAGGCCAATTTTAAGTGTTTTCTTCAGTCTTTAATTAAAGTAACTCCTGTTTTGTTTAAAGACATTTTTGCGGAGTTGAGAGGCTCGAAAGCTTTTTGTTTTCACTGCTTCTAAATCCATTAACACCGATTCGAACGACTTTTATTCCTGCAGAGTAACTAAAGAGAATACATGAAGACACTAGTGGTCCTATAAGATTCAGTTGCTTACAAACAAAGAATATCTGATGAGTGTGCAAATGTAAGCCCTCCATCCATAGAGCAGATAACACACAACACATTATTCAATTCAAGAATGGACAACACTCAGACCACACAAGCAAAAAAAAAAAAGAGACATCAGAGCAAAGCTACATATTTCTGACTGGTGGTTAAATATACTCACGGCAGTTGACTGCAGGGACATTCATATGGAATCCATCTTCCATTTTGCATAATTTAAAAAGGCAAGCAAGATTTTTTTTTTTTTTTTTTTTTTTTACAGTTTATTATCATAAACAACTACAATTGGCACCTTATCTGTTCCAGATAATGCCCAAATATAAATGGCACAATCTGTGGAAATAATATAATTTAGTGTGTGTGTGTGTTAAACAGAATAATACGTACAGTCAAAATATGGCATGTTCTAAGTGTCTGGTTCTATTTTAATTTTGAGAAGTTTGTAGAGATTTTAATAAGTTTCGCGAAAATTTTTGGTAGTAACCATATATTATTATATATATATATATATATATTCAATATATATCTATATATATTAATATATATATATATATATATATATATATATTATATAATATATAAACTTATATATTACAATAATTTAACTACTTTCTTTACAACACCTTCATTTTAACAACACAGTACTGTACAAATGTTTTTTTTTTTATGAAACGTGTGATTTTGAATTGTTATACAGTACTTAATGGTCATCACACTAAAAGCATTGTCAGCAGTCAAAATACTTGTGTTTCCTTATAACATTACGGATCAGAAAATAAATCTCACTGGGGTCTTCTGTACTTATGGAGGGCAATCGCAATGGCTACAACCAGATATTAATCCTTTCATGGAGACCTCATATGGGGATAGATGAAAAAAAAAAACCCTCTCTTCAAGTCTTTAAAAGGGGACATTTGGAAGATACAAATGCTTGATGACCTAATATGAGGATTTTCATTTTTTCCCTCTATATAAAGCAAGGGAATTATTTTTATTTTACATTTTCAATTAAGCAAGGACTATGTGACCTTGAAAAACCACTGAACCCCATTCATGTCTGAACAGCTACCTCTGCAAACCAGTCCTGTGCCTTTCAGTCAGGAAACAAAACAGGGCTCAGTGATTTCATTGTTTCCTCTGTTTCCTCCATCGCAATACGTTGGCCGAATAGCCTTTCACAGCCTTTGGCACAGCCAAGACCAGGCAGCTGGGAGCTCATGATAAGAGAGACCGCTCAGGGCAAAACCTGCAGTGAGGTGAATAGGGGTGGTTGAAACCAAAATAGATGACAAATGGGGGAGTGTCAGATAAGAATAAACAGTAGGTGTTGTTCGATTGGCTGATCACCAATCCAAATGCATTTCACTCGTAACGCGTAACTGAATTTGAATGGAGGCATACCATAGATAAAAGTGACTGGTGTATTAACCCCCTGCATCATCAAGCCCTCTGACCATATGGTTTAATAATCCTGTGGTTGTTAGAAAATGTTAAGAAAATGACAGAAAGCAGAATGATTAAACTGTGGACCCATTTAGTGATATACTGCATTGGGTAGACTTGCAGAATCCTGATTTAGAAGAGGGAACGTCATGGCAACCTTGCGATGTTTACACCCCCATCCCCACCTCCCCCCAATGGCAATTAATTCAGCACTTCAACAGACCAAAAGTAAATGGAGCAGAGAATGATGAATTATAGTCTTTAGTGACTGAAACACGGAAGCGTACAGTTTAAAAAGGACAAAAGTCTACTTACTGAGATTCAAGGATAACAGAAGGAACAAGTAAATGGGACGGAACGTACGATACACCAACACAGAGTAATCACTGAAGCCACATCTCCACCATGAAACCAGTGTGTAAAACTCAATCTCAGGTCGTTTCAATATCAAACCGAGGCTGCAGCCCGTTCCATCTGCAAACTAGCAATCCAATCTGCAACCGGACATTGCACACAAGTCAAAGACCACCTAGATGTTCAGCGTCACATTTTGTTTTTATAATTGCCATTTGTAAATTAATTCACGGCTCTGCAATGTATAATATATTCACAGCTTTTGTATTTTCTGCAGTCAGAAACTTCCACCCCCATCGAGATTGCAATCCAAACTACGGTGACAGAGTCCCAACTGAAATCCATTTTTAACCTCCATCTGCTGAGGATGGAAGTTATTTGAAATCACTGTCACGTCATTCCCAGTGGCATTTAACATTTAGGCCCTTTAGAAGACAATATCCGTTAAGTATTTTGCATTACAAAAGAAAAAGAAAAAAAAAAACACATTACACTGTTTCAAAATAAGAGAAATATCCAGTGTATGACAACCACATTTTGTCTTTCCATTTCCCTTAATTTGCACAAATAATTTCCATAAAGACATTACATTTTTCTTATTCAGTGGACATCATCATTTGTGTTAACTACAGTATTTGCATTTTGCTCAGTTGAATCGTAAAGGTGAAGGAAGGACAGCTTTTCTTGTTTTGAAATCAACACATTAATGCACAGATTTATTTAATACATGCTGATAAATACTTCTTAAAAGGCAGTTCAGAGTATGAGTGGCAGCTCCCCCTCTGGGACCTGTGCTAGTGCTGTTAGTGCAAAGCAAGAGGTAAGAAAATAGTTTTTGTTTCTTTTTACCTTATTTAACACTCATTTAACTTCAGCATAAAGAACGTTTCTGTTGGTCGAAGTTCTCCGGCTTTTAAAACCTTGACACAATGACACTAAAGCATGAGGAAAGACTGGTAGCCAGCAGTGACCCAGATAAGCATGGCAACAAAACAGAAGGATCACTCCGCGTGTAAAGCTGTGATGAATGGGGATGCCACTGTTTGATGCAAACCATACTCCATTGACAACGTACAATGTTAAACGTGAACTGTCTTTACAAAGCTTCACTGCCATTCAAAGCAAAACAGAGAAACAGCTAATTACAGGATGAAAAGTGGAAGTGCAGTTGATGTTTGGTAATACTGCCTGGCTATACACTCCACATTTTCAAACCATTTTTTGACATACATGAATATGAATACACGATGGAGTAAGATTTGAATCAAAAGTTTACCTGCTGGGCCTGAGGGAGCTAAAGAAAAGGATTACAAACAAGGAGAAGAAGAATTATCAACCAAATTTCAAACCACACTGAAAATCTGGAAGCTAATGATGTTCTACTGTATTACGGTAAACTGCTGTTGAAGGTTTTTTTTGTATTTTTTTTGTATTTTAATAGCATATATGGAACCAAAGGAAAAATGTTTCAAGCAGATATATACAATACCGGCACAAATTATGGCAACAACAAATTATTAAAATCCTTAGCATATTTTAAAAGAGGAGACAATTATCTATTCAGGGATAGCAAGATATCACCATGTAACAATTTATTTAGAAGTGAGTAGTTTTTCGATATTTACGATTATACTGTAAATACAGTATAATCGTAAATCTTTTAAAAAACTACTCACTTCTAAATCTTTTGTAGTCATTTTCGTATAACTTTAGTATAAATACATGTTAATTTGGATTCATATGTTGTTTTTTTCTGACTTTATGTGAACGAAAAGACACACATTTGCCCGTTTTTCCATTGGAAATAGTGACATTTTGAAATATCACTGTCCTGGTCACAAAAGCAAAGTTTGTGGGGAATAATAGCCATTTTCTATACTTTTGAGGCATAAGCAATTAGGGAATAACACTTACTACCCAGGAACAAAAATTGCGTTACATAGTGTATTTAGTGAGCAAGTAGTCCGAGTGAAGTTATCCAGCAACAAACTCCCCATCCCCAGCTGTGCTGCTTCCCTAGCAAAAGGAGAACATTTTGGGGTATCATTCTACTTGTGAGATGCCTTACTTTTTAAAATATTTACCATATTTTTAAAGAGGAGACAATTATCTACTCAGAGATAGCAGGGTAGTTAATAAATAAAGGGTCTGATTGAGGAAGAATGGGCAATGAAATTGCCACCCCTGCTGTAAATCATTTCTTGTTGCCATAATTTTTCCGGTACTGTATGTTATAACAAAAAACCCATTTAGTTTAGGAGTTTCAAATGATTGCAGACTGGTTACACTAAATAAGAATTAGCTAACGCCAATTAATACAATGACTATATATATACACTATACAGCATATACATAAATAATGAACATTGCAGTACTGGTAATTAATAAAGCTAAATTGATGAATGACTAATTACAGCTTCAGTGAGCAATATAACAACATCCATGTAGAATTACTCAAGTTTAACGTGAAACAGCCAAACTAAAGTGACCGATTATGTTATAAATGTCAAAAAAAATAACATCCATTTTTTAAATGCCAATTGGGTACAGCAAATGTGTTAGCCTAGGTTTCTAATGATATTCAACACTTCATGCAAATCTATTCTATTGGCCTTGTACAGCATTGCGTTATTTATTTTATCATTTTGGTACAGTGTATCCCTTCAACTGAATTAAAAATACAATGTAAAAGTAGGCCAACACCTGACATTACAAAATTGCACCATTTAGTGAAACCATGGCAACCACTAGATACCCTTTGGCCTCAAGGCATCATGTGGGATACACACTGTACAACCATCTAAAGATTAGTGTGTTATGAAAATATTTACATCCATTATTATTATTATTATTATTTATTATTATTATTATTATTATTATTATTATTATTAATAATAATAATACAAAGTATTACAAATCAAAACATAATTTGTACTCACTTTTGTAAAAAAAGCAAATGCAGCATTAACAAATTTGCAAATGTATTATTTTGAAAGACAATAAAGAAGTGAGCAATCAGAAAGTTACTTATCTACATATACTTATCTCAAGTAACATGCCAAATTTGTGGAAGAAGCTTTTTTTTTTTTTTTTTTTTTTTTTTTTTTTATATAAACCCGTTACAGAATAACAGGGGCCTCTTGGCCTGCAGCAAACAATGAAAGCTCTTAAATTCTCTTGCGTTGCAGCACATTATAAATGCAGACTTCAAATAAAGTCAGCATGCCTTCACAATGGGAGGGAGCAGGAGTGATACATTGTTCTTATGTAAAAATGTTATTCTTCAAAAAGAAGGGTGGCTTCTTTAAGGTTATATAGTATCACAAGCCTCCTTGGGATGCCTTCAGAACAAGTGATGGTTCGACCGCTCCCAGAAAACAAGGTTTTTGTTATTGGCTAATGCTTTTCAGAGGAAGTAAACAGAAATGACAGGAAATCGATGGAGCCACAGCACGATAGAGACTGTTACGACCTCCCTGTGTTCTCAAAAAGTCCAGTCACAAACAGCACCAACACAGCAGTGCTCCTGGTGTTCCCACACCTTCATCAGTCTCAAGTCATGTTTTTAGATTTTATTTTTCTTCGCAGCCCAGCGTGTGGTTCTCTAAGTAATTGGTCGCATGAGCTCAGCTTCCGCATCTCTGCTCGAAAAAAATCAATTCTTTAAATGTGCCCATAAAAAACGAGGGCAAAGCCACTGCTCAATCCCTATGTCACTTATTTGCACGTTAAATAATGATATGGTACAAGCAACTTAAAGCTATAGTAACACAACGTATTTTCTTGACACATTTTTGAGACCCACTAAATCTAATCCTGTAAGGTCAAAGTTAAGAATGCGGTAGGAAATTATTGGGGGAAGAAAATGTATTAGTTAAATTTATTGCAAATGAAAATTGCTATAAATATCTTGTCAAAAATAAAAAAAGGGGAAGTCTCATAACAATTCTGTTTTTAAATGTATTTAAATACAGAATTTCCCACTTGTCAATACATGCCTTTGCAACATGTTTATAGTATTTTGATAAAGACTTGGGGAAATGAAGCATTTCAATTTAAGTTTACAAAGCATTATGGGTATCTGAGATGCTACCATTAACCTAAACAGTTAACAGTAATGCACACTATTGCATGGATAGAACGCTTTCTTAATTTCATTATATCTGATTGCTTGGTGTTCCTTCAGTGCAGATTAGAGGAAAACATAATGTAGTCTCTGTTTGTCTTTGTTGATGCTTGTGGTTTATTTAATATCCAGAAATATAACTTGTTGACTTATGAGATGTGATTGGTTTTGCAGAGTCATTATTACTCCATGGCATTTTCCATTACGAGATGACAATCTCACAATTACCTTTAAAATATCCTCCATTGTGGCATTCAATTGTGCAGAATAATGTAACTATTTCAGAGTGGGGATAAAAGACTCAATTAAAAAAAAAAAAAATGGCATGCACCATAAACAAACAAACAAACCAGGAAAAGGAAACAAAATAAAACAGGGTTTCTATAATGTGTTGAAACACATTAACACAGATATGATCTACTTAGATGCAGAAGGGATATGCGAATGCCAGGCAGAGTAACATAAACGATCCAATATTTATACATTCAGCACTAAAGAAACTTTAACTCCGCACTCTAACATTTACATACCCAGACAAAATGCCAGCTTACTCGGTTACATTGTTTGGCATCCTGCATTACTGTGCTAGGAGAAAAGGAGAGCCTTTTCCACAAGTTTAAACACGCATGAAGTAAATCTTTAAACAGTTAGCTCTTATAACAAACTAATATTAGTGAAATCCTGACATCTTACAAGACAGTAACACCAGTGTACTTCTAACATTAAGACAAGCAAAGGGGTGTCTGAAGGCTGATAATTGCAGTACCTTCACAGTACAGGAATTCACTGTTTACTTCACTCTTAAACTACTAGAAATAAGGCCTGGGGCATTGGCTGCCACAGTGTGTGTGTCAAGACCATTATCTTCTGGACTCAACAGCCGTCTTAAAACAGGGTCTAGTCAGTTGATCCAAAACATTGATGGATCTAAATTCAGCAATTATTTATATGATTAAATCAGGGCCCTCTAAAAATGCATGGGGAATTCCTTTGGTGTGTGTTTGTATGTAAAACAACGTCGAATAACATCCGTATTTAGATCCGCTGTCATTTATTGTAGATCCATTTAATAGACCCTTTTAATAGATTTAACTAGACTAGGGTCATTCACATAAAAATGTGTAAGTCATGGAAAAAATATATAATTATTTGTTATCCAGATTTGCATCTTCAAGCCTTTAATGAAACACAGATACTAAGAGAAAAGACAACTCTGAATAGATAAGACTTGTTATCTTTAAATTCAGCCCAGTTTTCTTACTAGTTCTGTACCTGTAACACACACACACACACACAGACGTAAAAGCAAACTTGATATGAATTAGTAACATACATTAAAAATGTAGTTTGTTAATGCAAGACCACTAGCTCAAGCAGCTGAAACACTAACCAGATATTTGCATTTCTTTAAATCGGCTCAATCCTTTTTATTTCATTTCTGTTGAAACCGAACATCCATTTTACCCCTTTGAAAACGTCTCATTTCAAATAAACTCAGCTTAAAATACTGTGTGGAAACTGCGGCGCTGTCTATAATCCATGGCAGAGTGGCAATGGCTGTGGGGTGACACGTGTTGTGTCACAGTATGTTTCATATGCGTCTAACACTGCTACTAAATGCTCAGGGGGCTATTAAATGGAATGAACCCATCTGCTGAGAGAGGGGTCCAAGCAATGGGTTTTATCAGTGCCATACAATGCAGATGGCATCCCCCGTTCCACATCCCTGACAGCCACGTTCACTTTCCTGCTTAAAAGCCTCCTCAACACAATGGTTTGGTTACTGCGGCTTCAATTGCACTATTATTATGTAACAGTTTACCATGCATTGCACTCGCGTGGACAAGGTGACTGAAAATACATAACGGGTAACCTAAAGGTAATTCTGAACTGTTTCTCATGGCTTATGATTTTCCTTTCCACTATTCTTTTCCCCAGCCTTTGCTATACCCTTACAAAAGTTCCCTGTAGTAAAAGCAAAGCAACGTGTAATAAAGCACAGCGGAAGCATGGTAAAGTATAGGTAAGCTTTGCAAAGCACAGAGCAGTACAATAAAGCACATTAAAAAAACATGGCAAACCAGGTTAAACTATTGTAAATGTGGTAAACTTCTGTCCAATCTCTATACAGTACATTAATAGTAAATGGTCATTCTCTACAGTACATGCCTAGAACCGGTTTAATGCTTCATCAATCCTTTATTTAGCAGCCAAGTCAGTTGAGAACCAGTTCTCCTTTTCCACGCTGACCTAACCTTCACATGTTCAGACTGGAGCTGCTGCATGTATTCCTGATACTAAAAGCAAAGCTGGTGGCTTAGGGGGTAGTTTTTGTTGTATTTCTTTTTTATGTATTTGAAATTTATTTTTTTGTTTTCGTTTTTTTTTGTTTTTAAAGATAACACATGTTAATTTTAAAGTTACATGTTAAAGTGGGTTCCCAGTGATATTTATAAACCAGGCTGTCTGGACACCAACCACAAGACAAAACTGCTGTCCTATTATATATAATGTTAGATAACAAAGGGTACATGTTACAACATTTCTCTAAATAAGGTGGTTGGGTACATCAATTTCGCTTTTAATATTTTTCATAATTGGAACAGCATGGTTACCAGCACTGTTGAGTCACAAACCACACAATTTCACCCCCTCCCCACAAGGTATACTTTATACAAACTTTATTCACATTTTTTTTTTTTTTAATCAAAAATGAGCTAGTTAGCTAGAGCAAGTTAGAAACTGCAACAACATCTACAAATGCTGACAGATCCCATATTGCACCGACACGTTTTGTTTCAGAGAGCAGAAATAGAAACACTTACTGTACTATCAATGTATGCCTCTGTCCATATAGTGTCATGTTCCTGGTCGATGACTTTGGGCCTACTGAGGACATGGAGGTACTCCATCACATTTTCTTGCACGTCCGCTAATGTGGAGATCTGTGTGAAATATCCTGAAATGGAAATATTAACAGAAAATGTACTGTGCATCTACTGCATGTAGAACTGTCATTTCAAAGAGAACACGCTCATGTCTTGAAGGCCCTGAAACCACTTCCATTAGTAAATCTACACTCTTCAATGTGATTTATTCAAGCTGCGATACATGTCATCAGTTCAGTGCAGATTTACATGAGGCCTGGGTTCTTCAGGCCTGATATGTGATATACCTAAACCGAAGTGTAAGTATCCATCCCTACAAGCTTATTAGCAATGAGTTTTAAAGAGTTGTGCTGATGTATACATTTTGTTTTGGCTTTCACTGACACCCAGGATACTGTTAGTTTAAAATAACCCTCCCTCAGGATGTCAGGGCAGCAAAATATATATATATATATATATATATATATATATATATATATATATATATATATATATATATATATATATATATATATATATATATATATATATAAAATGTCCCAGCTGAAATTCCCCTGTGATCCATTTTCTAGGCAAGGACTTTGCTGTCCAGAATGCAGTCAGCTGGAAATGCAGCAAACTGCTTCCATCAGTACTGTGCATCCATGGGGAAAATCACAGCAAGGAAAATTGATTTTAGGGCCATTGACCTTAATGACAGCATTATGCTTCAGCCCACCCATGCTCAGCTTAAACTGTGGCACACTTATTCAGCCAATCCCCACATCATCCTTGCTCGCCCTTTACTGTTCTCCCAGAGTGTTGCTGTTAATTTCTCAGGTAAGGATCTGGGCTGAGCCGAGGGGGGAAGAAAATAAAGAGCCATTTATACCATGGGTGTAAGACTGAAGTAAAAAAAAATATATAATATTGCTACTGAGCTCCAATCTTCACCCCATAATAATAATAATAATAATAATAATAATAATAATAATAATAATAATACACACCTTATGTTTTTTATTATTGGACCAAATAAGATTATAAATTATTTTGCTCCCATTCAATCTCTGTATTTTAAGGGTACAACTACATTAAACAACACTAAAACATTTCAGGCTGTACATTTTATTACCCATTTAAGAGCAAACTAGAATAGTTGGAGCCAGTTTGCCTCAGTGATGCTTTGATGATGTACTTGCCATTGAAGTGCTAACAGGCTCTACCGCAAAGAATAACTGGGGTAGCGCAAGACCTTTGGTGTAGACATAGCACTGTGCATTATCAATACCACCAAACATTAGAATATTTAAACCATCTGCATTACAATATTTAATACCTCTTTAATACTGTACTGTATGTTTTGTACACTTGTCCGTTGCTGTTTCTGCCAAGTTACTGTTTATAAGGCTTAATGTCCTTTATCAAGCAAGGGGGGGGGGTCATTTCTGTTCATTTATATTGTAATTACTCAGCAAATACACATAATTACAATGTTATTAGAAATAGTTACAATGCACTCCATGTGTACATTTTTTTTTGCACCACAAATGGAAGTACACAACTGTATCAGAAAAGAGCCAGCTTTAGAGTTAGTTACATCTTGCAAAAAAGATACATATTAAGTATATTGTAACTATGCATAACAACATCGTAATTATGTGTCAGCACACAAGTAGTTACAAAGTATCTATTATGTAAATACACTGTAATTAGAGACACAATCCAAAGTGTTACCAAAATCTCTATACAATAATCATTGTTACAGAGATGACAGAAATTTCAGCTGCACCACCTCTTTGTCTTTTCTTCCACCAGTTGTATTTATGAATTAGTCAATTAAAATACAGACCTTTATTAGCACAGGCCATCCACTTAAGGTTATCGGCAAAGGCAGTCTCACGTCCAATTAAATAAGCAAATATGCGAACCTGAAAATAAGAAAAACAAAAACAAGACTTTAAATGGATCTTATTTAATGTGTCTTGACAGACTCATAGTTTATTACTAGTGTAAAACTGTCTTCACGAGTACAAGGCATTAGAAACTACAAGGCATTAAAATCAGCAATTATCCTTTTCTTCATTTGCTTTTATTATAACATGAACTTGACTTTTTTTATACTGATTTACTGTTACTATAATTTTTTTTTATTTATTTTTTTAATACTCTGTACTAATGGTTTAAAAACAACAGCATGTTTGTCTTTTATAGCAATGCACAGCATGTTTTTGGATCTTGTCTAACAATGCATTAAACTCCCAGAACCCACAAACCTCAGAGCAGAATCATTTTGCAGAATGAGGTTCCTTGTAAAATGTGTGCCGTACAATAATCTTTTATGTTCTGTAGAAAATAGCAATGCACTCAAAAAACAGCTGTTTTGTGTAGCAACACCTCTATATATAGTGGACCCAGAATTATTTATTTATTTATTTTTTGCAAAGGTTTCTCAATTATCACACTTGCAAAATCACTGATATAAGGAATTAAACTGCCCACAATTAAGTTTTAAGTACAATTTACTTCCTATATTAGTGAATGTGGAAGGGAGAAATCAAATAATTGGTAAGGACAAGCCACTGCAGAAAAAAAGGAGTTTAAAAAACAGATTTCTGCACACACAGCATTAGATGAGAGCAGAGAACTGACAGAAATACATTACTACCCTTTTCCTGTGCTACCTTAATAATGCACAGTCAACAAGGGGACCAGTCAGTAAGAGTTGTGGCTTTTAGCCCATTTTATGTGAAGTATGTGAATAATCAGCTAAAAAACTACATACCTAGTTTCAAAAAGAAACATAAAAAGAGAATAACAAAAAAAGAAACACAGAACACACAGGAAAGAAAACACATTACAGCTTTAAGTAATGTTATTCAAAACACATGGATCTAATGCATCAGAATTAGACACGGTCCGACAATTTAACTTTTAAAAAGGTTCCAAAATTGTTGTGTCGTCCCATCCCCCCCCACCCACTTTGCCTGTAAGAAAAAATATATATTTTGGGGTTATTTAAGCAATGGTTTTGAACGAGCCAGCAGAAAGGTCAATATTGCATGCAGTACCTCCGCCTTCCACTGCAGACATGTTATTGCATATCTGAAACCTTCCTTCAAAAACCACATTAACCCCAAAAAACAAGTGGGATTTTTTTTATTTTTTTTTTAAACATCCATCAAAAGATAGCTGGCATACCGTTATGCCAAAACAAAATAGAAACTGTAAAAGGAACAGCTTTTATCTCTTCAGAGTACACTCGCACAAATTTGACTAAACCTCTTTGTTTTATGAACAATATTAGTGGTAACACTTTTATTGTGCTGAGTATGTTTTGCAAATAAGTACAAGAAAATAACCAAAAGGACCAGTGATAATATTCCTAGTGCTAATAAGATTTTAATAGCGGTTATAACCCTTAAAAAATCAACAGTCAGGGTTGTTTATCCCTAGTTTAAAAGAAAAACAAACAAATAAAATGGGGACAGTTCAATTTTGCGTTTTATCGCAAATGCTCCTATGTGACTACTGTATAATGGAAATGGAAAATTAACTGAATTTGAAATGTGGAAAATGATGCTGTAAACTAAAGCAGCTTTAATTATAAGGTTCTGCAAATGAAAACTAATGTTATGGTGATTATAGTCTGATTCAGATATGATTTTAATTCACAAACCTTTGGTGCAGAAAAACCACAGTACCCATCCACATTCCAGGTTAAAAAAGCCCTTCTTTTCTTTAAAAAGAAGCTCAACCATCTATATGTTTAGACAGGATGGACGGATCCCAAAACACCACAGTACAAGTAGAAGGATAAACATCTTTTTTTTTTTAAGGCGTGTGTGGAAAAACATCCCATTTCTGATACTGTGGAATATATAACTCATACAGTTGGTGAAAATAGAAGTGATTTACGTGTTTGTATAGCTGTATCCCTTGGAGATATCAGTATTAAATTCCATGATACTAAATACTATTTTAGAAATATAACTACAGAACTAAACAGCTGTTGCTAACAGCTACCACATTATGCTCTGCAGCATATTAACAGAGAACCAAGTACATACATTGCAATCTCGTAACCAAATATGCTTTTACATCTTTCTTTGTTAACATCCTTGCAATATGTACATATTCCTGCAGTTAAATAAAGAAGGGAGAAATATTTAATAGACAACGCTAATTAGCTCCAAACTGCCTGCAAATTAATTAGAAAAAAAGAGACTCTGGAGGCTTCATATTAACCTGCATCAACATTTTGTTTCTAAGAGAGGAATTAGGGGTTCTAATTAGACTCTTCAAATTGCAAATTCTAGAATGTGCATAACTAGCTTATTAAAAGCGCAGCCCCTCTTGGGAAAGGGGACAATTGCTTCTGCCTCAGTTTTGCATCCCTTTGTAGCACACCATCCGGAACACTCCTGTTGTCCGAATCCAAGGTAATGATTTTGCCAAATGAATAAGAGCTTGTGCTGTTCCAGCTGCTTCTCCTGACACAAGGGAAACCAAAGCTGCCAAACACAGTGCTGAGTAACCCAGATGTTGCTGGGAATGCGCTTGGAGGGGCACAGCTGCCGAGATGCCCATTTACATTTCAATATTCTCCAAAATCCCCTCAAGAGAAGAAGCTGAACTGTTTTTATGCTTGAGATCTTTTATTTCTCTCTCTAAATTGCCACCTTATACTTTAGTGCACACTATGTAGTTTAAACAAGGAGAAGAATGTTAATGTCCACATTATCAACATGGACAAACGTTATGCATCTCTCCACTTGATATCATATGTTTTCTTGAAGTAAGTAGGGGTAAGGAATTGTATCATTTTTCCCTTCTTTGTAGTCCGTCCATACACTTTTTATCAAAATTAATAATACGAAATTAAGAACCATCAAAGCACATTCATTTCGCTAATTTACAAAAGAAATAGCCTTTGCTTACTGTTTGGATATTATTGTAATTAAATTTAAAGGAAAGGATGTTTATGTTGTACTGAATGAAAGAATGCATTAAACAGCAAAAAACAACAACAATAATAATAATTACAATAAACAAGGCCTGCAAACACTGGCATTAAACATCCTTCTATAATCAACCAGAGTGGGACTTGAAATAAAATGCGCATAATTCTGCTCAGTTGTTGATAGCAAAGGTGGTTGCACAGCACAATGGCTTGGTATATTGCTTCAGTGAAACAGCTAGCTGGTTCCCCTCAGTGGGAAGGAAGAACAGCAAATGACAGGGATCCTCAATGAATAGATGCTGACAGGGAGAGGACACAGCCGGCACAATGGTGTGCATCAGTGCTCAGGGGGAAGGACAAAGGGGAGAACAGGCTGGAACAGCAGGAACACATACCACTCTAAAAGAAGATCTATCAGTGTTTAGTTTCATAGACATTGGCTTAAATGTACATATATATATTGAAATATATATATATATATATATATATTATATATAAATATATATATATATAATATATATTATATATAATAATATATTTATAAATTTATTTGGTAAATAAACCATAGTTCAGCAGACTACTGAAGGACATGTGTGTGGATTTGCACATTAACGATTTTGATATGACAGAATAATCTAAAAGCATTTGGTAATCTGGATTCACTTTATGGTAGAAAACATGAAGGGCTTTCATAATTTATTTGAAATATGATGTATGTCATATCATTGAATACTGGTGAAAGAAACATGATGATTTTTTTGTAAAATTTTTTATTTTTATTTTTTATAAACAATCCTGGATATAATTTTTAAATTTTCAAAGCTATCAGGAAAACACTGTCACAAACCTACTGCTGCAGAAAAACGTCGTCAGCAAACAGTCCAAGAAAAAAAAACAGAACAAGGGACCGACAGCACGACTAATAAAGGTAATTACAATGATAAAAGCTCATAAACGGCTTCATTCGACATTGTCATTCACAGCGCTTGCTGCTATCGCTCAGGACGGCTACATGCAATGACCTTTGTCACGCTTGGGAAAACAAGCTTCCCCACTGCGCCTCCACTCTCACGGAGTGACCAGATGGGGCAGTTTTGCTTCATTATTCGTGTCTGTGAAGTGGAAACGCCAACAGAAGGATTCATTACTGTCACAAGCATCTCTGCAAAGCGCCCCTGATTTATTAGGGCATAAACTGCTGTTGAGACCATAATGAGACATAAGCGTTCTATAAAGCCTATGAACTCTGAAAGGGATACACACTGTCTCCAGGAGGAGATTTATCATCAGATGTAGCTGCTCAGTCAAATGCTTCGACAGGTTTATTAAATTAAACTCCAAAGGAGAGATATTCATTTTGTTAACACTCCCAGAGGGTGTTGAAATGAGGAATAATTGGGACACAAAGTGATTAAAATAAAAAGGCTCTGACAATCTCACAATTTTAAGAGGTTTTTCTTTAGTTACAGTATGTTTAGTATTTCTCTGTCTATTTTCCTTTATAAATATCATCTTTAGCTTTCACAAGCTTGACTAGATTTTAGGGCAAGGTCCCTAGTTAATAGGAGGTTTACTAGACATAATGTCCAGTCCACTGCAGTATTCTAGCAAACCGTAAAAATAAATAAATACATAAATCAAGCATGACAACATAAACAGTTCCATGGATAATGTTCTACCTTCTTACGGCACAATCAAGCAAGTCTCGTGTTCAGCCTCGCCAAATAATCTTTTAGCATGTTACTGAAGCCAGCTGCAATCGCTTACATCAGCTCTTAAAGTATGCAGCTCCACGCAAAGTCAGGAAAAAAAAACTTTCCATAGGTAACGCTGGCACACACAATAGCTGCAACAATAACGGCATACATGCTAAAGACACCCAACAACCCTCCAATTGAATTCCAACCATGCATTGGTTTAGCTGAGGCATTCAATTTGCTCCACACAGCCTCAGCACTTTTATAATGCTATTTCACGTTGTCCTGAAAGACAGGGGAATTGAAGGAGAAGGGTGAAAGTCAGGGTTGTGCTGCCTTTTCTTATTCAGGATGCTGTCGACGTTTATTAGACCATCTCTTTAATATGTTGTCATGCAGGTAAGGTCGTCCCCCACCCCAAGAGGAATTCAGAAACATGCTTCTGGGTTTAAGAGGCCCTGAGGAAAAGTATTTAATGGAAGGGGAGTTAAAAACAAATCGTCCCCATTGGGTATTTAAGCGGTTTAATCTGTATTCACATTTTCTCTTTTTTATTTCTTATTAATGTTTAAAACAATTTACGAGAAGACGGCAAACTTACCTTTCTGTCTGGCCAATTGTATTTTGCAAATACTGCATCGTAGGTGTCCACTGCGCCATCTGTGATCAGCATGATGGCCTGACTGCAGATACTTCCTTGACCGGTTCGATTATACTACAGACAGAAACAGAAAAGGAGGCCAAGCACAGAATGTTTTAGTGATGAAGCTTTCATCAGTTGCCGTGGGATACTGTTCAAGTTCACCTCGTTCTGATTTCCGCAACTGCACTGTAAGTCTGTTTAAACTTGCCCTACAATGTTACAATGCAAGAGGAAAACAAGAATCCAGAGACCTTCCACACCACGAGTCACAAGAGCAAGAAAAAACTTGCCAAAGTACTGTACACCCTGAAAAGTGACAATATAAAATTTTTGCAAATGAGGCAGCTATGAGTTTTGTCTTTTAATAATAATACACTTCATGCTCAGCAGTCCAGATTATTTGCACTCTATTTTATTATTTTACAAAATTAAAAGTTGTTCTGTAGTTAATACATTAATGAATATGTTAATAATTAACATCCCAGAGGTGACAATATAAATGTAATTAACCAGCCAATCATTCAATCAAATCAACCATTTAATTCATTATTATATAGATCATTAAATCAATGCATTCGTTATTATATAGATCCATGTATGTTGATAAAGTCAGCTAGCTCATAATATCTTATGCTAGAAAAATCAGACGACTCTTATTAATTTGTCTGTAGGCACCGTGGATCACAAACAAAAAAAAATGAATATGCATTCACTGGTGATCAGCACAAAACACTGAGCTTGTTGAAGAAAAACTGCTCTGTAGTTATTTACAATACAAATAGACAATACAAATACTAAGGTAAGTCTGTGGAAATAGACACTGCTGTTGGAGTGTGATAGGAATGGCAGTACCAGCACATTCTTTGAGGATAACTCGAGGGAGAAGGCCAAGACTATAACTTTAATATAAAGTGAGTATCATGCAGAACCAAATTGACTTTCAGCAGGTCTATAACCTTCACTTCCATAACCCTTTCAGAGTGAATACAGAGGACACCTCACAGGTCACAGGTAGAGAGAGAGAGCACAACGCAGAGTCGGTTTTATTGAGTTTGCCGTTTTAGCTCATGTTGAGATTGTTATGTGTACATGTCTGTATGTACAATGTTGATGGTTGATGTGTCTGACAGTTTGCTGGGATAATGTGTTTGTTAGGATTTGTATTATTGCTATCCTTTCCAGGTCTCTCTTATGAGAGACGTTTTAACTATGGGGTAAACCGCTGCAGCCTAAAGTGGTTGTGCTGCTCCAACATGAACCCATGAAAAAAAAAATCATCATTCTATTTGTGTCAAAAAAACCTGCCAAAACAGCAGGCAGATTTAAGACTACTAGAATAAGAAGCATGTCTGAGGTTGTTTAAAAAGCATGAGTATGTCTTTGTTGCAGTACACTATCTCTCTTTTGAAGCAGACAGGTTAATAATGGCCCAAGGTGAAATAATTCTAAGCGCTGCCACTGCAGTAGATGTGCCACCGGAAACCTGAGAGTCTCTTGCAGAACTGAGGGTCAATTCAAAAACCAGAAGCGCTCTCCAAATAAATATTCCTCAAATCCAAGCTTAACAGGGCAGAGGCTGGGCACAAAACGCAAGAAAGTGTCTTAACCACAGGGCAAAAGAGCCAGACTCGCCTGCAGTATTGGTTTTAGAGCTCCTAACCTCATCTTGCATCACGACAGGGGACATGACAGAATGGGTGACGGCTGCTGTCTACTACACAATGCTGGCTGTTACACAAGGGACCCCCACCCCACCACTTTATTTAGAAAGAAAAACAACAAACACATGGTAAGTGCCCAGTGCCCGCCACGTTAAAAAATAAACTTTAAGATAACAAGCGCAATTGGCCATTGGTGGTTAAAACATTTGTGCAGGTGCATTATTTGTTTGTTGTCTAAGGTCAATGGCCATTTAATCAATCAACCATTTCTAGTTTTCATTACAAAATGAAATTCATTTGCATCACATTATCTGATGTAGATCTTAGTGACTAAAATGTATATACAACCGAAGTGCCGAGATTCTCAGGCACATGTTTGTGAACTACAGTATGTTGATTTCTAATATCAGGGGGGGGGGGGGGGGGGGGGGGGGGGGGGGGGGTCCTGTTTATCCAAAACAGTTATGGAAGTATTAGCATCTCTGCAGTTAATAATGCAAGGGGGGGGGGGGGGTTAATCCCATTAAAATGGTATATAACCATTATACACTGGCATTATTAACATGAAATATCAACATTAACAATCAACATCCAAAATAATATTCTTAAAACATTTTCAGTCCTAAATAATATCTGATAAACCTTGGCCACTGGGATTTCACTCCCGGTGGACAGTATGATCAGTTGCATTTGCAAATAAATCATTAGCACATAAGAATTCTTAATATCTAATAACCACCTGAAATTCGCTCTCTCTATGAAGTAGCGAGGGCAATGGAAGTATTTTCCATGGTAATCTCAATGATAAGGATGTTATAATGAACTACAATAAAATGAGTCGTCTCGTGGCAATGAGGTTCCTGCGCAGCATGTCATTGACAGCCTTAGGAAGAGATTTAACATGCCTGGGTTTTGCTTTTAAAAAAAACAGACAGATTCCCCAGCACAAACCATCTGTACAAGCCCTGAAGGGAAGACAGAAGTTGGCTCTGGCACACAGAAAACCAGGCGAAATACCCAGGGCTGAATACAACAGGGAGCATGAAGACAGCTAAATGTTTTTATTTTGCAGTGTTGTCTCTTTGCAGAATACCAATATTTGTCATCTTACTTACTATACTGTAGATTCTACAAATGAGTAAATGTTGTGGATTTCTTTGCCAGTTTAAAGATTCTGGCAATATACTTGCAAGTCACTGAAAGGTGCTGCACGAAGCTCACTGATTAAAAAGAAGCTCCTTTTATACCCTTTGGGAGCTTTGAATCAATGGGGAAGGGTGGAAACCCATTGGGCTTAGTGTTGTAATACATGTGGCTGAAGTTTACCTACATCATTAAGAAGAGTGAAGGCCTCAGTCAAAGCAATGTTGAGCATCCCGATTCCTTTGGCAAAAAGCTTGTCAAGATGTTCTCTAAAATGCTGCATGGAAAAGATACAAAAGGTGCATTACAAAAATCTGAAATTATATCGTGCATTATAAATTGACAAAGGAAGGAACTGAAAAATGTAAATCGTTAATTGCCTGAAAATCTAAATGAACAATCCCATTGTACTCGGGTCAACAGAAAGAGGAAATTAAATATTAGTATGTAAAAGGAGATAATTACATTAACATTTGAGTAAACAACCCTATTAAATTCAATATAAAACAAAATCAATACATTAAAACCCACATCCTGAAATAGTGGAATCTGAACAACACATCGCACAATCCTGTTTGTTTTTCATTTCATTATTTTACAAGTAAAATTGGGCAAAGGTCAACCCTTCAAGAAGTTACAGAACATTCTTGTTTTTCGTTTAACACATGTAGGCTAGCTTTCTAAAAGAATTAATGTAGTTTAATGTTCATATTGACCCAGTAGGTCTGGTTTATGCTGCACAATTAAAAAATAAAGTGCTTATCTAAATAACCCTGAAAGTATTACAGAATATTGTCTTGATTTTTAAAACAGAATTTGATTTGATTTTATTACTATTTTTTATGACTATTATTGCTATTTATTCATTTATTTGTTAATAGGAAAATTCATACAGCCGGTACCAGCAGGATATTACACAGAAATTATGTGAAGTCAATTTCAACCCTTGTACTTAAACACTCTATAACTGTAAAATCAATTCAAAACAACAAGGCTTATTTGAACTACATCAGTTATCCAATCTATTTTGTAACCACGCTAGTATTTAGAAATAGTAACCTGTGCATATAGTGTATAAGAAGCCTTGGGTTGCATCCCTTGTACTGTATAATGTGCACCTCTTGTCATGTCAATAAGAAGCCTTGGGTTGCATCCCTTGTACTGTATAATGTGCACCTCTTGTCATGTTAATAAGAAGCGAGGACCACTTTTTTTATTGTACCAGTAGGTAAGTGGTTAATGGTTTGATTTCTGCAATGCTTGAGCAAATGCCTGGTGCCACTCCTGGTGGTACAGGCTGGCAGGAACATCCTACGTTTGTCAATGACTGTTCCTGGGACAGAAGACTGCACTGAGCTCCGGAGGGCAGTGCCATGTGACCCTGCTTCTCCACTCCTCTCAACCTCAATCTGATTGTTTCCAGGCAGGATCCAAAAGACGGATCCTGAATTTAGGTCCAAATTGCACAGTGAAAACAACACCATTCATGCCTGTGTAACCAGGTCTAGGTTGTGCCTCACCGAGCTGATCATCAGAACTAACAATTGATGTGTTTTTTGTTTTGTTTTTTGTGTGCAGCTGTTTGAAAAAAATCCTTTTGTATTGTGTATAGTGTTTAACTGTTCAGGTTCTTTGTTAAATAAAATATAAATAAGTTGAGAGGGGGGAGAGCCACTGATTTAAATGAGAACACAGTTCCCGTCATTGGCCTCCGCAATATTAAAACATTAAAAAAAAACGAAGGAAGGACGTTACCTAGGACGTTATGCCAGCATGCTACAAAGCCAACCTTGAGGGGGCTAGCTGCAAGCTCTAATGCACTTTACAGAAAGACACACAGATAAGCTGAAAACAAAGTAAAAGCAAGCCACAAAAGAACAAATCAGTGAACTGCTCGCTATCGTTCCCTATTAATGATGCAAACCAGAAATAAATAGCCTACAGCGCAGGCTTTTACACACTTGGTTTATATTTCTGTAGAAAGGATCCTAATGTCTGAACTATATTGGCTGCACAGGTAAGCCACCACCAATCTATAATGTACCAATGACTTTCTCTAGGGAGCTGGAAGTAAGGTAGCTTAATCCTTTACAAAGAGATTTTATGAAATAAACTAAAACATACCCCTTTGTTTTGTTATAATAAGGGTGCCAATACTAGGTACCTTCAACAGAAGGTGCTAGAACTTTGTGTGGGAATGGATTTAGCATAGCTCTCCCTCTGTTTAACAAGAAGCTCTGAGGTATTTTATCAGTTGAAATGACATGGTTTTATGCCTCCAGGCTTTACCATCAGCAGATGTTGTTCCGAAGAAATGGCTGAATTAATGACGCATTTCCCTGTGCCCCGTGCTTTTTACCTTCTATCTATTCCTTCTGATAGGAGCTGTCACGTCTGATCAAAGCAATAATTTTTCAGTACGCCTGCGTGCTGCACTGCTGATTCTGACTTCTGGGAAAAATTAAGTTCTGGATTAAGTGTCAACTCATTGTTGTTTTACATCATTAATATGTTATTCCTTTCTTGTAGTAAAGTACAACGTCGCATATCCAAGCCCTTGTGGACTGGGGTAGAGGCGGATTTGTGAACAAGTCAGATTTGCGAACAGCTATAGAAAAAGCATTTACACATCCATAAATTGGCTAGTGAACAAAAACAACATGCAACCTACTTTAAACATTGGGACATTTTTTGCTTTAAAAGTAAGCAAACGTAAAGAAAGATTAATTAGGCTACAAATGCACAGCGCTGTTATGCGGTTTGCTATCAGCCATCTCCACGCAAAGCTTAAAAAGAAAAAAAATTGTAAATGTACAGTAATCTACAACTGATGGCTTCTTTCTTAACTCCAGAAGTCCCTGCCTCCCTGGTTCTGCTTTCTTAATATCTCTGTCTCGGTACTTTGCGTTCTTCCTTGATATTGCCAACAGCCGATAAGCAGCTAAGTTTGAAGATTGCTTCGGCTATTTTAAACAAACAGTCGGTAAGCACCATGTTAATGAAGCTTGCTTTGTTTAATTCAAATGCATTTAAAACAACAACACACCGCCAATATCTGCAAGCGTGTACGCAATCATATAAACACATTGCACAAAAAAAGGCTTTCTCTACTGGTGTATTGAAAAGTCACTGCTAACGCAGCTGGGTGACACACGCACACAGCCTGCCTCTCTTAAAGGGGAAAAGACCAAAAGGCTGATTAATGTAACGCTTTCTTTCTGTTTCCATCGCGGAAACCAATGCCATTACTCTCGTAGCCTATTTTTAATATTTATTTATTTAGCGAGGTGGTTAATTGATCAGTGTGGTTATGTGACGGTCGGATATGCGATGTTCCACTGTGTATATCTGCAAACCGACAGTCCCTATTAACATAACTGAATTATAAATCACATTTTCTTGCCTGTTATATTGTAGCAATATCTCCATAAAACACAGTTGTGGTTTTCTTCTTCAAATTGGGTTTTTAAAAATCCCCAGAATATTTGGTTCATTTAAAAATGTAGCGTAATCTTTTTGGCAGTGTTGTTATTTTAATAAGTGCATGTCAAATATTAGAGCCTGTCAGCGCTACAGGCTAAAACAATTTCTTTAAATGCATTGTGTGAATGTAGATAACACTTCCAGGGTTTGCAAGCCAGCTCACCAGCATTTCTAAACCCTAATGAAGTGAAACTGTGAATCAATTTAATGCAACACATTGTTCCTTTAATTGCTTAACTACTTAAAAAGCAATACTGTTTTAACATTAGGTATCTCTAATTTTATATGTATTTACATAGTAGTTACTTAGTAAATACATGTGTACTTACACATAATTACAACATTATTATGCATAGTTACAAAGTACTTAATGTGCAATTTTTTTTTTTGCACAATATATGTAACTTCACAGTCGTTTTAGAAAAGGTAAGGGTTAGGTTTGAGTTAGAGTTAGGGCTATATCATGCAAAAAGATGTACACATTAAATACATTGCAACTATGCATACCAACATTGCAACACACATGTTTTTACAAAGTAACTACTATGTATATGCACAGTAATTAGAGACACAATGCAAAGTGTTACCGCATCTCCTTATATTTTCTGAGTCTGACACTCTCAGTAAATGCTAAAGAATGACCTAACGGAGTTTCATTAAGTGTGACATTGATACATACAGTAAGTTTAAGAACAACGTTTGCTGTATATACGGATGCAAGTAAAGAGGTTTTAACTTCAATAACCAGGTTCCAGTTTTACATTTGTACTTTCGTGAAAGCGTAATCTGGATTCAAAGATGGGTCTTCAAGGAGAAGCTGTTCTCTTGGTTTATCAGGCAGATGATCTTAATGAAAGCTCCGCTGAACAATGATTGCTCGCCTGCCTGGAGAACCCTTGACCTTACAGTGATGCATGCTGGGAGAATAGGTTTTCAGTGTGGTTCACATTTTAGTACGTTTATTTTGACCCACAAAGAAGTATTTTATTACACAGATTTTTTGTTTTGGGTTTTTTTTTGTTGTTGTTAATTAGAAGTGCATTGGACTTTTCATCTTGACAACTGGTAGTGGGTAATGAAAACCAGTTTGGCAAGATGCCAGGTTCTTTATCAACAAACAACAAAAAAGGCAATAACATGCAGTACTTGCAGATAAATGCAGTGCTTGTACAGCTGATTAATAGAGGGTGGCTGCTCAACAAAAGCTACCTTTCTTTGGCTGTTTGGACAACATTTGTCATTATTAATGTCTTCCTCAGGGCAATATTATGTTCACGAGGAATCGTTGCAGAAATGCTGCATTCTGCCATTTTTAGCCCAAAAAATGAAGCCCTCCTTTATGCAACTCCCTGTGTGGTGCTCCTAGAATATGTTCCCATTCATTAAGAAGCAACACTTCTATTGGTGCTACTTTTACAGTAGTTCCGGCTTTTAAAATGGCTTTGGGCATCTGTATTGCAGCAAGCATGGAATACAAAGAAGGGTAGGGAGTCCCCTTTTGAAGTTTGTCAAATTTGAAGGTTTTATTGTGATCTTTGTACTGTAGGTCTGGCTGGAACATCAATGCTCCACTGCTTACATGAACATATAATAAAATATAACAAAGCGGTTTACAAGACACGAGACTAGGCTGTGTGAACAATGCATCAGCTGCAGAGTCACTTGCAACAACGTCTCACCCAAAAGACAGAGCACAAGGAGGTTAAGTGACTAGCTCAGGGTCACACAGTGAGTCAGTGGCTGAGCTGGGATTTGAACCCGGGACCTCCTGGTTACATGCTCGTTTCTTTAACCACTGGACCACACAGCCTTAAAGTAACATGTACGCATGTGTGCAAGATGAGATTAATTCAGAAGGAATGATAAGATAGTGAAAATGAATGAGTAGCAAATGGGTTAGAGACAGAGTAAAAAGACAGCATTTGTTACATCTGCTTGCTCCCAAGTTTACTAGTTATATTACTTACTGCATTGATAACCCTAATGGCAGCTGAATATCTTACTATTGTTAAGCCGAGTTTAGCAAAGTGTATTTTGATGTAATGACTCTTCTTATGCTGCCTTTGAAAGCCATAGCCCATAATTTATAATGTTGAATATTACTAGCTGTAAAGGGGCACTTCTACTAGCCAATGTGTAGAACCACATCGCTTCTTTGTAGCCATGATGATACTTTACTAATGAGAAATGACTGGGTTGGAACTCACATCTTTGTTGGTTCTGTCAGCTTGTACCAATGTTCCATTTAAGCACGGCTCAACGTAATGGAGTTCTTCATTGTACTGTGGATAAAATCAAAAGTTTAAGATAATGATGAATAGAAATGCACTAGCTTAGTCTGAATAGAACACAAGGTAACACTGTGTGACTATCAATGTGATTCAAAAATATGACTAAAAAGATTTATATATGTAGTTGTGGAAACAACACGAATGTGAACTGAAGGTGTGGTCAAGTGAAAGCCAATGTGCCGTGATTTTAAACATTCTATTGCCTGAAGCTAGCATCTTTATAATTCCCAGGTTGGAAACTCAGTTGATTGCTCCTCAATCAGTTACTTTTTTATCGTGTTTTATACATTGGTTTTCTGAAAACTGCAGGCAGTTACAGACACAGGAAGTTTTAGGCCGGAGAGTGGGCGTGACCAATTAACAATGGAGTAACAATGAAGTTTCCTAATTTACTTTCTGACAGCTTTCTGCCTGCTGCAGTGATCCAACTTGAAAGACAAAACAGCGACTGAGGCAGAGCACAGTTAAAAGTATATTAAATGTGAAATGGCAGAGCTGAACCAGAGAGCCGGCGAGCATTATTACACCAGCCCTGTGATATAAACAGAATGAGACACAGTTCCTCTTATTACAGAGAACACATGAGATAGCATGCTTAATAGCAAGTATGACTCCGATAACACAATATGAGCAGAGAATGTTTGGGGTTTTGACAAATAGAGAAAAATTACACTACAGTGTGCTGCCTGGGTTTGTGACCACAGCAATGAACTGGAATATGTAATGTGCCTGATAAGGGGAAAACAAATTATTGTTCCCGAAATACAATGAGCTTTTGTCTCTCAAACAAACAAAGCGACATATCATTTTGATCCAAATGATACCATTTCTGCTGTGGAACTGGGGAGCAAGGGTAATTAAAAAATGACACTATGAAAATATGAAGAATAAACTAACGAGGTGGCCATACGTTTCATGATTGTAACATAGTATTTATTTTTTTATTTATTTTTTTGTAATTTGGAAATAAAAAAGGATCTGGAGTTATCATCTCCAGTTTTTACAGCATTATTGCATTTCACCAGCCAGTTGAACCCATACCACCACACAGTGTTGTCTGCCGTAATCAAAATTGTTGGAATCTATTTGGTTAATGCATTAAATGAATTGAACAATCATTTTGTTCATTTTCTGCATGGCTTACACCACTGTGCTGGAGCATATTTCTGATTTCAGAGTTAAATAGAATCAGTGGCCTGCTTTTTTCAGATAATATTGTTAATTTAATGCATGACTAGGAATTATGCTTCAAAGAAAATTAGAAAACGAAAACGATGCCCATTTTCACAAGCTTTATATTCTGTTGTTTTATATATATATATATATATATATATATATTAGTGTGTGTGTGTGTGTGTGTGTGTGTGTGTGTGTGTATATATATACATATATATATATATATATATATATATATATATATATATATATATATATATATATATATATATATATATATATATATTCCTGGACAGCTGTGGACATATCATTAATGCAGTTAAAATATCTATTCAAAATACTGGTATGAAAATGTATTCCATTGCCTCCATTTGCCACAAACAGCACTATAATCATACCACTAAAATATAGTATTGGTACTAACAAAATGAGTACTATGTACTGTCATTTTATATAATCAAATATTAAAGGGTAGTTTCAGTAAAAAGCATTGAATTACTGCATTATAGGCTGCTGAGTGATACAACTTAAGTTTGGATCTCAATACCACAGTTTTTTCTATACAATTAAAATGATTCATTTAGATTTATTATAAATACAGGAATATGCTGGATATTTACAAACAGCTTTAGACTTAACAGTTCATTATTAAATTCAGATCTGATGACAATGACATACAATAGATACCCCTGGATCATTTGATAAAAACTGGGTTGTAATTCAAAAAAGATTTAAAGAATTACTAATATGCTCTGAAAAGTTAAGCAGTAAATCAATTCCATCCAAAAGCAGCAATCATTTCAGCTAGTGTCTTCTTTGGTGTACTCCACACTGAAGAATGCTTATTTGCTTGTTTCTAATACATTTTATACTAGAGTTTGGATTGAGCATTTTGAAGTTGCTGATAAAGAACCCAAAGCTGCACTTCCTTACAAAGCTTGGTCAATGAGCCACAGCCCTTTTCCTTGCAGAGACTGACAGCTTTGCCAAAGTGTAGATTCATATAGCGATTTTGTGATGGACTGCATGCCATCCACTGAGGGTTACATTGAGGGGACCAATCTCATTTCAATTATGACCTGGCAGCGCCAGATTTGAACTCAGGTCTCCAGAGGTAAAATAAATAAATAAATAAATAAATACAAATAGTGCGTTAACTTATATGCCTGCTTCATCATCATTTCTGCGTAGATTTCAGTTTACTTAAGAAGTCAGTTAAAAAGCTATTCACAGTGGACCAGCTCAGAATATCTTGGATCTATTTGAAATACAGTAACACTCTGTGAAATGCCCAGTCATTCCCATCCCCAAATTTAACAGCAAACCACAGTAAATTAAATATAATTTTGATATTTTAATTAAAGGGATAATATTGATATAGTTTCAGATTTTAGTTACTTAGGAATAATAATGGATTCCAAATTAACATTCAAAAAACACATTCAGAAGGAGTTAAAAACTATGAGCTTGAATCTGTCAGATTTTAGGTTTATTAGAAATAATCTATCCACTAATACTGCTAAATTATATTTGCAATCTATGATTTTATCCCAGTTATCATACTATATAAGCACTTGGTCATAAGCTGGGAAATCTGCCATTCAGCCAATGCACTGTCTGTATAAACAAAGATTAAACATTCTAGATAAAGAAAAAACAATGAGATTCCACCATTGCAGTGCTCTCAAAAAACACAAAGTACTAAAGTTTTGATAATACTATTCTTATGGAGTTCTGGTTTTTAAGTCTCTCCCCTGTTGATGGAATTTATAAAACTCCATTCAGATTATAATAACAGAATTACCAAGGCAGCTGTTATAGGGGACTTCATGGAGGCAAGACAAGTACACAATTTGCACAAACTGCATTTTCACTTAAAGGTGTAACGTTCTGGAATTCTTTACCAGACAACATTAAATGTACTCATGAATTTAAAGATTTTACTTATAAACCAAAAGCATGTGAAAATAAAATCTGTGATCGGTAATTGTAAATATACTATTTTATTAGATTGGCACTTTGTTACTGTGGTATATTAGCATATTTTTGGAAATTGTGTACTGCAATTATTAAAATCAGGTGGGAAGGTAATTATTTTGGTAATATGAATTTTAGCTGTTTTCTTTTTGTTATCATAACTATCTGTTTGGAGTGAATAATTGCATCATTTTTGAGGAGAGAACTTAAAGTTATTTAAACTCTCAATTGCACACTGTTCCTTTCTGTAAATGTTACTTTATTTGTATTATTTTCTTTTCCTGTTTATTTTCTTCCTTTCCTTTCAGGGACTGCCAATGAAAATGAGCTTGTAGCTAAATCTGGGTGCGATGCATCTTATGACATATCATATATGTTAAAGCTGTCCCTGTCAAATAAATAAATAAATAAAATTTAAGTGACGTTTCCTAATCTCCCATTTTTATTAACCGTGGTACAGAGAGGCAGAGCAGGAAAGCAAGCTCTGCAAATCACAGCAGGCGTTACCACCCAAGATAGACTGAATTTACTGGGTTGAAAAATTGTGGGCTGTGAACTCTGAGGTAAAGGGATCTTTTAAAAGCGAAGGTATGAAATAACATAATACTCACCGCAATTATATTGAAGAAGTCATCATCCCCAAGTGTGTCCAAGATTGAGGAAACTGTCTGCCTAGCTATTGTTAAACGTAGTCCTTTCATACTCCCACTGACGTCGACCAAAATTATCACATCTTTTGGGGAAGTGGCTGCCTGAATGTACCTTAACAAAAGAAAGAAAATTCAGTAGGTTTTGTAAAATACTTGTATTTAAAAAAAAAAAAAAAAATGTTATGCACATTTTCTTACCATTTTCTGTTCCTGCAGTCAAAAGCAATGACTCCGTGTTCATCTGGCTTCCATTTTATACCTACATATTAGAGAAAAGTGAATTAAAAGTAAAAACTTTACTTAACACCTCGTGATTTGTCTAAAAAAAAGTAACAGCCCTGGTAGTGCATGATTACAGTGTCTCTACAGAGCCACGATGTAAAGTATAGGGTCAGGTGGAAATATTAAAAAGGTGTAGCGGAGGTTCTAAACCCATTACCTCACTATAGCTTTTGTTTTCTTTTGAATGTCCTGTCTTCCCTCCATGGTTCAATTGGACTAATATAAGTCAAAAGGAACAGCACTATAGAGCAGCACTCTGGAGACAGAACAGTCCCTCAACACTTTCTACTGACATTTTGAACCTATGTGTCATTTAGCAGCAGTGCAGCTCTAAATGGGAAAAGACTTGTTCTATCTTGCAAAGAAAGCATGGGGGCAGGGGACTCTACTCTTACAGGGTGTGGCAGGGCTGTCGCTCTGCTGGAGTAATGTGTATGTGTGTGTGTGTGTGTGTGTGGTGTGGGGGGGGGGGGGGGGGGGGGGTATTGGCTTGCAGGGGGGGGGAAGGGGAATGTGAAAATTAAACAAATGATTAAATGATTAATTAGGCCAAGGATGTATAAAAAGGGTGATCAGAGGTGTTAATTTAGAGTTAATGTTGTTGATAGAGGTGGAGCTTTGTGTTGCTGTGGTTACGTGCTGTGTTTATGTTCATGAGTTTTTGCATAGAGTGGGGGGGGGGGGGGAAGGGTAGTATGGCTGTGCAGGGAAAGGGGAATGTGCCCTTATATTTTGTTAATGTGGTTTTGTATGTACTGTTTGGTACTGTGCTTGTTATTAAACATGCACATTAGCATTTTAACCTGCAGCTTCTGAGTCTAAGCCTCTCTTCCCAGTAGTAACATCCTTGCCAGTGACACTATCCTCTTCACATAAGTACAGACTGATATGGAAGAGAAGGCTGCTGTATAAATGCTGGGGAAGTGTATTACAAATGATAAGTTCAAAAGATAAAGGGAGGAATATACATGCTACTGCTAAAAGTTAATAAATATTAGAAAAATGTTTTTTTTTTTTTTTTAAAGTTCAGGGGCAACATCTTTTATACAATTAGCTTCCCCTTGGCTTTCTATACAGATGGTGAGTACAGAGTAGCCTCATTTTTCAATGCGTGTGTTCATGCTTCATACAGGGTCTGCTTGTCAATCAAACACATTCAGCACTGTCAAGAAGCCATCAAGAGACAGGCCTTGAGCTAATTACAGCCACATTGTATTCCGCTGCACCACTCTGCCATTCAGGTTGACATGATAATTCCTTAAACAGCTGACTCATACCTGGATACTGTCTGAAGAAACCTTTTGCACTCCCAAAGTACTGCCATATCAAAGACGGGTCGCGTTCAAAATTATCAACAAATACTTTATTTAAGGCTTCCGACCAGTAAACCCCATTCATTATTGCAGAATCTAAAAAACAAGAAGAAAATATATACAATTTATAATAGTTTTCAAATATACAGCTAATTATTATTATTGATAGTTTTCAGAATACACACATATATGTAGCTAATTATTGAAATAGTGAGTTCAGTTTATCAATTACTTTTCTTCATTATGTCTAGTGATTCCTGTTGGATCCTGATTCTCCTTGGATGTAGAGCTGTTTGCTGTTTTTAATTTCTCTCTAGTTTTCAAATGTACAGACATACAGCAAACAAGATTTGTTTTACACTTAGAGATTGAAAAACATGCAAATGCAACACGGCACAATCAAATAAAATTAATTGTACACAGTTCAGAGAAAGATGCCAGCTTTGTTATATGTTAAAAGCATTCAAAATCTGCATTGTGTTAAGGACCTAACTGTGCTTTAGTTCCTTTCAAAACCTGGGATCCTGCAAAAAGACTGAAAGTGGCACAATAAGCCCCTGACTATCTATCATACAGTTTTTTGTAACCTTGTACATGGGATAGAATATAATGGAAAAAAGTTCCAAACAACACTGCCATGCTGAGTAAATTGCGAGTAGATATCACACTTTAGTATTTCAGCTGAAGGTGCGCAACAATTCCCTCCCTCATTGTCCTGCTAAAGAAATGCATTTTCTACAAAAAAGTAATTATGCTTTAGTGGGACAAAGTGATGCAAAATTTCAATAATGGTCCAAACAAGACAGCTGTGCAGGTTCATAAAACTGTGTGACAGAGAACTCTCTGCTACAAAACTTGGTTTAAAGCACATCTGGACGTTCCAACACGACAACGACCCAAACCACATATCAAAATCTACTACGGAAGGGCTAAAGAAAAATTAAATTAAGGTCCTGGAATGGCCTAGTGAAAGTCCCAATCTAAATCCAACTGAGAATCTTTGGTTGAAAGCGGATGTGCACGAGAAGTCCCCGGAATTTTGCGTTGAATAATGGTAAAAAAAATCCCTAAAGAATCATGGCAAGAGCTCACTGACAAGTACCCTACCCTAAAGAGGTTATTATTGCCAAAGGTGCCTCAACTAGCTGTTCATTTCATTGTCCTTATTTGGGAATGAATGCTTTTGAAAAAATTGCTAAAATAAATAATTGTAATCTATTTCTTTGAACTATTTTTCCTCATCCACAAAAGCAAAACTTTTACTATAAAGGATTATTCCTATAATTATTTGTTTTCGAGAAATGTGTAGAAATTAAACATTTTCATTGGGGTATATGTAAACTTTATGTACAACTGTATGTGTGTGTGTGCGTGCGTGCGTGCATTTGTGTATGTGTGTGTGTGTGTGTGTGTGTGTGTGTGTGTGTGTATATATATATATATATACACACATACACACACACACACACACACACACACACACACACACACACACACAGATATCTTCAGAGTATCTGGAGCCTGCCTGAAAAGATATTGAAATGTGATCAACCACATCCAGTTTTGATTAGGTATGTTTTTCCAATTTCCCAGTTAAAGGAGCTATGAATATCATTTGGTCAAAGCAGGCTATCAACTCCTTTCCAGTGACTGTCAAGCCAAGATTATCTATTCTCAGCAACATGAGTTGTAGGACTCTTCCTCCACGGGCGATACAGTGAGAGTGTTATAGGAAACTGAATTACAAAAAGACAAAAAAAACGTCATTTGATTTACAGCATGATTAGCGGGTTCTTTGCTTGTTTTTAGGTGGACAGTACAGCATGACAATGATGAAACTTTTTTTTTTCTCTGATGTTTTAAAATAAATAAATTAAAGGGTTTTAAATTCCTGTAATGTGATAGCTTTAGAAATGAATTCTCCTAAAAATAGGGTTTACAGTATATTGAAAACTGAGATGGTCACGAGATACCGAATTTCTCCACTCATTTATCAAAGCCAGCGATAGATAGCCTGGTAATGTTCTTCTTGTTTCATCTTTCATATAATATTTAAAAAATGACATTCAGCTCCATGTGCATGGCATGGCACCTACATGAACAGACTTTACATACTGGGCACAGGATAAAATAAGCAACTTAACATTTTACAATTTAATTAAACGATCATACAATGACATTCAGAGTTTTTCTTAAGAACCTTTAAAAAGTGACAAGAAATTTGACCAAGACTTAGAAACTATAATTCCACTGTAATTCAAATGTAATTACAACTAAATAAACGTATGATTTATTACTAAATTCAAATAAAGTAGCTAATAATTCATAGCCCTCCACCTACGTGCAATAAGTAATCATGGATATGCACACATTTAAAAAATACACCAATATGAACAGGTAATATGTTACTGTTTGTTTACTTATACCTGTCCACATGATTTCCTTCTTTGTACCTTCCAACCCCCCTGTCTATATATATATATATATATATCTATTCAATTGCTCTAAACAGTGGCTGATCTAAACAACAGGTATTTGTGAAAACCTTCATCTTCAACAGCGTCTGTGAAGTTTAATTTGCAAAAAACATCTGTTGATCTGATAAAATTCATGAAGTAGTAAAGTTTGCTGACCTCCTACTTGCAATTAAAAGTTAGATCTCATCACAATTTGCTTTGTTTAATCAGATTAGTCAAAATTGAACTCATTCTGCTTTGAATTACCTCTTAAAGAAAGTGATTCAGTCAAGAATCCGCTCAGGCTCAGAGAAGCTAATCTAATAAGATTCACTAACTGGATAACACATCCCCTTGTTCAGACAGAATAAAACCAGAGCATGTCTGCTTGCCAATTAATGTTTTAATGTTTACTCTATTTAAACCTATTGAGGGTAAAACGAGAAAAACAACAACCCTTTTTACTGATTTGTTACCAAACGCTTAAACTTACACGTTTTTGTTCACATGTTAAGTTTAGTGTCACGTTACAGCAGAGTTGCTGAACTGCTATCACTTTGAGAACTGTCGCAATGGTTATCGTAAACAGATGCAAGGTTTTTTAGGACAGTCATCACGAGCGAACAGACATGTTGGTCTGAGTGTTAACAACACTAAAATTCAGTTACTTGATCTTGTCCTATGAGCATACTACATCAGTCACGCACTGCATACACGTGGAGGTAGTATTATTGGTTCAGTAAATAAATTATGTGACTAAAGGGAGGATTAAGAAAAACACCATCATCTTTTATGAATAAGCTTATTTATGTTAAAAAAAAAAAAAAATTGAAAAGGAAGGCAGGCCCTTTAAGTACAAAGACAGCCCTTACTATTGATTCTGCAGAGCAATTTTAAAAAGGGGTCAATTTAACATTTATTACACCACAAAAGCCACTCAAACAAACAATGCTACCTAGTGAGTTGGTGTGTCACACAATAGAGGCGGGATTAATGACCAGAAGTTAATTTACTTTTCTGAGTGCTCACTACATTTCTCACTCAAAACAACTCCTGGCTAATAATGCCACAAAATCTTCATTAGAGCTGAACAAAAAGGGAACAAAAGACAGCTCCAAGCAAGCTGACATCACGCAAATAAACATTTACAAAGGCTCAGTTTGTTCAAAGAAACGACCTCAACTCCTCACTTTCAGTGCCTTTTATCACCGTGCATTTACTGCATTTCCTGAAATTGGATTTATCGAGCCATGCTTCCACAGGACACAAGCATGACTTAAAAGGTTACCATCATACAAAGGAAAGATAGATGTACCAGTCCATTCAAAGACAATACAATGCTGTTTTTCCGTGCTTTTATAAAGCATAGAAATCTCAAGTCGACAGCTATATAATTATGCTTTCTCCATTTCAAAACTGAAATGACATAACTATAAATGATGCCCGACTTTAGCTGTAGCCAAAAACATCCTGATGATAAAAGTATTAGTACACTTTTATTGGCAACAGTCTTTACAAAAATATTTGCAGATAACAACAGCACAACTTCCATTCACAGCTGATCAGGACATAAAGTAATTTCCCAATTGCAAAAGCAGAGAGAGGTGATACAAAGCATGCCCGTATGGTGTCTAACATACCTTTGTTGTACACGTTGGTTGGGACTTGAACAACGCTGAGGCTGATGTTGACCGGCAAATCGTTAAAATGGTCATTTGGCTGCAAAATGAACTCCTGTCCCAGTTCCACGCTGTTGCCTTCCTGGTCCACTTCGTTTATCAACACAGCATTGAAATATTCATACTGAAAAAAAGAAGAGCACAATATGAGAAACATATAAGCCTTTGGAATCAGATCTCATAATAAACCAATTCCTTATAACAGCCAATAGCCTACTTTTAGTGGCCACCTGTTGAACACAATTCAGCAGTTTGCGTTGCTATGCAACACAAGTCATACCTGGTGTTCACAAATCTGACATATGTACTTCCCTTGGCTCACATTAGATGGCATCAACATGCACCCCTCTACTGGATTAAGCATGTGATTTGCCATTATTGCCTGCTAAACTGTTATTTTTCAGCAGTAAGACTCAGAGACTATATTGAAACTAATTTTCTATGTACAAAATACATTTTTAAAAATCATGATGAAAATGATGCTGAAGTCCCAGGCGACTCTCACATTTCCTGTTTTACCTTTTACCCGTTGCATTATATTTTTGCTGTTCTGTACATACATAACACACACATACACACATACAAACTACAGTACACTATAAACATTTAAACAAACTGACCCTGTAAAGAAAAATATCATTTTAAGGCTTTGGTTTACACAACTGTATTTCCTCTCATTTTTTTTTTTTTTTGAATGGCCAATTCACTGTAGGCTTACACTATAAAGTGTGTAATTAAAATGTGGGCATGCACGTGAGATTTCCACGAAGCAGTCTGTGTGTCTGGTGATTAACAGAGGAGTGTGTAGATGTGAAGAGAATGTCGGTTTGATACCATGGACTCCTGCAAGGTGACTGGTTTCCTGAGTACAGGATGTCAGGAGATAAAACGATAACAACATTGACAGAGGCACTGATTTACTGCAGATATTACCAAACAAAACCTCTATCTGTGCTTACTCTACTCCACGCCACACACTGCGCTGAGTCACACCTGAGCTTTACTCTGCTTATTCTACTCCACACCACACACTGCGCTGAATCACACCTGAGCTTTACTCTGCTTACTCTACTCCACGCCACACACTGCGCTGAATCACACCTGAGCTTTACTCTGCTTACTCTACTCCACACCACACACTGCGCTGAGTCACACCTGAGCTTTACTCTGCTTACTCTACTCCACACCACACACTGCGCTGAGTCACACCTGAGCTTTACTCTGCTTACTCTACTCCACACCACACACTGCGCTGAATCACACCTGAGCTTTACTCTGCTTACTCTACTCCACACCACACACTGCGCTGAGTCACACCTGAGCTTTACTCTGCTTACTCTACTCCACACCACACACTGCGCTGAGTCACACCTGAGCTTTACTCTGCTTACTCTACTCCACACCACACACTGCGCTGAATCACACCTGAGCTTTACTCTGCTTACTCTACTCCACACCACACACTGCGCTGAGTCACACCTGAGCTTTACTCTGCTTACTCTACTCCACACCACACACTGCGCTGTCACACCTGAGCTTTACTCTGCTTACTCTACTCCACACCACACACTGCGCTGAGTCACACCTGAGCTTTACTCTGCTTACTCTACTCCACACCACACACTGCGCTGAGTCACACCTGAGCTTTACTCTGCTTACTCTACTCCACACCACACACTGCGCTGAGTCACACCTGAGCTTTACTTGGCACTGGTTATTTTTCTTTATCCTTGAACAACACTGGATATGCAAATACCTCCATGTTTTAAAGAAAGAAAACTAAACAAAATCACCTTCTTGGGCATATGTGCAATACTGCTTCAGTTGGCTCGTGGTTTGTTAACTCCAATAACAATATGTTGCAGACAAAAAAATAGACTGCTTAAAATAAGTCCTTTTATTTGTATAACTTAAAAACCAACTCAATTCCCTCACTCCCTAAATAACACAACTAAATGATGTGTTTGCATTTACTTTATTCACAATTAAGCTTTCAAAATGGGATGATTGCGCATTATTTAGGCAAGTGGGAATTGGCTGTAAATATGCTTGTACAGGCTAGCCTAAAGTACAATCAACAATTTAAGGTTCGCTGTTGTCAGAAAACCAAAATACTTTCTCAAAACAGAACATAAAAAAAGCCTTTGTTATGAGAAATGTCAGTTTTGGGAGGATGTCTCACTCTTGCTAATCTCAAGGAATGCTGCTACTTGATCAGTCAATCACTGCTTTCCAAACCCCACTGCTGTCTCCCAAGCCTCATTAAGAGTTTCAGATAATGGAAGTCTTTAGCTTTCCTTCTGTTTGCTGCACTTCAAAACGTTTTTCTGACTTACTTAAGAGCAGGTAGCCTTCATTAGCTCTTGCTCAAGTCTGATATGCTGGGTCTTTATCATTCCTGCAAACCATGCAATGCACCCATAAAGCCATCAATTACAGAAATGACATGCCACACCATGCATCAGTTCAATTAAATTGCAGCTGGATTACCCAGGTTA
Source organism: Polyodon spathula (assembly GCF_017654505.1). Taxonomy (NCBI): domain Eukaryota; kingdom Metazoa; phylum Chordata; class Actinopteri; order Acipenseriformes; family Polyodontidae; genus Polyodon; species Polyodon spathula. The sequence goes on along the minus strand of NC_054549.1, from coordinate 36,080,285 downwards.
TCCAGTGTTTAGCAGAGAAGGTGCTGACATTGAATGTGAAGTAGTTTGGTATCTTTGGTGCTGCTGTTGAGAACCAAAACGCTGGAACTTATTTATGGGTCACACTTAAAAAAAGACAAAGGACCTACATAGGATGGACTGAAGATACCCCACATCATAGATTCTGTTCCAAGGGTTAAGTCAAAGAGTGAGGTTCAAGGAAGTGATGTACCCTACACTTATTACTAGGTTTGCAATGCAGATAGTATTGTGTTATCATTCTGAAACCTAATACAGCATTTACAGAATAGCTAAACATTTCTTCACTGAGCCCAGTGCATGTAGGTTGCTAAACTATTTCACCCAAAATGCAAAACACTAATGACAATTTCCCCTTTTACCCATATTAATGAGTACGGGGGGACTCAATCCTGTTTTTGGACAAGCTTGTATCCCATTACAGCAACTAACCTGCAGGGGTCAGCAATATCTGTAACAAAACTGTATACTGCATAACTTTGATAATATACCTTATGTAACTTTAAAAGACTCTTTAACTTTGAACTTGCATTGTTCCTCCCATAGTAAAGGAGTAACTTGTTTGAAGATGTTAAAGAGACCCACTACTTAAACAAATTACATATATTGTTTTTGACAGGAAACAGCCTACCAGTGTTTTCCTATAAGGTTAGCAAAATAATAATGTTTGTTTAAGTTGCTTGCATAAGACACTTGATCAGCTTCTTACCTTTAAAAGAGCACATGCATTAATAATGATGGCGTGAAACGTGAGAGTGGGGTTTATTATTTCCACTGAACATTCGGGGATTGATTTGCACAGCTTCTGGGGATATTTGTTTCTACTAAAAATCAGCATGAAAATACAGTCCTCAGTAGTCTCAGCAAGTAACTATGTTTTCAAGACAATCTGTTCAAGTCATTTTTAAACTATATTACATCCTTTTAAAGCAACACACAAATCTGTACAGTTTTATAGAATGTGGAAATAAATGACAGATTTGAATCAAACTTAAATATATTGCTTATTAATTGCTTATCGATTATTAATTCTCATTCTTGCAAAAGCTGCCACCTGGCTGTTTTAAGACAAACATAAACAATGATGTTTAAAGGTGTGGCTGGCTTACAAATAATAAAAGACGCATCTACAACAGACAGAAATGAAAATGAACAACTTTCTAGGGAGATGTTAATGCCAGGTACCAGTATTGCCAAACCAATGGACCAAAAATTATTTGCAGAAGATTTGTAATTGAACCGTTAGCTCTTGACTCAAGGATTTGCTCCTTGTATTCTAGATCATGTGATCTCTATTCAGATGCTCCATTATGAATAAAATTGAAGAGACAGATGGAATGCATTGAGTGTGTCGGTTTAGACTGGGATACACTACTAATGTGTGGAGCTTTCATTTAGAAAACCTTATTAGGTATTGTTATTGTTTTTGTTTTTGTTTTTAATACAAAAGGCTTTTCTTTTGAAATGTGCTGTTGAACATTAACTTCACTAAACTGATATACTGGGTTTAATTAAACAACTTCAAAAATCACTCAAGGTCAGAGTTCTACAGTACAGGAATTCAAATAGAGATTGTCAGTTCTACAGGAAACAGTCAAACAATGCATAGCTCATCACAGCTGAACTAGCAGGATGTCCTAAGATGCCATGGTTACGGCATACAGTACTATTGTTGGGAAGCCTGTTACACTGAAGAGTATGATAACACAGACACCTGACCTGGGGACAGACATGTAACATTGACTGTTTACTAATCCCCTGGCTCTCTACAGTGTCAAATTCATCACCAAAAAGATTAAACAATATCCAGTGTACGCTGTCAGTAAAGTGTAGATGTGGGAAAGCTCACGAGAAGAGGGATAGAGTCTTATTTGCCGAGTAACGGTAAAGGCTACGACCCTCTAAGAGAAAACTACTTCAGTGTAATCCTGTCAAATAAGGCGTGCTTTGGATATGACCTTGACCAGGGAAGCTCTGTGACCCACACACAAAGAAATGACATGAAAAACGTATTCTCAATATACTTCCAGATTGACATTTGCATAAATAACACTGCCACTTTGGCTATGCTGCAAGACCATTCAAAGAGCAAAGCCAGACGGACGTTATTTAATGAATGCTTATTATCACCTTGACAGACAGCTTTAGTGCAGCACTGGGGAAATCAATAACATCCAAGACAATCTGCAACACTGTGAAAGGAAATGGTTTACTAAAAATAAATGACCTGTTCAAATACTCAGCTAATTTCTTTGCTACAGAAACCGATTCAATAAAAAATGGAAATCTGTAACTTACAATTACAATTCAATAAATCAGTAGGTCTAACCTGTATATTTTTATGCATAAACTACCATGATATTTTGAGCTCTTGATCTGTTGCAAAATGTGCACAAATATTTATTTGCTCACAGAAAGTTGGAAAGCAAATGTGCAAGTACAGAAGCAAACACTGCAACTTGGCATCCTCTTTGAGTTCAGGCGCTTTGCATAATTCTCTCTTTTTGTCAACGTGATCTACTCTCTTGGGCTAGAAGAGCATGACCATGAAACTTCGGACTTCATGAAAGCATGAAGCATAAAGCAATGGCATTCACGGGGGAGAGCCACGCTTACAATACAGCATGCATGCTGGACATGCAGACTTCTGGACAAACCATCTGGCAGATGATAGGAACCATTACAGAATAAATCCCAAACCTCCTCCTTTAATTTCATCCAGTGCAAAATATGACGCAATGATAAAGAGACAACGTAGTTAGAGGTGCACTGTGGGGGGGTCAGAAATACTTTTTGGAATTGTTCTGATTTGAAATAGTTATCCATTTACCATACTTGCTACTTGTTCTTTCTGATTTTTCTCTTAAAACTAATATTACAAGTTTAACTGCTCTTAATTAAAATCACTCTCAAATGTAATTATTTACTTTTTTTCACTTATTTGAATTTGCTCTTACTTAATACTGACTTTATTGTATTTTATAACTGCTCTTATCTGTAATGTGATACTTTGTATTGTGATAAAGGATAAGGGGGTCTGCTAAGAAATCAATACTTCTACTATGACTACTACTATCAATACTAACAATACATACAGGTACACTATAGTGTACAAAAATGATAAAGCCTATTCATTCAGTCATTTAAACTTTAAAAGGGTTTAAATGACTTACAAATTATTTAAACTTCAGGACATCATCCACAGGATTTTTGAAAAATAACAAGTTTACTGCACCGTGTTTTCTTTCTACACTTCTGTGTAAATACTTTTATTTCTCACAAACATTATCTAAATAAATTACGTTTGGTATGACGAGGGTTAACAGGTAATATATAACACAAGTTATTAAAATATAACAATACGTATGGCATGCTATGCAAACAGTGCAAATAACAGTTTTGTGGAATGTTCTGGTTAAAATAACAATTTGCAATATAGAGAGTTATTCAGTCATTCAGTTGTGAACAGTAGGTGCTCAACACTGGGAAATCAAGGGTAAATACTGAAATATTCCTAAAGTGATGTCCTGCCTATTGGTTATGTCTATAATGGATTTTAAGGTGAAAATGTAAATTAGGTTTTTTTTTTTTTCTTCTGGTTACTCTGATGTAAATGATTAACAGTTGTGGCTTATTAAAATGTATCCTGTTGATGCATACATTAAAATGCATCATTGGGCTGCCTACAGTACGTTTCCCATGATGAGACTGTACAATGCGTGTTAAGTGCCCTTATTTAAACTTGTAAACATGGTTTTAATAAATAATTAAATACAGTAATGTGTTCCACATTTATGGTCAATTCAACCATGACTTTTGGAGGAATTTTAACAATATGCTTTCATAATCGAGTCTTTTGTGTACTTTATATCGCCATAAATATGTAAAAAATACTCGGCTCGATTACTAATCAATCATTCAATTGGAGTCTCGGTACAACTGCACGTGAATTAATAAAAGTGCAGTTCCCTGTGCTCACATATTATTTTACCTGCACGTGAAGTGCTGTGCAATCCTCGTGCCTAAATACAAATATACATTATAAACACTTGTGCTCGCAACTCATATTTATATCCTGTGTATTTTATACATGAACACCAATATTAAAACACACTACATACAACAGAAAATAGTTATAAACATAAAGGGGCAGGACACTGTGCTAAAATATATTATTTATTTATTTATTTATTTAACTCAAGCAGTAATTTGCCAGATTTAGCATTTTTATGGAACAAATTGCTAAGAGTTGTAGTTTTACTGCATTTAAAAAGGTAATTATCACTCTTTACAAGGTCATACCAGGGACATAAAAACAAGACATTAGTTAATGGATGGTGATGGATCTCAAAGCACAGGCTGTCTGTGCATAAAGATAAATTTAATGTACAACAATATTGGTTTCCCCAGGCGCTGTCCAACACAAGGTTGATAAGAAGCAAGCAAAATGGGTTTACTGATCCAATCACACCAGTGAAAAGGATAAAAAAAAGTCTTATTAAAAGTCATTTCACACGAAGATAAAGATCATGCAGTTTGATTAGTAATAACATATACACAGATCTAAGACAGTCGTCAAGGTCCTGTAGTACATGGGATGAAATGTTGATATAAATCATTGTTTCTCCTGTTTGTAGCTCCAATGGATTAAGCTCATCACATTTGTGACTACAGCATGTTAAACACTTTCTTCACCAGTGCTTAATAAAACTAAGATTTAACATTCCATCAAATTGCCTCCCGTACGTACCATAATGACCTGAACATAAGGCGCACCCTTTACAAATCTTAAAGGAATTCATGCAAATTTTATCCTTGTCTAGGTGGCCTGTTGTAACTTTTACCATTTCACAACGCTACAAGATCTCTCACTCGTTTCGACATTGAAAAGTACATTCGTCACTGAATTTGTTAAGTTTCTTTCAGTAGTTTTAAAGAAACTCAAGGTGTTGAACTCAAGGTAGATCAGTCATGCATGTGATGCATGGGGTTCACATTACAGAGAGAATTACTGTATATGCCTTTACCTTTTTTTTTTTCAATACAGCATCAGTGCACCATAATGCCACACTAAGAGGTTTCAGATCGACATCCACCCTTTCGTAAACCCAGACAGGGTTACAAACTTGGCAATGTAGTGCAACAGCCGCAAACGCAAGACGATATTGCCAGGAATGTAAGCTGTCACAGCCCAGAACACCCACATTCCCGTTCGAAAGCAGACATGCAAAGTGTTTCCAAACAGAAGCAGCAACGTGAGCCAAAACAATTTGCCAGTAAGCTGCAGATGTGTGTTAGCTGAGCAGCAGTAAAGGGCCGTATAAATATGGGCCTTTACTGATAATAAGCACCCACTGTACTGAAGCACTTTTTCTGATTAAAACACCGGTCTCATGGCGAGCAAGGCTAGACAAGCTAGACAGCATAAAATATATTGAAATGTGTCTCTTCAAAGTGTAAGGTTTTCATGTGCTCTCATCTCACCCTTGAGCTCGCTAAATTTACACAATTTGGTCACAGTTTTGTTTTTCTTAAAAAGCAGTGGGTTAGAGAGCTAAACAGAATACAGATGTGTGGAATCACAGTTCTGGGTCAAGTGGATCCAGTAAATATTTTTGCAGATCCACAATTTAACATTCCTCTTATTTGGGTAGGAGAATACACTGGAAATCTGCAATTTTACCAATTCAAATAGTCTCATTTAAAAGAGCACGATTTATAGAATCAATGTAAGAATTGCCTTTTGCACATATGTCATGTACAGTGCTATAATGTTACCGTCTTCGAAATGTTGCCGTATCTTTATGAAGTGCATTTTCTAATCACGTTACACTACAGGTTCTTATGGATCTTGAAATCTTAGGATCTTAGTTTAACTATTCACATGACAATCACCACTGTCAGCTTGTGCACTTTCACTGCTTTGAGACTGGCACAGTAGGTAAGACAACAGGTGCATTGAAACTAGGAGTGCTGGGAGTGCATGACTTCATTCATATACAAGAGTTACAGTTTTGTTCAATGGCTTTCAGCACTCCCACTCCCAAAACATTGTTCCAGTGCCATTGTAAGACAATCCAGTATTGACAGACATAGACACACCACTGAAATGAATAAGAAGTCAGAAACGTGATTTCTTCTTGGGGTTTAACAGAGGCAAGACATGAGCCTAATTTAATAGAGAAACAATGGCTATATCTAAAATATACGTGTTTGTTTTACTTTGGCCAGAGTGGCCTTTGCTTTGCTTTGTTGTTCTTTTGTTTAAACTGTTTATTTTTTTTAATCGTTAAATAAGAGCGCAGCAGCGGCATTTTGCCTGTACAACCGTTGTTATTGTTTCATTTCCTGGTCTGGCTGCACCACTAAAGCCACCTGATCTCAAAAATTCAGTATTTAAATCGCTAAACTTCTTAATATGCAAAAACAATCAATTTCATTACACTGTGGGGAACTAGTCCAAGACTCAGAAAAACAATCATTTGCTTACATAGAGCGCATTCAAGCCATTGAAATACCTGACTGTCCTTGGCATGTCCTGGATGTGTATAAAGAAAGCAAGGAACAATCAAGTTCAATCCAGATAAGTGCTTTATACACCCTATTACAGTTTCAATTCATTCAGTATTGAAACTACCTCTGGGGGTTGCATTAGATCATTCAGAACTCGCCCATCAATTTCTCCCAACCCTGAAGTGTACCACTTTGTTTGGGTCACTGTAGTGTATTTTTGTCTGGAAAAGTATATTAAAAAATGGAAGGTTTGGTCCCGATTTATTATTTAAAATGGTGCTGGTATTTAGACCAATTGAATAGGCCTCATATCTGTCCAATTGAAAATAGAGACTTGAAGTGACCAGACATGAGAAGTCTTTTATTCAAGCAGAAAAAGAGGAGTTATTGCCAGACTGGCACCTCTCGCAGCATTGTGTCCTGTAAAGCTTACATGTACTGATAATGCTAGCATTGTGTATCGTGTTTATAAGAGGTCCTTGAAGATATTCTGTCTCCCTCCGCTTCCGGGAGATTTAACAGTTTTCCACTTCATTGACTCTGGCGTACTTCTGCTCCTGCTATCAAGCACACCAAGGACAATATTAAACTGCAAAGGATATAACACTATAATGAGAAATCAAATCTTCTGGGGAATGGGATACAACCGAGATTCCCCTCCCCCTTTCATAGTGAAGGGTCGCCCTATAGCACGGTTGATCAAATGATGCGCGAAGATGCTCTGTTATAAAATGACCAAAGTTATCCTGAATAAATTTAGACTATCATCATTACAAGCTTTAATTAACTCCAATAAAAAAGCACATAGATTTTTTTCAGAACAGAATCAATGAACTATGCCCTAAAGGAGCAGGAGTTAAGAAAAACAAACTCAAAATACAGCGAGCCATGTTAGTACAAAAGCACAAAGACTGCAATATATATATATATATATATATATATATATATATATATATATATATATATATATGTGTTTTCTTTATTTTAACTGCTAATTAGCTCAAGAAACAAAAGTAATTCAAAACTAAGACTCACTCTGTGATGAAGGCTAAAAAGCATAGATAAATATTGAGTACATCTTGCTACCTGACCACGTGGACATTGTAACAGTTAAAAAAAAAAAAAAAAAACTTCCAAAAAGTAACAAAACATATAAATGGCCCAATTATTAATGAAAACAGGATTTATTTTATCTATGTACATGATGTAGTATATTTTACAATTGGTTCACCTAGGCTTTAAAATTATCAATTACATGAGCTGCTGCTACTGAGAAACAGATGCTAATTAATTGAAATCGCTTTATGTATTCGTCCGTGCCATACTAACCCCAGTTAGACCTGACTATTAAACTTGACAGTTTAAAACCCTTAATATGTTCTACTGTCTCTTCCTCTATAAGGCTTGTGGTAGGCTGGCGAGTGGACAGAAGCCCAGAGACAGACTGCAGTTCAAAAAATATATACTTTATTACAAATTAACGCAAAATAAACGAGCACAAGGGCAAAACAAAGATGTTTAAACACAAATACCTAAACAAAGAAAACAAAACTTACAAAAATAAGGTTTCCAGGCTGGGCAATGCCTTCACTGGATTCAAAATTTCAAAACAAACAACCAAACAACCAAACAACCAAACAACCAAACAACCAAACAACCAAACAACCAAACAACCAAACAACCAAACAACCAAACAACCAAACAACCAAACAACCTGCTTCCTCAGCTCCCTGCTTTCTACTGGGAGGCTGAGGCCTCCTTTTATGCCAGGTGGCTAAATGATAATTGATTAATTACATTAGTTGATTGCTTCCACCTGGGCATGGAGGAGAATTTAACTCCATCCCTGCCAGTATTTCCAAGGGCAGAGCCCTGCTCTGCCACAACGCTGTTTTATGGTCTTCATTCTAAGAGTCAGTGAGATGCATAACCATGGCGATGTCAGTGAATATAAAATGAGACCTTTCTCTAATAGCGCAATCATGACATTTTAATCCAAGCGTTAAAAAGAAAACAGCAACAGCAACGGGAATTGACGTGGAGTTCGGATTTTTACACAAACCTCATGTTACTCAACCCCTGTAGGGTGATGCAATATGAAAATAGAAATTTAACCACGGCAGTTTTTTTTTTTTTTTTTTATTGTGGCGATGCTATCCTTACAGCAGATCTCTAAAACAAACATCTGCTGTGAAAATCTATTGGTTATTGACATGTTACCCAACGTATTAAAAAAAAAAAACAGTGTACCGTCACAATATGCCTCCCCATCAGAATTAGCTAACGGTAGCAGAATTCGAAGGCTATAGATGTCACAATTTGCCTCCCTGTCAAAATTGCTACCCCTGCAACACTTAACACACAGTTATCACATTCTCTCAACGATTGCTTATTCCAACAGTTTAGGGTTAACGTGGGTAACTATACCGGTGAATAATTGTTGTCTTTACCAATAGAAGCAGATCTGAAAACATGGACAGCTAGAGAAAAGCTGTCTGCTAGGTGCAATGTACCAATGTCTGGGTTTAAAGCTCTGTAGAGCCCTTGCTGTTAAAACAGCCTCTGTGTTGGCACTGAAAACCCTGTGCCATTGAAAAAGCAAGGCAATTAATAGAACTGCTTTATGTAATCTAGATTAACAATGATTTCTATTAAATCACACACATGCATACCCTGCCAGATTCTCACCTCGCTTCAATGACAGGGATGTAGTGGGGGGTGTTTCATGTTCCTATTGCTATGGTTTGGTTAATCTAGTCATACGTCAATAAACACGGTGCCCTCGATTCCCCTCTAATTCTATTGGAAGGCAATGAATTTGTTATTCTGTCACTTCATTTTCAAGTTAATTAAACAATAAAGCAACATGCTTATTGATATGGATTAAACAAGCAAACAAGAGATAACGGAATTCTTCTTTGCTGTTTTAGCTGAGTATTCAGACTCCTCTGGTGCAGCGAATGCTACTGGGGACTGAAACAATTGGGATTTCACTACTGATGAATTGTAGACCTGAAAACTATTCAGGCACCCCCAGCATTTCCACACATTGACATTTTGGGCATGCATGAAAATCGCATTCGACATTTCCCAAATCAGCTTGTAACTGCTTTTAATATAGCTGAGGAGACAAGTTGAGGAACTGAGTTAGTAGATTTTTTCCCCCAAGACTTAACTGTTTTTTTTTTCTTTTTTTTAACAGAACACACTTACTGTAGAATGCAATGAAACACAGTTTTAAAAAACAAGTTTGGGTCAACAATGTGTTCCAAGTTAATGTCTTTACTGGCTTCTAAGCAAAAACACAGCTATTGGAAGCATTTGCATAGAACCATTTCAATGTACATCTATTTAAAAAGACTATATATATATATAGAGAGAGAGGGCGGGAGAGCGAGAGATTGAGAGGGAAAATAATTTACCCAACAGCAGGATTATACTTAGCTCAGCATGCAAGCCTAATTAGCATCTGTTTATGTTTGCTATTCCAGCAATTAATAATAAACGAGAGAGTAACCTTTTTGACCTAAGTACTGTCATGTGGGTACAGCAATCTTTGAACATGACAGGTTCCTGAAGAACAATACTTTGCCAATTATATCCCTATTCAAAAAGCTTTGATCTAGGAAGCTGTTTACAAAATGTGGGACTTTTTTATTTTGTATAACACTGTTAGACTTTTAAAGCAAAATTACACATTACAACTTTATTAATTGGGCCTAAGAACGAACAAAATACTAAAATACAGTTATGTGCACCATATGTCAAACAACAACAAAAAAAGTTACATGACCCCAGTATGACAACCGTTGTCAGTCAAAGGTCGAAGTCAAGGGTGCTGTTAGAATAGACCTAAAGAGTTTCCATAGCACTGAAAACATATACTTGCAAACTGAAAAAGGTTAATGAGCTGACAGCAGTTGTAATTACAGCTATGTAAAAAGCAGCAATTTCCCTGGAAGAATCCCTGCTGCACTAAATCCATATTCAAGCAGAACTCCTTTTACCCCAGCTAATCACTCCAGTGCTATTTCAGGCCTAAGCAGATGGTGTGATGAGAGTTTTGATAAAGAACAACAATCTCACCGAAAAGGTTGTGAAAGGGTAGCTGGAACTGAGATTAAGAATTGATTCAGTTTAATGGAGTGCGACAGTAAAAAAAATGACAAGTCCCTTACCACAGTGTTACTGTCCTGTTAATCCTGTTGACATATAAATGGCTTTTAGGGTACTTTTGACGAATGTAAGCCTCGCTGCAGTAAAACACAAACAATGGCTTGGTCATCAACACTGACCCTGATGAAAAGAACTAGCCCTGCATATGCTGGGCTACATATTCAAAGGTCTTTCACTATAAATCATTATCGGCATGGAATGAAAAAAGGAACCCAATAATCTTACCAAACTAAATAATAAGAATTAACTAGAGACATTTATTTGGGGGTTTTCAAGTAGTTTTAAGTTGCTTCTATAATTATAATTGGTGCTTTTGTCCTTTTTTTTTGTTGCCAATAACAATTTTGATTTAAAAGCTTAAAATAACCTGTTTCATTGATAGCAAGCTCTTTTATAGTAAAGGCGACACAAATTCATAGAGACAGGGACCAGGCGAGGCCTGCGATGCAAAGAATGTCCTCACAGGGATGACCTCAGCGTTGTGCTCAGTGCGATGAACAAACAGCAGCATTCCACCACACCTGACGCGAGTGAGCTGACAAGAGTGGCGGGACAAAGAAAATGAACAGACCTGAAACTGGCACTCAAAATCCTTTCGATACACTTTATTTTGAAAGACACAACAGCGCACTGCAAAATACCAAGGACAACCCAATAGTGTGGAATGAATGACCCTGTTGCTTAACTGTGCAATCTGGTTTTTTTTTTGGTGTACAGTAGTTTGATTTAAATGAATATGTATGTACTGTATTCCTGAGATAATACCCATTCCCAGTGTTCTTGTAGAGTGTATCTTCCCATTTATGAGACATCAACGTGTTGCTGTGCCTGCAGCTCTCCTACTGTATACCTGAGACAGCCAGAGAGCAGGGAGGCACATCTAAACATACATTATCATCCTATTTCTGCTCCAGGCTTTCTCCCACTAGCCTGAAGAAAGCCCCAGGAAAGTCTATATATACTGTACAGTCATAAACCGTAAAGACACAACAATCATGTCCCTTGAGAAGTCACCGAGATCTGATTATGGCTCTTATCTCTCACACAAGAAACGGTGAATATGTAGAATTAGAAAATTCATGAGGCCCGCATGATTTTAGGTCTAATTTTATTTATTTATTAGTGTAACAGTACTTATTTATAAAATATGTAAAACTTCAAGGTTAACTAACTGAATCCTGACTCTGAATTCTAGTTATTTCCCCAAAGCCTCTAGCTGCCAACTGAAAAAGCCAAACTAATACAGCTTAAATCAGAACCCCAAGACTAGAACAAGCCTCAGATCACACACAGACTACAAATGTCACAGCTCTGGTTTCCAGCAAGACAGCTTATCACTGGGATATTAAAGTTCCTGAAAGCTGCTGCTAAAAAAAAAAAATCATCAAAATGCTCTGCTCTTAGAGATCAAATTACTAAATAAGTGCAATACAGATGGACGGTTTTGTGATTTTATGTCTGTTTTTTTTTTGTTTTGCTTTTTTTAAGAAGATTTTTTTTTCCCCTCCTACCACGCCACTGAATTCTACAATGAGATGAAGAAAACTGAAGGCAGAGCCCTAAATTTACCATATTGGATTAGCATAGCCGAATAAAAGACAACTGGAGGCAGTTTAATTTAGAAGTCATAGAGCCAAGACCAGATTAGGAAGCTTAGGAGCCCTGTCATCTGCAGAATGCTTGCATAGAGAAAGTAAGTGCTGAATTAAAACTGCGTGTGTGTGTGTGTGTGTGTGTGTGTGTGTGTGTGTGTGTGTGTGTGTGTGTAATATATATATATATATATATATATATATATATATATATATATAAACATTCAAATAGAACTAGACACTTGGATACAATTATACAAGATAACAGAGTGATGGAATCACAAAGTACGTAAGCACAAAGCCACCCTTTAGTGCTTTATCCAAGGATTCAGGGTATTCTTGTGTTGGATAGTGAAGAAACATCTTCTAACACAGGTCCTAGAGGGTCATTCCCACATTCACTGTACATTTTCAAGTTGCATTATTAGGACAGATCATCTAACTTGTTAGACATATACTTTTCATGGTCTCACTTTATAAATACAAACAATAAATCACAATACATAATTACCTGCAGCTCAGGATCATCCTCATGCTGTAAATGGGCTTCTTCAGCAGCTTCTACAAGTCTCTGCGTTAAAAAAAACAAAAAAACAAATAGGTCAGTCAGATACCTTCAGATATTTCTCTTGGCTGAATCGTTACATTGGAATTCACCTTGCCAGCCACTTCAGCATTCATGTAATCACATTCACTGATACAGAACATAAAGTCTTCAGATAGCAATGACTACATTATTTTGTAGATTAGGTCATTTATCGTCGCAATACCTTTTTTTGGGGGGTTAGTTTTGTAAAATAATTGATGTGATAATACTAGAGCAATCAGAATCCCCTAGTTTCGGCTATGATCAAAACCGAAGATGAAGTTGGCGGCACCTGACTTTGATTTAAGAATGCCAGCTGATTTTCTACATTCTGAAGTGGTTGATCAAAACCAGCACTGCTTAAATACATGTATTACATGAAAAAGAGAGTTCATGTAATGTTATGTTTCAAATTACCTGCAGAATAATTCTGTTCTAGTTCTTCCTTTGCCTCTTTTATGGAGTTAAAAGCATAGGTAACATCAAGGCTGAATGCACTCCAGGTACTGCAAGCACGCTATCAGCGTTTCAAAAAAAGATTACAAAATGACAGATTGGGTTCAGGGTGACCGGACGAGCATTTGAAACATACGTATGGCGAGAATAAAGCTTTAAAGTATCTCTTGCAAGACAGGGTTTTACTGACCTATTCAGTAAAGGACAAGGCCTCAAAAGGCGTCCTGATTCACAAACTATTACTGTTTCGGAACATGACCTCTATTTGCTTTGAGTGCTTGATCAGACTCATACACAGCACACCACATTTTGAAATCTGATAGCAATGGAGATCTCCAGTCTCCAAAACTAAATATGTTAACCCTTTAAGGTACTGGGAACTTTTCTTGTTTCCTCATGATACATGAGTCACTCTCAAGTGTATTTTAAGAAGAACCAGTCTGAACAACCGCTCAATTCCTTGTGTCCCTAAGTGGTTAACCACATGCGTGCATCTGGGTTCTGCGTGTGCTTGGGAGCGCTCTTTTTTTTTTTGGAGGTTAAGCCTGTTAAGGGAGTTTGGGATATGAACCTGAAGATGACAGCCCAAGTTTACATGTAAGCTGAGCGAACCCTGCAGACAGCACATCTGGGATGAACTTGATCGACTCATTTGCTATCTTTCAAAGATATTGTTCAGCACCTTGGTAAAGCAAGCATAGGCATTGCCTTCCCTACACGTGTTGTACATAATGTGTATAGGAAGTAATAATATCTGCAAAAAGCCTCCATAGCAGAGGCTTTGTAGGAAACCAATGTCTCTAATGTTTACATGCACTCTGTAGGTTTTATTGATGGTTTGAAGCATTTTTTTTTCTCTCTTTGATAATCTGAAAAAGGTATTAGTTTTGAGTGTCTGGCAGCTATGTTTTGGTGTTCAAAAGGCAGGGAAACTACCACCGACCTTGACCCTTTCCTTTCTTCTAACTCAGTATCTCCCACTGTTCTAGCAGATCTCAGCATTGGCCTTGCAGCATGCCTGTTTACAGCCTTCCAGTTTCTCTATGATCTTCATGATGGTATCAGTGACTGGATAGTCATTATTTTTAAGGCTACTGTATAGTCAGTACAAAAATTAAACCACTGGAATGCTTCCTTTGTGTGGACTGCAGATCAAATGCATTCAAGATTTGCCAGCCTATATTTTCATTCTAAGTGTAGAAAAAAACGAACAGGATTTCGAGCACTATAGTATTGTATGTGCATCGTGTTACTTTCTAAACATAAGAAAACTAGTAAGAATCTAACACAAACTTTGGCGGCACAAGATAAGTTGATGTCCAGTTTTATAAGCAATACATCCATGTTATCCAAGACTTAGAATGGAATGGCTTCTTACATCATAAGATATACATTCAGGAGTTATTCTTGTGCTACTCAGTCGGAGTTCATTATGAATTTGCAGCCATTATTTTAAAGCATTACCATTATTCTTACTAAGCAATATTCCGTTTGTATTTTGTTTTAACAAAGATTTGTCAAAACAGGTTTGAAGATGAGTTCTGCATTTCAATTTACTACCCACAAGTACATAGTCACTGACTCATGTCTTCTTCATTGTGATAATTTAAGTAAAACTTATGAGAAACAAAGTCAAGTAGACAAACGTTTTGTGTAGTTCCTGCATCAGCGAACCCTTGATGTCTAGCAGCAAGTCATCCCTGAAAGCACAGGGGAGCATTAAGATTCTATTTCACATGCTGTTCTAACCTCAAAGACTTTCAGGTCTGTAAGCAAAACTTGTCAAAGCCATGTAATTAACATGTAATTAAATGGTTTAAATCAAGAACAACATGCAGCAATCAAGGCAAAAAAAAAATGAACGCTTGTTAAATAAGTCAACTATGCATTTGTAAACACCTGGCAAGTGAGCAGTTTATGCATGTGATTATTATTAACAACTAAAAGCACAGAACTGAGAATGATAAAGAACAGAACACAACAATCCTGAGCATTTCATTTGTCCCAGATTGGATCCCAGATTGTCTGACATCACACACACACACACACACACACACACACACACACACACACACATGTAAAAACATGCTTTCCTGTTGCATGAATTAAAAACATTACTATTTTTTTTTTTTGCAGGCTAGGCAAAGATCAGCCCAACCATAGAGCAAGAAACCCAAAAGCAGATGACATCTGCATTATTCACCTGTTTTTTTTTTATTGTACACCTATTTGAATGGTTAGTAACTGACAGAAAGACACATTTAAAACCCCGATATCGAAACGTGCTTTTAGAAAAGCATTCAAACGCAGGCAGTGCCAGCGATATCCATTTTGTACCATTAAGTTGGTCACAGTCATGATAACTTCGCCATGGCAACAGAGCAGCTCGTGTATACTACCTCTGTCATGCAAAAGTATATCAAGCAGTGGATGCATAGCAGTAGAACTGCCGTGATTGAAAATGAAGGCAACACAAGTCTAGATGGTGGAAATAAGAACAAAACTGAGCACATTAGTCATATGCAGTAAGGCCCTATTCACAGCACTTTAAGGACTTGTGATCAGGATAGCGTCACGGGCAAGGAGAAGTAGACCCAGAGAGAGAAGCTGCAATTTAAGCACTGATGTGTACATTTATCAACAAACAGTTTAAAAAACAAATAAATAGGCACAAGAACCAAAGCAAAAGGTTCTCACAAAAACACCTTAACACAGCTCCACACAGCAATCTTCTTTATACCCTCACCAATGTACTCTAGCTAACCTCCTAAACCCTGACTGATTGTCCCCTTTTATACATCACTTATTCAATACATGGCTCCATACCACATTCCCACGTGTTTCTGCAGGGATGAATTTAACCCCCTCCTTGCCAAACCAATATTACCCACACACCTGTGCACTGTTTTAAGAAATAGTTTTTAAGGACTGTTTAGAGTGCTTTGGAAAAGTAGAATAAGCCATCTCTAAAACAGCAACAAAAAAAAGGTTTTAATAAGCTGCAAACTTGATTTAGTTAATCAAACTGGGTGTTAAAAACAGTCCTTAACAAAACACTCCTTAGAACAGCCCTAAAAGTTTTGTGAAGAGGGCCCCATAGAGAAAACAAAATCAATATGGAGATAAAACACACACAGACACACACAATAACACAAGGATACATTTTGAAGGTGTGATTGGAAAATGTTATTATAAATGTGTCTCCTGACATTAGTAACAATGGGTTCTTCCAAGTAAAACTCTTTCACTGCATGGGAACAGTTCATTCCAATCATTTCTACTGAGCTGCTACTAGCAATCTGACAGTTCAATTTGAAATCTTGTTTTTGATTATCCCTCAACTAAATACGCATGTCTGAATCAAAGTGACTTTAACAGGGTTCAAAAGAGTTTAAACAATCTCTTGCAGCTTTGAAAACACATGGTACAGCTTTACAGTATACAGTCACAAAGTCCATTTAAATGTTTTTTTTTGTTTTTTGGGTTTTTTTTGCTTTTCATTGAGATTTTAATAAATGTGTCCTATAATATGTTGTTCTTCTGGAACCAAATGCTCGAAGAATAACCTGATCCTAACCTTAAAGGCAACTAAGTATTATTAGATTCAGTCTGTATATCGCTTTCTACAGTATGTCAGTCATCCCATCCTGGTGACTTGTTTAAAGTGAAAAGATCTCTCCGGCATGACAACCGTTCATTCGGGCCAGTGTCAGTCACATACCTTAAAACACAAGACAGTGGCGCTGCACTTCCATTACAGCTACGTACTTGGCTTCCTGTACTTCTCATTTTCATTGCATCTAGCAAAACCTGAGAAACCGAAGAGATGAAGTCATGCTGAATTTTGTTAGAGGTACCTGAGAATACCTTGGCTATTGACAAGTGATTGTTCAACATGCTGTTGTAGAAAGTATCCGAGAAAGTAATCCCATATAAATACCTCAATTTGAGGTGCCTTCATCGTGTCCTCTGTCACCATTTAAACATCACTCCAGGTTTGTGCAGTTGTTTTGAGTGTTACAGTGGCTCGCAAGTGACTTTGGGAACACTCTTGTTTTTCTGCTAGCTTCATTAGATATACTTAGATTGCTGTAGCAAGTGCTGTTCCATATTGCCTTTTGGTTGCTGAATAAAATACAGTTCCAGCAGTATTTTTTTTTTTTTTAATTGACAGCTACCGGTAAACCACAGATACCTTTTAATAATTTGAATTTTGGAAGTGGCGAGTATACCCCTTCCCATCCTGTGTCAGATCGGGTATTTGTGGTATAGATCTTGTTGTCTTTTGTACAAAAGTAAATCAAAATATTACGTTCTCAGTGTAATTCTCAATAACGCTCTATAATAAGCAATATCACCCAAAATTAATCTGTTACACCACAGGGCCTTGCATATTTTATGTCTCACTCATAATTTGACATCTGCAAAACCAAGGCAGATCTTTGACTCTCCCATTGGTTAAACTTACTCAAGACCATTAGCCGAGGCAGAGAATACCTTCAACTGTTTGTGTCTCGGCTCTGCTAACTTATGATTGGACTGCCGCGGATTACATGCAGGATCTTCATGTTGTAACACAATAAAATACGGTGGAAAAGTCAAAGGGGGTGAATACTTTTGAGAGCCACTGTATATATTCAAAACAAGAAAAGCTGTCCTTCCTTCACCTTTACAGGTGGAGTGTTTTAAAAGCTGACTGGAAGCGAATCTGCCTCTCATCCGGGGCGCTGACATTTTTACTGCTGTACCGAGGCTGATGAAAATATCTGAATAGTAACAAGGTATTCCCTTATCCAGGATATTAAAAAATATATTACATGTGTGAGTACCATGAAATATGTGACTGCCAAGACATCTCTTAAAACAGGGTGACGGGGGGGGGTAACGCACGTGATCAATCTGTACTACTAGACATATTTTAAAACAAGCGGGTGACAGTCCAATCACTTGCAATTAAAAGTTCTGAAAAAGGATGTATTACTTTCAAGACTGGCATGATATGAGTCAATGAGCACTGTCAAGGTTTGCCCTTGTTGCCAATAAAGATTCATTAAGTATGAAAGCACAGTATCAGCAGTGCCTTTGCAATGACCTGTTGACTCGCAGCTGGCTATGCATCACTGCAGCTACCTCATTCACTCATTTTAATGAATGCAGAAACTATTTCGGAAGATTGTGTCTAACAAAAGTAGAGAAGAATACGAGTTTAAAGGGTTTGTATGTCATTTCTTTGTGAACATTCAGAAGGGATTTAAGGAGAAGAAGAGAATGGATTCAGCTAATATATTGGAATCTTGTAATTGCCCTTTGACCATAGAACACTGAAACCTTACACCAATGTCTGGTTTTCTGATGGATATATTTATGGAAACGTCTTTTCCAAGAGCATCTTGGAGGACACTGGCAGCAGACAGTCAATCACAATTTCCAGCAAAGTGCATTCAATACAGATACAACCCTTCACTAAACCAGTAAAGAAACTAAGTGAAGGAAAATATTGTAACAAGCTGTTCATTTAAAATGCTCTTAGAATTTTTTGTTAAAATCACATTTTGATTTTAGAATGTCTTCAAAGTTTTGCAATAACTCTGCTGTGACTACTTTGGCAGTTTTAGAGATTTCGCTTTTACTGCGAAATGTATACAGTGGACATCAGTCCACAAGAGCGACTTTACAAGATCTTCAAGCTGACCATGCAGTACAGGTTCACTCTTTAATCGGTATTTAAATGAAAAAAAAGTTCTTAGCTTTCTTGTGTGCAATTTAGAAGAAATATGTTACAGCTTGTTAAACATTCAATACAGTCCTGCTTATATAATATCTGTGAATCAATGGAGTTTGGCAAACATCCTATTCCTAAAGACGAAATACATTACCAATATAAAAAAGCTGATGAAACATAAGCTTTGTTTTTAATATTCAGAGCCAGGAACCTCTTTTCTGCAGTACTGTATTTCAGGTTAAATATATCTGACTTTAAAAATCTAAATTCATTATTAATTTTGTTCTACTTTAAAGCTGACCTAGGCTAACAACTGTACACTAATGTTCAGGGAAGAAGTCCATGGGTTATTGAGATGCAATGCTAGTATACAGACTGCAAAACACTGGATCCATGTATTCACTCTCATGAAAGTGTATTACGGTACACTATCTACACTGTTGGAACATTTAATTATTGTTGTTTCTACTGGAATCTTTATACACCAGGCTTAGCTGATGTCCTTTTTATGCACAATGGGGTCTGCTCCCAAAAAGAGACATAAAAGATAAGCAGCAACAACAGCATAAAATTATATTAACAAAGAAGAAACTGAATCATCATATATAAAGAGGCAAAAACAAATGCAAATATGAAATAAAAGGAAATGCAACTTATAAAACAAAATGGAAATATAAAAAAATACAACGAAAAATCATTATAAAGGCAAACAGAGTGGCATTTTTAAATTGGAAGGTTTATACAAAAAAACACTTAAAATAAATACTTGCAGTCATAGTTGTCAAGGCTCAGCCGTTACCATAGACACTGTCTGACGGGAAACGGAAGATCTGACTAGCACTTGTGCAGATGTATAATTTGGAGCAAGTCGTTTGGGAATTAAATTTGTAATGGAAGAGGAGAGAAGCTTGTTTCTAAAATGCCTAAACCGCGCATAACAATTAAACAACGTTGCAAAGAGGGGATGTATGGAGCTGACAGGTCTGTGCGAGGTCTGTTTGTCAAAATGTTTTTGATTGTATGTACCTATTTGAGTTGCTTTATTAATCTGTATAAAATAAAACTAAAATTTGTGAAAAATAAAATGAAAAAGTACAAAAAAAATACAAAAAATGTCATGGGGCTCTATATAAACCTTTAGTAAATCCTATAGTATACTTTTTCAATACTGTTAACCATGTATAATCATCATTAAAGTGAAACCTGGCTTGGAGGGTGTATCAGAAATACTAGACGGCACAGTGAAAAAAAAAAAAGGACTGGCAAATGTGATTTCATTCCATATGCATATACTTGTCCCATTGGTCCTGAACCACGCAGCTCTATTGCGATTGAACAGGTGGGTGTCTTTGCGGGTAGTGCCATGAACATTAGCTGTTATGAAAAATGTATTCAATTAACATCTGTATATATTTCTACAGTTTATTTAAACGCCCCTTGCAATTTACCTGTCAGCTGCCTGCCACAGGGTAAACTAAAATAGAAGAAAGATGACTCAGTGAAAAGAACAAAAGGCTGGATTCAGGTCATCAAAATCTTTACAGCAGGAATGATCATTTAATCCAAAAATAGCTTGCATAAACATCTTGTCTTCACCCTTTTCAAGCAACCACACATGATTTTCTGTTGGGTTACCAAAGGGAAAAACATTAAAGAATGCTAGCAGTTTGGTCTTTCTACTTGCTGGAATCCCATTTTTTTAGGTTCGGGTTATTAAGAAATGTACTTCCCTTTGTGGTGCAAGAAACAGACTACAACCTTAAGTGGTGTAAAACCCTCCCTGCAGTAGTGTACATCCAAACTGCTGGCTGTTAGTCGAGCTGCGTGACGACAGCTGTTGTCAACACTTTACATTTCACTGCTTTTAAGAAGTTAACATATAGAATGCAAAAGAACTTATCATTTATCATTTAAAAGAAGAGACAATAGCCTTTAAAACAAGCTCTTGAAAGACTTATGTTTGAAACATCCAGATAAAATGTTCTAGTTCCTCGATTCTCTTCTTTTAAGGTTGTTGATAATAATATCCTAAGGGTGCAGTTAAGTCTTCTTTCATATACAGGACCAGGACAGAATGTCCCTGTCAGGATGGAGGAGTGCTTGCAAAGCAATGAGGGAAAGCCTCATAATGTGCTTGGTTGTGCCTACAGCCATGAGGCTATTTCAATATACCACAGAGACATAGAACTTGCAAAACATAACTTGAACCAATAGATGCCAGTCCATTCAAGCGTATTAGCATAGGTGAGACCATATTGTCAATCTTGTAAATAAAAATAAAACACTCTTGCTTGACTGAGTAATGATTTCTTTTTCCAATTTTTGGATAAACCCATGTGAGATATGACATTTGTTTTTCCCAATATTTTCCCATATTTTAGTAATTTAAACTAAAAATATTAGTTTAAATTACATTCTACCCTCTGGACAAATGAACAATGTCACTGATTAGACCTTCCCATGCCAGTCATGTTCTTTTTAACAGCCTATACTGACACACAAGAGCCATGACACATTATCATGTTAGTTTAGTTCTAAATTGCCAGCCATGAAACCCCAATCATATTCCTTTATTTACATGACACAGCAGTGATTACAGCATCCTGTTTACATCAATACTTGATTATGTTGCCACATGATTATACTCTTTTGTTTGCATCACTTGCAAGCTCTGATTTGAATTACTCTATGCAGCTGTCAGGCAGTAAAAGGCCATTTAACTGTGACCCATTAACTGCCAGCCACACAGAAACCAGCGACGCCTAAAACAGTCACAAAAATACCAAATATCATCATCCGGAGAAATTCAAAACCGTACCCCAGCAAAACAGCTGTAAACTCGACATTGTATGACATTGTTTTTTCAAGATCATGAATTATGTGAGACAATGATATAAAGTAACAGCAATTAAGTCAATTACAGAGACTGGTTTTAAGACAAAAAAATGTTCATGGATAAACAGACAATTCGTAATCAATTCTACAGAATTTCAAAAGGCCTACTAAGAAACCCTACCAATTAATTACAATAATTAAAATCAGGCAGAGGTGTTGGTCGCCAATTCTTTAGAACTGTCTTGCCTGGGTTTGTCTTCCATTTTTGAATGCTGATTACTCGTGACACCACAGTTTCTTCCTCCCACATTCATCTTGGATTAGACATCTCCGCTGTCATACGCAGTGACAACCATGCTTTCCCCCCTGGCATTAGCTGCTGGGTAGTATTAACATTCACTCCAGTCTGTCATTCTGTCAGCAGCCTTGACATTAAATTGTGGTGATCCAAAATTATACTTCAAGGAAATCTGTAAAGAAGCAGGAGGTGGGTGGATATTTAAATCTCTGGAGTGGGAGGGGGTGGAAGTTGTGGAAGACAGTTGCTCACTCATGTAGTTTACTGTAGTGCAGCGGTCCTCAAAGTAATTTTGGCACGGGTATAAATTGATCTTACTTGACTGTTTGCAGGCACGCTGACTATTGCATAGTTTCTTACCTTACATAGTACCTTCTTGCAACTCTCTCTCTCTTTTTTCTTTAAGCGTTTTAGTGGGGTTATTCTTGGCTCACTCTAATAAGACCAAGTCTCAGCTAGTAATTGTGCATGCTGCGTTTATTCTTTAAATAATTTACATAAAATATTATTTGCAAATATTTGTAAAGAGCATGTTTACACAGATAACAATTATTCAGAGAAAGTGGATTCCTAACTAAGTATACTACGGTGTTTCCCTTGTTTAGTGAAATAATAAAAAAACAGAAAGATAGAAAATAAAATTCTAAATACTGAAATGTATTATTTTTCTCAATAACAGTTGGCAAAATTCAGTGCTTACCTGGCATATTAACATCCCGCCTCTGCTCACGAACGATTGGACAGTTGTCAGATCTTTCACTTTCCCATTGGCTACTCGCTCGCCTTCAATTTTCATGCAGAATACTGTGAATGGCCTCTACTTGCTTACAATTGGATAGCTGCGTAAAACTTGGCAGATATTTGACTCTCCTAATAGTTAAACTTACAGTTGGTACCTGCACCTGAAAGACACGGTTCATGTCCCACCCAACTTATTATTGGGCAACCGCAGAGACAATGCAGACATTCAATTGGTTGATCGTATCGCAAAAGCCATTCAGAAAAAAATGTCGCATATGTACAAGCACAGCATAAGCAAGCAGCACTATCAACAGACTGCTGTAGCGCTTTTGATGGAAAATGTGTTTAAAGCTTTCTTTATTTTCCCACGCTACGACTCACCAGAAATGTGTTCACGACCCATAATTTAAGAACATCTGCTGCGGGCACGATGGCCTGGCTTCTCAGGCACGACTTTGAGGACCAATGCTCTAGTGGCAAGGACCACAGCTTGGTACAACATGGCTTTTATGAAAGTACTATTGCTCCTAGACAGGCCAAGTATTATAACTCTTCTGCATAAATCAACTTTCATATTTGTTTCTATGTATAATTTTGAAAAATATCCTTTAGCCTTACTTTAGGATGGTCATAGCTGTCCACAATTTTCCATGTTTTTTGCATCAACGCCTTAAACTCCAGCTCCAAATCAGCAGTTCTCAAACTGAGATCCGGGGACCCTTTGGGGTTCGCCAAGGTTGCCCTTAAAATGTTGTCTTATAAAAACGTTGTGGCAAGAGATCGGCCTTATGACACTTACAAACAGTATTATGCTTGGACATTTACAATGGCTGCAGGGCAGTGCATCTCTATTGTGTGCGTTTT
Organism: Polyodon spathula; assembly: GCF_017654505.1. Classification (NCBI taxonomy): domain Eukaryota; kingdom Metazoa; phylum Chordata; class Actinopteri; order Acipenseriformes; family Polyodontidae; genus Polyodon; species Polyodon spathula. The sequence goes on along the minus strand of NC_054549.1, from coordinate 36,056,484 downwards.
CTTTTTCTTCAGTTTCCAGTTGGGGACTCCAATTCAGAATTGATTTTAAAAAACGAATCTCCTCAGACAAATACATCTGAAAACCAGTCTAAATCAAGTAACAATGATACAATGAAACCATTCTGTAAATCCCTGTGCAGCGACAGTGCACATCCAATATTGTAAAGACTAAAGACTACATCGGTAGCAGTTCCAAAAGGCTCAGTGCACAGCATCAGAAACAGATGAGTCTCCAATACTGGCATTCAAAGAATCCCCAGCTGCAACCATTTCAGGACTAGCAACATAACTGGAGTTTTTTTAACAGACTGCGTTCTTCTATTGTATTTCTATTATAACCAGACTTTGTGGTGTCTCAATCCGTCGTTTACCAAAGCACCTTTTCAGCAAACCTTTGTTTCACGCCTTCCAGATTGAACTCCTGTGAACTAAAAACCAATTTCATATCCGAGACATTCACGACATGCAAATGACTGTATACCATAACATGGAGCCTTATGTGATAGCAAGAGGAAGTTTGTGATAAAATGCTTTGAAGCCTTGCACTAGTGCAGATAAAGCCCACCAGTGAAGTGAAGCATGCATATACCGAAATTGAACTGCTGTACAACAATTACTTTACATACAAAAACGGCAGCAATGCGGATCACAGCCACCAGCCACACTGCAAAATTCTTGCAGCACCTTAAGTTTTCACAGCTGATAATTATAGAACAAGCTGTTGCCGTACTATCTCCGCATGTTTGCATAGTTATATTCATTTAAGCCAATAACACAATGTTCATATAGGAAATGCAATGCACTCCTTTTTTGAAGAGGCATTTTATTCACGATTATAATACATTTAATGGCCCTGAGCCACTGCAGAGCTGGGAACACAAATAAACCAACTACAACATGGACTGTGGTGTGCAGAATCAAAAGCACTGCATTAAGTCTGGGCAATGTAACAGCTACTTATAGACCTTGACCCTTGCTCTTTGCTGTAAAGCAGCAATGACAAGATAATAACCAAGCCTTGGGTGAAATAGCCAAGATGAGTTTTCTTTTATGTTTCTCTATTAAAATGTATTTTATCAAGAAGCTCCACCTGGGTCCTGTAGCTCCCCGGAGGCAGTAGGCAGCACAAACCTTTCCACATCAAATGCACAATTAAAACGACATAAAATTATCTTCCATTGAACGTCTAGTATCTTGGGGTCAAAACCATGTTTAGTTTCAGTAAGCAAATGCGCTTGTGTGCGTGCATGTGCTTGTAGATTGTGAGATGCTGAAAAGTCGATGACGTGTTTAAATATAAAAGACTTTTTATAACGGCTTTTAAAAAGAACAAAACAAAAGGACAATTGGGAATAAGATGGAGTTTTTTTTTTTTTTTTTTTAGGTATTTTACCATGTCCCCCTGCAACACTCCACTCCAAAGTGGGCTTGATAAATACATCAGTAAGAAATACTGTACAACACAAAATCAAAGTGGCCTTTCTAAATCCTCTGGGGGACAGAGTGCTGCAGGGAACAGGTTAGTGGTTACACTCTGGTGTACCAGTTGTACTAGACACGTGGGGATTACAGATGAAAGGTTTGTCATTGAATTGTACAGGTTTCTTTTAGTGTTACTGTAACAGGGCATGAACCGGCGACCCCCTGCACCTCGAGCGAGCGTCTTAACCACAAAGCAAAAGAGAGACTGGTTCGATTGCATTTGCAGTTCCACAGCTTCCAGCCTCATCTCATCACACTGACAGGGGACTGGACAGAATCTGTAAACAGCAGTGTATCACACAACACTGTCCCTTACATTACTGCAAGCACCAATGTTAACGCCACCACCAACAAAAAAAAGGAACTTGACTGTTCAATTGTTCCTTGGCAGAGAAAGATTTAGCGGATTCTTTTTTAAATGCTGCCTCGACAAATCCCTCTGGAATCCCCTTGGCACAGGAAATCTGAGGCTCAGAGAAGCGTTGCCCTTGTCACAACCCCTAGGAGACTTGAGACAGTGTACGGAACATGCACTGAATACTGAATGAAACTTTTATTAAATGCAATATTAACATGGATAATAGAGTCACATAACTACTCTTGCGTTGTTTATTCTACATTTCCTCATTTTTTATTTGACCTATTATGTATTTTTAACCAAATATAGGTTTAATTCTTAGGAAATGCACAGCTTTGTGGTGTCTGTTGATGTAACTTTACATTTACAAATACTGTCCGTAATATTTAAATTAACCCTACTACCCTTTTTTAAAAAATGCATTTTGTTTTTCTCCTGAATATTTCTGTTATGTAGGTTTCTGGGAAAATATATAGAGATTTAGCTACCAAACCATAAAACCTATGCATATATACTACTAATGTCATAATGCATTCATCCACGAATCTGCCTTTCTGAACACAGAGAAGGCAGAAAGCCCCTGACTGTGCTGTGGTAGGGTTTGACACAATAAGGCTGAGAGCTACTCTTGCCTGAAGGAAATGGGCAGCAATCACTGAATGTTACATCATACATCCCTTAGGGAATAAGAACATAAGAACATAAGAAAGTTTACAAACGAGAGGAGGCCATTCGGCCCATCTTGCTCGTTTGGTTGTTAGTAGCTTATTGATCCCAAAATCTCATCAAGCAGCTTCTTGAAGGATCCCAGGGTGTCAGCTTCAACAACATTACTGGGGAGTTGATTCCAGACCCTCACAATTCTCTGTGTAAAAAAGTGTCTCCTATTTTCTGTTCTGAATGCCCCTTTTTCTAAACTCCATTTGTGACCCCTGGTCCTTGTTTCTTTTTTCAGGCTGAAAAAGTCCCTTGGGTCGACACTGTCAATACCTTTTAGAATTTTGAATGCTTGAATTAGGTCTCCACGTAGTCTTCTTTGTTCAAGACTGAACAGATTCAATTCTTTTAGCCTGTCTGCATATGACATGCCTTTTAAGCCCGGAATAATTCTGGTCGCTCTTCTTTGCACTCTTTCTAGAGCAGCAATATCTTTTTTATAGCGAGGTGACCAGAACTGAACACAATATTCAAGATGAGGTCTTACTAGTGCATTGTACAGTTTTAACATTACTTCCCTTGATTTAAATTCAACACTTTTCACAATGTATCCGAGCATCTTGTTAGCCTTTTTTATAGCTTCCCCACATTGTCTAGATGAAGACATTTCTGAGTCAACAAAAACTCCTAGGTCTTTTTCATAGATTCCTTCTCCAATTTCAATATCTCCCATATGATATTTATAATGTACATTTTTATTTCCTGCATGCAGTACCTTACACTTTTCTCTATTAAATGTCATTTGCCATGTGTCTGCCCAGTTCTGAATCTTGTCTAGATCATTTTGAATGACCTTTGCTGCTGCAACAGTGTTTGCCACTCCTCCTACTTTTGTGTCGTCTGCAAATTTAACAAGTTTGCTTACTATACCAGAATCTAAATCATTAATGTAGATTAGGAATAGCAGAGGACCTAATACTGATCCCTGTGGTACACCGCTGGTTACCACACTCCATTCTGAGGTTTTTCCTCTAATCAGTACTTTCTGTTTTCTACATGTTAACCACTCCCTAATCCACGTACATGTGTTTCCTTGAATCCCAACTGCGTTCAGTTTGAGAATTAATCTTTTGTGCGGGACTTTGTCAAAAGCTTTCTGGAAATCTAAATAAACCATGTCATATGCTTTGCAATTATCCATTATCGATGTTGCATCCTCAAAAAAATCAAGCAAGTTAGTTAGGCACGATCTCCCTTTCCTAAAACCATGTTGACTGTCTCCCAGTACCCTGTTACCATATAGGTAATTTTCCATTTTGGATCTTATTATAGTTTCCATAAGTTTGCATATAATAGAAGTCAGGCTTACTGGTCTGTAGTTACCTGGTTCAGTTTTGTTTCCCTTTTAGGGAATAGCTTGCATCCGGCTCCAATCCAATACATTAATCATGTAAAACTTGCTTATGAAAATAATAACAAGTGTTAAACCCCTGTTACAGCAGGCTGAAGGTTAAAACTGCATCAGAAACAGTGCCTGTATTTTCACTTTTACGGGATGTTTATTTCTATTTGCACTGCAACTGATGAATAATGAAGGTATTTATTGGCTGTGTGTTTAATTGTTTTCCATTAGATCATTAGATCGCTGTTGGTTTCTGATTTTTTGTAATCACTATAGCACTGCTGTTTAAAATGTTAGCAGTTTAAAATGTGTAACAGGTACTCACCCTCATTGCTTCAGCTTTCTTGTGGAACATCTCTTCCATATCTTTCGCCAGCTTTTTGACCAGACTTAGGCCATCGATTTCTTCAACGAGAACCGATTTCTCATACTCTTTGTATTTCTGTAAAGCAGAGATAAGAAGAATGACTATTCCATGCACAGCTTGATTGAGTGCTACATCAAAAAAGTATTTTGTGGCCCAGCTTACAGGAACTGTCTGTTTGTATGAACAGTGGTATAAGCCAGTGTTCAATTTAGAATTAATGGATGAAAATTTCATTGGAATGTTAAAAGGAATTGGATTTCCCCAACTTAAACAAATCCACAAACTCATTTTTGAATTTGTACCTAATTCAACATCCCAACATTATCTCTTTCCTGTTGCATTACAAGATTGACCGAACACAGTATTGTATAATATATTGTAGTTTTGCAAGCGTATGGGGAGATATTTCATTTTACATCGGGTGTATTTCCAAAAAAGGTCACCAGTGAGAGTACCAGTAGATGGAGCAAGCAGTAGAATGTTCAATTCTACTGATCCCAATGAGGAACAGCTGATTGAACAGGATTATCGTTATGAATGTCATCTCTAGCAATGTGTGGTATTAAAACTGACAAGGATGAGTTTCTGATGTAACAGACTAAACAAAAAAGATGAAGGGGGGTGGGACGGTGGGGGTTCCAAAATGTATGCCTCTTGATCTCTGGCTGCCTACAGTATCTCTTCGAAGTATATTTTGTCTTATGTTGCACAATGCATGGGCTATAACCCAAACACCCCTGTTTGTAGTGAAATGATAAATGAGCCATGTCTCAAAATGTTATTTCAAGGGTTATCAGCAATGTGGATACAGACAGTTATATTCTAAACCTAGATCTCATCTTTTCATTAAATGATAGCAAACAAAAAGGAAAAATACATCTCCTTCAGGAAAATCATTTTAAATGTTATTCATTAGAACACTGACATGGAACTAAATCTGTTTTAGTTGGGTTTCTTTCCCCTGATGCATGGACAATAAACAATAGCACTTTCTATAATACTTAGATGGGTAAAATCTTTATTGTTATTGTATCACTTGTTTCAATAGATGTTTTTGTTTTGCTTATTTCAATAGATTTTGTTTCTTTTTTGGTTCCTTGTATTATGCTCATAACCTTTTGGTCCTTTTTTAAATTTTTTGTTAGGATATGTAAATATTTAAAATGTAAAACTAAAAGATCAACGTCAGCATCCTGGGACCTTTCCTGTAGGTCAAATAGCAGCTAGACAGTTGGGGGGAGTTTGAACTAAAACACATTTACTAGTTACCAGGAAGCATCAGGAACTTAATATAAGAAGTTAATTTTTCAATAATGTAGTCTGACATGATATGAAGTATGAAACACAAGCAGATAATCAAAATATATTTAACTGAAGTGTGCTGGTGTGAAAAAGAAATAAGAAAATTGAAAGAAAATTCTTTCAAGCACAGTACCTGGAGATAATACCTTTATACTGACTGTTACAGCCACTTCAAAGTCCTGCCGTTCTGCTATATGAAAGGATGTGCACATTATGGTAAACGTGTATTTGATTTTAATATGTTTTTCACAGCTGGTATTTATTTTGTCTTAAAAAAAAACGCAGTTTACCATCAGTAACTGCAGCTGTACCCCAGAAAGAGAATGCTGCTGCTCTACAATAGCGTCACGATGCTTTAAGATGCTGTTACACTGCAGTCAAACTGCACTCTGTTACTGTGCCATGCACTTTTCTATAAGGAACCAACCTTAAAAAACTATACATTAAATAAAAGAAATACACGCTACATTGTGCAAGAGAAAATGCTGGGCAAACCACAGTTCATAATAGAAGTGGAAACACTCTTCAGTTATGAAGCATTAGTATTTGCTTACAACACCAGCTCCAAGACAAGGACATTCATCATTTCAGAAGGGAGACGCAGTAATGCTTTACTTCTACAGCATCTATTTTACCAGATCATTTCACACAAACACCAGGCAAATAAAACCACTACTTCACTGTCAAAACATTTCATGTTTTTCATGCATTTGGGTCGTCGTCGTCCCCCCACTCGCATCTCCCAGTAACCAAACTTCTAACAAGTAACTGCCAGGAGCGAGGTTTGAAACGTTGCAGCCAATCAAAGTAATTGGCTGAGAACTCTGAACGCATTACAGGCGGCTTGGGTGGGCAGAAACCTATGGAGAGAACAGCAAAAGTCCCCTAGAGGCTGCGCTGTGATGGAAGATAATTGAAATTGAGACCAAATGCTGTAAAGATAATAATGTGTCAAGAATGGGCATTCTGGGTAATGAACTACATTGCAGACAGCACTGACTTTGCAATTTACAGAACACCTGTAATTCCATCCGCACTAAGAGCAAAATGATTCATGGGAGAGAGTGGTTTCGGGTGCTATTAGCTCTGAAAAACATCACAGGGTTCGGACTTAAAAAGTCATTAACTTCGCTGGGCATATCGACAAATTCTACTACAGTTGATGATATGACATTACAGCTTTTTCTCTTTAAAACCAATGATTGCAAAACCCTTGTCTTTTAAAAAGGCCTTCTTAGAGATACATCCTATCATAGCCTGAAGCTTTTTCACAGCCAACCTTTACTACACAGTGAAGCAGCTCCAGATTAGTCTTGATGTTCCCTGCGCCAGTGGCTACAATGCAATGGAAACCTTTTGCCGTGCAATTCACATTTTGCTAAAACTACCTGACACCATATACTCCAACATTAAGCCCGAAATGTACTGTTTTGAATACTCTGACCACAAACACCAGCATCAAGACAGCAGTGGCAGAAGAAGCCCTCCTACACTATAACTTGCCATCTGCAGTCTGAGAAAATATAAATACACCGCAGTCAGGAACAGAAACTCAGATCTGTCCCCTGAAGGTAAATTGTGTAATATCAAGCCAATTTTTAGAATGAAAATATACTAGAGATCCGGAATACATAAACTAAATTACCACCATCTTTTATGCATATGGGGCTATGTGTGTTACATGCACGTTCATTGAGCGATGTGGGACTGTGGTTATTTTACTCAGCTGTAAAATAAACCAGAGGCTCAGGCTAGTTGTCTATCATCATTCATGGAATAATTACAGTACTCTATTACACTTCATTCTAAGACTTTCAACATTAAGCGTTCATGTACATATTATACTTTTGAATTTAAAATGACTTAAGCAGTAAAAACAACACAGTCACAATGAGTCAGCATTTTTATAATCACAACTTTATTTGACCCATGGCAGGTACACGGTCAGGAACCAAAACCGTACCTTTAAAAGCCTTTCTATTTGGATGCAAGAGTTTACATAACACAGAAAATGGCTCTGTGGGTCCACATCTGTTTGTGCAGTTCTAGTTCAGTTGCTCAGGGGATGAAGTATCACCTCATTACAGAGCTGCCATGTATGAGTGAGTTTGTGGAGCTCTGCCTCCTCACCCACAGACAGCTCTAATCTCCCAGAAGCCCTGGCTGGCAGGACGGAGATGAAGTGTTAAGAGCATTGAGCCACATCTGTACCCTCTCCTCCAACGTTAAACTACTGCCATCTATTACCCTGTCATTTCTTTTGTCCTCTAGGTGCCTGGGCTCATCGCTCATTACTTCTGAAACCCCTAACCCACTTAGCTAAACTATAGTCTTATATACAGTTCATTATAAATATATACATATATGACATGTTAATGCAGGATATGCTAAGACCTGTCTGTCTATTTAAATAAACAAAGATAGATGTATCTTTCTTTCTGGTTTTATTTTTTTGTTTTCTAAGTTATTTATCTACTGGATGAGCTTGATGGTTGCTTGACATAATTTTTTTCACCACTCTAAAAGTGATTTGAGGGTTAAGGGGAAAAAAAAAAAAAAAACGCCAAAGATGGACACCTGATTTAGGGCGACGCCTCTGTACAGCAAGTTCTTGAAAGCTGTGCTTTTCCAACCAGATCGCCTCTATTCAAGATCATCACCAAAAATACTGTGAGACATCTGACAGACAGACTGATCTGAGAATTACAGGAGTTTAACTTTATTTTATGTTCTTCCACTTGATTTACTAACTGCTGAAAGCACTCAAGCTGTCAAGTAGCCAACAGATCAATACTTTTCAAGCATGGGCTCAGCTGAATAAAAAACACATTCACTGTACCAGAACCCAAGAAATCTAACATACAAAACGCATCAAAATCACAGCCCATTCCAATCAATTTATATCTGCGTTAAAAGCTTAATAATTGCAGTGCACTGAAGCCCACATCTATACTTCCCAATATGAACTGCTTTTGTAGGTCTTACCTTAACATCTGTTATCATAACATAGTCGTTGCTGTCAAGAACAATCCCAGTATATTATATCGTACATTTAGAAAAAAAAAAAAGCACAATTATAAAATCACCATGCTTTCAGATGTCACAACCCTGAGAAAAAATATGATTTCTTTCTATTAGATAACAAACTGTAACTGTTCAGATAGAGAATTATGCAAACACAGATTTCTTTATTGCATGCAACAGTTTCTTGTTTCTACCCATCATAGCTGAATCATTTCTTTTTACAGTCCACTTCAAACATGTGTTTCTTTAGCATTGTTGTCCTTCACAAGTTTTTTTTCCACTTTTTCAGAGCTTAAACACAATGGAAAACTAAAAACTTTCATGAAAAATCGCTCTGCTTCGGATTACAAAAAATACTAAATGAAGTGCTGCTGTTGATGATAATTGCTACAGTTAACGTGTCGGGAAAATCAGGTAAAGCAATTTTCTTTTCTTAGCCTAAAACTGTTTTTTTTTTTTTCTATTTAACTTTCAAAAAGTATTACTATGTATCTGTGCTGGATTTCAGCTTTCAAATACTGCAGTGCCTTCTGAATGTCAAACTAGCGTAACAACCAGTTCCACCATTTTGCTCCCTTATAGAAGTTTACTATCTTATTTGTTGCAGTTCTACTATGCATTGACCATAGTTTACCCTGGTTTGCCATGTTTTTCCTGTGGTTATACCATGCACTTACCATAGGTTTACCATGTTTTTTTTTTTTTTTTTTTTTTAATGTGCTTTATTACAATTTGCTATGCTTTTATAAAAGTTTCCTGTAGTAAAATACAAAATGCATGACAAAGAGTATTACTTACTAAAGGCACTTTGGTCAATTTCAAAATGTTTGTTTGTTTTAAAGTTTTAATCTGAATGTAAAATAACAACTACTGTACATATAAACTCATATTTCCTTTTTGAATTATATAAAGTAATCATCTAATTGTGGGGAACATCACCTACATGAACAGTATTTCAACCTCTTACACTGTGGTTCTGCTGTACAAAAAAAAAAAATATATATATATATATATATATATATATATGTAAAAATCCAGGGAGTTCACGTAAAAATGTTTAGATACCAATGAATGCTGACAGGTGATTTGTTTTTCCTTTTGGTATACAGATAAAGCTGAGGGAACACTAAGCCACTTTGTGGTTTGGAACTAGGTTTCAGGAAAATAGTTTTTAGGCCACTGCATGGCACAACAGGGGAGACCTGCGTGACGTACGTCAATGGAAGGCTCACAGCCATTGGCGCTGTTCAGAATGAAGAGTGGGGCTCGTCTAATTGAGGAACTTCAAGAACAAAAAAAGGGCCATCCAAAATCTTAGCTTTTTGGCATAAGGTTATTATTATGAGTAGTTGTATTATAGAAGTAGAGGGCTAGATTTAGGTCCAATCCAAATATTGCACCATCTATAAAACTGATGCCACGATAAACCAAACGTTGTACCTGTCAAAAGCTATAAACTAAGTGGTATAAATAGTAAATAAACTTTATAAAATAAATCCTTTTTAATGTTTTTTTTAAATAAGCAACTCAGGCCAACAGAGACTGTAAGATACTGTACTACACCGGATATGTCAATATGACTGAATCCACTTCTTTCCTCTTTGATACGTGTTCTCAGTAAAAGTCCAGTAACTCTAATCCCTTTGTTCTTTTATGGATGAGAAGCAGCTTCCCAGCAGTATAACACCAGTGTGTTCCTGGAGCCCACTAATCCTCTGGGACACACATTTCACATGGCGTTCCTGCTGCAGGGGCAGCAAGCCAAAGCACAGGTTTAAAAGTGGCCGCGTTGTTTGCCTTCAGTAGCTAAAATTAGTCATTATTATAAGGCTAAAGTGGAATTAGGGATTTTAAAAATGAAGAGAGCAAAGAAAACAGTCCTGAGCACAGGCAAAGGTAAGCCCACACAGGGATTATTTTGGTTTTGTTGAATTTCAAGACAAGAAAAGAGTAGGCAAATCTACAAATTCTGCTCAGGTCAAGGGTAATAAGGACTGAAGTAATATCTATGTACACACACACAGTATATACGGGTATACAGAGTTATAGTAATATTTGAAAGAGGGTATTTCTGACCATCTATACTTATAACAATTATTTTTATTTGTATTTTGAAATCAGGTTTATGTAGTAATTTGTTATACAGTAGGTTAAAAAAAATAAAAAAGAAAGAAGCACAGCTCCACTGAGGTCCATTTCCACAGAAAAAGGTAGACTCAAAATGATTTCATTGCATGTGACCAAATAACTGTGTGACTGTTTAGCAGCAATGGCAAAAAGCTTGAAGTGACTGACAGTGCAGGATACTGGCTATACACTGGCTCAAGCATAACCAGGGAAAGGTAATGCATTCATTGACTGGTCAGAAGAGGACAGACCAGATGAAGGGAAGAGGTCTGTCAAGAGAGAAGCAAGCAGTGCAAAAATGTGTGCCTGATGGAAACACAGCATGCCTGCTGCAGCTAGATAACTGCTGCTGTAAACTAGGAAAACAAAAGGGCATGTGAGGCCAAGGGCCGATTCCTAGTGGGGTCTTTGGGGGACACGTAAGTCATCTAAAGCATCAGCAAACATTGCTGGAAGCAGAGGAGCCAGTTATTGTGCTTTTAGATCGATCTGGAAGTCTAAATCACTTCTTCTGGATTCTCAGCACCCCGCACATTCTGCTTTAACTAAAGGTCCCCCCGTCTCCCCCCCTAATGCACTGCCTTGGCTTTCTAGCTCCACAGGAAGTGCCCATGTGCACGGTTAGGAACGAGACTTCAGACTTCAAGAACATAGATTCATGCTCAGAAGCCACCCAGGCTTTGTTTAACTTCCCTGGTTTTACTAGATCCGTTACACTAAGCTACTTGAAGCTGGAAAACACTCTTGGCTTCACTCAAGTGATTATTGTGCTATTGAAATTGGAAGCAGTTGCAGCTTTTCGTGTGTTGTTATTGCATTGCATGGGAGTATTAGGTCAGGGAAAGTATCCACTTAAATGCTGCAATCCTGTTTCTATTTTTCTCCATTATATAGTTTGAGGATGTTTCTATTTTTTTCAAGGACGTACGGTACAGCTTGACTGGGTTGATCCAGCTTAAAAATAAGTAAACAGTTGAGACGTACAAGCTGGGTAATCATAGCCAATTACTTACCCTTCACTGTGATAATGCATCACCTACAAAAGGTTGTTAAGGGTCTTTTCTGCAGTGTAAACTTGCTATGTATCAAAGTTTTCAAAGGAAGGCTTATGTCAGCTTTACTGTGTTAAAATGCCCGTTAGCTAGGTTTTTGTGTGCGTTCCTCAAGTGAGTGTAGCTGAGAAAATATTAAAAGTGAAATGATAAAACTGTGCAGATAATTCTGCCAAATGGGCACTCAAATTAAACCACACGTACATGCAGATATAAATTTCACAATACTCTTTAGGGCTGTCTGGCACATCTAAGATTGTGTTGGTCAGCTATACCCCACCCCCGCCCAAACCATTTTGGTCGGGTCAGTAATAATTTTTGTCCCCCTTTAAAACCACTGTCATTAATGCATACTGTCATTCGTCTGTACCAAACATTGTGCAGTAGATGAGTTTTTTCAGATTGGTGACAATGTTGTTAATTGGTTCTGGGCAGAAATTATAAAATGAGTTTAAATCTTAGCAATTTAACCCAGTCTATTATTACCGAATACAAAACACAAGGCATAGATGGGAGATTTATAGACATCAAAAATAACTCTTCTTATATACTGTATATTTTAACACAATGTTATCTCAATGCTGGCATCTGAACCAAATCCATTGCAATGATTAATGACAAATCTTCCTAATTTCATGTTCCTGACACCAATTGATTTTTGGTCGCCCTGCTGCAATTATATTTTAACATGTTTCTTGGGAAATTGAGAAAATGCTGCGCCATGTAACGTTATACTACTTTCCTGTCATCTACCAAAGCACTTTATTACAAGTGGGCGATCTTTATAAGCATAAGCGTGTATTTACCCAAGCAAAAAAAAAGCTTTCTGGAGTATAAACAGCCATCTCTGCCTCCTGCCTCTTCCTGGTTTACACGAGGCAACAAATTACTTTCTCAAAAGAAGAACCCCGGCCTCACATGAAGTGGAACAATTAATTTCACGCTTGTCGTCCCCGCTTCAATACTGTGTTGATTTGAGTCAGATATGTGTGCCGCATTACAGCTAGCAGGGGACAGTTCTCATTCCTTCTAAGAGGACATACTGCAATAAGGACCACAACTATAAAACAATCTATGAATAAGAGTAATTATATTATCGATCAAAACGAGGAGGGGTTTCAGATCGGACTCAATTCTTGCCGAGTAACAGACAGATTGAATGGACTAACCCATAAACCACCATCCTGCACAGCAACTGAAACAGCTAATATTGTGGAAACCACTTGAGAAGTACTCATTGGACTCTTAGTTTCCACTTCAGTAGTTACAACGAACCATTGTGGCAGGCAGAACACTGCTTGAAAGGCAGCCCCAGTGGTGAGGTTTCTTGTATAAAAAAAGCGCAAACATCTGCAAGAAAAAAAAAAAAGGCTGCAAAAGGACACTAAAACAATTATATCTTCTTCTTCTAATCAGCGATTCTAATTACATTTTTTATGATGTGTTTGCAGGGTGAGAAAATACATTGCAGATTATGATTCTCTTTTACAGTGGCAGGGAGGAATTGAAAGCTTTTACTGCAATTATGGAAAAGTGTAACACCATTTATTTCACATGTCCCTGTTTGTGTAACCCCAACCGCTCCACACTAATGCCACTGTCACTCAGTGTGAGAATCTGATCCTGTGCAAAACTGGAGGCTCATGCAAAAAGCCCTGTAATAAGCAAAAAACATAAATTAACCCCCCCCCCCCCCAAAAAAAAAAAAAAAAAAAAAAAAAAAAACAGGATTTCTTCCAACGACCTGGATAATATGGGGTCTGTCCTATAAGTACCCCTCAGTTTTTTTGAACAGAAAGTCCTACATTCCTCCTCACATTTGGACATACGATATGTAAGATGGTGCTAATGCATGGCTCTGCACTTGGATGTAGTTGGCTGTTTTTACCATCCATTGATTCACATTGTGTAAAAGGCGATTTATTTGATACATATCACCGCCTGAGAGCAGTGATGCGGTGAGACATCATTGTCTGAAGGCCATACTGGGCCGATGGTGTAATAGAGAAGATGGAAAAGTCATTCATAAAGAAACATGCCTATGAAAAGCCACCGATGCCTTGTACAATTTACAGAACGTTACTTGAAGGTTATAGAGCTCTTTTTCAACAAGCATGTATTCAAACTCATCCTAACCTTAGTAGCCCTAGACTAAAAACCTTTGGATACTCATAAACAGTATGGATGCTTCTGGCTTTCTCTGTAAAGACAACAAGCAGGTTGTAACTTCATAAGGTTTCAGAAACACTCCCTGTGCTGAGCTTTTACACAGCATGTAGTAACACATCTATTTTTCCAATGAGAATGGAATAGTGAAACTGGCATTAACCTATTACATTAAATACAAATCAAAATATAACACTTTCTTTAAAAAAAGAATTGCACTATCCACTGTAAAAGAATGATAGTAATATTCTACTTAGCTGACACTTATGTATGTGTTGTATATGTAGAATTGACTCTCTAATTCTGCTTTAAATAAAACTTTTTATAACAAATAACATATATATATATATATATATATATATATATATATATATATATATATATATATATATATACATATATATAACACACACACACACACACACACACACACACACACACACACACACACACACCCTATCCTTTTTTAAAAGGTAATGTGTACAAGGTCTACTCGTTTGACAGGAACAGAAAGGCTAGCAATCAACTTGTCAGACTCTAAAATGGCTAATTCCATTAATCTGTGGCCCCTGGGGAAGAAAGGACAAATCCAAAGGATTTCAAACGACACTAAAAGGATAAATGTGGGGTGCCGCTGCACTGGATATGTGTTTTAGAAGGCAAATGCCACTGGATTAGTGCCACAGTCTTGTTAAATAAGGAAATGTATGTTTTGGGGTGGTTTTTTTGCATTTATATAGCGCTTTATACAGTAGTATCTCAAAGCACTGTATAGTACATTGTAGAAAAATCTAATCACAATACAGTTGTAAAACATCTACCACAATCATACCATTTAAATAACATATTCAAACAGTACTATACTATACAGTACTACACACACACACACACACACACACAGATAAATGTATGCTGTGACCTCAGAGTACGATTCGGAAGATACGGGGTCAGTAACCCTAACAAATAACTAGGTGCAAATCCATTCAGGGCTTTACAAGTTAACAACAAAATCTTAAAATCCATTCTATACTGCACAGGTAGCCAGTGCAGAGAGGCCAAAACAGGGGTAATGAGCTCACTTTTTCTGGTTTTAGTCAGAATTCTAGCGAGCTGTAAGAGAGAAACCACCCATTTGGGGATACCAGGAGAGAAGTGCATTACAATAGTCAATTCTAGATGAAACAAAGGCATGCATTAGCTTCTCAGCATCAGGTACGGCAATAATGGGTCCAAGCTTAGCTATATTTCTAAATTGATAAAATGACACTTTAGTATTTCTCAAATGATAGATCAGGATCAAAGATGACCCCTAAATTTATCATTTCTAGTTTTAGTTTGAGTGAGACACTGCAGTCTAGCTTGTGTAAATTGATATTCCTTTAGTTGATGCTGTGGGCCTACTAGCATGATCTCCATTTGGTCAGAATTCAACATTAAGAAGCTCTGTGACATCCAGCACTTGATGCCAGCAAGGCAAGCAGCTAAACACACCCCCAGTAGAAGGAGTGCCTGGATCCAAACAATGGAAATTCATTCCATGCCTCAGAATAATATCACCGAATGGCAGCATATATCATGAAAACAACAAAAGGACCTAAGATACAGCCCTGTGGAACACCATAGGCAACTTCTGACAAATCAGACCTGGAGCTGAAAGCAGTAAGCTGGTGTCCTGGAACTCTCCACTGGTGTACACAGTAAGAGCAAAGACAGTGTCAGCAGAAAGCAGCGACAGCAGTAGCTGCATCTTTCACAAGGCCTACCGATCCCCCCCACCACCACCACCACCCCCGCCCACAAGTTAACCATGTAAAAGATATCTCATTCTTTAAGCCTAAAGGTGCTGAACTTTAACTAAAAGGAATCTCAAATTGAGCCTGATAATGATGAAATGAGAAAAGCTTTAGCTGGATAATGTCATGCTGAAATGTTTTTTTTTTTTTAATTGAGTGTCAAGCAGAAGGCTGCCAAGACCCACACATGCTTGAAATCACAGTCAGCAAAACATCCAGCACATAAGCCAGAAACGTCTTTTAACAACATGTACAGTACAGTGACTTTTATATCTATATTAACGGATACTGTACAGGGGAGGTGAACTTCATATCAGCCATTGCCAAGACACGCTATGCTTCAGCAATACCACGGCAACACTTTAGGCATGTTTCAGATTAAACCCAATTAAACCTCCATTTCTTTTTTTTTTATTCAGCCCTGTCGCCTGGCTGTGTTTGAAAGAGGGCCAGCACTGAAATGCAGGGGTGGCTGTTCAGCTCTGGATTGAGATCTGTCAACTCAGCTTTCTTGGCCATCCTTACTGTGCTTATTTATTAATTTATTTTACTGGCTTGCTGAGATACAAAATCTTCTTTTTTTAAATTGCCCACTCCCAACACATTAATTCACATTCACAGCATGCGGAATGATATTAAAACACAGAACACATTAACATTTATATATGCATCCACAGGAGAATACATATGTAGTTTTAGTGCATCAGACTAAGGCAAACGAGTCTACTGGCTGCTCAAAGAGACTCAACTGTGCACACATTATCCCTGCCTGTTTGTTTCGTTTAACATGAAAGTGGGAGCAGCCACCTCTTCATTTTAATACAGTGGCTTGCGAAAGTATTGACCCCCCTTGGCATTTTTCCTATTTTGTTGCCTTACAACCTGGAATTAAAATGGATTTTTATCTGGATTTCATGTAATGGACATACACAAAATAGTCCAAATTGGTGAAGTGAAATGAAAAAAATAACTTGTTTAAAAAAATTCTAAAAAATAAATAACGGAAAAGTGGTGCGTGCATATGTATTCACCCCTTTGCTATTAAGCCTCTAAATAAGATCTGGTGCAACCAATTACCTTCAGAAGTCACATAATTAGTTAAATAAAGTCCACCTGTGCGCAATCTATGTGTCATATGATCTGTCACATGATCTCAGTATATATACACCTGTTCTGAAAGGCCCCAGAGTCTGCAACACCACTAAGCAAGGGGCACCACCAAGCAAGCGGCACCACGAAGACCAAGGAGCTCTCCAAACAGGTCAGGGACAAAGTTGTGGAGAAGTACAGATCAGGGTTGGGTTATAAAAAAATATCCGAAACTTTGAACATCCCACGGAGCACCATTAAAGCCATTATTAAAAAATGGAAAGAATATGGCACCACAACAAACCTGGCAAGAGAGGGCCGCCCACCAAAACTCACAGACCAGGCAAGGAGGGCATTAATCAGAGAGGCTACAAAAAGACCAAAGATAACCCTGAAGGAGCTGCAAAGCTCCACAGCGGAGATTGGAGTATCTGTCCATAGGACCACTTTAAGCCATACACTCCACAGAGCTGGGCTTTACGGAAGAGTGGCCAGAAAAAAGCCATTGCTTAAAGAAAAAAATAAGCAAACACGTTTGGTGTTCGCCAAAAGGCATGTGGGAGCCTCCCCAAACATATGGAAGAAGGTACTCTGGTCAGATGAGACTAAAATTGAGCTTTTTGGCCATCAAGGAAAACGCTATGTCTGGCGCAAACCCAAAACCTCTCGTCACCCCAAGAACACCATCCCCACAGTGAAGCACGGTGGTGGCAGCATCATGCTATGGGGATGTTTTTCATCGGCAGGGACTGAGAAACTGGTCAGAATTGAAGGAATGATGGATGACGCTAAATACAGGGAAATTCTTGAGGGAAACCTGTTTCAGTCTTCCAGAGATTTGAGACTGAGATGGAGGTTCACCTTCCAGCAGGACAATGACCCTAAGCATACTGCTAAAGCAACACTTGAGTGGTTTAAGGGGAAACATTTAAATGTCTTGGAATGCCTAGTCAAAGCCCAGACCTCAATCCAATTGAGAATCTGTGGTATGACTTAAAGATTGCTGTACAACAGCGGAACCCATCCAACTTGAAGGAGCTGGAGCAGTTTTGCCTTGAAGAATGGGCAAAAATCCCAGTGGCTAGATGTGCCAAGCTTATAGATACATACCCCAAGAGACTTGCAGCTGTAATTGCTGCAAAAGGTGGCTCTACAAAGTATTGACTTTGGGGGGGTGAATACTTATGCACGCTCAAGTTTTCTGTTTTTTTGTCTTATTTCTCGTTTGTTTCACAATAAAAAATATTTTGCATCTTCAAAGTGGTAGGCATCTTGTGTAAATCAAATGATACAAACCCCCAAAAAATCCATTTTAATTCCAGGTTGTAAGGCAACAAAATAGGAAAAATGCCAAGGGGGGTCAATACTTTCGCAAGCCACTGTATAGGTTTAAATGAAAACTGGCACAAACAGTGGTACTTTCCCACTGCCCAACCAACTCATACACAAACTCATAAATGCATTAACGTTCTACAAACCCACTTACATGCTAATGTTTTATTAATAATGTCCTTAGAACTACTGGATGAATTTCCATATTTTTAACAAGAGAGAAGATTATTCAGGGCTTTAACCTATCCTATTTAGTCCGGTAGCCAATATAAGTCAACCATGTGCCAATATTCAGTACTGCAGGGAGAAATGTTGCTAAATACTATATATAGATTATTCCAGTACCCTTGACATCAAAGGGGATCATTCTAAGGCAGTTTCTATACTAGCTATGACATAGAGAAGTACAGAATTCAGCTGTAGCTTCTAGCTGTTAGTGGAGTGTGTGGGATAGTAGTGCTTTGCATTGTTTGTCCATTACTGTGAGTGTTTTACTGCAGCACAATCCACACAACAGAACAAGCATAATGATAAAATTATAAAAATATAAAAATGCTAGTAGTATAACAATGCTAATGGTTAAACTGTCAGTCCCACACAGAACTGGGTACATTATTATTCTGAAACTAATGTGTGCGTAAAAAATCTATGCAAATGTGAAATTACAAAAAACGTATAGACTGTACTGGCTTTTTTGCGTTCTGTCTAAAAGTGGCTGGTCCACTAATGTGAACCCTACAACAATATGATTCATAAAAAATGATCCGACACACAGCAGAAAGAATGTACTGTATCAGTGCTCAACCACCTGGGGTCGAGCCTCTGGCTCAGCAACATTAATGCTGCTCATCAAATTCTTGACTGCGATCATATTTCAATGCCACGGGTTAAAAGCCTGGACCCCTGACTGTGGGCAGATACCAGCTGAAAATGTATAATGTAGCCAAACACTCACTTTCCTGTCGATCCCTGCTCCCTGCTGAAACAGCAGCAGCACACATCTGAGAGTGAAGGGCACATCTGAGTAAAACACCTCCAGCTTCAGTTGTGTCACTTGTTTAAATCTTCTGAATAATATATGAAAAATCACGCTAAAAACTAAGGAATCCTTAATACACAAATCTTAAATGTTCTCCAAATTATTTAAACTGTATGTCACTATTACATATATTTATCACATTATTAATAATTCTTGTCATATCTGAGAAGAATGGACGCAGCACTCAATCAATCAGTATCAGCAATTGTAATGTTTTTGTATATGATCCTGCACCTAGCATATTATTTAATATATTGTGAGTGTGTGGCAAGGTGGGGTGGGGGCTGCAGTTCTGCAGTCAGCAAATTAATAAAAAATTACAAATAGATCTGGAGACATCAGAAGTTCCTTGGTTTATTTATATTTAGCTTTGTCTTTAAATATTTACTGTGCTTATAATTTGTTTTGCCCATATCATTAGTCAACTTATGAGTTTAAAATCAGTAATTTGAGGCGATTGCAGTATCTTTAATCAAAGGCATGGTTGCTTTTTACACCTTGTACATCATATTTAAAAAGATAGTGATTTAACATTAGCATACATGGTTATATTATCATGTAATAATAATTTAACAATCCAATGAGGTTAAATAGAAAGAGAGGCATAAATAAGTATGTAATTAATATGCAATTAACCATTTGCTGATGTTGATAAACAGTGAACAGATATGCCAGGAATGTGCATCTATCGTTAGACTGCCATTTGCGTTCATATTTCACAGGTATGTTGAGTATGTTTGAGGATGATGTGTTGGGCAGGGAAGGTCAGACAGGACTGGGATATTTCGGGGGTCGGCGAGCATTCGTTTAGTTGATATATGGTGCAATTTTGTCCTTTGAGAGGCGGGTTTGAAATTTCACACTTCGGTGGTTGGGAATGAGCAAATCCTGCGTTAATGGACTTTGACACTTTTGGAAGCGATAAAAATGGTCAAAGGTACAGAAAGTGGTCCCTGCGACAGATCGAGGTGTTTTTTAAGCACTCAAGGTGTTTTTTATTTTTCTATTACACATCCATATCAATAAAAAAACATTCCTTGTTGCATTGGTGTGTTAACTTAAGTACAAACTCCAGATTCCCATCTGTTAAAGATACGCTGAGCATCACCAATAATGAACAGAGCCAACTCGTAGAGGAATGCAATAGAGAATCTCATTTCTCTGTTAATAGCTCTGTTCTAGCTGTTCTCTACCCAGGGCAAAGTATGGCATGGACAGATATGAAACAGTCACAGGGTTAAGATAAATGACTGTGAGAAATGACTAAACATATCATTATACTGGTGGGGTACGCTCCATGCTCATTATAACACTGTCCTTTGGAGTCATTCTACACACAATGAGCTGCATCTTGCTCGGAGTATGCTACTGGTGTTATAAGATACTTCACTGTGCTAAAGGTGAAGTGCAGAATTAAAAGGAAAATGTCCCTCCTAGTGCAAAACAAACAATAGAGAAATGTGTTTTGTAGTTCAAAGGGTGATATGGGTATTAAGGTATGGTTTAGTTGGAATAAATAAAGGGCAGCAGATTCATGTTTAAAAAATTAATTAAATACATTAAAAAAAAAAGTATTGCCAGCACAGATGAGAAAACAATTAATGCATTAAATGTTCAGCCTAATATATATATATTTTTTTTAAATGATAAATTCAGGTACTGTGTGACACTGATTTTATGTTTTATATACAGTGCAGTGTTACTGTGGTTTCCTTTAATACCAAAAGCTGAACTGAGGCTCCTAATCTACACAAAGCTGCTATACAATAGAAGTTGGACTTATCGTCATACACCTTTAAAAAAGCAACAAAGCAAGGAGCCGACATTAATCACTTTTGAAGCCCTATTACCTGAGGGAGAACGAGGAATGCAAGTAGGGTTTTGGAACTAGTACTTTCTGCACCAAAAACGACACTGCCGGAGGAACAGCAGATAACTCAGCTCAGTAGATAATCTCCTGACCGTGGTCTAGCTGTTTAGATTTGCAAATAAACGTTGTAACTGAGAGAACATGCCCAGGACACAATCCGTCGGGAATACTGCACCTGCAGTCTGACAGTGATCCCTTCTATCTTCACACCAGCATGGCATACAGTGCTTTACAAAACAATGCATAACTAATAGATATAATCTCCTTGACTAACGCTTTATTTTGAGTGGCATTAATGTATTTAATTAATATGCAATTAAATAATTTGCTGAAGTTTAGTTACATGTTAATAAGCAGTCAAGAGATGTGCCATGCATGTGTGTATTTATCCTGAGACTGCCACTGCAAGCTCATATTTCATATGTATTTTGAGTATTTTTTTTTTTTTGGACTTGGTAGTTTCCTGCTCCAGTTAAAAAAAGACATACAAAAGACTGGTATGTACCATTACCAATATTATTACACTACCTGAGTAATGCACATTTGCCAGTCAAAATCCTGTTTTCAAATTGCAATCTTGTGAATAGGGTATTAGTTGCTTTACAAACCATTATGTATTTTCTCAGACTCAACAAAAAATATAAAACATGAGATCAAATGGCAGTCTCATTACAGACACACGCATGCACGACATATCTATTCACAGTTTATGAACATGTAATTAAACATCAGCAAATGGTTAACTGAATATCAATTAAATACGTATTTATGTCACTCAAAATAAAGTGTTACCTATCTTTCTATTTGAAGAGCAACAGAACTGGCTTCTTCAAACTACAGTATGTGTATAATTCTGATCTACAACCAATCTGCAATTAAACTATACTATTACAGAGCAGCACGAACACCTTTCCTCTCTACTGAAGTTTGTTAAACAACACTCTGGTTTCCTCGCTTCAAAATAAATATCATGATTAATAGCAATAAAAAATCTGTTTCTTTAAAAAAAGTCCCTCTACGTAATAAATAAAGGGCTCGTCTGTCCTCTCTGACAGAGTGATTGATGCCCTGTGATGTGATTGATGAAGGATTGAGTCCTTCACACAATAAGCACACCCTAAGTATTACAAATGTCAGTAGTTCTGCTCCACTTCAAGTCAATGCTGCCCCATTCTTCATTATTAAAAACAGAAGAGCTATTCTGATTAGAGGTCACTGTTAATGTCTTCTGTTTTACTTATCTTTCTTTTTTTGCACAATCTATTGTTTGGTTGACTGCTGTCATACAATGGGTGCTGGTTTACAAATAAAAGCAATTGAAAATATAATTAACTTGTAATCCTTCTTTCAAACTGATCAGTCTAAATGGGTGATTTTAACTTGTTCTGGGAACTATCTGTAACCAACTCCTCAATACATTACAGTATTTTTCTCTTTAAATTAATGTAAAATGTCTGTGAAGATTTAAACAGTTTATGACGTATCTTGTAAACTGCCAAGAAAGAATGGTCCTAAGCTAGGAATGTCGTTCTTTTTTTGAGTAGTCAATCAAAACAAAGCTTTTTAACAGCAATCTTCAATCTTCCTGTGTGGTTATGGTGGAAAAGCTTTGTACCCTAACCCTAGACCCAGTCCATCTATTTTCTTGGTATGGGAAATACACTAAACCTCATCACTGTAGCAGAACATCATTGTGAAGATGCTCTATGAGAACACATTGGAAGACATCATAGACGCTTGGCTTGCAAGCTGAATGCATGCATCGCCATATTCTGTTGCAGTGTGACGGTGATATATTACACTGAAGGTATCTTTCTAATAGAAATGAGCAAGCTGGCCCGTGATCCGTCTTAGATGATCCTGCCTGTAAAAAACTAATTTATTCTGATTAAATAACAGGAGGGGGAAATCAATTGCATATCAATTATAATTAAGAAAACCAGTACAAGATAATCAGAAGTAAATTCTTACCTTTAATTGAAAATCAAGGAACAAGAACTATTTTGCTGGTTTACCAACGTATTTTTTTTTTTTTAATTTATTTAAATTATCATGCTGCATACATACTACATGAAAAATTGAATTGTTTCATCTGTGACTACTCAAACCTACAAAAAAATAAAGAAATAAATAATTATACATATTATATATTGCATCCTGAGCCATTCTAAAAAAAAAAAAAAAAAAGGCATATCACCACAGGAGCATCATCAAAAAGTGATAATTCCTCTACAGGAAAATATACTGGAACTGTGACCCATTTGACTCCTTGAGACCACCACTTCAATTCAAACACTCGACAACACCCACAGTACAGAAATGTTCATTAATGATCGACACACTGTGTTCAAAACGAACTATACTGCTTAACCTCGTGTTCTTTAACATTAGCATCACAAGGGTATCCATGTATTATAAAAAATAATAAATGGGCCTCTTCAGTGAGTTACAGGAAAACAATTCCATCTTGGGTTTCTGTGACAGTTTATAAACTCGACCTTCGCTCGTATTTTATGACGTCACAGAAACCCTATTATTATTTTCCTGTAACTCACTGAAGCCCATCTATTAACACACACACACACAGTAATGGGGATACCAGTGCATGTGCAGTGCATGTACAAGCTCATATCTGCAGATTAATGGAATAGTTTAAATTGAGATAAAAGATTAAAGTGGAATGTGACTGCATACAAATGGGAATGAAATCCAGGTAATTGTCCTAAATGTCCACACACTGTACTGCCGGATTTCATCATGCACTGTGTGCTAGGAATGTGTACAAAAATCCAACAGTAAAAAAAGCTATATCATTATCAATATCATTAGTGTACAGTACAACGATGAGTAAATGTGCCAGTGTAGCAGGAACACAATGGGGTAAACGATTACAATTCAGAAGGGGAAGCTGCTGCAGGGCACACCAGAAACACAACATTACACACGGTACAGGGATCTGGAGAAGAACAATGAGAAATGGTCATCGGTTTTCCTTTTTCATAAACATAATTTTTTTAATATAAAATCATTAAACAAATGTTCAAGCAGAGGTCTCTACAAAACTGTAAAATCAAAGAGATATTTAGAAAAAAAAGAATACGTTTCTTTCTGCATCTCCCTTGTAACTCATTTTCGCAGTAGGAAAGAAATTTATTTGAATGAAAATCTTTCCTACTGCCAGTGCATTATGAAAACTCAAAACTGTATAGAGTACACTATGTATTCCACAAAGATTGTAACACTTCTTTAAAAACACCTGCGATGGCTGCAATTCCCCCACCCCCACCCACCTGTCATTGTCACAGCAGAATATGTGCGAAACAAAGGACCGTCGTTACTACCCAATAGAATATCTAAATAGACGGATATTCATATATTGGTGATAATAACAGAGGGACTGGGCTGGTTTCCATTCGCGCTGCTGTTGACAGTGTTCTTATCTCCAGTGATCAGTAGCGAAGCAGAATAGAAAGTGATGATGTATGGTAGCGAGGGTGATATTTATCACATGTGCTGGAATTTATTACTTTGGAACAGAATAAGAACCCAAGAGTCCAACTCAGGGAGCAAGACTAGAATGAAAACAGGCTCACTGCACCTTGACAATCCCACGGTGTCAGGACTCTAAACATGCTAGTCAGTCTTTACTTTGAACGAGCCATGAATGTAAATGGATAAATTACTTCAATATTTAATTCAAATAATTTAGCAATTTCCATTAATGAGTTTTCAGTTCATCAATGATTTTTCTTTTTCATTATACATTAACTAACTGAAGTCTGAACTAAGTTTACAACTACCAAACTGTTAAAATAAAGTCATCACCTTACCCTAAATTTATTTTGTTAATTTATGTTGCGCTTTGCTATGTGAACAGTTCATTTTAACATGTTATGTATTGCTTGCTAAGAGGCCAATTCAATTAACTTTTAGCTGGGAAAAAAAGTATTCTAGGAAAACATAAATCCACAATTTAAACCAAGAGTGTGTGATAACTTTTTAAATGTTGATTTAAAAAAATGAAGCATTCTTTTGCTCTAGCTAAAAGGTTAAGTGAAACTACAGATATGGCTTTATTGCTAAAAACAATTAATAAAAAGGTCTGTCAACAAGGTCTGCAACCAAGGAATAATGCAGTACCCAGACAGAAAGGAATTCTGTTACTATAATATAAAATTGGACATGATTGTAGGACAATATGTTTGAGTTGGTTACAGGACGCATGTTAAATGCTGCTTAAAGAAGATAAATGGCTCAAACCGAATGCAATTTTATATCCATGATTTCAACCACCCACTTAAAATCTGCAAACACAAGGATAAAAATGGCACTATAAATACACTCTGTAACTGAATAAAAAAAATAATGCACTTCTTTGTAGAGTAATCAGGACACCGACAGCACTTCCATTCCCTGAGATAAACTGAATAAATCCCGGTTTCTTTCATAATATACCCTTTTTCCCCCCTTCAAAGCACATTGTGAATTTAAAAGGCACATTTTTCTTTTTTTGAATAAACAAGCATATTCTTGCTAAGATAATGGGTTTCCACTCTTGGAACAGAAAGTAGGCTTTTTACTTGTAACACTTTTTGAAACTCTTCTGCAGTAGCTGCTCCCCAGGTCTCGCGTATTCTGCCACCAAGTGCCGATGTGAAGAAACTACAGCAATAAACACCTACAGTATCTCAAAATCAGCACATTGCATCCTTTGTGCACAGACATTTAATGTAGTGATACAACCAGAGTGATTAAATATTGCAAAGAATAGGGCAGCCTAGCCAACAGAAAACACCCCCCAGCAAATTAATTTCAACATTCAGCACAAATCTGGTATAATACATTTAGATTTTACTTTGCTAAAATATATATATATTATATATATATATATATATATATATATATATATATATATATATATATATATATATATATATATATATCTGCATAAACAGATAATAGTTTAGCTCCTTTCTCTGTTTAGATCAAATCATTAAAAGGAGCTTCCCCGAGGCTCAAAGCAAAATCGACAAGATGAAAACTGAACATGGAAGGAAAGAGCTTGTATGTTTAGTGGAAAACCATTCCAAAGCACCTGGGCTCCACTTTTCATTGAGTAATAATGCTGCTGGGTGAAAGACAGCTAATACATTTAATGATATGCTAATGATGGCTTTTGATTGCTGCTTTTATGCCATCCTATGCATATTTAGTAAATGCACAGTCTTTTAGGGGCATCATTTTACAGGCTGAATTCATGTTTGCTGAGAAACAATCTAGCTTGCAGTGACCCTCAAAGCTTTTAAAAGCTTTACAAATAGGGCTAGTGCTAAAGAGCCTGTATGAATATGAATATGAATATAATACTGTACAGTATATATGTGTTTATTGTCATACTATGTAAAGTATATTAGCTTGAAAAATTGAGTCTAGGCAGTCTAAGAATATGCTGTATGTACATATTAGTCATATCTAGTTGCATGCAGTTGTTTTGTCAAAACAACATCACTGATTAACATTCTAGCTTTGTAAATTACCAGTGTAGTTGGAGACAGGAAATTCCTGTAAACTGCATCCCAGCAGGTCTTTAAATATATTTCGTAAAAATTGCAGAACAAATGTAATTGCAGCATGGGACACAGGCTTGGTTTACATGCACTTGAAAATCAACTCTACAGTCATGACTTTGTGACGTTGTGACGCGAATACATTGTGAAACAGCAAAAGGACATCCTTTTCGTAGATGAATTTAAGGACAGGGTAGATCACTTTCTCACGATAAAAATAGCTGTAAAAACTCATGTAAACCGTATTTAAATGAACAATTAAACATAACATGAACGACTCAGTCATTTCATTTAGGGGGTTGTAAAAAGTATTAAGTTGTCTTTCTATGCTCACTCACTGACCCATTATGTGACCCTGAGCAAGTCACTGAACCTCCTTGTGCTCCGTCTTTCAGGTGAGACGTTGCTATAAGTGACCCTGCAGCTGATGCATAGTTCACACACTCTAGTCTCGTATCTTGTAAAGCGCTTTGTGATGGTGGTCCTCTATGAAAGGCGCTATATAAAAATAAAGATTATTATTATTATTATTATTATTATTATTATTATTATTAATAAGAGAACGGCGAAACCTTAGGGTTTCAACAGCTTTCAATGCACACATGCTTGTTTCAAACTGTGGGTATCCCTTTAAAACACCTCAAGTAGAAACTTATTCTTCTTCAGCATTTGTCATTTTATCATACAGTGGTAATAGAAATTCCCAGTGATAATGGAAACTGGTAGGTGTCTAACAGAATAGCTGTCTGTTATGGCTGCAAGCAATTGACTATCTGCATCCAGTGGCGTCATATCATCTTACACAGTTTGCTATTTTGTACAAAAGTCATTCACAACTGGCGATACATTATTATTTTTTTTTATTTATTTATTTTTTAAACAGCGATTAAAGAAAAGCAGAACTATTATGATACTGATATATTTCAATTCAACAGTTCCTAAGGAATATTTTTCTCCCTTCCAAGGTGATGATGGCACGCAGATAGATTTAACATCCTGCTCAGAGATGTGTGCTGCTTGCAAAACCCTTTGCTTTTGCATTTGCATCTTTCAACCCCACAATATGAAAATCTTAAAAGCTACAGTTACACTTACAAATAGCATAATATTTACAGACTGAGAATACATCAGCGATATAAAAGAATTGTGAATGCAATTATTCAGCAGTTTTCTCTGGCAGGGAATTTAGCATCAAGCTTTCAAACTCTATGAAATAACTACTATATAGTCCCAACAGAAATCGGCAGTGGATTTTCTTAAGAATCTGCAAAATAGAAAGTCGATTTTCTGCAAAGGACTTGCACAATTCTGCAGGAATTGTTTTTTATATAATTATCTGAGGAGTGATTTGAGTCACAAAACTCAAATCACTCCACTTGCACTCACTCAGAGGCATTACCAGGTATTTTAATTTTTTTTTTCCTAAAAAATGTTATTCTGGTCAGCAGAGCTGCCGGGGCAAAATATATTGCCCACCCTGAAGTCTACATAGCTGAATTAGCTATCAGAACTTCAATAAATAAACATTTTAACAAAGATTTAACTTGTCTGCAACATTTTGGGTTTTTTTTAGGCAATTGTTTGTAATTTTCTGGATTATTAAATGAAAATCATATTTATTTTACTGGAAAATTAGGTGAATGAGAATGTGCTAATCCAACATCATTAATAGTAACAGTCAAAATTCTCACTGAGAGTTATTTTCTTACTGTCGGCAAACTAAAATGCCCTTCTTAAACACAGCTGACCCGATTACATCAAGCTACTGTAACACTGTATGTGTAAGTAAAATACTAATTCTGTTCATACAGTACACTGGCCCCCATCTGTTTTTAAATATGGAATACAGAAGTTGTTACATTCTAGTCTATTTGTTAACCCTTTACTGATCACTTTACTATTGTTAAACAGCTGAATAACGTGTTAGCACATGGATCATATCACACAAAAAGGACTGGTAAACTAATTATATAATTAACAAGCTCCCCTTTTAAAAGTTTCCCATAGTAAAAGCATAGCAAAGTGTAATAAAGCATGGTAAAGCATAGATAAGCATCGTAAATAATACCGAGGTATCGTAAAACATATTAATAAACATGGAAAACCAGAGCAAACTATGGAAAATGCATAGTATAACTATGGTAAAGGCATGGTAAACTGAAAAAATACCATGGGAAACTTCTGGAAGGACTTAAAGTAATACTACTACTACTAATAATAAAAATAATAATAATAAAATCTAAAAACGTAACATCTATATATATATGCGTTGTGTTTTCTTATCCATGCTCTTGAATGTTGGTGTCACAGTTTTCCCAAGTCATTTGACAAGCATCCTCAGAATGTACAGTAATATCACATGGTTGAGTATTTAATGTCTCCCCTGTCAATTGTAAGATTTAGTACTTATGAAAACCAGCAGCTTGGATAATGTGGATTACCTTATTACAGAAGACCCCCTCACAGCCATTGAAACTGGCATGAAAAGCAATCGGCACATTTGCATATACAGTACAGTACACATTGAATATGCCTATGTTTATAAGCAGCTGGAGAAACTGTATCAAGAACAGCCCCAGTATAAATAAAGCCGGGACAATGAAGATGTCAAACACCATGTCTAGTAATGTGACAGTGTTCATCTATAGAAGCCGATTAAATCCACATGTTAACAAACCCTGACTTGAGTATTAGCTGAAAAATACTGTACCAACAGTTTTAATAACACAGCCTTTATGCTTGCAGATGTTAACATTATGAAGCTGCTTGAAGTTCTGTATAGTTTCAGCCATTAGTATTAATGTACTGTTCTTATACTGGTAAAGTCTGTGAAAGGAAACATGTGTTTCAAGGGCTGTCCAGTAATCTAAAAACAAATGCTAACCCTAAGACTACTGTTCCTTTTTTTTTTGTAAACTAATAGCTTGAGATAGCCTGGGCTATTGTTTTAACTCCTGAACCACATTAATGCTGCATTGTCTCAAGTGTAAATATTTGTTTAGTTTCGCATTTTATGGGTAAGGTCATTTGCATAAGGACTGCCAATGGAAACTATTGATCAGGGGATGCTTTAAGGTTAATCACCATAATCCCAGCTTCTCAAAGGATACAGCTATTGAAGGACCAGTCTGCCTTTTGAGCATCTGCATGGACTTGGGACATTTAACCTTGAAATACATGCATTTTCCAATATGAAATGACTTTTTAATACAACATTGTGGGGGGAGGGGTCACACACAATGCTGCACAATCAGCAGTACAACATGGCCCCTTGCTTCTCTGAAACGGTGGATTTGTTCAGCACACGCACTCACACACACACACACACACACACACACACACACACGGTTCAGAATGCATCCAGCAGCACCTGCTATCCAGACACACCCCATTAAACACAGTGCAAACTCTATTTTAAATTCACAAAAAAGCATTTGCACAACTCGGAGGGTGTGTTTGAATGCACTTGCCCTGGACTGGAACATATCAAAATAATGAGTTATGGTTAGGGTACATTATGGGAATCCCTAACATGTCCTTCTTCTGTTCTAAAACTTGGTATTACTTTGCAGTATTGAATTCTGATAAAAGAAAACATCAATTAGAATTTAAAAATCTGTATTAGTTGTAATACTTGGTCTGTTTATATAATCAACAGCATCATACAGACACATATATTTTATAATTGGATAATATATATTATATATATATATAACTTATATATATATATATATATATATATATAATATAGTAAAATTATACATTTTATTTAAGAATACTGTTTACTATTGGGGAGAGAATGATGGTAACCGATAGCAAATTATTTTAGAAATCTATGTTCTCCTGAATCCCCAGCAATTAGCATCAATGACTTGTTATCTTGCAATATTTTAAACTAAAGGCATCAGGTGTAGCATTACTCTTACTTGTTTAAAGAATGTATTTTGAATTCACGGTGAATTCCAACATGATTTTTTTTTCACCTCTTTCTTTAATAATGTCATAATTTACACAGCAGTTGCTCCAGGAGCAGCTTTTGCTTTATTCATATTTATTCAAACAGAATGTGAAAGGTAACTTCTCTTCTCTACTGTATTACATTAATATTTTATCATTAGCTACTCTGACTTCAATTCTGTTGGTTTTTTTATAAATGAGTTTTCCTAAAACTTGATGCTTGCAATTGGAGGTAATATGATCCAGTCTCTATAACGTATTAACAATAATAATAATAATAATAATAATAATAATAAGGACTGTAGTCATTGTATTTTATATCTTGCTCTTAATTGCACTGTAATTCTTGATATGTAGTTTTGTATACAACTGTAAGTCACCCTGGGTAAGGATATCTGCTAAGACATTATTATTATTATGATGATGATGATGATGATGATGATAAGAAATACTTTGAAACAATTTTAGTGGCCCACAGCATAGGGTCATTATCTATTTCTCTTGCATTATTTTGAGGTTAAACAAACAAGCAAAACAAATCTTCCCCTCCATTGCTGTATGCTAAACTATGGTAAATTAATAACAGCAAAAATTACATTCGATTTCTAAACAGAGTCCTCATAAACAGTGATGTTTTAATTTCAATGATTTGTTCTGTGTTTATTGTGGGTGAGATTCTGCATAGCAATGGAACTTGTCAGAAACCAATCCTCTTCCAAACGTACCACGCACCGCAAGGTTGGTGGGTCTGGAGACGGAGCAGAATCTGTCACTTCCCATACCTGGAAGTGGTCTGATGGGGAACAGCAAAGCAAGCTCATTTATATTTGAATTCTAGAAGAACAGCAGCAGTTATCACAGCAGAGTTTGCCAACTACTCTGTGGTGCAAGCATGTGCATTCAGCAGGAGGCTGACAGCTTCTTTTATGAGGCCAAATCTTCATGACAGCTGGAAAAATTCTACGAATTAGCCACGCCACCAATAAAATCTTTTCTTCCTTTCCCAACATGAACCTTTTACGCTTAAGATGAAGGCTGTTGAGCAAACTTGGATAGTCTGGGGGTGGGGAGTATTTGTGTCAAATTAAAAAAAAAAAAATCCTATTTTTACATCTCGGCATTGGTTTTCAAGCATTAATAATGTAGGAAAAAATAATCAATTAAAGAATATACCAAGTGATACATTAAATATGAAAGACTTAAATTGCCACAAAAAAAAGAAAGCGCTTCTAAAAAAAAATACACAGTGCAGAAAAATGATTTAAGTGTAGCAGTGTCTTTTTTATTTGTAAATCTCTTAATTGTGTTAAGTGTAGCAAATTCTTCTCTTTCCTTTTTTTCTTCTACTCTCGAACAATAGTGTCGATGATGCTTGCACACATTTATATTTAATAATAACTAATTAATATATAAGATTATGATCTCAATCTTAATCCACTGCTATTCGGTCATGTAAACTGAAAAGAATGAATTTATATTAGCTCTATTTTAGCATGTTTCTTAGATTTAGAAATGATGTAATAAAAAACATATTTCTGCTTTGAAATATGAACCTTTTTTTCTAACCAGGTAAAATAGGAACATTATTAATATTCAAAGAATTCTGTATGTTCCTTTATACATTATTATAATCTATAATAAGACTATTGGCTTTTAAAAAAAAAACATTTTATTTTTTTTATTTTTAGCCAAACAAAATAACTGTCTGTGTATCTCATGAATAAAATGAAAAAAGATTTTACCTCCTTAAATTATTCACATTGTAAATAGATGGATACTTATCCCAAAACAAAGTCTTCAATTCAAATATGAATGTTAGCAGCAACAATCCTAAACAAGTATTGCTCAACTATAAACCCCCGAGAAGAAAAAATTAAGTAGGTTCTAATCTATCCAGCCTATTCTTAATTTATTATTTGGCCATAAAAAAGCAAATCTCTGTCACAAGGGACCCATTATCCTGTTACCCTCCTAATTGAGACCACAGCCCATTTAAACTCTTATACTACTCAGAAAGGATGCTGAGAATGATGAACTCTTCCCAAGCTACTAGTGACCTGGATCAGACAGCCTGGATCTCAGTGCTATTCTTTCACAAACTCTGCAATGGCTTTACATACTTCAGAAAGATCACACTAAATTATGCATTGGTTTTCTCTCAAACACAACTCCACATGTCTTAATAGCTATGTGCAATACTATATACACAGTACTGTAGAAGCATTAATTGTTTGTTGTTCCTGAACTTCATTCAAAACAATTGCTTATGGTGAATTTGTACTCATTTGGTCTTCAGTAGGATTATGAATACCTGTAGAATGTGCAGTAAAAAGATACCCAAAGGAGGAAATATTAATATAACTAGCACATGTTTATAGAGTAGGTAATTACATTTACAGATGCTCATTTTAAAGTGTTACCATGTACAGCAGCAAATATCTTTCTTCTTCCTTAACAGGTCCTAGTTTATTTACAGCCAGCATTCATACCAACTCAGTAGGTTCATTTCATGGTGCTACAATTTATTAACACAATGGCCTCTATTTAAATTTAAATGAGAAAAGATGCACTTTTTTATCAAGGGTTTTACAATAAATTCCCAGCCCTCATTTGAATTTAATAGACTCTGTCCCATTTTTCAAGTCTATGCAGTGCAGCGCAGCACCACGATAATGCCCAGCTGTGCAGCTGAACGAGGAGATAACCACGCTCATCCAGCTTATCTGTAATGATGTAATACATCCCAGCACAGGGTCCTGGTGATCGGGGAATAATGGGATTGTGAGACTGCAGTGATGAAACACAATACTAGGGTATGTCTTCCCCACTACAGTCCACCACAACCTGCTAGATAGATATTGTGTGTCAGTCAGATTACTGTATTTAAAAAAAACCCTATGCTGTACCACAAAGCTACAATTATGAACTGCAAGTCATTGAATATCTTCCTGTTTGTTAGCACGACTCTCTAATCAAATATGACACATAATATTTCTAAGCCTAACTAAGGCACACTAAAATTAGCATATGTAATGTATAAAAAGACTCATATTTTAAATAGCAAAGCTTTTAAAACTATAGGGCCAGTTTCTAAATTAGCATATGCAAAGCAGTAGGAGCTCATTCCAGGAAGTAACTGCTTACTTGAACTAGTAGTATGTACAGATGGGTGAAAATATATACAGTTTGTAGCAATCTATAGGCAGATATGTGCATACTGTACATGTTAAATGGTTGCCTTCACAACTGGGTCATCAGCTAGCTAAAGCAATGAGCCCTTGTGTTTTTAAAGGATTGTGTTTTCCAAAGGGAAGGAACAAACAAATTTTGCTGACTTGGAGAAAACTATTTAAAAGCACAACTGAGCAAAACTACAGTTCTGTCTACCTTGCTCAAACACACTGAAGTATTTTTTTTTTTTTTTTTTTTTTTTTTTTGCTATGCCTTACTAGAATAACAAGCAGATTAAATAATATACTGTTCTAATCTAGGCCTTAAATTTGCACATCTGGAAAAGCCTGACCTGAAATTGATAGAAACAATACGCGTAAATGGCGTAAATGGCGCAAATGGATGAACGTGTCTTTAAGAAAGCACACAATTCCAGAGATACTGGTACATTTTCATTCAATGCAATTAATTTTGATTCAATGCAATTAACAATATCAGAACATACCTTCTGTAGGAGTTGTGAACCCGAGTATTTGGCTGAAATTGATTTGATTTCTCCTCCAAACGCAGAGGCCCATAACTTGACACTATAAAAAATAAATAATAAAAAAAGTAAATGCTGAGCAGAGTGAAATCAGTAACGTTTGCAATAGTATTTCAAACTGTCACACTGTCTACATTGAATTAAAGAATATAATCACCTGTGCATTTCATACAATAAAATGTGTAATTAATGTATTACAGAGAATAAAGACACTTATTGCGTCACACGTGCATTACGGTTGTGTAGAAACATTTAGATTGTATTTGAAACACCAATTTAGATGCGTTTCCAGGTGCACTTTGTGTTTCAAAGTTCTTTTTAAAAACTCCTTCTCTTTAACTGCTGAGAGTACAACTTCCAACTACTTAAGACTTACACAGACAGAGGGATCGGCTGCTGGGACCTGGCAACGTCCACCAACGTCAGCCAAAATATTATCCAAATAAAGTGGAAACCAAAAAACACACGCGAGATGCTCGAATTCCCCAGCATCGTTCTGTTTGCTCCTGTCCAATTTGTTAGATAGACCAGTAGTGTGAGGGTGATTCTGTTGTAGATAGTGCTGATTTTTTTTTTATCGTGTACGGTAATTGTAAAAAAAAAAAAAAAAAAAGAGCGACCGAAGAAGCTGCCTTGAAGAAATCACAGTTGTCCATTCATGTCTTTAGTCCTGCAAGAGTGTCACTAATTGTAGGAGATGGTTTTGTTTTTCGCCGCGTCCTTGGCTGCCTTCTTGATTGCGGTCTGTGTTTGTGCTAGCAGTTCAATGCTGCAGACTGTATGTAGTTCAGTTCAATACAACTCCAGCAGCAGTAAGCAAAGTACGTTAGGAAAGCAGAGGTGACCTACTGCTGCTCCGAAGTGCCCTTTTATCTGCTAGACAGTACAGAAAGTGAGAGTTTATATATTGATTTCTAAGACGCGTTTTCTTCTTGCAAATCACCGTCACTTCACGACTGGGAAAAGCGCCAGTAGGTCCTGTTATGGGTTATTATACTGATAAACCCCCACCCCTCGGCTTTCATCCCACATCAAGTCATGCAGTAGTGCAGGTTCACTGGAGCAGCCAGGCATTAATGGAAAAGTGCTGATGAAAGCCGGGGGAGGGGGGAGAAGAAGAGAGAGAGATGGTGAGCTGATGGGAGTCAAAATTGTTTCCCAGGAGCTGACAAAATAGTTGCCTTGTGGCTGTGTGAAACGCACACTGCACAAGCTACATCACGACAGATTGGGTTACGCTGAAGAAAATCAAGAAGTTTAGCACTCATAAAATAAAACTACTTTTGACGCGTCATGGCCATCTTCAGCGAACAGAATGTTGGTATCCAATATTTCCCCAGACTCGTCTTTCTTGTCTCCACGTTGCCTATCGTGTGCGACGAGTCCTTGTGCTGCGTAGTAGGACTCCAGCTTCACTTCTTTTCACGCCCTGTGGAAAAGCTCCCATACTTACATCCGAAGGATCGACTTAAAAGGCTTTGTGATTGAAAGGAAATGCAGCATAAGTAAATCAATGCGACCTAAGTGACTCGAGCCTGTGAATAAATTATTCATGTTGTGCTTGTGTAGCCTAGGAATCACTTGGTTTCACTTGGTATATATATATATATATATATATATATATATATATATATATATATATATATATATATATATATATATATATATATATATATATATAACACACGCTATTTAGTTTAGCTTTGGTTGACCGTTAGGAAAATTTCTCACTGGCAAGCGAGTTTGTACGACCCCTTTTTCCTGTTACAAATGTAGAATCTGTTTTATGTACGGTATCTGCTTCGATACATACGCATTCCTCAACCAAAGAACTGCTGTAAAAGATGCGTAATCATTGTATTCTCATCTACAGGAAGTACGGGATAACATTCACAGCGACATGGCAGTTGGCAGCTCCCCTGAAATGAAAGCGTATTATACTAAACTACGTATGTTCGCAAGTATTTCAAAATAACGATACAGTATGCATTTATTGTAGCCTACGGGTTTATTTGTGCAGTATATTATTGTTCATTTACAGATCGCCGGATTAGAGGGTCATTAGACTAAGTAATAGCCTGTATATTATAATAAAAGCGGTCAAGTTATGAAAGCAGATTATAATAGCGTTCAGTACGAATGAGAATTAAGATATGACAATTTACTATTTTTCATGTTGTGGTGAAGGAAAAATAAACTTTTTTTTTTTTTTTTTTTTTAAAGACACAGCGTCTAAAATGTGAATGTTATTGTGGTTTGCATTTCAATTTCTGAATGATAACGCGGGGGAAACGAATACACCTTTTCGTTTTCTTTAACTCAGCTTTATTTAAAAAAAAAAAACATATTTGCAACACAAAACTCCAAAAATGACACGTCTTCCAGAGTATGGCTAACAGCCAGCTTAAGGAAATGCTTGTCTTTTTATTGTAACTAGAACATGTGGTGTAAAAAAATGCAATGCATTGAATTCAACTAAGAATGACTATTTGTGCTGCTATATATAGTGTACAGCATCTTTGAGATGCATTGGCTTAGTCATTCAAGAAAAGAACCACTAAAAAAAGTCGCATTCCTAATAAGTGTACATCTATTTAATATACACATTAAGTGGTAGCCTACATTATTATTATTATTATTATTATTATTATTATTATTATTAGTATTCGTCATACAAATTAAAATTGTGTTCAACATAAGTCTCACAATTGATGTCGTCTTAGCGCCACTGAATAATAAGACGATGTTACTTTCAGCACCATTGGAGACGGACAGCGGCAGCTTTTGTGACTAGAACCGGTCATATTTCTTAATTTCATATTGTGTCTACGAGCCACACACAGCAGAAATAATGGCATTTTTTTTAGTTATCTTAGAACATATTTTAATCTAACCAATAAATAAATATTCGTGTTCAACTTGTGATTGCGTTTATCTGAGTTTATTTAATAGAGCTATGTTGAAGGACAGCACAGCGTGTGCTAGCGTGTAGGTATACTAACCGCAACACGGATAAAATAATAAACAAACAAACAAATGAAAAACTGTAAATTGACAGTTACCGTGCACAAAATGTTAAAGTTACACCATATTTGTTTTTTACAGTGTACTCCATTGTTTACTGGATATTTAAAAACGCACACTAATGCACACATACTTTGGGCCATTACAGTAATCCAGATTTCCGGTGTGCCTCATCTGGCAGACTGTTAAAATTCCCTTCTACGATAACACACCGCGTCCCCCCGAGACAGTAAGGGATGGTAAACTCATCTCCTTTCAGATCAACAGAAAACAAGAAGGGTGATAATTCTGTCCTGGGAATCTCTTCACAGCCGTTACTCCTAATCAGACTCCATTATTCAAAGCTCCTGTTGTTTTGTCACTTTGTGCACGGAGGAGATCATTCGTTTAGAGTCAATATCGGATTTTCTCAGTATGAAAAACAGGTCAACCGCTATTCCAACATGGATTCAAGCAGAGGGTTTTACTTGAGACAATATAATAACTATAATTACCTTTCCATTATTCCAACACTCAGCTTTATTTAAAACCTTACGCCCTCGGGTCATATATAGATCTCCCTCCAGGTGTTTACAGTGCACCCCCTGCTGGACCTTGTAAGAAACGCACGTCAGAGCGACTACTCAGAACACCACACTGTAGGAATACACTAACAGATATAGGTTAAAGGGGGTAAATCTCTCAAGCCCATAGATCGCCTATATGTTACGTAAAACAAAAACAACGTGTTGATCTAAATTACTGCACATTACCTTATTCAACAGAAATTGTTCATACGATGTACAATTTTAACATTGCATTCATCATTTTAAACTCAAATGACTTGCTGCCTTTTTTTAATCGCAGATCTGAAACAGAATTCCCTGTATGCCAGTGTTTGAACGTCTCGGCATTCAGTGTAGTGGCTTAACCGAACTCATTTATTTCACTCTTTGCATTTGCATTCAGAAATGAATCTTAAGGTGTGTGTGCTTTATGCACTATACTGTGGTTTACAGCTACCTGTATGATATTCCCCAAAAATATTATGCATTAACAGTAATTAATATCTCGATTTTAGAGTACATGCATTCACTAATAAAACTGCAAGCACATAGCAAATATTTAACATGCAACACTACAGACTGACTGCTGCATACTAGTAACTTTGCTGTAAGTCACGTAGTTTGATTACAGCCAGAGCACTGGAGTGAGCTTAAACTACAGTGCATGAAGTGATTATGCACTACCAAGCAGCAGCAGCGTGTCAGGGCCAGTGATAACATAGTTAATACTAATAAGAGAGGAGAAAAAGGATGCATGTTATGACAGCATGCCTCCTCTTTGGGGGATACTGAAAAATACTGTATTTTCACAGAACTGTATCCTGGTATACCCTTCCCACAATGTGAGGAATATCAGATCTGTCACGCAGTTCAAACTATGAAAAACAAAAAAATAACTTTACATTAGCTTTGTACCCAGCACATTCTCCTAAATGAATCCGAACTGTAGGCTCATAGATTCAGTATTTTGAGAACACACAGTATAAGAATTATCCTGGCATTATCTGAGCCTGTTGAATCCTACCTGCTGCATTTGAGCAGTTCCTCATTCTAAACACACACACTGAACAAAAATATAAACACAACATATACAGTGTTGGTCCCATGTTTCATAAGCTGAAATAAAAGATCCCAGAAATTTTCCTTATGCACAAAAAGCTTATTTCTCTCAAACTTTGTGCACAAATTTGTTTACATCCCTGTTAGTGAGCATTTCTCCTTTGCCAAGATAATCCATCCACCTGACATGTGTGGCATATCAAGAAGCTGATTAAACAGCATGATCATTACACAGGTGCACCTTGTGCTGGGGACAAAGGCCACTCTAAAATGTGCAGTTTTGTCACACAACACAATGCCACAGATGTCTCAAGTTTTGAGGGAGCATGCAATTGGCATGCTGACTGCAGGATTGTCCACCAGAGCTGTTATCAGAGAATTGAATGTTAATTTCTCTACCATAAGCCGCCTCCAATGTCGTTTTACAGAATTTGGCAGTACGTCCAACTGGCCTCACAACCGCAGACCACGTGTAACAACGTCAGCCAGACCAGCCACTCAGACAGCTGATGAAACTGTGGGCAGGCATAGGCTATGGACAACGAACACAATTGCATTGTATCGATGGCAATTTGAATGCACAGAGATACCGTGACGAGATCCTGAGGCCCATTGTCGTGCCATTCATCCGCCGCCATCACCTCATGTTTCAGCATGATAATGTACGGCCCCATGTCGCAAGGATCTGTACACAATTCCTGGAAGCTGAAAATGTCCCAGTTCTTCCATGGCCTGCATACTCACCAGGCATGTCACCCATTGAGCATGTTTGAGATGCTCTGGATCGACGTGTACAACGGCATGTTCCAGTTCCCGCCAATATCCAGCAGCTTCGCGCAGCCATTGAAGAGGAGTGGAACAACATTCCACAGGCCACAATCAACAGCCTGATCAACTCTATGCGAAGGAGATGTGTCATGCTGCACAAAGCCAATGGTGGTCACTTCAGATACTGACTAGTTTTCTGATCCACACCCCTACTTTTTTTTTTTAAGGTATCTGTGACCAACAGATGCATATCTGTATTCCCAGTCATGTGAAATCCATAGATTAGGGCCTAATGAATTTATTTCAATTGACTGATTTCCTTATATGAACTGTAACTCAATAAAATATTTGAAATTGTTGCATGTTGCGTTTATATTTTTGTTCAGTGTATGTATACATATATCACAGCTCCTTTTATATTTTTTCTTGAACATGCATGGCCAACAAGAAGCCATAATTCTGTACCATTTTCATGCTGTAAAATGGTTCTTTGAACCTCTCAGCAGCAGGTTATAATTACAGTGCATTTAAAACAACCCTAATAAACCCAGGCTTTGGGGCACTGGGAGTGGATGGCAGTCCAAGGACCAGAAGCACGGTAATAACTGACACAGAGTACCCAGAGCTGCTCCCTTCGCGAGCCACAAGGGCTACAGGTTCGCTTTTGTCAACATGTCAGCACAGAAAGCTTGCATCATCAAACGGAATAGCCTAATTTTCTTTCACCCTGAACAGTGCATATAAATGTTCTACCTTCAGAGATGTAAGTGCGCTACTGAGATAATTACCTAGAAATAATCACAATGCACTTTGCAGATTACAGCACAGCCCTGTGAAAAGAAAAAAATGGCCATGTTTTATTTATGCCTGTTCCCCAGTGCCAATGTGATAGATCAACGACTGGCACAGATGTTTAAAGGTGAGCTAATAAAACAGACAGCCTTGTCGGCAATATGTGATATTCTTTGCATGCAAAACAGTTTGAATGTATATATTTGTTATCCTCAATGCTAATCCAGCATTAAAAGTTGGTGGCATACAGTGCCAGCGTATTCCCAATCGGCACAGACAAATCTGGTATTTCAACACCTTTTTACTTCATTCACCGGGACCAAAACTTGAACAGATAACCTTGCAGCTATATGACAATGCAACCTAGGCTAAGCTAAAAGATCAAAGACCCTATAGTGGAATCGAGAAGAAGTACTTTTCAGCTGGCATTTACCCCAGAAGTCATACAGGTAATACTTTCACAGAGGACTTGATCTTGAGCATAAATCCAGAATGCACACTTAGCCTCTCTGTAAACTTTAAACATTTTTCAAAGAAAAAAATCTACAGTGGCAACTAAAAGGCAGTCATGGCCACACCTTCAGCAAGGTAATACAGAACATACATGCATGGGTGATACCTGCCCCTATTCACATCTTTAATAGTTTAATAGTCAGGAAACTGCTTGACTTTTGCTGGTAAAATCTTTGTGATCAGAGCCCTTGGAAACACTTTGAGTGTCATAAATAAGTATTTCAATTATATGCAGTTTCCCATGTGTTGAAGTGTAGTTACATGTTAATAAACAGTCAATTGATATGCCATGCAAGTGTGTATCTATCATTAGATATACCCTGGGTGGGGAATGCTGCAAAACAACAATGCTCAATCACTAATTTTAAACAAACACAAAAACAATACATTTAAATCATAATAATCCATTTGCCAGCTGGGCTCTGCCTGCTCCTATCAGCTCCTATCTGTCTAGCACGGACACCCCATTAGCATCTGAATGTGAAATTAAAACCCAATGCATACGCCAAAGCCTTTAGTGTTCAGGGTGATTTAAATTGCACTTGGCAGCACAAGTCCCATCAGGGCATGTGGAGGTAAAATTATTCAATAATATGTTTCTGCTTTCATATTTATAGCACTACCTGTCTCTAGAAATGCCATTAATAAATCTGACTGTTTTTCTTGTTAGTTGTTAATAGCAGAGGCTTCCCTCTGTTACTATATTAGTGAGAACTCCAGTGAATAAGGAACCAGTACACACACGTACCCTCATGATATCAGAACACATCAACTTCAAGGTTAAAAATGTGTATACAATCTTTCAGCTTATACCCAATCAAAGGAAAAACATTTTGGGAAGACTCAAGTCAGCTACTGTCGTGTCCACAGTGTTGCATGTTCATTATAAAGTGTGTGCGCTCAGCATTTACGGTGGAACTGGTTCTAAAAAGGAAAGAAACTGTTGAAAAAACAGCACATTCCAAGGCTCTCCTAATTATTATATTTCATCACTTAAAAGTTTATAAAAAAAAAAAAAAAAAAAAACTCAAAAGTTTTGGTGCTGCAAGAGCACCTTCATCGTACTGTAAACAGCATCAAAAACCTAAAACATGGGGTTGCCGTTCAGACCATATCCTCATAATCAGCAAAACATGCTGATTTGCACAGATCATTAACTTTCAATTACAAAACAAGACAGAATGATATACAAAATTCAATATTTATGTTAAAAACATTTTTAAAACCAGTAACTTGAGTATCAGTGCATACAAGTATACAGAACATGTAAAGAATGGTATAAAAGCAGTACATGTTAATGCACTTAGCCAGACATTAATGCATTGACCCACATTCTGAAAGAGGACCATTAACAAGGCTTAGATATTGTTGTGCAGAACAGACACAAGGGAGCCAAAAAACATTCTAACACTGCAGAGCTGTGGGGATGCGGTTTCCTCGGTACAACAAAATAAGACCGGAATAC
This sequence comes from Polyodon spathula, assembly GCF_017654505.1. Taxonomy (NCBI): domain Eukaryota; kingdom Metazoa; phylum Chordata; class Actinopteri; order Acipenseriformes; family Polyodontidae; genus Polyodon; species Polyodon spathula. The sequence goes on along the minus strand of NC_054549.1, from coordinate 36,014,019 downwards.
CACATTATCTCTTTACCCGAACAAGAGCCCAGTGCTTAATTCACTGTCACTCATCGAGGTCCTGTCTTTACAATAACCAATTACTCTTTTTATCTCTGCACCAGCCACATGCCTTCCCCTGCCCTACTGATCCCATCTACTGACGGACGTCCAGCCCTTCAAGCTTATCACTAACTACCAGAATGCATCCCCAGTGACATTGCCCAGCCAGAGACAAAAAACACAAACATCATTTACAAGTGTCTCATCCAAATCCAACCAAGCTGAAGCGTGCCCAGTTTGCAGCTAGCTCGAAGCAAAAGAATAAGACTAAGGGGCATATTTGCTGTGCTTAGTCTTCATTTTCTGAAATATCCATGTAGCTAAAAAAGAAATACTTTGAGAGTGCTAGAAAGCACTTTTACCAATATGTCAATATCCTATATGTGGGTTTTGTATGATCCTCATTATTTACCATGCTTACTATATATTCAAAAAAAAAAAAAAAAAATTAATATAAAAATAAATACATCTCTTCTAGAAAAGATTCTGCAAGGCTGGAGTGGGAAGCACATCAGTGTTGTACAGGATCCGGTGCAACATCACCTACAGGTTCAATTAATCTGCCATATATATTAATGCTATTAACAGAACCCTTTTGAAAGTATTTATTTGCAGATAGACTGTCATTTGTACATTAAAAACCAACAATTCATCTGACTCAAGTCCTTGCGATAGAATCCACTTGCTAGTGTTCTATTTTTTTTTGTTTTCCACTTGGTGAGACATATGTTTTAATGCACCTTGCTTGGCTTTAAAAAGAATTTCGAGGCAACAAGCCTTCATCTAATTCATATGGAAGCAAAAACATGACTAGAACTTCAAATCAAACCCTAGTACTTGTGACAGTTGAAGTATAAAAGAGAGAGTTCAGCAAGTGTAAGAACACTGCTTTAGGCTGCCTTGTGGGAATATAAAGACTAATCTTTTTTTCTTTTTTTTTTTTTTTTTTTTTTTTTTAATCCTGCAGTGCAGAATGCATGTTACAATGGTTAATTGCAGTTTAAGACAATTACGTACACATCAATTCCTTAGCATACAGTTAAAAATCTTTGCAAACACCTTCGAAGTGTCCATTGGCCTCGGCACATCACAGTGAAGAATCGTGAGGGGGTGAACTTTGGATTTCAATTCTTTTAGTGGAATGAACCAGACACAACACTAAACACACTCAGCATTGACAGAGTCATCAGCAACAACAAAATATTCCACCCAACTCTCACATCATCCAGCAGCTGTGGAGCCTGCAACAAGAAGAATATAAAATCAGATTCCTGCAGCTGGAGAAAGCACCATCTCTGTAGACAACAACAGTACTGTTCTGTTTGTGCTCCTTCCAGCCTAACTGCTACCACAAGCATCAAGCTTGTGCAACAACCCAGTCTCATCCCTCTGTTGGCCAACCACATAATACAACATGAGAAACTGAAATGTGCAGATAATCTCCATCAAATCTCCGATCTCCAGAGCCAATGCAAAGCTTGCTGAGGAATCCAATTGAAGATTGACAGCTTCATAAAGTTTTTAGGTTTTAGCGTGGCAGAGTTAAGATCTGCTTTTGAGTTTAAATCAGAATAAGAAAAGGATTTGCTTCAAGCTCATGTTACTTATATTCTCACTTTCCCATTGATTTATTGTATAGAAAATGAAAGATATCATGAAGGCAAAAAAACCCAGCATGCCTTCTGCAAAAGTACTGTGGTTACACTGATGGACACCCACATGTTAACAGAAAACAAAAACACACCCAGAAAATCAATACATATTTGAACAGTAGGCTTGACTGTTAAAAGGACTTTGGTAGACAAGTGATGTTTCCCAGAATTGCCCGTATTTATGACAATACCTTCCATGATGACTCGTCTACCTCTCCAGTTAAGCTGTTGTAATCTGGCACTTGTTTGTATTATAAAAAGATCTCAAAATTACTCACTTGTTTCCAGTACAAGCTTTGAAGAAGTGTGGTGGGTACCTGGGCAAAGTGGTAGGTACTCACAAGAGTATTTTCTTAGATCATTTGTCATCAATTATCATTACAGACTGTTTAATTTAATACCAAACATTCTTGAAACTTGAAAAACTATTTAATAATGGTTCCAATCTTTCCAAGTGGTTCTAGGTTCTGTTGCCCCTATATTGAGAGAGAGAGAAAGAGAGAGAATGGAAATAAGGCTGACAGAGTTGAAAGGTTACATTGCAACATAATTTCAGTGGAATGAGGAAGACTGTTAGTCCCAATACTTCAGAGTGTTGAAAGCCAGGTAAAGGTAGATTTAGAGAATGTGGGACAGGCAGATTATGGACACCATACCAAAGGACATGCATAAAAAGGAATCCAAACTACATTTGAGGCTACAGTACTACTTTGTCAGAAATGCATCTTTACCTGAAAACGACCAAGACAAAAAACCTACACCTTGGCCTCTACAATAATTGTAACTGCTGTATAATATGGACTATATTATTTTTTGCAACAATCTAATACTGCATCTCTCGATATGCACAAGTGCAGCTGGAAAACACCAAACCCTAAGGCAGACTGTATTGAAAAATCATAAAGCGTTGAACTTAACATGCAGTATGCAATCTGAATGAATGATAACTGTCAATACCAATATTGGCATTTTAATCAAATATGTTGGACTTCTGATTAAAATGTAATAGATCAAATAAGAGTTCATAAATGGGTTCAGCAAAATCTCAGCACTTTTCTATTAAAATCAATGCAAAGCACTCTTTAACGATCTGATAAATTGAGTTTATTGTCATTTCTACAACACATCTAAGGCTCAACGCTAATTTAGTTACAGCTGCTATTGTTAAAAAAAAGGAAATCAGAAAGGCAAGGAAACTGATTTCAGATGTTTTTTACCTTACTATAATGAACCATGCACAAGGATGCCATTAATCTGGCTTTACCACAGGGCGACTCATCTAGCATACCACGCAGTGAAGAGACCTAGGGGCAATTACAATTGGAATTGTGCAATTCCTAATTCATTGTACAATGTCATTGAAATAGTAGTTTAACACTGGCACACCTGTGTAATTGGAATTGGCCATATCATTGTTTTATTCCGGTTCAGTTACGCATGTATTTGTTATTCAATCATTCTTGTATTTTCAACCACTTTTGGTGACCCCATTTGTTTGAAACTACTACAGTACGTTTCTGTATTTGTACCTGTGATTATTACCTGTGCATATTAATGTGTGTAGTTGTTTGTTACTTTTTAGTGTAGTTGTAATTGTAATTACTGAAGCATCATTGTAACTGTAATTGAACAGAATCACATTGGAATTGGAATTGCAAATGCAGCAAACCATTCTGCTGTCATGGTAATTCTAATTCTAATTTACTTTGATCAATTAGAATACCAAGGGATTGGCATCCAGTGTCAGTCAGTGTGCACACAGTAGATTTGTATTTATTTATTTCTGACTGTCACTTCTCTCCTTACAGAACCTTGCCCTTTGCACTCCAGCCACAGTTGTTCTTGCCCAGTGCCAGCTTGATCTTTATAAGAGCTTTAAGTCAATCCTGCTTGCTAAACCCATAGTAAACTCCTGAACTGTCTCCTTGCCTGCCACACGGGCCAGTCTGATTGAGAGCTGAGGGTGCTAAGCCAGCATTGATACAGTGAAATCACTGCCTCTTCACTTAACCTGTGTACCTTTAGCCTGTTTAATTAACAGCAATTGCAAGAACACATTTAATAGAAGAGTTGAGCTTTTAAGAGTCAGAAATATATACCTCCTTCTGAACCGTCATGACCAGCTAGACACTGGAGTCTCACTCAATAATGCATTTTAAAAACAATTCAATGCCTAGCAGTGTGTATTTGATGTTAGTAAATGATAATAGTATACGAAGTATAGCGCTCATGAAAATAATATTCAATAAAAATGTCATTTCAAGAGACATCAGCAGAGGTCTTTGTAACCCCTTTTGTGTTTGTTTTGTTTTTTAGCTCTGTAATCTGCATTGCTCCACTCTGAACTGAATAGTGTTTTACAGGCAGCACCACACTATGCATAATTAAAAGAACAGATCCAAAAATAGGAGGTAGATTGCAAAGTGCAACCAGGCTAAACTGAGGGACGAGACAATATACAGAAGCACTGAGCTCCCAGTATGCAGTTATTAGGACCTGGGATGACTGCAGTAAATGGTCCTGATTTATCAATATAAAAACAAAGTGAAAACCAGTAGCTGGTCAGCAATACGTAAATAACCTTTCAATAATGATGCTATAGTAATGAGCAGGTCCTGTTAGACAATATAACTTTTCTTTCGAGGCAAAATCCATGGCTTCAAATTAGCCCAACAACAGAAGGCGCTCTATACAATAGAGATGCTTTATCACTGAACCTGCATTTAGTAGCCTGGCCGTCTCTTGTTTTCATTCACCCTGATTCTCCCCCCACCCCCATCGACATTATATCCTGCAAAGGAGGAGCGAAGCAGATTAGGCTTCCCTAATAAGATCAACAAGTACAATAAACAACAGAGTTGAATAAACTCACTTCTGATTCAGTCACCCAGTCAGGCAACATTGCCGACATTTCCAGTGTGCATCGCTGCTGTGACAATGTGCCCATAAACTGTGGAGTATGAAGAACACAGTTGTCAAAGTCACTGCCGTTTGGGAAGAGAATAATGATCAATGATTTCAACTGCCAATCAAATTCATATTCATCTCCTTGGATATTAAGTATATGGTAATAAAGCCAGTGACAGTTTATTTTAAATCTTCCGTTTTCTTTGCCCTTAGAATTCAGTTGCATAATGCTGTACTTATCCTTTGTCCAACCTACATCCAGACGTTTCTGTTCACTGGTTGCTGTGGCTTGGTCAGAATCAATTTAGTTTGTTTCACCAGACTTCACCAGTTACACTGTACAGAATGTCCTAGGATATGACTAGTGCTTGCAGAGAAGCTCAGAAACTGCAGTGGGCTTTCTATAAGAGAAAGCTTAAATAATAACAATAACAGTGGAGCATCTTTAAGCCGTTTCAAAGCACATTGTACATCGGGATGATTCTCTCAACCGACATGTTATGAAAGAGTCTGAAATGGAATGAGGATAGCGAGAACTGTTTTCAGTTCAGTAATGTCAGTCAGCCGATAACAGCAAATTACTTCTTCCATTATCAAAACATGCATGAATAAATGCAAAGAGAGCCAGTTACAACAACAGCACACTGAGTTCTTCATAAGCACAGTGCATTGGGACAGAAGCATATCTTCTCAGGTTAAGAAAGGGCCTCCAACACTACAAATACTGAACCCAATTAAAACTTGTTTTACTAGGCATTTTACTATCAGCTTCAGCACCCTTGCATCTTAGAAACTACAGTCAGATATCAGTACAGCAGGAGAACAGCATGACAATCAATACTGGGATGGAAACAACATGCTTTATGAGCTGTGTTATATACCTGCTCTGTGGTTCTGGAAAAACAAGCATGCAGCAACAGTAGTTCTATACAATGACATACAATAATCAATGCATCAAAAGCACATTCATTTCTGCACTCTGGGAAGCTGAACCAAATGTCAACAGAAAAATAACATGGCTCATAAAACAAGACTGTATGTTTGTATTGAGCCTACCACCAAACGGACTACCTATTGCAATGAAAGCAATTAAACAGCATTAGCGCTCCAGTAGATACCTAGCTGTCCTATTCATTTACCGGCACACTAATTCTTTATGAACAGTAAGTGGTTTGCCTTTCAAAGCTCCCCCACCCCCCCACCCCCATTAGCTGGACAAGGCACATGCCTTTTAAATTAAGCATAAAACAATGGAGAAAATCAATTTTAATGAGTTTATTCAAGCTTTCAGTCTTCACCAGCTTTTTGTAGCTTTCCATTTTCGCAATTAAGTAAAAATAATAATAATAATCTTGTTTCTTAAAACTAACAGCTTTGAAATGCTCTCTGATTTTGAAAAGCCTAAATAGCACTTTTATTTGTATCAGACAAACAGCGAGTGTGGTTTACTTAAAGCATGATGGGTAGCAAAAAAATGAAATAAAATGTACTCTGTTTCTTCTTTTGCTTTGTGTAAAGCACAGAGAACAGTTGCAAACCACCAACATGAATTGCTGTTATATCTATACTATTTTCCCCCAAGGACGACCATAATTTGGGAGAGATTTATTTAGTTTGGGGCTCAAATTAAATTGTATTTAATCCATAGCAATATTCTTGTGAAATTGGTCAGAACAAAGAAAATCAATGACTTATCACTACTCTCTGGTTCTTCAAGTATAATACATTCTTCCCACTGATTGCTTGAGAAACAGTCTGTATGCTTTGAACAACCACTCAAGATATAAATTCCTTTAGAGAAGTCGTGATGGAATATGAAGGTTTCAGGTGATCACATTTTACTGAGAATCTTGAATATAGATGATACATTTTCAGCCTGCGCTCGCATTGACTGTCACAAAGCTTGTCACTATTTTACCGGCTCTGGCACTTCAATTCAGAAATCCCACCTGTGTCTCACAGGCAAGCCAATTACTTTGAATCTCTTTTTTCTGCATTTCTCTTCGATCAATTAATTTGAGAAAGGCAATTCATTCAGATATCTGCAGGCACCGTATTTTTTTTCCCACAAATGATATTAGACCTCTGCTTTATCTTCATTTTCTGAAGCGATAAGCACTGCACACTGTACCTTACAATAAAAAAAATAACACTGTTGGGTTTCATGAAATGGGAAGAAACAACTTTCAGAGAACACCAAAATAAACATCCTTGCATGTCTGCTAGAATCTAGTCATTTTCACCATAACAAGCTGCTGACACCTAGTGGAAAAATCACAGAACTACAGAGATGTTTGCAGCGCACTGCAGACAATGCCACCAAAATGCAGGTCATCTGTAGCAGCAAGTCTGCCAAGAACCACAACTGCAAAAAAAAAAAAAAAAAAAAGCCTTTTACATCTTTTGAAACTCCCAGCAAAATCCTGTTAATTAAACGTAAAAATGGAGTTGAAAATCATTATTTAAAAGAAACAAAACTAGAGTGGCTATTTTATATACACTTTAAACAGAAGCTAGCCTACAAAGGCATATATTAATGTCTCTATTAAATAATAGTTAACAGCAATGACAGGTTGGTCACACACCCAAAAAAATCTATATTTTTAAATGAAGAGGAAACTATTAGAAAAAAAAATTGTAACAGTCCTACATGAACATATGAGAACAAAAGAAAGTTTACAAACGAGAGGAGGCCATTCGGCCCATCTTGCTCATTTGGTTGTTAGTAGCTTATTGATCCCAGAATCTCAAGCAACTTCTTGAAAGATCCCAGGGTGTCAGCTTCAACAACATTGAACGCTACAGAAAAGGCTAATTCTCTGGTCTTACATTAAACAGCAAGTCAGCTGTAATCCTGTTCTTGACTTAATCAATGATAAACCTCTTTAAAAGGTCATAGAATATACCAGTTAAAATATAGCTTTCCTTATGTGGAGTAAAATCAACAAGAAATGCCACACTGGTGGGTAGGTAGAATACTACATGAAACTGTTTGTGTATATTTGTGCATTTAAAGGCAAATCTAAAGTGTTCTGTAAATGAAGAAATGTATTTATGAAAAGGTATTTAATAAATGTCCTAGCGAACAATGTTCTACCAACTCAGATGACTAATCTTGGAATGAATAAATAAAATATGATTTAACGATTTATTCAATTACATTGGAACAGTCCATACAATCCATGCAGTCATATAAAATATTCCTCAAAATAACGTTTTTAATAAATGACGGGAAAGGCGAACAAAACAATCAGATTAACTCATCCAAGAAGTTCAAAAATAAGATTATTTCAGCGAAGGCATCTTTGTAGGTGTTGTATCAAACAAAACAGGATTGCCAGGAAATACTAGCAGCCCCAGTAAATCAATGCATGACACACTTTGTAAATGTAATAAATCTGAGCCCTGAAAAATCTTCAAAGGTTAAAGTATTATAGGGACTAGCTCTGTAGGCTAATGCATGGTCAATGCCTTTTAAAAAACAAATCATGTGCAAAAGACTTGCTGAGCTGGTAGCACATCCTATCATACTACCGTCCAAACCGGCAGACACAATCCACTTTAGTCAATAACTGACCAAACATATCCACTACCTTGGAGCTCAACAGGGCATTCAGGAGGGTATAATTAGAGATGAAAGTCATCTCTGTAATGACAAAAGGGAGGTTTCTGATGTGACTGAGCTATCCTCCCCTGTGCTGTACACATTTTCTGCAAAGCTAACAAAGATTGTAAGAACTTAAGCATGTTATCTGAACTCTCAAAGACTAGCATTTGATAAAGACAAACCAAAACCTAAAAAGATCTTGAGCTTCATCACCGCGGATGATTGGTGTATCTGCAAGTGCAACCTGTTTCACTGTAGTCAGGAGCCATAGTTAAGAGACCGTGCTATTTGTGTTCCGCCTTATAACGAGAACAATTATAACCTGTTCCACTGTATAAAGGGGCTGTAAATTATTATTTTAATTCATTTACAGCAGTTAATACAGCTCATGGGAGATGATGCAGTGAGGTCAGTAGAACAGATCGATCCTGGAGATATCTCTTGATCTTGATCCTACTAGTGTACTAATGAAAAGCTGACATTCAAAAGGAGATATAGATTAGGAACGAACTAAAATCATTCATTTAAAGCATACACTTAATTATTTCTTCTATCAGCCTTCTCAGATCCCAACTGAAGTGTGGAAAACTGGATCACAAAATCATTGCATGCATTTGTGTTATTTTGCAAACACTCTCGGAAAGAGAGGCCAAGGATTGACAATGAATTGCTCCCTCACCCCCTGGGATGCTGGTCTCTCCAGGGCAGGCTTCGGCAGGCGTGCACATGAGGTAGCCTGGAGACTGTAGACTGGTTCGGATATCTCTGTTATATAGACAAAGGAAAGGACATCAGTCTACAGTATTGTCTCTAATGAGCAGCAAAATTAAATCACAAACAAACGTAGCCCTAGAAAGTACCAGGCATGCTCTTCATACAAAACAGTAACCCTGAACTGACCTGTACTCATTCCTAAAACTGAGGCTTATTGCCTGTTTGCTCCAACTTGAAGCAGGTTCCAGGCAATTGTGTTCCACTTGAAAGACTGAGCCAAGCTGCTTAATTCCATCCCGCTGAACTTTGCACTCTACAAGGCAACAGATTCAAATCAATGGATTTTGTAAAAGACCATCAAGATTACTGTTTTAAAAAAAAAATGAAAAATGAAAAAAAAAAATTATGAATAACAAATACATTTATAAAAGCATTAAATATTACAGGGCAGAAAGAAAAAAAATAAAGTCATTGCAAACGTTCTTTGTATTTATTTTTGCTCTTTCAGGTCTTATTTAAGTCTGAAAGACAGGATCTTTACCGCACCATGCAGGTTGGCCACGTGGCATAGAGCCATGACCTACATGACTTTACAGCTATATAACAGCTTGAGCTTCATTTACAAAAGGGCTTGAAACACTTCAAGACATGTAACCACACAGTTAACGAGAGAAGAAGGTTACAACTCATGCAGGTACCTGGCTGTGCTCTTGAAAGGCTATGGAGATTTACTGCCTTGTTGCTGTTGTGGGCAGACAGAAGCGACACACTCTCTGTCTTAAGGACTCTTACAGAACAGTTACTAGAAATCCCACATTTATTTATACTGAAGTTACTTAACAGTACACTGTTTGTTACTAGCTGGAACATTAATTGATTCATTTTCTATGTTGCTAATTGCAATGTGTTACAATTGTGTTTCATGTTGGATTACATAAATTCATTATAAAACAGACTTGCAGATTCAAATCTTTTTAAAGTGTAAAATCCATTCTACTTGTTGAACAGCTTCAGTGCCGGTCTTTGACAGCAGCTGAAACAATAATTAAGAAACGTGCAATCAAGGTTTCATTAGAAAATTAACTGGAGGAATTATATTGATTAAATCTGGATCTAAGGATTTTTAGTAGGATTTATGTAATCTTCAAGATGCCACTTTCAGTGAAGCTGAAATAAATAAAGGATAAGACAAGGAGGTGTGTGAAAGCTGGTTCATTCCTGGGAAAGATGAGGAGATTTGCTTAAAATTTTTGCTCTTGTTTGTCATTTCTGAGTTTTCCTTCCAACTCTGCAAATTATGGATCGTACAGAGTTTTTGGCAGCTGCACAAAAGAGTGATTCTACTGAAGAACTACTGATGCCTAAGACTGGTTACACAATATTAGCCATTACTATTGCAATCTCTAGTATTGCATCAATTATCCTGAATACAACAGTTATTTTGGTGACTATACAATACCAAAAATTGAGGCAACCTTTAAACTATTCTCTGGTGAATTTGGCGGTTACCGATTTAGACGTTACTCTTACAATGTGTGCTAACCAGAGCGACAAATGCAATGGGCTACTTCAGTTTGGGAAAGATTGGCTGTGTAATCGAGGGATTCTGTGTTGCCTTCTTCGGTAAGTTAATTTACAGTGTTAGTAAGTTGACTGACGCGATTCCAGTAAATGCAACTAATCTATTATCACTCCCAATATTAGTGCATAAATGAACTAAATGAGAATAACCACCTTAAAAAGTGAATAGTAAATGGAGTTTTATTATTGAAAAAAAGAAACATTCTGTAAGAATTAAAAAGGTCTTGTTTCTATAGATTACAATAGTCATTCCAGAAAAAAAGATAGCAAGTTAAAAAAATATGAAGAGCAATTAAATTTTGCATATCAAAATGTACTTAACCTTAAGATTTGGTGGTGGTGTGGGGGGGGGGTACAGCTGTTTATATAGTATGTGTTTAGTTCATAATATAACATACTTAGGAGTTGTATGCAGTATGTATCTAGATTAAAGAATAAATACTACAAAAAAAAAGAAATAAAAAAAAAAACATTAGTCTATATATCCAGAGAATAGTCTCAAAATGTAACCTATTCCACAAAACTGACCAAACTGGAGACACAAAATAAATCCATTTCAGATCCTTATTATTAAATTAAAAAACAGAAGCGTACAATACAATTATTAGCATGAAAAAAATTCAAGGATGTTTTACTTACCTCTACAAACTGAAATAAAACTCAATATGGACCATTTAATTGATAGTCCAGTAGACTAGACACAATGCAGCCAAGGGTTCTAAATAATTAAAGCAAACTTTTGACAGTTCTTGAATTGCTTTACAAACATGCTTCCTTATATTGTAAATTCTCCTATATAATGTATTGATAGTATCTCTGTACATTGAACCCTATACTTTCTCTGTCTACTTCTATATGTCACAGTCTGAGCACTGTCTGTGTGCAGCTGACAACATTTAAATTAAGTTTAAAGTTCATGATAATTTACTCATGATCTTTAGGCTTCACAAGAACAGTTTTTGCTTTCAGTTACTTTATATAGGTTGTTATAAAGCACTCTAATAATAGTAGTTTAATGATGTATTATGTATGTTATACTGCATTATTTATTTCCCCCCATTGGTTTTGGTTGTCAGACAAATCAATTACTGTATGTTAGTGTTAATAAATATATTTCATATTGTCAACTCCTGGCATTTCTAAAGCTTGCTAGCTCTTCAGGTGCTGAAACAACTGTTTATCACTGCAGGCTTTTAAAAAGTCATTTTACGAAAAACTGCTCATTACAAGAAACCTCTACAGGCAAGTAGAAAGCAGATCACTTGAACATCAGATTACAATGATCAAGAACAATATCTTAAAAACAATACGTGCACACGGCACCTTTAATTTTTTCAGAGTAAACAAAAGAACTGACCACACACGCGCACTGTGACATTTCCAAGCAACGCAATGGCGTCATTTTACGTACTGCTGACTGAACCGGATGAGGAAGGAAAAAATTAACCAGCTTTGCTGCAACACTGTTTTGAAGATGGTGTACGTCTCTAATGGTGAAGAAATATTTTGATTTGTAACGTTCGCACTTGAAAACCCATCTAAGAAATGTGTTTTAGTTTTTTGTAGCGCATAACGCCGATATGCATCGTAATGCTAAACAAGCTCGATGGCGAAGTATTTGTTTATGTCCTGAATGGTTAGATTTTAGGACACTTTCTGACGTGTTCGCCTTTTATTTAGACGTATCGCTTATAAATATTGCGTGTAGCTCATAAGGTTATATGTTTGAATAGTTTACCTTGAAATAACTTCGAACAAGTCTTACGCCATCATGGAAAATATTTTATAATGTGTATTTTGTGCATGCAAATTTCAACGCTCTTTGCCATTGTACTACGACGTGTTTGCCTGGGACAAATGTTAAACTTCTAGTGTGTGGTGTTGTTGTTTTTTTTTTTTTTTTTTTTTTTTTTTTATGTATTTTTTTTAAGCAGTTGACCACCATAAAACACAAATGTTTATATCGTAAGGGAAAAGACTTGAAATAGCATGTCTTACCTATTTTTGGTTCAGATATCGAAACCCCTCAACATTGAGTTTCAGTCTCGTTTGCATTAGTTATGTCATGTGTCGCTAGTTTATTTGTTAACACGTGTGCTTGATTTAGCGTAGCGTCATTATTAAGTGTTTTAAATCATGCGCATCCAATGAAATCAATCTTATACTGTCGTTTCATTCTTCATGTTTCAATCCCAGGCCAGGTTCTGGATAGCCGGAGCCAGGCCCCTTGGAGTTTATCTTTTATTACTGATCTCTTTTGGGGAGTAGTGGAGTTTGTTGGATTGTTGTAAGTCCTCTTTTTACACATTTCTGGTCTGTTAACAATTGCTAAATGGGAGAAAAATATGCCACAGTTTGCATAAATAATATTAATTTTAGTTTACCCAAAAGGTTTTTTGCAGCATTATTTTTTAGCATAGTGGTTCCATATGGCGGGGTGGGGGAAGGAGGAGAAGAATTTTAAACACCATCACCCTCATCTTGATTAGAACCAGTCAATTCACATTCACTAATTGTGCAAAATGTTATATTTAAATTGCTTTATTTTTTTGTTTTTTAGTTTTCATAGCTTGTTCCAGCCAGACTTGTCAAAGAAAGGAACCTCAGGCTCCTCATCTTCTTCTAGATTTGATGATGGCAGAGGGTATGCTTGATTTTCTTGACTTAGTATAGGCTATTGACATGAACAGATTATTGCAAGCAGTCTACACACACGTACAGCATTTATCCAGCTGATAGGAACATGTCATTGTAGCTATTCTTCAAATTACTGGTAACAAGTTTTAATTATTTTATTAGCAATATAATTTTTTTTTTTTTTTTTTTTTTTTACTGAATCTTTTTTTTTTTTCATATTATTTGTTGATTGTATTTCATTAGTTATAAACCCTAACAGTGAACTTGTCCTGGGTTTCAGAACTCTACTGCTTTAGGTGTGTTAATGAAATGAAAAGCTGCCAAGAATTAGAGCAATCAAGCTTCTGCTATATATGCTTCCAACTGATTGCTCTAATTACAGCATAAGTAAAGCTCACCTGAATCTGTAGGTATACTAAAATAAATTGTTCATGTTTTTTTTAATGGATTGTAATGAGTGGGCGAAGCACTTGTAAGAGTTTTCCAACTCTGATGTTATACAGATAATTCAAAGCCATGTTGCTACTTCTTCGAGTGCTGTAGCTGTGTTTCACTCCAGTGCTATGAGGTCATTTACAGAAATGCACAGGATTACATTGCTTTCAGGTATATCATTGCAGAGATCCCTCATCACATTGCAGGAAAGTTATCTTTTTGATTTACTTTCTTTACCTTTACTAGCCCCCCTCGATACCCTGGAAGAAGACGAATGGGAAGAATAAATCATGGGGGGGGTGGTCCAAGTGCCCCTCCTATGGGAGGAGGTGGATGAGGAAGGTATAATACAGTCTGTACCTGTAATGCAGTCTTTCCTTTCTTTAGCCATATTTCAAAACTGGTCCAAGTAATCAAATCAATCTAGAATGTAAACCGTGTATTATACAGGGTGATTAGAATGTGCGTTTACCACATCAACGCACCATATCATTGATGTGGTAAACTTACTGTCTAAGCACCCTGTGTATCAGAGCTACTCTGCTCACCTACACTCAAAGGATTTGTTTGTTTGCACGCAATAGGAAAAACAAGTTTAGATTAATGCATGACATTAGAACAAGTTAAGGCATATCAAACGTTACTTAATCTCTGAAAATAAAAGGAGCTGATGCTGTTGGTATTTAGCTGGTAATTGCTGTACGTGTATCCTATTTCAAGTAAGGGATCTGTTTTATAGAGATCTAAACTTAAATTTAAAAAAAGTTAAAGTTTTATTTTTAGCAATGTTACTTTTTTTTTTTTTTTTTTTTTTTTTTAACAGGTAGACGCCTGCATAAATCAATGCAGGCAAAGGATGCACATGTTCACAAGGCTGGTCTGGGTATTTAAAGTGAAGGTCTTGAGTAGAGGAGAATTGCGGAGTTGTAATGTGAATGTGTGTGTCCACCTGAACAGCTGCTACTGCTGACGTGGATTCTTGATGTTGCTCTGGGAATACCTGACCAAAGGTGCCATTGCAATTGATGAGCAGTATTTCTTTTCTTTGTACATAGGGAGTTTGCTAATGTTTTGTTTTATGTTAATTTAAAGTTCCTTTTTTTTAAATCTATATGCTGAAATGTGTTAAAAAAAAAAAAAAAGTAATTGTTTTGTGTAATATTAGAAAAAAAAATATATATATATACTATTGCTACTGAAATGAATTCTTGAGTATTTATAAAGTAATGCTGGGAAGACGACCTGCTTTTACACCCCATTGTAATACAGTATGAAACATGGATACAGGTTAAGACTAATGCATCTTATACAAAGTGTGTTTTGTTTTCCTATTAAATGATTGCATACTCTATGTATCTGTATTCTTATATTTTTATAATCTCTGGTAAATTATAAATTAAATAGTACATATACTATTTACTGTCAACCAGGGATTAATGCTGTAAAATTCCAGCATAAACCAACTGTAAATGACCAAAAAAGGATATGTGCACTCTTATAAAATATATTGAAAGGTTAAAAGATATGCAACACACCTAAACCAGTATGAAAGTGACTTGAGAAAATGCCATTAATCTACAGGCTTCTGCCTTAACGAGACCACTGTGAAAATATAGGAAACACTAAACTTAGGTGGACATGCTCATATTGAAACAAAAGCTTTGTGAAGTTGTCACTTGAGTTCAAAACACTTAAGTTCAAAAGTTGTATATCTTAAATACCCAAAAGCAAGATTTAATTACAGCATCAGAGTTTCAAACCTATTAATACTTATCTTTGACAAGTTCAGAGAATACAGATAAGAAACATGTATAACTTTAATTAAAGATGACTTGCAACATGTCAGTTTTACTGCTTTGTTGTAGTATCAGCATGTTGCTTTTGTGAATCAAGATAGTGTCTCTATTCCCACACTTTCAGAATGACACAATAAGTCCTTCACATTTGTTTTTATCCCCCCCCCCAAGAGGCTTCAAGCCATTTTAAAATGTATGCTTTTTTTTATTTATTTAAGGTAGTTTAAACCCATTTGCAGGTGCTAATTCTATAGATCGCTTAAATCTCAGGATCCTGGACTGTGTAGAACCGTAGCCCAAACTTAAATGTATAGTCAAAATAGATGCTGGTTCTACTACTACGTTTTAAACTTTACTGTGTATTTTATGACAAAGTGGTTCAAGTTATGGCAGATAAGCATTCCTTTTATGTGGGGGGAAAAAAGGTATGAATTAGCACTTAGATAACATGAAAAAAGAAACATGATTGAGGTTTAATGCTTCCACTTAGAGTTCAGTCTTACATAATACTACCAGTAAAATCTGAAAAGCGTATCATGTTTCAGTTAGGTTGAGAAGCCTAATTTTGAGTGGTGAAACTTCAGACATTGTGTTAAAAATATCAGAATCTTTCTTATTCCTTACCTCCCAATTATATATCTAGAAACAAAACCATAATAGACCCCTCACCCAGTCTCACAGCCTCTGAGCTTTCTGAAAGGAATCATTTAAATACAGATAATAAAAATATGAGGACTAGCACTGAAAGCTCAGTTTTAGGACGTGTTCTCAGTGTTATTTCTGTTTACTCCGGGGGACAATGTGCAATTTACCGTCACTATGCTACTACAACTGTACAGCCTGCCCCCAAACTCTGAGATAGATTTCATTTGGCCTTCCATTGCGTCTGTGCGAAACTCCGCGTTTGTTTGGAGTTGCCCACTGTCTGCTGTGCACCCAGACGTGCCCGGTGTTTTGTTTTTGGCACTTTGGGACTCTTCAACACGATCTCTGTAACGGATACCTGCAGGTTTGACAGGATGACACAGGCGGAGAGAGAACCCGAAAATGGGAAAGAGAAGGAGAAAGACCGTGAAAAGGAGAAAGAGAAGGAGCAGCGGGGAGTGAAGAGGCCGATAGTTCCCCCTGTCATACCCGAACCTTTACAAGAGGTTTGTGATTCCATCCCCAAAAATACCCAGCGCCGTGGCAAAGATCCGTTTCCACGTTTAATACCTGAAGTACCCGGCTCATTTTAATTTGTGAAAAAACAAGCAATCTGTATTTATGTAATTTGATGCACTGCATTTAGACTTTTGCGGTTAACCAAGTTAGAGTAAGTTATAACAATATAGTTAAAAGAGAAAACTAAAATAACAGGTAATGTCAAAAAAAATGTTGCAATGAGGACAATAGCACTTACATGGTTTGCTGAGTAGACCGTGCAACGTCATAAGGAACAACAACAACACTCCTTTCTAGCGAAGAACGTGGCTTTTCTGCCCCAAAAGCTAGTGAACGCCTGTATTTTGTTTGAACAGCTGCTGGTACTATTGTTATAGCATTGTACTGACAGTGTTATTCAACAACCTTCAGCACCCAACGCGCAGGATTTCAGGGGTAGATTCAGGAGAGTGCTTTAATGAACCTTTAGAAAGATTGCTGTCAAATTACCATCATTTTCCAACTTCCCCACCCCAGCAGTTTAATTAACGTACGTTTTATTTATTGGTGCATAATGACTATGTGCAGTGCTGTACATCTCGTATTATTCATGCATTTTTTTGTTTGTTTGTTTGTTTTTACCCTTATGTGGTTAACATTTTATAATTCCACCGACCTGTCTTTTTAAAGCAAATCCAGAGCAACTTCATCGTGGTGATAAATCCAGGTTCAGCCACGCTGAGGATTGGCCGAGCCACGGATACTCTTCCTGTAAGCATTCCGCACGTCATTGCTCGGAGGCACAAGCACCAGGGCCAGCCGCGCCAGGAGGACCCCTGGCTGATGAGAGAGGGTCTCAATGTAAGTGGCATCCCTAGCGAAGATTCTCTGGCATGGTTTTAGCAATAGACTGCAAACAACATGCGTTATACATTTCTATCGTGCTTGCACAGTTGTCATTATGTACTTATATACACAGTATTGTTTTTGTTAAAGACGTTAAGTGGCTTGAGAAGACTAGCTTTAAATGTGAATTTGTTTTTGTTATAATAAGCAGAAGTTTATGTACTGTAGCAAATGCTGTAGCAACAGTCGTTTTATTATGAAGCATCCTCAAGTGCCGCATATCCCCATCAGAGGAGAGTGCTGCTGCTGTCAAAGCTGTATGTGTGTTGGACAGAATCGGACCAACTGCTCATTTAAGGTGTCGTTGTGCCCTCATTTGTTGCGATTTACGTTTCATTTTTTTTTTTTAGAAACCAGAAAGTAATGAACAAAGACAAAATGGCCTTAAAATGGTAGACCAGGCAATCTGGTCCAAGAAGATGTCAAATGGTGCCAGAAGAATTCCAGTTTCTGCGGATCAGGTCATTTTACTTTGATATGGAACCTTCTTAACAGGGAACCATTAGACGTGTGGGACTAAATTTTTAAATTCAACCCCCCCCCACCCCACCCCCCCACCCCCGCTGCAAATTCACAGCCTACATATTTATAAGGAGAATGCAGTCGTTTTTTATTAAATATGGAAACCTTTAGTGATCTTGCTAAAGTTCATAGTCAAACATTGCACCCATAAGAAATTCAATGACATAACCTGGATAATTATACAAGGCTGGTATCTGCAATTCTATCATGTATCATGGGAACTGCTCTTCGGGAGTGAAACCGAGGGTGTACACATGTGTGCTCCGGATACTGTTCAAGTCTAGTCTTAACTTGTGAACATGTAAAAGTGATAAGACAGATTGGTCAGTAACACCCTCTAGTTTAATTCCCATTTTCCATGTTCCTTGTGGCATTAGATTAAACTTCATTCTTAATCTTTACATATGGTTTCTTTTGTAGGCAAGGGCATTCAATAAACAGATGCGGCCTGCAATATTGGATCCAAGCTCCAGAGTCAAGTGGACGAACACATCCCATCACCCTGAGTTTGTTGTGGGAGAAGAGGTACACATTAACCGAGAATGTTAGTTGCACTAGCTGTGTCTGCAGAACACGCTGCCAAGAACCGCTGTTAGACAGCATTTAAGAGGTGTAATTGGATGTATGTACTTCTAAAATGACGTCTCAACTTGACCCACGGAAATGTGTCTGTCTGATTTAGTATCTGCGTTAAATCCTGTTTTTTTTTTCCTTCTTCTTTTGTTTAACAGGCACTTAACGTAAATCCTACAGACTGCTACAACATCCACTGGCCTATACGAAGGGGACAAATGAACCTTCACGCTGGTCCTGGCGGCACTCTGACTGCAGTTATGGCTGATTTGGAGACAATATGGTCGTATGCAATACAGAAGTCCTTAGAGATTCCACTTCGAGATTTGAAGGTAAGAAGACCGTTCAGGTATTAATTGACAAAAACATATACAGCAGTGCATTTTCAATTCTGCAGTACTGTATTGTAGATGGTGATTTCCTGCTTCTTTTAAACCTTTCACACAGGTGATGGGTGTGCTTTGTATTTTGCGCTACATAATATTTGGGATCAAATAAGACATTTATGTATTTTTGTATATGTATTTCTCAGTATTACAGATGCATCTTGTTAGTTCCAGACATCAGTAACAGACAACATGTAAAGGAGTTGGTGAACATGCTTCTCATGAACATGGGCTTTTCAGGTAAAAAGCTTGTTCAATTTCTAAGTGTTTACATACTGACTACAATTGACTTATCAGCATGTGTGTTTTATATTCATTTTATCTACAGCAGCATAGTTTAGTATTCCCCACAAGGAGGCGATATAGTACACTGTTTAACACGGTAATTTTGTTGTGTTTTATAGGCTTTGGTATTGAATGCATTAAGGTTGTCATCGTTTAACAAAATCATACTCACAGCGCAGAAAGAATAATCAAGTGTTAAGGTACCATCCTGCAAAAAAAAAAAAAACCTTGCTGTGAGAAATGAATCTGAAGAGCACTCAGTCAGTGTTTTTTGTGTGGCTATAATGTTTCATTATTCATTAAGAACTTGCAAGCTTATCTTTTAAACCATATACATTTAAAGTATCATTTTTTTTTTTTTTTTCACCATGTGAATGTGCAGGTATTGTAGTCCATCAGGAATCGGTGTGTGCCACCTTTGGCAGTGGCCTAAGCAGTGCATGTGTTATAGATGTTGGAGACCAGAAGACCAGTGTGTGTTGTGTAGAAGATGGAGTGTCTCATCGCAATTCAAGGTTTGCTTTTCTTTTCAATATCTATACAGTGTAGGACCTACTGGGACATGGTTACACCACAAGGGGAATAAATAATAATAATAAAAATACATAAAGTAAACGTGTGTATTTTCATACAGTTTATATTGCTCTATACCTCTTCTGATTTTGTAAGTTTTAACTTCACAATTGAAACGTGTGCACATATTTTGACAGGTTGTGCCTGGCGTACGGAGGTGTGGATGTGACAAGGTGTTTTTTCTGGCTCATGCAGCGAGCTGGCTTTCCTTATAGAGAGTGTCAGCTTTCCAGCAAAACAGACTGTCTCCTCCTTCAGCAGCTCAAAGAGAACTTCTGTCATCTTGAACAGGTAAGGAACGTTGGGGACATGACACAAGAAAATCATATCATGAGTAGCCTGCTTTATTGTGCTATTTTGATTGAACAGGATATTTCAGGACTCAAAGACCACGAATTTCAACTCCGAAACCCAGACTCCCCTGCTTTGCTCTACCAACTTCGATTAGGAGATGAAAAGCTGCAGGTACACTAACCACTTAATTTATCTTTCCACCCATACTTTGCTTTTTTATTTTCAAGATGTGCTGAGTAATTGAACAAGATTTCTAAGTAAATAAATAAAGCTGCATTTTATTTTGCTTTGTAGTTACCTTTTTTATGTGCTTTTCTACTTTCCACTGGTTGATAACTGATCTGAGATTTCTATGGAAATGAACTAAAGCATTCTTGATTTATATCTTTTCTGTGCTCACACCAATGCTGCACACTTCCGTTTAGAGTGTAACTGTCACGTATGTGGTGTGGGAACGAGTCTCTCTTAACTGTCATATTCCGAAACCAGGCACCAATGGCACTGTTCTATCCAGCTACCTTTGGAATTGTGGGTCAGAAGATGACATCATTACAGCAAAGATCACAGGGAGACTCGGAGGACCCTCATGATGAGCAGTACTTGATGGGTACACAAAGCAAACAGGACCAGGTGCAGTGCAGCTCAGTGTCCTATATAAATGTGTAACACTGCTGCTACTACTGTCCATCTAACAAGAGTCAGTGGTACATTGGCTCAGGGTTTTTATTCACAAGCCTGTACTCATAGTCAGTATAGTCAGATTAGACTATGATTACAACACTGAAAACAAGAGGAGTTGCAAAGTATTTGGAGGGTTAGCAATTGCCCAAGTGCAAGGCAAAATCCTTCTCATTATAGTGTTTGTACCTGCTTAGTTTTCCAGATCCCTGCCTAATTCCATGCTTTGTATTTCATTTGAATATATTTGAATATAATTTAAATTCTTAACATAAGCCACATTTTAAATGGCTGCTAAAGTCCCACTTTATGGCTGCTGAACACAGTTTGCGCATGCAAAACGCTGATGTTGACCACGATATGGGTGTTTTGCAGCTGTAAATCACTTATCCTTACATAATGTCCTCTATGACACTTCAATCTGTATAATGTGTGCTGTTTAAAAAAAAAATAATTATAAAAAATACATCGAGTTACTATTTGATTTTAACATCTTATTCTGTGTTTGAAGTCTGCTAAAGCCACAGCTGAGCGGAAGACTCTCCCCAAGCCATCTGGGTTTGACGGAGAGTCGTGTAGCCAGAACCCAGAACCCTCTGACAGGAGTCACTCCCAGGAAATGGACCTGGGGCACTCCCAGAGCGACTGCCTGACAGGCAATGAGGTGGAGGAGTCACCCTCTGCTCTGATGTCCAGGAGAACGGCCATATCCCAGTTTGAAGGAAAAGCACTGGGCATTGATAAAGCTATTCTTCATAGTATTGACTGCTGTGGTAAGGAAAGCATTTTTTTAAAATGTATTTATTTTTTAAATCAGTTGAGCTTTAAAGAAAATGGGCAGTGAGGAAACTTTCAATTGGCTTGTATATCATAAATTACCACCAATCTTATTTGTTTGTTTGTCTTTTTTAAAGCATCTGATGAGACGAAGAAGAAAATGTACAGCTCTATCCTAGTAGTCGGAGGGGGTCTTATGTTCCACGGGTCTCAGGAGTTCCTGCAGCACCGAATCCTCAATAAGATGCCCCCTTCCTTCAGGAGAGTTGTAGAAAATGTGGAAGTCATTACAAGACCCAAGGTACGGCTTCTTCCTGCTGCAAAGCGGTTAATAGTAATTGTGGTGCAATCCATGTGATCGCAATTTGATGCATGCCGTTCCCCTAATTGTCAAATTTGTTGAGTACACCATTTTTTACTAGATGCAAACATTGTGGGTTTTTTTTATGATTCATGGTGAACTTGATGTTCTGTTGTGATTTAAGGGATGATAGGATCCACCTGTGGTTAAACCTGATGGGTTCAACCGCTTAATCTAAAAATACAACAAAATCTGTACTATATTAGTTACACAAAAATAAACTAATCTTTTACACCACCTCTAAAACTTCCTGTGGTACAAACATCAACTTTATATCACCTTGGCTGCATAGTATTTACCAGACTGAGGAAGTACTCGGCACTGTTCGTGTATTTAGCTGGTTTTCCCAACCCCTTGACTGTGCTGTGCTCTCAGGACATGGACCCGCGACTGATTGCCTGGAAAGGCGGTGCAGTTCTGGCCTGCCTGGACACCACTCAGGAGCTGTGGATCTACCAGCGGGAGTGGCAGCGCTTCGGAGTGCGCATGCTGCGCGAGAGAGCTGCTTTTGTCTGGTGAGTTTCCACCTGAGCTTTTCACAGGGGCTGGACACACTCAACCAGGGTCGCAGCAAAAGCAGTTGAAATAACAGTGCCATGAGCTCCCTCACTTTCTGCTTGAAGTAATGTTTGCAGGTGTATGGGCAGCTCTCAGCTTAGACACTGACAAAGTGTACAAGCTTAGACCACTGCTGTTTTTTTTTGTTTTTTTGTTTTTTTTTAAACCAGTTAATGTGATCATATTTTGTACTGTATATAAATTCTTCCTCTTACATCTGAATTTTGAAAGAGTTCAAAGAAAGGCACATAGTGTGTTGCAATGTTGTACAAATTAAGTGCTTGATTTCCACCATATAAATGCAAATCCTGGTGTAAATAAGTTGGTGCAGTCCACTGCATGACTCATTTACATGTTGACTGCTTCCTGCTTCCATGGAATCTGTAAAACAGATACATCAGCGACAATTTGAAACATGAGCAGACAAAACTCCCTTTGTTCTTTGTTTGTGTTTGGGGGAAAATGTAATCAGTTTTTTTTCAGCGCACCAATATATTTCATGCCAACATTTAATCAGACACGTAATCTATTCTGAGTACAATTAAGTAGCTGTTTTTTGTACTTTTCTCCACGACTGCTTACATTAATAAGTATCTCTGTTTTCAGCTTTTCCAGCTGAATCTGATAAGTTTCAAGTAAAACTCAATCATAATCTGATAATAAAAAAAAAGGTTTCTGACACGCTCAACATATCTTAATCAGTGAAGGATGTGGTTCTTCACGTTTCACAGAGCAGGGTTTCTAAGTAATAAGTGTTTTTATCATCACACACTGATAACCTATGCACAGCTATGGCCAAATGTTCTGCATCCCCTAGAATTGTAGGATTGAGACATTAATAAAAAAAAAAAAAAAAAAAAAAAAAACATAATTTAGATATTTTATTTAACATCATGTAATCAAAGAAACTACAGAATTAGTAGTAGTACAGTATTAGTAGAACCCATGGTAGTAGTACAGTATTTCATGTTTCGAAATGTCGATTTTTGTCAGTTTTACGTTAACTTAAAAAGCGGTATGTAATTCAATATGTTCATTTAACATTATTCACAAGGTTTCATTCAGCTTTATGAAGCAAAGTTGGTTAATTCTGTGGTGTGATGCATATGTACTGTCTAAAATAAAATGGCATTGCAGTTCAGGGCACATTTTAGCTTGTTAATTTAATAAACTATATAATAATATGAATGACATACTTTATATAATGGAGGATCATGCTATGTCTTGCTCACATCTTGTGAATCGCTCATCCAATAACTTTGAAACTTGGTATGAAAATTTGTTTGTTCTAGTTTAGGAACTTTGAACTTTATTAGCATGAACTGTGGTGTCTGATTGGTTTGGCTAATGAAAGCCAAACTGCTCTGCCACATTTAATGAAACCAATGCTTGGACCTTGTTTAAAATGCAAGTCATGTTAATTAAGGTTATATCCTTGGCATGTTTTATTGAAACATCGGCTGTGTGGAGTCAGTACCCAAATTGCGATCTGCTTTTTAACATCAGTCACTGTGAAAGCAAGAAGATGGCTTTAAAAAAAAACAAAGATACTTCTACTTTTTGTTTAAAACTTTATTATTTACAAAAAGATACAAAGTCTAATATATATATATATATAGGAATATATATATATATTTTTTTTTTTTTTGAAAAAGGAAAAGCCTATTATATTTTATACCCTGTTCCTTGAACCAAACTAAATTATTTTACATAATTTATAGAATTAAATGTTGGGTGTGCTGCAGAGTATTATTGCACTACAACGATGAGTATTAAAGGGTTAAAGAGCAATCATAAAAAGCTGTTATGTTAAACTTCATAAACATATGCTATAAGAACTATATATTTAGGGTTTCTGACAAATAAATAAATTGGTGTATTGCCAATAAACAGTGGAAAAACAGTGACCATCCCTTTCCCATTAAAACAAAACTACCCTCCTTCCTGATTTGTATCTATAATTTATTTGTTCTGAATACTTTAAACCAGCCCCAGCTGCTGACTGGCAGTACATTCCTACATTTCTATTGGAGCCTCTGCTTGTGAGATTTAAAACGACATTACAATTAGGAATGGAGGCTTCTTTGCAGGATTTAAAGCTGTATTACAGTTGAGATACGTGAAAAGAAAATGCCTACACACAAAAACCCTAGAAGAATATGCTTGTGACCATAAGGATTCTATTGTGGAAGACAGCAAAGGACAGAAGATACAACTTAAGTACTGTCGAGTTACTATATATTCTGACAGAAAAATACAACCAAGCATTTTGGAAAGTAACTGAAAACAACAATTCCATACAGTATAGAAAAAAACAAAAGCCCTGAAATTTTTTACATAAAACTTGAAAATAGATCAAAATAAGAACCAAAAAATGAATTGAAAAAAAAAAAAAGAAGCCATGCTTGTATTAAAAATGTTGATCCTATGATACATAGTAAACACTGATATTAAAAACAATGTTTCCTCCTTCCTTCCTGGTTTGTTTTACAGTTTAATTTCACCTGTTGTACTACAGTTGATTGTCCTTTTATATTTCAATTCAGTTATGAAAAAAACTAAACAATGGAGCAAAATAAACTCCCTGTTTTTTTTCAAGACCCAGTCACAGATTCTAAAAATGAAAGCTCTTCTGTTTTTAAACCAGCATGGTCTTCTCCCATTCTTTTAATTCCAGTATTGCGCTTCTCAGGTGCTGTGTACTTTCCTTATTGCATTGTAACTTTGAGCATAACAGTGGGTTTATCTCTTGGCTGAATCTGTGATCAGGTGTGCTGCGCATACTTTTACAGATTTTCCCAATGTCCTTCATAAGGGAATATGATTTGCAAAAACTGAAAGCGGGAGGGATGTTTTTCCCAGTGGAGATTTTGTCAAAGTATACAACCATGTATTTGTTCAGAGCTGCTGGGTACTTCAAATCACTGCTAAACATGTTAAGAGTCAGACTATACATGTCCTCCAGAGAAGGGGAAACTGTGTAGTCTTCTGCTGTAAGATTAGAGGCGCTGTGCCATTTGCTCTTGGCTGAGTTTGAGCAAATGACAACGATCTTATCAGCAGTTTCTTTCTGTGTGGCTAGCCACTGAACTTGGCCCATTTCTGCAATATTCTGCATTTGCCATATATCAATAATCACCTTGCACTGGCAGTGCAATTGCAAGAATTCAGCAAAAGCCACCACAGCTTTCTGAAAGATTCTGCTCTCCAGAGAATAAATGATAAGCACTGTAGCTGGTGAACTATCGCTGTTATTGGAGGCAGAATCTGCTAAACATCTCCTGGTTTTACCTAGAAAATAAAATGGTTACTCATTAATTTATGGCTTATCAGCCCTGCAAATGTGTTGTTTTAAACTGCATGCCTGAACCATGTGCCAACAGATAACACTGGGTTACTGGATTTGACAATAAAAAAAAGGGTTTTCTACTTAAAGTATGTTTTATAAAAGTCACATCCTTTTGAAACAAACAGAAAAAAAAGATTACCTACCTGATTTCCACATTGCATAGCTTGAAACCACAAAGAGAATTGCAAAAACCAACACAGCAGCAATGACGAGGGGCTGTGATTCTGAAAAGTAACACCTTGATATTATTCATTATGTGGTTTAAAAAAAAAAAAGCCAATTGTGATTATAAGTAAACCAGTATTTTTTAAAAAAATATTCTCTTAACTTCACCTTCAAGGACCTGTTGTTTGCACACACAGCCATATAATTTAAATGTAGCATTTTGATTTCCAATTTTTTTCTTTCATGTATTTTTTTTTTTTTTTTTTTTTTTAATAAAGATTTATTTTACTTGGCATTTATTTGGTCCATTTTCATATGACTACAGGCAGTGGAAAGATGGCAATCCAGATTGTTTACCTACAAACCATTACATTTCCATACCAAGTAAAAACCAGTGCATGTTAAAGGAATGTTCAGAGGAGGAGAGGTTAGGGGTCTGTGCTGAACAGAATGACAGGATTTTCACAGGGACACAATACCCTCAAACTGCACTCTTACCTTTTGTGTCAGGGGTTTTTGGTGTGGGTTCTGTGGGACTGTCTAAAACATAAATAAAAGCACTTTTACATTAGCAATCTGTTTAGTTGTAAAGAGCAAACAGTGCTGAAATAAAATTACAACACTTTGGAAGAATGCCTTTACACCCTCACGCCCATTGGGCTGAATGTCTCATATGAAGTTACGACAGGGCCTTTAGGACATCACTGTGTGGAAGCATTGCATTGCTGTCCATTTTTGTATCCTGGAGCAACTTTTGCCAGGCAAAATATTAGTTTAAAATAGAGACAAATAGAAATCAAATGATTTGACTTTTGTTATGCAGAAAATAACCCAATTTCATGGGCAACATAAGCCATTAACTCATAAATAAAGACCTAGATTGACAGCCGTGTCCAAAACATGGGTGAAATCTGTTTTATCCACCTGAGCACAGCATAGCTACCACCATATCTTCTGAAGTCGTTGCTATCCAAGATTAGGTTTAACTTTTGCCCCATCTGGTGTGGAACAACGTAACATTAGAATCTAGTTTTGACAGGTAAAACATACCTGTTTTGCAGTCCATGTGTTTGGTGTGTCTATGGCAATCACTCTGACACCCGTAAAAATAAGGTACGATCTAAAAGAATCAGATTAGGTTATTCAGTGATGAGAAGTAAAATACATTAATCTGGGCTTGGCCATAGTAAGGACACCAATTCAAGGGGCAACGGAATTAAAAATCCAGCAATGTGATGGTATTTATTAGCTGCTTAACATGACCACCATTCTTATCAAGTAGGTTTTTCATAGTCGTTAACATTAAAACCTCTGGATGCAGAGTTTTCACAGGGAGGCACCCACAAAGAGAGAAATGTAAAGGAACTTTTGTGTTTCATGCTCAGATCACTTCAATTACAGACCCTCACAGAGGTGTGCATGCTATTCTAACATGTGCAGTGGAAAATAAACACTTTCTTTTCTCCAATTTAAAACTGTTAGTATTCATTAATACAAGTTTTAAAACGTAATTAAAAAACGAATGTACCTGTATAACCAATATTTCACAGTCTTTGTTGCTGGCCTTTAGTCTTTTAGTACTTCTTGTTTCATTGGCCTAAATAATAGAAAAATAAGCATATCACTAATTGGATCTTTTTTCTGTGTAACATTTATTTTGGACACCCTGTTGAAACAAAATAACAACACATAATTCAATGTTACTCACACTGTGCTGAATGTAACCTGCATTGATCTGAATGATAATTAAAGAGTATGTGTGATACTGTCTTAGGATCATTTGTGTGTGTGGAGGGACCCTGGAATCCGACAACACTCTATATCTGGATGAAGCCAAATTCCAGATTAGAGTTGTCAAACCTACCTATAGCACATTACCATGATGATATGTAGAGAATGGGTAAGCAATTTTGTCTCTTCTAGTCTGTTCCATTACAAAACATTGTTTCCATCTTCAGCAGGGCCAATTAAATAATCAAGGACCTGGTTGAAACCAAGTGTTGCATTGACATGAAGTGGAATAGGCGAGGTGTTCGGCCCCTGCTGTGCAGTACTTGCAACAAAAATTACTCAAATAAAAGAAAAAAACATACCAGTGCTCTGCTGCTCCCGGATGTGTTTGATGGGAGACTGACATTACACTCTGCTGAGTCTGTGGCCTGGTTTATATTGTTCAGGGTGTAGCAAACGGAAAGGAGCGTACCATGTTTGTTTTGTTTATGTACACTAAAAAACGCCTTCACGTACACATGCGAAAAGACTGCTACCCATCTCATGGCAAATACAGCCATATTGGTTAATTTCAGACCACCACCAACTGTTCATACAAATCTCTACCATTTGATGTTACAATGTTGCACGGTTTCTCGGAATGGTGTTGTCTTGAACGTGTATCTGTATCATGCAAATATTTACCTGAAATTCTGCAGTGATCCTATTTAAGAATTCACAGTTTTCTAAATGTTTCTTGCAAGAAAACAGTAAAATGTCATATTTTTGTGAATGTTTACTGGTGGTAAAGACCACCTCCACTTCATCCCCAGTGAAGAAGGAACTGATGTCTGGCTCCCACAGGCTTCCTATAAATGGAAACAAAAAAAAACACACACAAGAAACTCCTCCTGGGAAAGCACTCGGTCACAGCTACTGGAAGAATGGTATTTTAGCAAACATTAGATCACTTTCTAGCAGAGTACCTTTTTTTAAAAATTTGCTTTTACATCAAAATGAAAATGTACTTATATTATACATATTGCATTACAAATCTATATTGGAGTGTATTTGACTACTTACCTTTGGAAACACAGTGCTCGTGATACTTTACTTTATCATTCTCGCAATCTGAAAAAGTACAGGTCATAGATTTGAATATGCAAGTGCTTTTTTCACAGTGTTAAATAAATAGTAAAATGTGTGAACTTCCTAAAACCATTGGACTTTGAAAAGAATGTCTAAACTGCCACTAAAACAACTGAATGGATTGACCAGTGAAATCTGAGTTCAGATAACAGCTCAGCAGTGAAACTGGATTCAAAGGGTGCAGTCAAACTTATAGGGTGTAGTCAGAAAAACTAAACCTTTCCAGGAAGGGCAGTGAGACAGATGTAGCTATATCCTTCAGATACGGCAATTGCTTAAATATTATCTAAACAGTTTACCTGGTGTTTTAAAGGTTTGACTTTTTGTAGGTGGGTCTCCTCCAATATTAGCTGTTGGAATGTTGAAAGCACTTACATAATAATGTGTTTCTGGTTCTGCATTAAATCCGCAGAAATAAAATTCCCACTTTAACAAACAAATAAATACAAAAAAAATATATATATATATTAATTACACAACATCAGAAACACAATCCTTTGGATTGTTACTTTAAAACACATCATAATTTGCTAGATTTTTGATAAACAGTACCTGTTTATTCCAGGGATCGGTTTGAGTCAGAAATGTCTGTGTATATTTGCATTGAAAACTGAGGGTCATATAATTCCTTAGATTTTGAATGCGGATCATGGTTGCTTTAAGGATTGCAATGCTTCCTAAAATATAGAATAAATAATAATAATAATAATAATAATAATAATAATAATAATAATAATAATAATACAATAAATATGTGTGCTTTTCTAAATTGTCATACACAGCAATGTCAGTTGGTTATGCCATTCACAATAATTACAGTGGATGTAGCAATAATTGACCCCCCCCCCCCCCCCCCCCCCCCCCCCCCCTTTTTTTAACTATAAAAAAGAATTGAGGTAGGTAGATTCATGTGTTATATGGTGGAACATTTCAATATTTACTGTTTCTCTATTATTCAATTATATGAAGAAAGAAAAATCTTACCATCTGCACTGATGGTCCAGCTTATATTTAATGTAGGGGACTGTTCAAATCTAACACCCAATTTGACTTTGAGACCTTGGAGATCTGAAGGGGTAAAATTATTCTTTATGGTCCATTCTGCTGGAGGGATGTAAGCTTTGAAAAGATAAGAAATCCTTGTTAAAAGTCTGTATTGAAAGCTCAAAAGCAACGGACGCACCGTTCCTTTCAATATTTTAGTATTTTTGAAGTCCTGTTTATTTAACACACAAATCTGAATTCAGTTCTAAACTTGTCAAAAGCCATTCATACATACATAGAGCACGGAGTTGTGAACTCACCATCATACTCTTCACAAATAATATCCTGTAAGGGAAAAACGAAAACAGCGTATAACGGGTTAATATTACTTGATTTCATGCATCCAACCAGTCACAGTAAAATAGGACTATATTCCCTCCCCTCTGATTCTTACCTGCTCCAGAACTTGTGTGTTACATACAACTGCCCCCCATCCAAACAGGCAAATAAGAAACAATGTTATCGCATTATAGTGCCGGTAATTCATTTCTCTATTCTCGAGCAGTGTCAACTGTTTACTCAGGCTGTGTTGAATGTCTCTGTCTCTTATATCCAAGCAGCATTTATTAAGGACAGAGTGAGTCACCAAATTTATCACTCAGATCTCCCCTACTAGTGCTAGATGAGATGAAGTGGGGCGTGCAGCTAGTGTCAGGTTAAAAAAAAAAAAAAAGTTTTTTATACTGTTTCTAAATTGAACTAATAAAACACACACAAAAAAAGAACTAACAAAAAAAAAACATGTTATACTGTTTCTAAATTGAATTCATAAAAGTATTATTATTATTATTATTATTATTATTATTATTATTATTATTATTATTATTATTTTTTATTTATTTATTTATTTATTTTGTTTGTTTGTTTGTTTGTTTGTTTGTTTATATATTAGCAGAAGCCCTTAGTCAGGGCGAGTTTACAAAATATTACAAAATATCACAATACAGCATAGCAATTATAAAATACAATACAATCAGTAGCATAAGAGCAAATTCAAATGAGAGAAAATAAAAAAAATACAGTAATAATTACGTTTGAGAGCGATTAGGACTAGTTACACTTAAAAAATATTTGGGTATAATAGAACATTTCATTAAGAGCAAGCAACAATGAATGAATAAGAACGATTTCAAATAAGAGCAATTACAAAAAAAAAAAAAAAACCCGTCAATATACTGTTACCTTTAAGAGTAAAATCAAGTACAAGATACAGAAAATATAATTATGATTGAGAGAGTTTACAGGTGTCTCAACAGGTGTGTCTTGAGGAGGCGCCGGAAGGTGGTCAGGGACTGAGCAGTCCTCATATCCGTGGCGGGGTTATAAAGTTTAACATAATAAACAGGGTCTTCCACATTCATATTTATGAGGGTCAGAAATGTCACTATAAAAAGTCAGAAAGATCTGAGAATGTGTTTCTGTTTCGCACCTCAATCCCTAGATCACATGAATGCAACATTCAGAAAGAAAGATTGACCACAAGAGAGCTTTCAATGCTGCCACCCCGTCCAGAACACTAGCCTTTCAGCTTGCTGCAGTGTTTACAGTTCAGCGTTAAAAAGGGTAGAAAACTGGGCAACAACAGCAGCAAAAACTGGAACCTGTTGTGCGGGTCACTGCCCTCGCCTCGTTTTCATTTGAAACTGGAATAATTCCGCTTTTCAGCATAACTTCCAGTGCAACTCCTGCACAGATTGGGAATCGGTGTCGGGTAAGTGCATTAAAACCAGCTGTCGTAATAATACATACCATTATACAAATGAAAAAATACACTACCGTACAGCAAGCAAACTGTGTACTGTACATCACTGCAATAATAATGGAACAGGTTTTTTAATTGGAAACTGGCTCAGTAAGGTTCACTTTAACTACGCCTTGCAACATAAACTTCCAGTACAACTCCTGCAGAGATTGGGAATCGAGTAAATGCATTAAAAGCAGCCGTCGTAGTAATACACAACATTATACTAATTTAAAAATACACTACTGTACAGCAAGCATAAAGTATTTACTAGTATTCTACCAAAAGTAGAATAATATTAAATACTGTATATATTACTGTTTCAAAAACTATTTTCCCTAATGGTATTCGGTGCATTTGGGCAACTCAGAAATATGATCTTAGAGAACCACAAATATATAATATGTACACCACCACGCTCAATGCAAATAAAAAGCTTGCTATTAGTAAAAAGGCTAAAAGTTATAGGCATAACCAAACGATTCTGGGTAAAGCACTCATTTTACAGCAGCAAATGCTTTTTATTGTGCCATTCTTTTGGTTGCGATACCACTCATGCCACGAAGACAATGCTTTCTTTCAGCTCGTTCTTACTGTACCACAGTAAGCCTGTATGAAAGAGCAGTTTCTGTGTGTAGAAACAAGTGCTTCATGGGTTTTGAGCTTCAGCAGTTGGCTTTAGAGCTTTTGGTTATTACATAAACACATGGGTCACACTTTGATTGCTTGTCACGCAGCTGTTTGGCATTGACACTGACACATGAAACCTCTGCTCCGAAAACAGGACAGTTCAACAGACCACCCTAAATCTGGTTTCTAAAGGGGGATATATCGTGAGTTTCTTCATTCTTTGTGTTGTGATTGACTGGTGTATAATTTGTAAGATGAATTAAATTCTGGCTGAGATACAGAGTTTATTAAGTTGTTGGGTTTTTTGCTATAAAGTTTTTCCACACTTATAAAAATATTGATATCAAACATTTTTCTGTTGTAGCGTCGTCACGTTTGTCTTTTGTCAGATACAATTGTGAATGTTTGTTTTGTCAGGGGATTGGAAGGTGATATAGCGGGGTCTTTATTTGAAGGAGTACTGATATAATCTGTTAAGGCACTGAGTGGATGTGTGGACTGAATTGACACCACTAGTGGCACACATTGGCACCATTCATCGCAAACTGTTGACACACTTCAGCGAGTTTCTGTAGGCCCTGTGTTTCAGTGCAAGTGTGTGAGCTGTAGGTCAATGCCCTCAATCAGCTTTAGCATTTGGAACTTCCATTGACTGGAGAAGACATTTGCAGACTTTGATCTTTATACATGATTGTGTTAATGATTAAAACAGTAACTTTAAGAAGAGCAGAATCAAGTTTCAATCCTGCTGAAGTAATGTAAATGGATGGCAAATGATTGTTTTGTGTTTTTTTTCGTTTCATTTGGAAAAGCCGCACAGTTCCTGGTATTCAGCATTTTGCAGAATGCAAAAAGATATTATTTTGTTTTAGGTGAAAGTTTTTTTTTTTTTCCTGTTATGGATTTGTTTAATATTTTATATACTCTCTTGTAGTTATGATACCACTCATGCCACCATATTATATTGAAATCAGCTAAATGATCTCAGTATCTTGACATTCAACACAGTTATGTTGTCACATGGCATGGTATATATCTGATTAAAAAAATACGTCTAAAGCATTTGCTTGGGTGTTTTCTTTCTTTTTTCTTTCAGCACAAACTTAATTGCCCGCATTTCAATCACCTCTACAGAATTAAGATTGCCTGAAGCCGGTGTGCCCTGGCAGCGGAAGACAAGAAGACCAGCAATGTCTTACTATTCCAGAGTAGTGTTTTCCACACTCCACGCAGGTGCTGTCGGCAGGTTCTCAAAAGTGAAGCCAACCCAAGTTTTGCAAAGTTTTCCTGCCACATTGCACAAGCGAGAATGCCCAAGGTTCAGTACATCAGCAGCAGCAGCAGCCAATGCTGAAAAGGCCCTGTCTTTTAACTATGTGATTGTGGGAGCTGGATCCGCGGGGTGCGTGCTAGCTAATCGGCTCTCTGAAAACCCTGATGATTCGGTGCTTCTCTTGGAGGCTGGACCAAAGGACATGCTCTTCAACAGCAAGCGCTTGTCATGGAAGATCCATATGCCTGCTGCTTTGATCTATAACCTCTGCAATGACAAGTATAACTGGTACTATCATACCACGGCACAGAAGCACATGAATAAACGGGTTATGTACTGGCCCAGAGGGAGGGTATGGGGTGGATCGTCCTCCCTCAATGCCATGGTGTACATCAGAGGACATGCAGAAGACTATAACCGTTGGCACAACGAGGGGGCCACTGGATGGGACTATGAGCATTGCCTTCCCTACTTCAAGAAGGCCCAGGCTCATGAGCTGGGTCCAAACCAGTACCGAGGGGGCAGTGGGCCGTTACACGTGTCACGAGGCAAGACGGATCATCCACTACACCACGCGTTCATAGAGGCGGGCCAGCAGGCTGGATATCCATTCACAGATGACATGAACGGGTTTCAACAGGAAGGGTTCGGCTGGATGGACATCACTGTTCATAAAGGTAGCATACAGTACAATAGCGGAGGATTGTATTAAAAGTGGGCAGTTCCAGAGGAAACAAAATGTTGCTTTAGTTCATTTCTTACCACTTAATTTTAATATCAATTCAGGGTATACAGGTATTTCAGATACAACGCCATAGATAAACTGCTGCAGTCTGGCTGGTGTGCTTTTGGTCACACAGTCTGATTACAGCTTTACCACCAGAGTGTGTTGAACATGGGAGGGGATTAGGTACCAGCAACGTCTGTTACTTTACAAATTATTTAGTAATAATTTTAACTGAAGAACTAATTATATTTTTAAGAGTATAAGAGTATTTTACACCTAATCAGCATCCAAAAGTCGTAACTGTTTATGGTCATCCTCATGAGAATAAACATGCAATGTGAAAAATGTAAGTTTCAGATAGAAACATCATACATGCATTTTCAGGCTGTGTTAGGATGTAACGCCAAGTGGCAAAAATACATTAAAAAAAAAAAAAAAAAAAAAAGTTTCTGATGTTTAAAAAGCAATTTAAAAAAAAAAAAAAGTCATCCCCAGCTGCTGT
The DNA here is from genome assembly GCF_017654505.1 of Polyodon spathula. Lineage (NCBI taxonomy): Eukaryota > Metazoa > Chordata > Actinopteri > Acipenseriformes > Polyodontidae > Polyodon > Polyodon spathula. The sequence continues at coordinate 35,979,302 of NC_054549.1, read as the reverse complement.
CTATTACGGGTAACATTTTATGGAACACAATTTACTGAATTAGATATTATATTACATTTGTTGTATTGATGTTACTACTTCCACTCAGTAGTATAGTATGTGCCTAATGAAATGTGGAATTCCCACTCGTGTAATGCTTTCTTCAGGTCAAAGATGGAGCTCAGCTAGTGCCTACCTACGTCCAGCTCTCACACGGCCGAACTTAAAAACTGCCGTGAAAACCCTCACAACAAGAATTCTGTTTGAGGGAACGAAAGCTGTGGGAGTCGAGTACATGCAGAAGGGACAAAAGAAGAAGGTACAGTTGTGGTTAAACTGGGTTTTATACAATATGAAGCTGTATTCTCTGGGGGAGGCCACAGTAGGAGGTCTTCTTTAGTTTAAATCCGAGTTAGTTTGATGTTATAAAATGATTCACACCATCGCATTGAGCCACGGAATGCCATGTAGGTAATAACTGAGCAAGCCTTATCTGTCACTATGAATTATTAGTTGAAGAGGAATTACAAAAAATGAATTTATGATCGTTATCTGATTCCAATGAACAAACCACCCCCATAGCAATGAAACTTAAATATTTTTTTCTCATTAACTTTCTTTGTTCCTGCTGTCAGTGGCAACTGATAACACCGTGTAACAATTTTTTTTTTTGTTCCTGGGTAGTAAGTGTTATTTCCAAATTGCTTATGCCTCAAAAGTATAGAAAATGGCTATTATTCCCCACAAACTTTGCTTTTGTGACCAGGACAGTGATATTTCAAAATATCACTATTTCCAATGGGAAAACGGGCAAATGTGTGTCTTTTCGTTCACATAAAGTCAGAAAAAAACAACATATGAATCCAAATTAACATGTATTTATACTAAAGTAATACAAAAATGACTACAAAAGATTTAGAAGTGAGTAGTTTTTCGAGATTTACGATTATACTGTAAATACAGTATAATCGTAAATCTCGAAAAACTACTCACTTCTAAATCTTTTGTAGTCATTTTTGTATTACTTTTTGCATGTACAAAAATTGTGTTACATAGTGTAATTTGCATAGCCTACATTTACTACATTTAAAAAAAAAAAAAAAAAAAAAACCCCAAAGTCATGAAAGGTGATATCATAGCTGAATGTTCTTTCATTTCAAGGTATATGTTCTTTAAACACACCATGAAATATGCAAATATTTGATGTCATCTGTGCTCGGGCAGACTTTTTTTCAGATAATATTTTTTTCATATTTTGAAATACATTTAAATAGCTGTAAATGTTTACTTTGTATAGATTAAAAAACGTTTAACCTTCTGTGTAAGCAGGCGTTTACAGTTTAATCTATCACACATTTTCAATAAAAATTTTGATTACGTTTAGTATTCAATACCTTTGTATTTAATTAAAAAAATAATTTAGATTTCCATATTGTATTTCATTTTATTGGTTTACAATTATGAAGATACTGTAAATGATGTAATGAAAAAATGGGAAATTCAAGATTCCCACAAAACAACTCTTCCGTTTAGTAAAATATTATTGAGTATTATTATTAGTTTATTTTGTCCAAGGCAACTTACAGAGACTAGGGTGTGTGCTCTATGCATCAACTGCATAGTCACTTACAACAACGTCTCAACCGAAAGACGGAGCACAAGGAGGCTAAGAGACTTGCTCAGGGTCAGACAATGAGTGAGCTGGGATTTGAACCAGGGACCTCCTGGTTACAAGCCCTTTTCTTTAACCACTGGACCATTCAGTCTCCTCATGAATGTTTTCAAATCTAATTTCCCAGGTTTATGCCAACAAGGAGGTCATTGTGAGTGGAGGTTCGATCAACTCACCACAGCTTCTCATGCTGTCCGGAATTGGAAATGCAGATGACCTTAAAAACCTGGAAATCCCTGTTGTGTCTCATCTTCCAGGTCAGAAGGAATTAGTTCACTTGAACTTATGATTTTACATTATTGAGGTGTGCGTGCCATTTAAATTGGACCACTGCGGTTTTAACACATATTTTACATAAACAACACCTTTTTTTATCACTATATGCCCATTTCTTTAGAGTGAAAATACCATAACAGTATGATCGCAATTGACTTTTAAAAAGGGTGCCCCATACCAAGATGAAGCTAAAACCTAACGAGAGTAAGAGTAAGTAATGAGCACACCTTCCATCAGCCACACCAGGCATGGTACTGCTGGGGAAACCGCAGGTTCAACGCTGCCCCCCGTACTGGATCCTCTGTTTTCTGTTGTCTTCCAGGGGTTGGACAGAACCTTCAGGATCATCTGGAGCTGTACGTGCAGCAGCAGTGTACTCAACCCATTACTCTCTACCGGGCTCAGCAACCCTTCCTAATGGTTAAGATTGGCCTGGAGTGGCTTGGGAGATTTACAGGTACCATCACATTGATCTAGACTGGTATTACATTTGATTACCAGGAAATGCCAGTATCAGCGATTGTCACTGTTAAAACCCAGGAAGTACCATTTAAAATGCTGCAGATATGCTGTAATAATCTTGAATAGATCTGTTTGTGTAACCTGCACAGTAGGAACATTTAGAAGGTATAATGCTGTGGTACAAATGTTGCTGTAATATAAAATGTTTTGCGTGTCTTCTCTTCGTGGTTAATTGGCTGCCATGAAAGCACAGCTAATTGTATTTTTTTCCCTCTAGGATATGGTGCAACCTCCCATTTAGAGTCTGGAGGATTCATCAAAGGACACCCGGGCGTGACTCATCCTGATATCCAGTTTCACTTCCTCCCATCCCAAGTTATAGATCACGGACGAGTGAATCCGAAAATAGAGGCGTATCAAGTAAGTATAAGCAAAGGGGCTTCCCAGGAAAACGAGCGAAACTATCTTGAATTACTAGTTCAGTCAGGAAACTCATGAGACATAAAGCGTAGATTAAACACTACTACATTATACATATTTACACTACATTCTTTGGCCTTTGACCTCGCCTTTCGAGGTGCTTGTCCATAAATTAGCTTGGAGATAAGTGGAGAAGCTGACTGTAGGGAAGCCATGGGCAGGGAGGCAGGATAGCTGCCCCCCATTAGACAAAGACAAAAAACAGGTGGAGGCTGGGGAGGAGGAGGAGAACTCTGGTGCACAGCAGGGACGTAATAGGTTGAGGTAATATAAATCCCTTCCTTGCAGATCGCTGGAGATGTTGTTTATCGAAAAACAAATAAGATACTAGCTGATCTGGTATTGGAAGCACCTAAAATATAATTGTTGTTTACGTGATTTGATCTAAGGTTAAAGCAAGTGCCTGAACCACCACTTTGCTTAATTTCTAAGATGTACTGAATAAGCAATTTTCAATGCTTTATACATACCTTGTTTATTTTATTATGTAGGTTCATGTTGGGCCAATGAGAAGCGCAAGCAGAGGCTGGCTTAAGCTGAAGAGTGCCAATCCACAAGACCACCCGATTATTGAGCCGAACTACCTGTCAACGGGTAAGTGGTTTCAAATCTTTAAAAACGTGGTTTACTTACTTTTAACGATAGAAGTCCAGGGACTTTAATGTTGGTTATCACAAAGTCCCCTTTTAATGATTTAAACAACTCCTGGTTTTAAATTATTTAAATTATTCACTGTTTAGATCTGTATTGCCGTAATTTAGATTTGCATACTGCTACTGTGTGAAGTCAATGCACCAGCCCAACACGTTAATATTGTATGTGAAATGAAATACAGTACACTTAAACCTGATTCTGTTTCATCATATAATAATATTTTGGGGTTCATACATAAGTGACCCAGTCTTGGATATTTTCTAGGCACTGTTCTTGTTGGATATATATGGCTACATATTTCTGAGATTACAGATGGAGTTCAGCTCAGGTGAAATAATATCTGGTTTATTTCACCTCTTTATTTTAAATATACAGATATTGATGTCTGGGAGTTCAGACAGTGTGTCAAACTTTCGAGGGAAATTTTTGCCCAAAAAGCCTTCGACAAATTCCGTGGCCAAGAAGTTCAGCCAGGCGTCAATGTCCAGACAGACAAGGAAATCGATGCCTTCGTTAGAGAGAAGGCCGACAGTGCCTACCACCCCTCCTGTACCTGCAAAATGGGGCAGCCCTCCGACCCCATGGCTGTGGTGGACCCCGAAGCCAGGGTGATGGGGGTGGAGAACCTACGAGTGGTGGATGCGTCCATCATGCCAAGTGTGGTTAGCGGGAACCTTAACGCACCAACCATCATGATCGCTGAGAAAGCTGCCGACGCCATCAAGGGCCTTCCATCCCTCCATGAGAAGAACGTACCTGTTTACAGAGCTAAAACCCAGCAGTGAATGGGTGGAGAAAATACAACCAACACGAGTGATTACAGACAGTTGGTACCCAGCTGGTGAGGTGCCATTCTGCCTTACTCATCTCCAGTTTGAATGGCTTGACCATCAACAAACAGGTGTTTAAACCTGGAGAGGTGCTTTTTTATTTTTTATTTTTTTTTAAAGTACAGATTAATGACAGATCATTTTAAAAGCAGTAATAATGTTTTTTAAAACATTTCCTTGCATTGTTTCCTAGCCTATTTTAAACTGACACTTTTTAAAATCTTTTTTACATGTCTTAAATTCCGTTGTGAATGGTAAATTAATCAGCGTGCAGAAACCCTTTTTTTTTATACAAAGCAAGATTAAGCAGAATAATAAAGGTCTTTATTATTGAAATTCCAGGAGCACAGAAAAGGGGTTAATGCTCTACTTTTGTGAGCCGTATTAATAATGAATTATTGATTAGATTAACTGAATGTGACCTATTACAGTTTATACTTAATCTTCTATTAATCATGTCCCGCTTTTTCAAATGATAGTGTTAGTGTACCATTACATTCAGTTTAATCAACAGGTAATAATTGAGGCTTGCAGTTTCAGTTTAAACCAAACAGAAAGAATATAATGTTCCTGTCTCACTTGAGCACTGCACACTCTTTCCTGATTAATACACTCTTCAAAGCTGGTTTGCTTCCTTGTCCACTCAATATTCCAGAAAAACCTAGTTAATTCAAGGCCGTTTGTCTCTTCATATTTTTGCGCTACAGTGTATGTAGTCTAATCTAAAGAATATGTAGCATTACTGACTATCGTATATCCGGTGTCATGTTGAATTTAAAAATCCAGTTGTGTTTATTGGAATTATTAGGATGTCATCTCACAGTTTGATCCAGGACAGAATTAAAATAAATACTTTACAGATCATTAATGATACAAAATCAAGAAACACCAGGTACTATACAGTACATGCTGCTACTGTAGTGTTGTACAAGAAATAAAGGGGGAAACTTGAATACAAACTTCAAAGAACACAAGTAGTATTTTCAACCATGTACATTACCACAGATTATTGTTTTCTCCTTAATATTAGTTTTAACATTTTTTATCCATATAATATTTAAATACATATTTAATTCAAAACTGCTATTAAAAATGATTAAATTGCTGTGTTTTTGTAAACTCTAATACATTACTTTTCAAGATTTTTTGTTTGTTTGTTTTATTCCTTTACTTGCAAACTGGTTTAATTAGAGAAATAAACTGCAGTGCTTGGTGAGTTTATTACATACCCAAGCATCATAAGGTGGCATTAAAATACAAATATAGATCTCACTATACCATACATACAGTCACAGGAAAGTACAAATTAGCTCACCTTATTACACAAAGATTGGAATTTCATATAAAAGAACAAACAGCACTATACATTTACTTATGCAATAACAGACCGCTATGTGCTAATATTTAAATACCATTGGTATAGAATTAAAACAATTCAGTTTTCAGGAATCCCTGACATGAGGTAAAAGTAACTTGGTTTAGTCTTTAGTTATCAACACAATTTACAAGAACTGTTCAAAAAGAATGCATATTAGATTAGATGATACCAGTAATTGCTACGTACAGTACAATGTGTGTTTGAAACGGTTCTTCATATGATAAATTACAGTCTCGAATTTACAAAAGACCAGAACACATTTTCACATGAACAGTTCAAGAGCCCTTTCTGTATGCACATCCATTGCTAAATACTTTTAAGGTATTTCTCTATACTGGTCAGGAATTTGAAAGTGTAGTTTATTTCAAGGTAATCAAATATTCATTTTTTTTCTGTGTTATTTTTTTTATGACTAAAAACTTTTCATGTCATTTTTTTTCAGATTGTCAATAAACATGGTTCGAGTCCAGAAGGGAACTTGTGTAAAATGCCATATTTGAAACAGTTATTTAAAACACTTGATATGTTTCTGCAATCTCGTCCAGTGGTACTATTAAGAACATTGTAACATGGAGATATGGGGGTGCTATTGTTTTACCGCTTGTTATCATCTCACATTTTACAGGGTTTGAAAAATTTGATCTCAAAATACCATACTGTGGTATGCTGTTGCCCAAATATATGAATAAATCCAGCTAATGAATCCAATACAAATGAGACATTTTACTGAAACTGCAGTTTAAAAACCTACTGACAGGAAGGGACTGTGTGTGCCGGGATGCAATGCTAACTTAATGTCATCCTATAAGATGCAGCAGTGTTGTGCTGTAGCAATGCTTTTTCAAGACTGACGAACAGAACACTGACTTTTTATTTTAGATCAGACAATGGCTAGAACAATCAAAAACAGGAACATTCAGATATCCTGAAGCCACTGGCCAAGCACCAATAGAAGGGCTGGTAAACAAGTACAAGTCTTTACGCAGAGGTCCACAATGAAGATAAGGAAGGTGTCATTTGCATAATCATGACCCCAAATCAACTGTACAGTGCACTGTACATAATGCCATTTAATTTTATAACTTGGATCAGTTTGGCTCTATAAGTATCCATTTTAAAGTATCAGGGTTTTTATCAACTATTTATTTGCAAAGGCAATTTGAAATGGACCCTTGAAAGCACTGCTACATGACAGTTATAAAAAGTAAAGCAGAGAATTGTGATTACTTTTAAGGTATTTCTGTCAAACATTTCAATCCCTGTAAACAACGTTACGTTTGCTTCATTTTATCTGTCGGATCAGGCAGCCTCATTAATACACCAGATTGGTTGAGACTTTAACCAATTGGTGTAATTGTTTTGCACAGGATATGCAAAAAATGGCCACAAGCATACATAGCATTGCAACTTTTCAAGTGTGTTAAAGCAAATGCCATTTTGGCTTTTAAAATCAGCATCATTTTGCTTTTGCTTTACTGTATAGTGAGATAAACATTACAGTGAAAGGAAATGTTATTTCCGTTTTCAAAAAACACAATCATTATCGTTTTACTTTGTTTTATTTTTTGAGAACATTAGGACGTTGCTAAAAGAACAAGCTATTTCGATTGCTGAAAACACATTTTTGCATATCCTGTGTAAACATATATTCACATTGACTTAAAACGTATTCTTAAAAAGAAAGGATGCATCTTAGCAAAAAGAAAAGGCTGTTATACTATAGTAGTCTATGTCCCTAATAAAATAACATCAATCTATTTGATAAGAATGATAATAATTAAGAACCATATTGCTGCTTTTTGTGTTTTTCGAATACAGTACCATAAAATATAGAACATCTCTTTACAAATTTACATTTGTATTATATATATATATATATATATATATATATAGATATATATATATATATATATATATATATATAATGTTAACATGTCAGTATATATATGATACTTTATACATTTGTTGTATCAAATTAAGTTGTAAACCTGACTGCAAGTACAATATATTATATATAATGCCTTATATATATATATGAGATATATATATATATAATATAAATATATATATATATAATATATATATATATATATATATTATATTTTATTTTTTTCCCCAGTGTGTAATGCATTTATTATGATGGTCATAGAAACAGACTAAATCTCTAAATAGCTTGATAATACAATAAATAAAAGTGATATTGGTTTGTGTAAACTAGTATAATTTAGTGACTGAAAACTAATGTCGGTGGCGCCATTGAAAGAACAATTTGAAAAAAAAATGTAGAAGAGTTTCAAGATTCAGGTTACATCTGGATACATACAGTGGATATGCTGTTGTCTTTTTGCAATGGAAATGTATTTTCTTGATATGCTAACGCAGTACAAAGTGGTTGAGATAATGACACTCTCTATCTGATTGTCATCACCAGTGACACACCTCGCGTGCTAGAATGCATGTATGTTTCTATTTCTCGACCCCACAGTGGGGGGGGCTGTGTACCTTACCAAAGGAGGTTTCTCTCTAGAGTTCAGAGTGTAACTATTAGTAGGTCTGTTCTCCCCAATTAAAAGAGACACCTGTTTCCAAAGCACTCTATGGCTTCAGCTGGCTGCGTCAATCACACTTTCCCAAATCGCCTGTTGATCCAGTTAGTGACTTAAAATATTCCAGCAAGGCACTTCTTTTGTTTGTTACCCAATCCGTGTATTTTCCCTTTTAGCAAGTGCTATAAAGTCGTAATGCATATCATTTCGTCTGCTAAATCCTCCTCGTATTTCACAGAGTCTGGTTCTTCATCGCTGTAGCCAGCACCTAAGTCGTGAAGCTCATAGTCCCACCTGCTTAAAATGGGGAACACTTCTCCATTGGCGGGAGCCGTCATGTTGCCATTGAGAAGATTGCTCGCTGCGCTTTCCATCTCGTCTATTGTCATGTCGCAAGCGTCCGCAATCTCATGCTTTGTGGCCGATACAAACTTTGGATCTTTCGCGTACCTTCCCAGTCCTTTAGATATTAATACCTGAAAGGAGAAGAATTGTATTTTATTAGAATTTATTTTTATTTATTTGTATTACAATTATCCAGTTAAATTAACAGTCAGCAAATATTAACTACATGGAAATTATCCAACAAAAAAAAAAAAGCCATGAACTGTTGTAGATTTAATAGTTCGGACCAATTTTCTTCCCAAAGTCATAAAATCTCTGCAGTAGAAATAGATATTTTTATGCAATGATTAATTGCTTTATAGTATTCCACCTACCGCCTCAACCAAACTGGCTGCGCTCCCTCTCTTTTCATGGTATTTATGTCGAAACTCTGCAGGGATCTTTAAGTGTGCAGGCGTGTATGCCTTGTAGGGATAATCAGGGTCATCTGTGTACCAGGAGCTCGTGTGCAGGGATGCAAGGCTGCCGTTGACATGGTCTCTGCGGTGGGGTCTGTCCACGCGGATGAGAGGGGTGTAGTAGGGAGGGCGCTCCTTGCTGACGGGAGTGTCTGGCGGGGTCGCCCAAGAGCGAGTTGACCGTGTTGGCGAGAGCCTTTGAGCTCTGTTAGAATCTAGTCCTGCTACAGCCATCACCTATTTCACACCAAACACAAGTATTACACATTGTACATTTTATAATGCCCACTTTTTCATTTCCCCTTAATAGTTGTGTTGCAAATGCACCCTCCATTAAATATCCCAGTCTAAATGGCATTACAGCACAGTGGACTATTTCAGTGGAATTACTGTCATCCCTGGAATTGTATATTTTAAAGTTATAGTACAACTAGGATATTAACTTTCCATTTTAAACCGTACAGATATTTTACTAAAGTTTTCTGAATTTTGAATTACACTTGAGCACTGTACTTGAACAAACTATTAAATGTCTCATAATTTGCAGCAAAAACAGAAATAAGCCATGACCCAAAGTCTTTCTTTTACTAAGGAAGCCGAGAAATACTGACCACCTAATTCCATATCAATCGCACTTGATCTGCAGTAGAAAACAATCAATCTAGGACATGAATTAGAGACAGAAAACTAGAACCTCTACAAATCACGGCTATAGACAGATAAAAACACACTGAATTCATACTTAAACACATTGGAAACTGCAGGGAGCTTAATGACTAAAATACACAGGAAATGGAACAGAAATCCTTTGTTAAAAATACAATCTTCAGTACTAGTTCCGTAACACTGAAAACTAACCCTACAAACAGAGCACACAATAACCTTGTTCTCTAAAAAGTGACATGTCCACTGTGTCTGGTATATGAGTCATAAGCAGCAAGTAGCAGCAAGTTTCAGCTCTGCAGTTGAATCAGTGACACTGACTCAGCTCAAAGGAGATGCTAAGCTACCTGGTGCTGCATTAAATGCAGTGGGAGGGCGGTGCGCTGGTGGAACGCAGGAGTCAGCGGGACTTCATCTTGGCTGCCTTGTCTACGCAGACACTCAAAGTTAAAGGATGGCCTCCGGTTCGCTGAAAAGTAAAACAAAACGCAACACACTCCGCAGTGAAAATTGTTTCAACGGCACATGCAGCCATTAACAGACCTATGATTAGTAAAAGTGGTTCCGTTCAAACTCGCGACACGCTCAACAACTGGATTCTGCTTCACTTCACACGCTCCAACGTCGGAAGACCCAGCCCTTTCTCTTACCTGTTAATCGATTGCTCCCTTTTTTCTAAACTGGGATTCTCTAAGGCTTTGCATGCAAGATTCAATAATCTTTACACTCACTAATATTTTGCCTCACATGAGCAATCATAGAGGTTTTGTTTTTACATTGAGGTGTCAGTTTCCTTTAATGAATTTCAAGACCCGAAACAGCCTGCCTTTACCATCGAAGGGTTGCTTAAAATAAGAGTCTCCCCATTTTAAAGCACTTTTTTTTCTGTTTATTCTTTTATACTAATTTAATGCAGACTAATTCTTTTGAATCTGGACTAGCTTGTCCACTCAATGGGTTGCTACATATGATAGGTGCATTTCAAATGGAAAGAAGTACAGTACATATGAAACATTACTGTCTCGCAACTGGATTAGTGCCAATCAATCTGATCTGCCTTTTTATAGAAGATTCAAAGTTGCAGAATCGTTTGAGTGTTTTTTTTCCCCCCCCCCCATAAATCACTGTGCAAAATTTTAGAACCATTTATGGAGGCAGCAATGGGTTTAGACTTGATGCGCCTCAGTACAAAGGATAAGCACATCAACACACTGTGGCACTTTCCTTTTGCAAGTGATTTTGGGTTATTGGCAGAGCACAGAGTTAGACTCTCTAACTTAAACCCTATGCGCCTAGGCTCAGGAACTCAATCCCAAAAGGTATTCGGGACTCAGACAAATCCTTCAAAACTAACTTGAAGACTCTGGCATTTGTATCTCAGTTTAATTAGTGTTGTTTTATTACGTACAGTGTTCATTATTACAGTACATGTGCGTTGCTTTGTAAGTCTATTTGTGGTTGCGATTGTTGCTGTTGCTGTGGTTCTTATCTTCAAAGAAGTATAATCTCTATAGCCAGCTGTGCAATGTGTCAGTATGAACTTTGGTAGTTTCACAGACAATGAGGTTGGCTATACTGTTTAGAACAGCAGGAGGATCCAGGACAAAAAAGGGTTCCACATCCCTGACTCACCTTGGGGCGTGGGAGGGAGCAGCCGTCTCCTTGGAGAACGCCGGGGGTCATGATAACTGTGCTGATCCTGCTCATCGTAGTATCCATAAGGGTGATGGTAGCCTTTAGGGGTTTCATAGTCAAGGTCACTGCTGTGAAATCTCTCGTGGTGTTCCTTATATGATCTCCTGGAATAGGAAGATGCATGCACAGAGGTTACTGATGAGACAGTAGAAACTCACACTTACTAACTGTCAGGGTTCATTAAAGAGTCAGTCACCCGTCTCCTGACAGCACGCTGTCTTCTTCATACAGCTCCTCCCCGCTGTAATACTCCTGCTCTCCGGAGTAGCGATCCTCCTGGTGGTGCTCATCCATAGGAGGCTCTCCACGCCGGATAGTGGGGAAGCGGCCCTCCCCAGAGTCGGACCTACAGAGGCACACGCACATCGCTCAGCTGTGTTCTTCATTGCGCGGCCATGTGCTTGCATGCACATAGCGTACATTTCAGGTGCTTTGTGGCTTGGAACTTGGTTTCAGCCCACTGTAGGGCACACCAGGGGAGACTTGGGGGTTGATACAGCAAAGCTGCTTCAAACTAGGTCTCCTGGCCTCTGGAACCAGATTCTTGAAAAAGTGACTTTGTGTTCGCTCAGCTTTAGTTTTGGTGATATACTTATAATTGCTTATTTAGAAACAAAACCATTATGGCCATGTATCAATTACTATTCTATTTAGATACTAGTTAGTTTATCATTAGGTTTCTACAGTATATTGTGTATTTGCTACGCAGACAATTCAAGCATGCAGTCAAGTCTTCCTATTTTGCCATTTTAAAGCACTTTTTTCGGTTTATTTTTTCATACTAATTGAATGCAGACTAACTCTTTTGACATTATAGTGTGCATTTGCTACCCAGACAACTCAAGCATGCACTCACGCAACGTTAGTTACAGTAAGGGTTACAATATCATGCTGTCCTCTTTCCTGTCTCAGTATCAACCAAATGGTAATAAACACATAGCAACATTTGAAACTCAAAGTTTGTTAGACTTAAATTCATAAACCTTCAATTTTGTATTATGCTGTATTTACTGTAGAAATTGACCCTTTTTCTAAAAAGAATATGTTGGTAAAGTAATAATATATTTGTTAGACTTATGTCATAACTGGCCAGGAAAGAGTCCGCATGTGATCTATCAAGTCACCTACCAGTGCTGATGTATTTCAGGAAAACCGCCACCGATGACCATAGACAAAAATATATACAGATTCTAGAGACATGTTCGACAGTGGACATACCTAATATATGTTTCATAGTAGTGGGTCCTATCCAAGAAGGCATAGAAATGGTTGAGAGAAAGTATTTTGGTTAGGTAATCAAGGAATGAAAATGAATACAAAAGGTCAATGCACCATATACAGTATACAGTAATCTGCACCATATACAATATACAGTATGCAGTATGTACAGTATATGACACATATATGCATATGCATTTTTAATGTTGGATTAACATGTATGGATGCAAGAATAAGAAAACTGATACGGGAGAGGGAATGGAAAGGTTCAAGTCATGCGGGTTGAAAGTCATTATGTCTTTTTTATGTCATATTATTGGAACTGTGTCAACTTGTTTATCACGTAAAGCCTTGGGAACAAGTTGTCATTTTATATCATAACGTATATAGCGGTGTGCAGATATTTAAGTTTCCCCAAGTAATTTCCTTCAGCTTATTATTCTTTTTTGTAAACAGTTTTGTAAAGAGGGCAACAGGATTCTAAAAGACCTGTACCTTTTAAAAAGTAAGTAGAGCGGTTCCAAAAAATATAGTGTTACCCATCCCCACGTGCTGCCACAACTGTTTAAATAACGTACTGTACCTGCAATTTTTCTTTTCACTGTTAACATCCTGACAACTTTTTACACTTAGAACTTGTTAGAAGTCTGTTTCAAAGCTCTTTTCAAAATGTCCGCTCTAGTGCGCTAGGGTTTGAGATCTGTCCTCTAAATCATTGCAGGAAGAGCGACTGAAAAAACAAACATAACAACAAGCGCTCTAGCTATTCTGTTCCGTACCACATCATGGATCATTATTGCTGTGTTACCTGTTTGACAATGTGGGAACTAATCCTTGCACTACCAGTGCACTGGAACAGACATTTTAAACTTGTAGCAACACGTGGGAACGTGTAACGATATATTTTTTTAATGGAAAGTCACAAAGCAATTTACTCCCAATTGTCTTAACATTTTTCTGGAAGGAGAAAAAAACATTAGCAGTTGTTTTCTCTTTTTTTAAATGTAGTGCCAATGACAGCTTGGAGTAAACGGTTTTGTGAATTTCCCACTTCACGCACTGTTGCCATTTCTTTTTAACACTGAATCCATACAGTCTTTGAAAAATCCACGTTAGTTACTCAGTTCATTATTGCTTGGATAATGTAACCCCCTTTAGTAAAGGAATATGCTCTTTAGCCATAAACCACAAAACTGTATGATCTGATTAACAGATACCAACTTTTTATCATTATTATAAAATACATCATATCAGAAAACAACTTTAGTACTACTGAAGCGTCAGAAAGAATGTAGTAAGACAGACAAGCAACAACAGTGACAAAGCGATCCTGCAGAGGCAGGCAGGTTGTTGTAAACAGATGGTTCTGATAGCGAGGAAGTGATGAGGAAAGCATGATTAGTCAGACCCATCTTTCTCATTGGCAGTTTCTCTGTCAAACTTAGGTTATCTGTCTATTCATCATCTGTCTAGGCTAAACAAAAAGATTCTCAAAAGTGACTTACCAAAAAAAAAAAAAAAAACCACAATATTTTCTCACCATTAACAAACATAGGGTTACACATAAGTAAACCAACACTCAAAACATGAATACAACTATTAATACTGACTCATTAACAGATTAAGTTACTCTATGAAAAGCTTAGATATCCATCAGGTTTCATTGCCTGATAATCTCGGAATACCTTACCTATAATAACATAAATTCGTTCTGTGAAACCGTGCAGTTATGTATTCTAGATTTTCCATTTCACTTGGACGTTCTTTCGTTTGCATTAAAAATACTTCCGTTACCTTTTGCTGCTGGTTTTTCTGTGCTTTTCATACAGATCTCCCTTGAAGTATGGCCCATGGGAAGGGTAACCGTTGGCGGAGAGATGTTCGTAGCTCCGATGGCCATGGTGTTTTCCGTTAGGAATGAGGGGCATGTTGGCATTGTTGAGGTTGGCATTGGTGGAGTTTGGTGATGTCTTTGAGGCCGAGTTGTGGTTGTGATGGTTATGAGACAGGGAGTTCTCAGTTTTGCTGGACAGAGACGGCCTCTCAGTATCAAAGGCTTGTATTTTGACCTGCAGAGGGCGCTGTGTGGCGTTGGTCTGTTTTGCAGAGTTCCTTCTGTTGTCATTGCCATTGACATGATTCACATGGTTGCCGAAGAGGCCACCATTTCTCTGGAACACAAAGAGCTCTAGTCATTAAGACGAAAGAATTCATATTATACTGCAAGTCCTCTTTCTAAGTGTGAGAGCATGGCTTTTTTTCATTTTCAAAATGTGTCTTAAATCTCATCTCAATCAACATTTTACTGTGCGCACAATTCAATAAATTAGACGTTTTGATGTTAGTGAAAAAGCACATTTTTAATGACGAAAAATCTGTTAATGAATGTTGTAGCATTAACTTATAATTCTCCAAGATGTTACTAGTATAGTGCCCAAACGATTACAGAATTAAGCCCCCTGCACTGTAACTTTCAGACAGTCAAAGTCCCGCCAAGCATAGCTAGCCTGAGCAGGAATTACCCTATAGATATCCTCGTCTTCCTCAGGATTAACATCTATAACATCCTCATCTTGCAGGTCACATGATATTGCTCGTCGAATCTCAGGCCCAATATCATGCAGCGTCCGGAGACCAGCCTGCAATGATGGCAACAGGAAAATATAAATACCAGAACCATTTCAAAACAATGGGTTGTGTGATACAGGGCAGCTTGTAACTATATATCACTGCCAGAACAGGGAAACACTGTGACAGAAGTCTTGTTACTGACTCTTGGTATATGTGTAGTGCCTTCACTGAGGGAACACAGAATCAGCAGTCGTTCTACAGAGATCAGTGAAGAACCGGGTGAGATGTGGAATGAGGGGATGAGATGGTTTCTGAAAAGGGGAGTTTGTAATGTGTTGGTGGAACTACAGCAGAAATGCAACCATATATATTGTCATACTGGTCACATACTGTAAAAACAGATAGAGAAGCAGCTGTCTATCTGTGGAATGACTGAGATAAACAAGTTCAAAAGCATGTTAAAGCAGTTTCAAAGGAATCAGCAACTGAAGCAGGGCAATCTTGATATTTATCAATATATATTCAGTCTATGCAAATCAATGTTTTTGCAGGTTGTTTTTGACAGCATGTGGTATAGTAAATATAAATGTAAATATATGCGTACAATATATCCTCAATAAATAATTTACAGTAAACAACTATAACGATTTGGAAAGATAACAATGATTTGTAATAATCAGTCTGCTCACATTTCATAAATCCCATTAAATATAGATAGTATACTAAAGAGGCAAGTCCCTATAGACACCCAGTGCAACAGCATGAGAGATGCGCAGAAAATTTGAATTTGACTTTCCTTTTAAGAGTGATACTAAAAATCTTGTTAAATATAAAAGCACGCTTAGATGCTGCAAATGTCTCGTCACTCAAAGGGCAAAGCTCTACTTTCAAGAGACATTGGATCCTACATGTATGGAGCTCCTCTGAGTTAGTTCAGCACCGAAGAATAAGCTGGCTGCCTGTTTTAATACTTCTCTGACAGGGAGCCCTGGCTCTGTTTCTTGCATGGATGTGTGCAGCTGGGATGCCTTACAAGAAACTCGTTGCTAGGCAACCTGCTAGACTGTACCACCATGCTACACAGAGGGGAGCTTTGTTGACATTGAGGTAGACAGCATCCGCTCCGCAGGATTAGCTATTATGGAGCCAATCAACTGCAAGCAGGACTGTCGCAACAAGCCCGAGTCGCTGGGAGGCTGGGAACTCGTGAGCAACAGCAGTAGGTTAGTTTAGGGGATGTTCACCCCAAACAGTAAAGAGAGGGTAATGTAGTGTAGTAGGTTCCTGGAGCGGAACATCTCTTTTAATGAGGCTAGCACTCGCCTTGTATGGCAAACTTTTATTGTTAGCTTTGTTTTGTTTTCTTTATTAAATCTGGCACTAGGGCTGCCATTACTTGTACCCTAGTGACAGCACTTGTGTTGAATAAAATAAGCGCTCCTGTGTGGCATGGCAACACCCAATGCTCTGGGTCTGACTCATTATTATTCAGTGACGACCCATGCACTTCCCCTTGGTAAAACATAATTTTCATTATTCCAATCTGTCGGGTACTGGACATTCTCAGCACTCAGCTAACTCAATTACCAGGGACTAGGTAGTTTAGTGGATCGTCATTTTGATTCCTACACTAACACAAGGGGTCTGTGTGACAGAAACAGTGGTGGTCTTAGCCTCACTACACTGCTGTCCACATCACAAATGAATAAATGATAATAATATTCAGGGTCTTCAATGCTTTACTCAATGCGAGGTGTTCATAATTAGTAAGTGCTTTTATATTTACAGTCCTAGACAAGAACAGCACACCCCAAACTTGTTTATTAGTTAACTGTATCAATTATGATTGTCCATGCAAATCAAAAGAAACAAAAAAGCTAGCAGAATTTTGACAGAACTGATGGCTTTGTATTCTGAAAACTCTGAACTGCCTGTACTGCTACTGAATTTGCTTTGACTGTCCTTGACGTTATATCTGTTAACCGATGCAGTATTCACGCACATTATGTAACATAAAACTATATTTCATATCACACTCCTATACCCAACAGGGTTTCCACTAAGAAAAATGTTTCAAAAGCATTTTTCAAATGTATACTGACCTACAAACGTACCACAGAGACCATTTAGCATACCGGTTTGTTTTTAGTGTGTAGATGTCATTTATAACCCGGTGACACGGCTATGTAGAAAACGGTAGTTGGCATTTTAACTGTGGACTTTGGTTTGACGCCTCTTTAAACAATAAAACAACATTCACTAAAGCACTATTCAGAGGACAACATCTATCCAATACCAACTTGAAATAGTGTAAATGTAACATGTAAATACAGTTTAACACTAGAAACGTGTCTCCTGATCTTAATCACATGTATTCTTCAAAGGCTGCTTTTAAAAAATACACATACTCCATAACTAACAAGGAAACAAATTCAATCATGAATGTTGTCTAACATTTAAGCCACATTCCAGCGCTACATGCAGAATATAAAAAATAGGTCGAACAATATGTAATGTTGCAGTCAAGCTGTTTCTTTAAAAAAAAATAAAAAAAAAAAAATGTTTGGAGCTGTAATATATCACACATATATTAAAATTGTAAATCCCTGTGTGATTCTGTGTTAGGTTTTTAAATGAAAGATTTGGCATCTAATATAAATTCACACATTCTGTTCACTTGGATTTGTGTCACGAGATTAAGGTATTAATTTAGATGGATTCAACATTCAAATAAAATAAACTTTCTACAGACGACAAGCCATATCAACAAGTCTGTCACATTGAAATTCCTACATCATTTTAAAAATACTGTATTAAACCATATTCTTACATTAAAAATAGTATTAGCCTGCCAAAAAACACCATAAATCTCTATTACATGAAAAAGGCAAATGATAGAAACATCTTTTGTCTAGAAAGTTAGTACCTGAAAACACAAATACAGTACAGTTCCAGGCAGTAGCTAAATAAAACAGGGAAAGGACCTACACTGTAGCAGTGAATGTAAGAGACATAGTTGTCCAAAGGCAGTCCGACAGACTTGCTCTTCTTTCTGGAGCCCATGTTAACAAGAGCAGGGAGCACAGCTTTTGAATGCATCGCGCCCCAGACATCCACAGAGATGTACTTTGTCAAATTCTCCTTTTCCTCTATTTGAACACCGCAGTGTGCATCGCACAAAAGGGTTCCAGCAGCCCAATTAGACTGAGTTGAGTGACATATCACCCTCAGCGCTTTTCTTAACCTGCTCGCAAGGGATTCATTACACTCAGTTAAACCCCATTGGCTGTCCTTTCAAAATTCAGCACAAGTTGACATATTAAACAGCTATTTCCTATCCCCAGGACATCTGCTGGGATGAAGCTCTGGATACACAGTGTAAGGAGCTCAGCGTACTGTACTGTGTTTACCAGTACATTGGCAAGACAAGGGCATTGTTGCTCTTGTGTACGTTTTGTGTTTTTTTCTTTGAAGAGTTCTAATTTTCTTCTATAATTATACGCACAATTTTCTAATTAAAAACAAAGGCTGCATGCAAACTATTCAACCCAACAGCTGATTCCTGTTCAGTTTAATAATGCTAATAATTTTTAGGTAAAGATGATGCCTATTAATGCTGGAAGTATAAGTAAGAAGCTATACAGCTGAAACCAGGAGTTGGTCGGTTAAAATATTTTTACAAATACTGCAGTGGAAATACATTAGTCAAAGAGTAACGAAAACCATCGACACCATGGCTCATACTAGGGGTGCTGAAGCTGCCATCTACTGTAATAAAACTATTTCATTAGGATTGAAAAGGCAAGGGGATATGGCTTTTCACACAATTTCATTTTTTAAATGAATGCCAGCCTGTTCTGGGGTACATTATGAATCCATCTTATTTTTATTTAGTTGACCAAGAACAATTTGGCAAAACACAGACCTTTCTTTTCAACTCATACTGCTGTTAACTTTTGCTCCTGAAAACCACGGCTGGACTTTCAATTTTTTTCTTCAACAAAATTCAATACAAATAGCAATCTGTAAAAATGACAGTGCTTGCTAAACTGTTAAAAGCTGATATTTAAATTGTGTAAATGGGAAAATGTGGTCTTTTATTAAACATTTGACACGTTGTAATATTAAACAGCCCGAACCCAAAGATTTGCCAGTTCCACTGCAATTAAATTAGAAGTGGAAGTACGGTGTACTGTATAACAGTAACCACGAAAATAAACAAATTAAACAAAATGGCAGCAATCTTCAGGTTTTTAAGGGGAGACCCAGCTTTCCCTGCTACAGCCATTCATTCAATAAACACTTGTATCTGTGCTGGCATAGCTTCTGTTCCAACTCTTCCTACGGCCTGCCACAGCTGACCTTCCTTTCAGTGGGGTTTTATACACTACACACCTGCAGGATTATCAAACTAACTGAATGATTGAGTCATTAATTGGCCAACCAATCACAGAGCCAGTTTCCTCAATTCCAGCTACATTCTCACATGGCTGAAATGGAGGGAGCCAGGGACCAATTTACATTCAGCGATAGGAAAGTTTAACCTTATCTTGGCCAAACTGCAACAAAATAAAACACTATATCTATCCTTGCAACATGAGACACCTCACCCTGTCACAGTCCCTTCTTTAATTAATGTATTAGCCTATTTTATTCTGAAAACCTCATGGCCATGCAGGCTGCTGCCTAAAACTATACAATGCAATTCTAGCTCCCTGCAAAATGGGGTAGTTCATTTTCTAGTTCTGTCTGGCTTTCTACATGTACTGTATAAATATTTCCTTATGATTTACAATACATTGTAAAGCACAACATCATTAGAATGATGATTCCCCCCCCCCCCCCCAACACTATAATGTACTTTGAAAGTAATATTTTAGAAAGAACATTTCTTTTCAGGTTCTTTTGTGAGAATATATTGGTTATTATCATTCTGATCACCACTTAAAGATTAAGAAGAATAACGGTGTATAAATGCATCAGCTGGTTCTTTCAACCCAGACATTCTAACAAGCATGGCTGAAAGGCTCATTGAATCTGTCTTGATTTTCTGCTTCTGAACAATTGTACTGGATGCCACCAAGAGGCATGGAGGAAGAGCTGCCTCTAAAGACTGTAATTAAAATTAATTATTGACACACTCTGTAGTTTACCCTAAAAACCTGCAATCTTTTAGCTTTCATTTCCTCAGTGGGAGCAATTCAAAGTCACAATGAGCGGAGCACACTGCAGGCAAGAAACATTAACGTGTACATAATGATGTTGCTTTCATATAATAGAATGCGATTTTTTGTGATTCACTGCACTGGTTGCTTCTGCAGGCACCAAGTCTAGCAATGTGCCCTATCATATCTCCTGGGCGCGATCCAAGGCAGGAGGTGTTATTGTTAAATGTTACCTGACTCTGTGGTGTGGTAGTATGTTTTAAAAAGACTGTCAAATCCATATTTTCTGCACACTCCTTGAAAGCTATGTTTAATAATGACACTTGCATATTAATTTCTAAAATAAATATGTATCTTCTTTTGCTTAAATATAGTTTAGAAGGACGCAATGCAGCCACCAATATCAATAAACAAACCCTTTATTCTAACAACACGTTTTACAGTGGCATCAAAACAATACAAAGTTTGCTACAAAGAGCTTGTTAAGAAGTGAACTTTCTTTAGTTTTTATTAACTGAATACCTGGAAAACAAAAACCACATCAAAAAAGAAACAGGGCTCAGGAAGAGATAAACCAGACTTACCTGTAAAGCCACGGTGCTATTCTTTGATGGAAGTCTCCCCACAAGGCCTTGCTCTTTACGATTCTTGAATTTCCTAAAGTAGTCCTGTATCAGGAAGGTGGCATAGAACTTCCCCACGGTTACCTCATCATCTATATGAACAGACCACACAAACCCCTCCTCTGTCACCAAAATACACTCAGGAGCTGGTACTGTAAGCTTCTGTTGAAACGTTGGAGACACTTGCAGTAGGGGGTACCTGGCCTGCAGGTAATCGACAAGGTAGCAACACCTAGGACCTAGGGTCTGGCATCAGAACTGGGATTCCACTGATCCTCTCACTTAGAACCAGTCTCTTATTGTAAACCTTGTGTTAGTTGTGTTAACTAGAGCTTGTTCAGACTTTCACTTCTATGACTAGAACGTGGATAGCCCTCAGCTTAAAAGTAAGACCATCAAGTTGTAAGGACCAGCATAGTGAATAGTTGGTTCATAAATAAAGGGTGCCTATGCTACAATACATTCTCAATGTTTTATCTGAAAAAACACAATGGGCTAGATTCTCAAAGCTCTTTACTCCAAATGGTCATCAGCATTATTTTTGTCTGATTAGAAAAAAAAAAATCACCACTTAGAATTTTAAAATGAATAAGAAACAACTGAAG
The DNA here is from genome assembly GCF_017654505.1 of Polyodon spathula. Lineage (NCBI taxonomy): Eukaryota > Metazoa > Chordata > Actinopteri > Acipenseriformes > Polyodontidae > Polyodon > Polyodon spathula. The sequence continues at coordinate 35,957,682 of NC_054549.1, read as the reverse complement.
ACAACTCACAAGCCCCCGCATGAGATGTCCGACTTGTTTATTTCTGGGTTGGTAACTTTATTGGGTGTGTTATTACTTTGTGAAAATATCATGCTGATGACATTTTTAAGTAAATACAGTAGCTTTGGGAATCTAGTCCAATATTATTATTATTATTATTATTATTATTATTATTATTATTATTATTATTATTATTATTATTGTTGTTGTTGTTGTTTATTGTTTATTTGTTATTTATTTTTAAATCCATTTGCAACAGTTTTTTTTTCTATTTTATAGGATGACATTTTAGCAGTTTATGTTGATACAGTACACAAAGTGTCTCAACCTGCTATACAGGGTTAAAAAACGGAAGTTCTCAAATAAAAAAGACTGGCTGACCCCAAATAATAATTGTCAATTCCTTCTGATCTACTTCTTAGTTGAAGTGCGGTCTAAACAGTATACCATCTAGAGATCTTCACCTGCTTTCATGAACTCTTTGTTAAAGAGTGCCACCTGCTAATAAAACAGGGCTATGGGGAGCCATGGTCAAAGGTGTAACCAATACACATTGTATCCATAATTGTATCAAACTTTACACTTCATTTGACTTCTGTTATTTTGGAAGAAACCAGCATCTTCTACGAACAACAATTTCGATACAAACATTTCCAACTCAGGAGTTTGGAAATGTCAGCCATGACTGGGATGAACACGTCGGATTCCTGGAATAATCTTAGATCTAGTTTTTATTTGGTGTTTTGGTATAAAGTGTTTAGGGATGTCATGAAATGTGTCTATAACAAAATGTTAATACAAATTTCACATGAAGTTTCTTTCTTTTGAACACAGACAGAAATAATATTAGGGGCTGCATTTCTGCATGCATTTTGCTGGGACTGTAAAAGCACGATCACTGTTACACCTCTAGTTATACTGTGAGTCTGAGCCTATCAGATGCTCAGAAAATCAAGAAGGAGCAAGACAGCATCAATCGACTCAGGAGCAAAATACTAGAGGTGAGGAAGGAAGAACAGGTAAGACCATAAAAAATAAAACAACACTTCAACAAAAACAAAAAGAAACAGTACAGTTATCACTGGGTGAAAATGGAGGCAACTTATTTAGATAAATTAAAAAACACATTACACTACACTTTATAATAAATGCTACTGATATGGATTTCTAACCTTGTGGTAATATATTTATTTATTTAACATGAAATGTCATCCCTGAATTATTATTGTTTTCTAACTGTAGATATCCTAATAGTTTCTGTTACATTAAACCATCGTGTAACATAAATGAACAAGTTGTTATTGTAACTTGTTGTATTTAACCATGATAACCCTAACATTATAGAAATAAGGAGACATTCTGACAGTAGTTAATTCCTGTAGCATGTAGATCTATACTGTCATCATGCTGTTAATCCAGTAGTTAAAGTGCTAAGTAAGCAGCTACAGAATGTGGAAACCCTACTACAACAGTGTTCTATGGAGAACAGTCCCTATAGTCTCTAGTCAGCACATGCATGCAAGCAGAGCTAGCTGTGTGAATAATTCTGAAGCAGGAGTCTGTGACTTTAAAAACAATGCTGGGGACAGATATTGGTAAGAGGCAACACTAGTTCCATGCCACCACCCTAAAACAGAATTGCTTCAGAATATTCTGAAGGACAGAGTATAAAAGGAACACAAGCTGCGGAAAAGCTCAAGCAAAAAAAAAGACAAGATTTAGTACGAACAAAACATGCAGTGCTAATTTAGTCTACGCCATGCAAGCTGTCAAAGAAAGCAAAACAGTCATTCTAAAAGCTAAATATAACATAGTTTAAAGCAACAGTACTGACTCAGCTTGTCAGTGTTTTTAGGAAGGTATGTTGGAGGCACAGCTGGTAAACTAGGCATTTAGGTGCATTCCTCTAGGTCTTTAAGTGGTTTAAGCAAATTACTGATGCTTTAAATAGTGAACAGAAAACTGAGCAGTAGTCACAGTAAAACAGGAAAGCATTACGAGTACTAAAGTATTCTTTTCAATATGTTTGCAGAGAAGAAGATAGCAGAAAATAATACCAGCAGTCCCATAATAACAAATAGATACTTAATCCTCAATGGCAAATCATTATTTTTTGACTCAACTGAAAACAATTCTACTGGGCTTGAGATCAATACCAGCAACTTTTGTTTGTTTTTATTAATTATTTTTTTTATTCGAATGCCCATCTCAAATGTTGACTGCAACCCACTTACCAAATCAAAAACGCTGAAGATCAAGGGGTGCCACCATCAAGTCAATAATCAACGATAAGAAACGGATGTGACCGAGCTACCGAACCTTGGAAGGAAGGCTCAGCCTCGGAAGTCACCGTCTTGTCTATGGGCGCCTGACCAGCAGGGGTTGCTGAATTGCAATTCATAACTCCCTGGGGCCTCCTCAGCCAAGATCTGCAACTCAGTGCTCTCAGAATCCAAACACATGAGCCACATGGCTGCACCCCAAGAGGTGAGCTACTGGGGGCCCCAAAATCTTTATATCAAAACACTTAAATAAATAAATAAATAAATACCCCTACAGTAAAACAAACTGTTCTTTTCATCTTACTGCAACATTGCACCTGGCTGACAGGTTATTAAGACAGGTCTACGATCAAAACTACGCTGGCTGCTCCTCCAAGCACTCTGCAGGGTGTTTCTGACTGCTCAGAACGGGATGACTAACCGCCAGCGGGAGGAACCACTTGGTCCAGCAGCTTCATGCTGGTCCTCTTCCAGATCTTCTTGATGACTGCTCGCAGCTCCTCATTGGCCTGGTCAAGGTTACCTAGAGAATAAGACATCCCCTTCCCTTTAGAATAAACCCAGGAGGTAACATTTAACAAAGACAAACCATGTGTGCTTGTTTTTATAATACTTAGTAAACATCTGGAATGTCTGTGCATTAGACAGTTTGCATCAGATGGAAATTACATCATCCTAAGATTACATCATACTGTTTAACTGTTAATATTCAATCGCTTTTAAAAAAAGTACACGGTGCTGTGTAAGATTGCAAGCTGATTTTCACCCACTCAAGCTCAGAGCAGACAAGAAGCCCACAGTAGCTGCTCTGAGATTGATTAACAGCTATCGATCTGCACCCCAAACACAAAAGTTTCCAATGTTAGATTAAACTCAATTTGAGAAGCACACAAGGAACCACTCTGACTTCTTAAATGTTATCAACCAAGCCAAAGGCTGTGTCAGTTCTGAGACTCAGGATGATTGTCACATGCACCTTAAGTGTATTAGTTACTGGCAAAATGGCACTTTGTATTAGCCTATTTTTGCTGGCTGAACAAATCAAAGTGTCCCACCACTTTATGTCTATTAGTGTTTTATGTTGTCTGTAGTGTGTTAATGTTGGTATTTATGTATAAAATACATGGGATATAACTATGGGTTACGAGCACAAGTGTTTCAAATGTGTATTTGTATTTAGGCACGAGAATTGCACAGCACTTCACGTGCAGGTAAAATAATACGTGAGCACAGGGAACTGCACTTTTATTAATTCACGTGCAGTTGTACCGAGACTCCAACTGAATGATTGATTAGCAATCGAGTCTTGGTACAGCTGCATGTTTTCACTCACTCTGGGTTGTGTGTTCATGAGTGGAGAACGGGAGAGAGAAGGAGAGATTCTACCAACAATTGTTATTTCGTGCTGGAAGCTCCAGCACAGTACTTGTTTTCTGTCTGTCCACTTTGTTTGTCTGTCTATTTACTTTGGCCGACGCGCCCTTTATTTTCAGTTGTGTGTTTTGTTTAAATCTTTTGTTTGATATTTTTATTTAGTAAAATACTGGATGCCGTAGCATCTCAGGTTCACCACCATTCCTCACTGTTTGGAGTCTGTATTTCTGGTCTGACGTCACCCCTGCAAAGTCATCCTGTTCACAGTTATGTAAAAAGAATCGAGTGCACTTCAAAGAAATTGTTTTCCATTGCCTCTATCAGATTATCTTGAAGGCTGACTCAGTTTAAAACCACAAGATTTAAATCTAATGTATTGCAATTACCTTTTATTGGCATTAAACGAATGGCAGGATGTATATTACACCCACACCCTTACAATAGACTATTAGGTCTGTAGTAGTGATACTAATTGTACACTGTGTAATTTCAGCTGTTATTATAGGCCCAAGCAGAAACACTGGCCTTAAAACAAGCTGATGAATTCCTGCAAACTATGGGGCACTCTTTCTGTTTATTTATTCATTAAGTATGAAATAATTCACAATGTGGGTATCAATAGCTGGTCTGACTAAAAACTGAAGAAAAAAAACGGAATCATAAGAAGTTTAGTGGTGTCTGACTCTGATTCACCAGTTCTGCTTTCTGTTCTAAGAAACACCAACTCCTTGTGATTTATTATACAGTGCTGGGATGTGCACCAACAGGACACTGAAGGAATCCAAATGAAGCATCAGGCAAGTCAGCTTTGAGGAAAGTCGACTTCACAATATCATTGATTTGTAATTGTGAAGTATCTCAAAGATATGTTTAAGAAACCAAACCAATGTACACTAGCTTCTGCCTTGCTAATCGACACGCTGATACTGTAGATAGTCACTTACCCTCTGTTTTGATCTTCAGAGCTGTTCTGACCAAGGCAAATAATGTGGCATTGAACATGACAGTCCCATCACTGTTTAAAGGCATGTTCATGGCTACTAATCTCTGAAAAAAGAAAAATAAGACAGTACTGCAATATACCCGGCAGGTGGATTTTATCTGAGCATTTTACAGCACTTTTCCGGAGCAGTCCCTGGATAACGACATCCAGGGTGATTCCCACGTGCTGCAGCCACTTTTAAAGCCACAGCTGGATTTATGGGCCAAATGGCCTTTTCTCGTTTCCAAACTTTTCTTGTTTCGTATATTTAGTAATTAAGTTCCCAAACTGAGCTGTCAAACAGCAAATGACACCAGCTGATGAGAGGCACTAACCCAATGTCCCTAAAATAAGAGAAGATGTCAGAATTAATTTAATGATTCCCTCGCCTGCTGGGGGTGAAACACCAGTGAAATCACAGCTTGGTTTCTGCCTGAAAACAATCCTGCAGTCTGCAAATTGCGATTTGTTTTTCTTGTTCTTCTGCCTTACATACCAACTTTATGCTATGTTCACCTCAGAGCATTTCTGTCAAGTACAATGAGAGCAGACCTCATTCCAGGAAACATCATTCCATTTTGATTTTGTTTCCTTTTTCAAATGAACTACTGCTAGCTTTTGCTCTGATGTTTGACCACATAATAGCTTTAAATGTATAATAACACTGTTGTTTAAAATCAAACTATTGCACTTTTTTTTTCTGAAGGAAATACAATTAAAATTGTTAATTATTTCACCTTCCGATAAAAATTAAATGACTCTCGCAACCTATGCTGCAGAGTACCTGTTGTAGTTCAAAGAAGGGAGAATCCTTTAATCTACCAAACAAAATCACCAAAAACCCATACACATTAAAAGTTTAGTACTCGCCAACCAGAAACTAAAAACACAAAACATCTGATCGGGAACTGTCATGGCCGAACCCAACGGAGGTACTGTGAAAGTGATTTCAAACACGATCGATTGTAAAATCAGTTTTCCTGAATGTCCAAATGTTTGGGAATGCCCCAGTCCATACCAGTTCCATGCCATGGTAGAGTTATTCAGTTGTATGTTCTATGTAAATCTTATAGTGTCAATAGGTTTTCTGTGAAGATATGTAGTGGGTCTTACCTTGCATGCCACTCTGTGTGGGCAAAGCTTGCCAAAGCCAAGTGGAGGCTGAATGCGCCGGAGCAGCGTGACCACATCGAGGTGTTTTATTCTGCCCCTAATAAAACATTATAACATTCAAATTTTAAACTGAATAGGGTGGCTTATTAAGGGCAGTGGGGGGAAAAAAATTGAATTCTGTTAGGTTCATGAGATAAAGTATCTCGACAAAACATGCAAGACATTTGATGGGGAGATTTGTATCTGACCCCCACTATTTATAAGCTGTATGTACAATTTTTGATTACTAAAGACCATTCAATGTCTGTGCCCTAAAAGAAATTGGTCCACATTCTTCCTTACTTAGCTCCTGGGTCATATTCTGACCATATCCTCTTGAATTCCTCCAAATGATGGGGGCCGAGAATTGACCAATCCCGTGTCAGATAGTCAAAATTGTCCATGATGACAGCGACAAACAAGTTGATGATCTGAAAGAAAGTTATAACACTGTACATTAAAATACTACTGTATATAAAGTTACAATATTAGATATTCAATTCGTCTCTGCTCTGTCCTGATGATGTTAGTGATCTGTTAAAAGCTTATCCATTTGAAGTGTGTATAGCACATTAATCACATGAATGATTACTGTGCTATACATATTCAAATGTTACCCAATTACTATTTCATAGAAGTTTTGGAAAGAATACAAGTATAAGATTACCAATAAGTTAAACTACAGAGAATCGGTAGCCATTATATTAAGATGTGACTTGATACTTTTTGAAACTTTGCTATTTTAAAAACAATTAAAAGATATTTATGAAACATACCAAAAAGGCGCACAACATATAAAAAGTAATGAAATAAACAATGGCAAAGTTGCTTCCACATGTGAATTCCTCCCCAGGACCATAGTCTGACTCAGGGTCACAGCGTTTACCAGGCAGGCATGCCAGCATGATCTCTTGCCACTCTTCCCCTGTAGCACACCTGAAAAAAACACCACAACATAAAGGCTTGAATTTGAACCCGAGTCTTGGCTGGGGCTAGTTCCCCTCAATGCAACACCTGCTGCCTATGTTCAGCTGGTTAAACAGGTGATTGGCTTGACAGCTGCTGACTGCAGTCTTACTGTTGGCAGCCGTGAGGCACCATTCAATCTGGTGCATTTTCAAGAAATCCACGGGTAAAACAGACAGCTATGATAAAAAAAATAAAAATAAACCAGGCGTGCAAAAAACCTAGTTCTTCATATTCCTAAGAAACTGGGCATCTAAGGTCTGTGCACTCAAGTAGTTTTTTTTGTTTTGTTTTTTTTGTTTTGTTTTTTTAAACAGACCAAGCCTTTACCATGCCTATCCTGGAGGTTCCTTGGCAGACAGGTTGAAATGAATTACCTGAACAGCAGGAGAACAGCCTGTGGGAAGGTTTGGAAATTGTTATTTCTGTTTATTTGTGTATTGTCCACCATGGCAACTTTTCCAAAGACCTGCAAACACAGAGATGCACATTCTCACTTCTTACACTAAACCAGCTTTTCACAACTGAGGTGTTCTGAGTCTGTTAATGCTTTTAAAAACCTACATCCATCTAAGAAAATGCAATCAAGTTAATGCTACATTGTCATTTTTGTCAGGTTGAAATCACTTTTATTTATTTATTAATTCATTTGTTTACAATTACCTGCATTCCAATTACAGCGTAGATGAAAAACAACATGGCTATCAGAAGAGCAACATATGGCAAAGCCTAGGACAAAAGCAACACAAAATCAGCAGCTGTAAAATGAAAAGGCTTTATAACATCGGTTTAATAAAGCAAGCCCTTATACAGCAGCGAAGGACAGATTAGGCAAGCTGTAGGTTTTAACAAACGTGAAATCAAAAGTATAAAGACTGCCAGTACAGAATATAACAAACGTTACATTTTCATGAAGAAACGAGTCCGGGTCTTGTTACAATTATATTAACAAATTGTAGATTATTTTTGTAGGTTTTATACTCTACTGCATTGCATAGGACAGTTCATTTTGTGTTGTGTAGGGATATAGTTTTTAGCCTCTGTGATGGGCTCCTATAGGTAAAATGCATAATAATTAGACCATCACCAACCATTGGACCTTTTATAGGTGTAAAGAATAATACAACAATCCACAGACCTTTATATCTGTATACTCTAGATTAGTGATCTTCAGATCAGCAATGTGTAAATAAACAGATAGGATAGGTAGAGTCCTCTTACCTGAAATGACTTTACAAATGTCCACAGGAGTGTCCGGATGCCCTCCCCTCTGCTTAGCAGCTTGACCAATCGCATCACACGGAACAAGCGGAAGAATGTGATGGAGATTCTAGAGCTGTCCTCTGAGTTCTGTCGAGAACGATGTGCAGTCAAATCACAAACAAGGGCTTGCATGCACAGGGCTCAGGCAAGGCAAAATGCTTCAGACAGTAATGCTTTAACAACAAGTTAACATACTTACAGCTTCTGTTTGGTGTACAGTTTGTCTCTTAATGGAAAGTCAGAATTGGGCATATCTCTAGTAATTAACCTTAATCATGAAATGAAACTCAACCTCACTGATACAGTAGTGTTAGGTTTTATTTGATCTTACTTATACAAAGTGGACTGTTTAAGATGACATCCAATCCATCTGACCTTCATGCATCAGTCGGCATTAGTTAACATGTACAACTAGCTTGTGAAACTTGTTTTTAAAGCAATATAACATATTCACTTATTGTAAGATAACGAACAAGAGGGAAGTGAAGGTGCATGCCATATACCTTTCCATACTGGCCTGCATTGACATGCGCAAGCATGGCTTCCTTAAATAAATAATAATCGTTAAATAAAATAAAAACATGCTGAAGTCAAGTCAGGCAGTTACTTCAAAAACTTTTTTAGACTTCAGGGGCAAGCTGGGTCCAAAGGATACAGGTAGGGGGTTATCAGTCAGCATTACCACTATATGCAATAGCTTTACACTCTCCTTAAAATCAACACTTGAAAATGCTCAATAAAACCAGAAAAAAAAAAAAAAAAAAATGAAAATAAAAGTTTAAAAAAAAAAAAACGCAGATGAGGGTAAAACGCAGGGGACAGGTGGTCCGTCTTACCCCAGTCTCTCCCACTGGGGGGCTTTCTGTCGGCTTTAAAATTAAAGAGCTGCATTAATGACTAAACATGGGATGAGCTGGAAACAAAATCTGTTCACCTTCATGAAATGCAAACATCTTAGTTAGTGGTACACATTCTACAGGAGCAGCACCTGTTAGCTACGGACAGCCCTCTGGAGATATTCTCATTTAAAAGCATAGGAACTGAAGACCAAAATGTTGCCAAAGTCACATTTTAATTTTCATTGTTTTCCATTCATCATTCTTTAAAATATACAGTAACATATACATTTCATTTTAGAAGATACATGAATGGATTTACATTTGAACTTGGGTAGCGCACTCCTCAGAATCGGCTAAAACACAGTAGGGTCTATTGACTTGATACAAATAGCAGCATGTCAAAATACCACAGTCATTTAAATCATAATATGATTTTTACAACCTTCAGTAACAATAAAACCAGGGATTTCGTTATAATTATTAATTACTGGAGGTATTCAGGTCTGCCATCTTTTCTTTGGTCTTACTCATTTTAGTTGGCTAAAAACCTGACTTGGGCAATTTTTTCCTTTTCGTTCATCAATGTAGTTTGAACTTTTTCTCCAAAACTTGCTCTACAGTTTAAGAAATGCTGGCCAATCTTAAGTGACTGCCTGTCCGTCAGCAGCACTGAAATGACTGCATCCACAGAGGGATCGGGGTGCTACTCCCTAAGATGCATACCTGGCCTGGTCTTGTGATTATTGCTTCCTCTTACCAATGTTTTTCTGTTTCTACCCCTCTCGATCTGTCTAGACTGTTTCTTTATATCAACCCCATGGTCTTTCTAGCCATACATCTCATCCATTAATAGAAAACACTCAGTTGTGGTACATGTAGCAACACTAAAAGAAACTTCAACATCAAATGTTTCAACTAGAAGGGTCTTTTAGAACTACTGACACCAAGTATCTGTCTCAGTCTATATGACTAGGAAGATTTGCTCTAGAAATGTAACTTAAATATGGCTGTAACAATGGTACCAGGATAGCTACACAAGACACGGAATGTAGCTTACGTTCTCTATCCGTATATAATGTATATACATTATTGCAGGGTGATCAGTTAATGTCAATGAGTGGAAACAATAAAATGCATAAGCTAAACCAAATGTCTCTTTGCTAATAAAAACAAAAGTCCTATTTAACATTTCTGAAACATGCTTTGGCATCAGCACATTACAAACAATCACTCCACGCAAGACATTGTCGAATGATGAAAGGTTATCTTTTATATATCAGCAGCCCATGCAATTATTATGTTTTGGTTAATTTCAAATTGCAAAGTGCCATACTTCAGTCGTCTTGCAGACCAGTGCAGTTCAATAAAAGCATTTTGCCTGAAGTGCTTAATTTGCTAGCATCCTTGCGCCCCCATGCACCTGACTGAGTAAGCTACAGACCTGGTTTCCCTACAAATGATCTTCTTAAGTTAAAAGAGCTGACTACAAAAAACAACAAAAAAACAAAGCCAAGCTCATCAGTATTGGAAAGTCTACAAACAGGTTAGCATGTATTTATCTCCTCCCCTATTCATGTTCCCAGCAAGGGAGTGAGTGAGAGTGTGAGAGACAGAGAGAGGCAGGTGCCTGCCAATGGACAAATGGCAACTTCACACAGATGTACAGTTCCTGAATTTGATTTCCTACACTTCTTCTGTTGGAAACATACCCAATAGCTGCCCTTATAAAAGTTTACCACGGTATTTTTACACTTTTACCATGCTTTTCCTATGGTTATACCATGCATTTACCACACTTTACCCTGCTTTATGTTTTTTTTTTTTAATATCTTTTACCATACCTCTCTGTGCTTTATTACACATCGCTATGCTTTTACTATGGTAACATTTGATAAGGGTGCAGTTGCACTGCGACAAGTCAATGCATGTTGTGTACAGGAACCTGGAACTGTGAGTTCATTTGTAGGCTTTCATCACAGTCCTGTCATGAGCTGCTGCCCACCATTGTCAAAAGGGTTCAAAACATTACTAACATCTAATGGGTGACTGTTTCTATAACAATGGATATCCCTATCCCCCTATAATAAGACCCTCTTTCCCAGCCATTTTTAGTGTACATGAATATATATTTGCAATTCATATGCAACTTGAAACACAAACAGCTGATGCAGTTCTGTGGTTTCTGTCAGCGTTTCCAGTGGCACACATTGAAGCATTAGTGTCCATGCATAACCACTTTATTAAAACACTCACAGTGCAGGACATGCAGACAGTTCAGAGCGCTACTCCCGTTTAATAAGAAAGATGAAAGAAAGCAAAGTTCACCCCCTAGATTCAAACAACTAACTGGAGGAAGTGAATGACCCATAGCTAACTAGCATGATAATTCAGGAACATAAAACGTTACAAGACAGGTTAAGGTGGTCTGTAAAATGTTAGCACAACACACGAGAACATTACCTCTTCCAGACTCCCAATATTCTGACAGAGCAGTGAATTACATAAAGCGGGGGTTGGGATAGAGGAGGAGGGGTTGGTGGAGGTTGGAGGTCATGATGAGCAGTGGATCCATACAGTAACATGACATGCAATGAGACATCCAAAAACAAAACACAATGTTAGCAGACAAGCACACAAGCATAGGGAACAATATCAAATGCTGACTGTGGCACAAAAACAAAAAACAGAAAAAAAAAACACACGTTAGACAATACATTCACAACCACACAATGGCAGAAACCAGCACTGTACTGGTAGGAATAGAAGAGTCAGAGTCAGAAGTTGAAAAAATGACAGTTTGAACCTTAGCGGCGTTCTGTTGTTCTTTTAAAAAGGACATTCTTTTACATTTTCAGGTTACCATATAATGAAAGCGTATTTACTGTTTTCTAATATTTATTACATGGACCAAGCACAAAATTCCGTGTTAAAAAGCTAACCTGTTTATAATTAATCTTTCCCCAGGTACACCATTTTGCTGTGCACATACTTTGAAGAGTTCCCAAACCTATATCAATGCACCAATGAATATTCTGGAATATTTTTATAGATAAGCTATGAGTTAGTTGAATATATACGCATATGGCCATATCTAACCATTTTACTTCAATGTAAATGTTACATAGCCCGTGTGAAAGGAAAATCCCAACTTGGTGAGAAATTTGGTGAAAAAGAGACACCACTCCACCAATAATCACTTCCCTGCCATTTATAAAACATTTCCAGATTACAGAAGGGTGCACAACTCACGGGTAAAAAGTTACTTTAAAATAAAATTCAAGGTGGCCATCAATTATATGAGGCTTTCTACACTAATTAGCATTTCAATTATAGGAGTATATGGGTCCTGTAAAACTGATATGAATAAGAATAAATATCAGTGATACAGTAAAACTGATATGAATAAGAAGAGACAGCTATACATGTACAAATCAGTGATACAGTACTCCTAAAACCTTACTCCCTTATATACTACAGCATTACTTCCTTCTTGTGTGCTCCTGTCTGCATTCATAATCACAAAATTGGATTACAGTTTTTAATTAGTAACCTTTCGGTAATTGTGAGTAATTCTCAAATTAAAACCGAAAGTGTTACGCCCTTTGAAGAAAATTGATAAAAACAACAAAACAAAAAAACACAGTTCAGAAATCAGCTTAACCTGAAACTAGTGTACCGGCTCCAGAAATAAGGAAGGAATAAGTGTGTTGGGTGACGCAATTTTACAGTGTGAAGCGTGTGCGAGACTGAGTTCTTTAGCCATAGTCATAATGTGATTTTATACAAATCTGTGTCCTATATTAACAACCAAAGTGACCATGCAGGAGGTTAGTTTAATTTGTGATATGATGGTCATCCAACATTTTAAATGGTTTTGCAAAACAAAAAAATGAAAAAATGAAAATGCTATCAATTAATTCTGGGTTATTATCTTTAAACAAAGATCCAAATAATATCAAGATAAAAAGTAAGAAGTTGAAGTAATACAAGAATTTTTTTGAAGCAGCAAAAATATAACATTAATCTGTGAACACTAAAAAAAGAGGGAATAGGTACGTTTCACCTAGAATGTAAATCCCTGGGTACTGCAGTTGAACATTCAAAGCACTAGCAAATAATAATATAAATGTATATTTATATCTATTTTCAGACAAGACCTTAAAAAGTAAGATGACCTGGATAAAAGTGCTTTCAGTGTAAAAAACTACTTTCAAATAAAACAGATTACAAGCAAATCAGAGATTGTGTTTTTTTAATACTTACTTCTATAAGTTTCTAGAAAACAGAATGAATATGAACAAGGATTAGACAATATTCTGTGGCACTTTATTCAAACGTACGTTTTAGGGACAGGGCATCCTATGAAGCTTAAAACCTGTGACACTATCGGCTTTGCTGGTATAAACTTGATCTCAATATAACAAAAGGAAATGAAATATTTTTCATCAATTAAATGTGAAGACAAACAGTTGTATCACTGTGGCACAAGCTGCATTTACAGGAAGGCTGCTTGTCACAAATCTGTAAATACAGTTACATAAAAGGACATTCAAACCACATAGTGAGTCTTTCACAGTTAGAACAAACAACACTTAGTAGAACATTAATGATCATGCATGATGACAGGGCAATGGATATAGTACAGCCCTACCCTTTACTGTGGGTTTTGTGTCTATGCGTACATGTGTTCATGCTTAAAAATCATGTTACAGAGGATCTGATGTGCATCAGTAAATCTATAATATACCATTATAGGACTAGAAAGCAATAGTACACAGTTAATTACAATGACAGGCTATAGTAACAGGCCTCTGTAAGAAAAACGCTAACATTTAAACATGTAAAAATAGGTTTAAAACTTTCTATATTAAAATAACTTTATAACTTGACATGAAGCTGGCACTGAAATATTATTGTAATAAACTGTTATTACTTATTCATAATCTTAAAAATCCTTAATAACACAATTACTTGCCCAGTTAAGGCCTATTTACACCGGACGCAGTGTGACAGCGAATGTGAAGTAAGCCACACGTTAAAAAAAAAAAAAAAAAAAAAAAAAAAAAAATGTGTTTTGATACGAACCATTCACACTGCCTGCGATGCGACGGGCGACACTGAAGCAACAGGCACAAAAATAGGATCGGTGTCGATTTTTGCAATTTTGTCGTGCGTCAGCTTAGGAACTGACCGATGACCAATCAGAAAAGAGTCGCCCATTACATCGCATGCACCTCCCGCCACTGGTGTGAAAGGTAGTCTTGCAAGACCAATCGAATCACGTCCGGGGTAAAAAGGCATTTACTCTGGTATTGCTAACATGTCTCAGCCGTGCGGATGCTGTAGAAGCAACACAACACAATGCTTTTCTGATCTGAGGGTGTGAGTAAATAAACATACTTACATTGACTTCTGTGATAGCAATATCGACGACGCTACCAACAACAATTAAGGCATCAAAAGTGTTCCATGCATCAGTAAAATAGTGCTGTTAGTGCAAGCAACCAGAGGGAGCAGGAAGAGAGAGAGAGAACGACAGAATAAGAGAAGTTAAGAGTTACAGATCAAGAACAACCGCAACCAAGGGGTGGTTTAGAAAAATCCATTTGCCCACCTGCTGTATCTGTGAGAACAACCCAAAGAGCAACGAAGTTGCGATTACAGCAATTCAACAGCGTCCGTATGAAATGAATGGGAATCTGCAAATCTGGTGGTGTAGTGATTGAGGGTTAGGTCTCTAAATGGGCCTGTTGGTTACACAGATAGTACAGTAGCTGAGCAACGAGATCGCCTTCCCGCAGCAGGGACAGTAAAAGCAAAGACAGTTAGAGATCGGAGGGTTTGAAGCCAGCGCCCCAGCAAGTGACCTGTCCAGGATCAGTGGGGCGGGAGGTGAGGGATACTCACGTCGATTTCACTGAGAACGATGTCTACAATGCTGCCAATAACGACGAGGGCATCAAACACGTTCCAGGCATCCCCCACATAACCCTACATAAGGGAGCAGGTAGGGTGCAAATAGTGGGGTTAACAAAGGGCACAAAAACAAGAAGTAAAAAGAATCTTGTGTCTACTGACTAACGTTTGGACAACTATGGAAACAAATAAGCGAGTAACACATGCATGCCACTGCATTGAACAGTTTGGGAAACAGTAGCTGGTAAAAAGGGTCGTCTCTCTTAATTCATTCTTACTACTTTAAATTATCTAAATATCTGTGGCAAGAGTTTATTAAAACATACCATAATAACAGTTAACTCAATACACTGCTATTTCAGGTTTGATTTCATTAGTTCAAGGTACTTACAAAAACTTCAATGATAGAAACAAAAGATTGTTTTTGTGTTATGCAAAAAAACACTAACTACTTATTTGGGAGTGACTTGCAAAACAATAGCCCATGCTGTACATATTTAAAACCAGAAAACAGATTTGTTTTGTTAAGTATTGGGGACCAAACAAAAGAAATCACATGCAGGCATGCTGCACTTGAAGACCAGCAAAACTGGTAAGTACACCTTGTAGTGAACGCTGCAAAAAAGCTGAATGCTCCGAGTTGAAATGAAAATGCACCCCAGTATTATTTTTTTTTTTTTTATTGGCCAAAATGACTGCAGGTACATTTCTTTCAAGATCTCCTCCAATGTGTGCAGAGACAGCGGTTTCCCTGCTGGAACACCTGTGGTGCACATTGCACTGGGAATGCTAAACTCTATGTATTCTGTTTAGCATCGACACAAAAGTAGTATTAAAAAAAATACACTCCTCTGGAAAGGCACAGGGACCATCCTTAAAACATGTCAGCAGCCGGGGGGAGAACTCTGGGGCTGCACACAGTTTTGGGTGGGGAGGCAGGGGGGTTGGGGTCCAAGGGGACAAGGTGGGGAGAGGGAAGCGGGTTGAAATGTCTTTTTTTTGTTGACTTTCTTAATGGATGGCCCTGTACCATTTTTAAAAGAACCTCTTCAAGGGAGGAGTTCAAGTTTAGGGTTATTAAGGAGAGATCAGGGATTACAAGTAATCCCATGCATTATTGAAATGGTATTTTCACACACTCCAAGCAACCCTGGTGAATCACTTACTAGCACTCTCTTCTTTTTTTCCACACAGAGCTGTTACAAAATGCATTGGTTAAAAGATTGAATTATGAATACAGTACTTCATTTCTTACTCCTTTAACATGTTTGCTTTCTGTAATTCCCTAGATCTTTTTTATCTGTTTAGATCATTATTCACCCAACTTGCCGCAGTAACTAATGTCCCTTTCACCACTGAAAAAGCTGCATTCACAAGGGATATGTAGCTATAATTTCTGCCCTTTCTGAATGTTAGGGAACACATCATAGGATATTAAACAGATAAAAAAAATAACAGTAAAGAAAAAGTAAATATAATATGAAGCATAGTTTGGGACATCAAAATATAAATATACAAATAAACTGAACAGATACAGTATACTTTGGCTTAGACAAGAAATGTTGTTAGATTTTGTTCTGCTTACTGTTTCTGACTCACCTTTATTGCATGGTCATGCCTGTTTTACAGTTGTTTTTATTCTACTTCTTTACCCTACAGCTTATCAGTTAAGTAAAAGGGTAATGTGGGGTTGGGGAGATAACATGTAAAATGTTGGAAAAGCTGCAGCTGCTGACGTTTAAAAAAAAACAGTACGGTTTCCTGCCCACAAGCGGAAGGCTGGTAATGTTTTCACTTTCCTCCAACTGCTGTATGGTTACAAAAAGCAACCTACCCTTGGTTTAAAAGCAATGAGTTTCAAAACCATTTCCACAGTGAAGACGCCAGTGAAGACCATGTTGAGAATATCCATGACGTAGTTAAAGAGAGGGGACTGCCCATAGTGCTGAGGAGAGGAACAGCAAAGAGGAGCTGCTTTAGGGATTGAGGGTTTAGGCTTAATTACAGATTACTAGGATGCAATTTCACAGCAAGGCTGTTATTTCCTAGAAAGTTATTGGGAAGGGGAAACAGTCACTTTGGATATCAAGCAAGGCTATGAATAGACTGGACGTAGTGAATTCTTTTGACAATGTCTTGTGTTTTCCTTTCAATGGTGGCTCTTTAAATGGATTTTAATGTGAGAGGAACACTGGTACCAACTACACTGTAAGAGACACACTGTTATAAAGACTGTCTCGTATTTTAAAATGATAAACACCCCATGAATCACATTATACACTGAGGCTACACCTGCTAGCTAGCACATATGCATTAAAACAGCCTTGAGCTGAGACTATCCCAACACGTATTACACTTATAGCAGAATGGGTTTCACAGAACCCGGTTATCTCAGACTACTTGTAATGCTGCCTTAGGTAAGGTAGTCTATAACTCACTGCGTTGGGGTCTTCAAGCTGGACAACAAAATAGTCAGTTCAAACGTTACATGAGAGCCTTGTTTTCTACAGTATGTTAGCAGCGGCTCCAAGTGGGGCTTACCTGCATGGCCAGACACAGGGTGTTGAGCATGATGAGGACGAACATGACGTACTCAAAGCCAGTGGAGTTCACCACGTACCAGAACTTGTACTGGTATGGGTTCTTGGGGATGTACCTGAGCAGAGGCCGGGCCTTGAGGGCATATTCCACACACTGGCGCTGTTGAGAAGAAACATGTTGCTCTTGGTTATTTAAACAGTCCAGGCCCTGCCTGTTATACTGAAAACAACATCCGAAGCGCACACTCTTAACATGCTTTGGTGTATTTTTGTCTCTGGGCCCAGTTGCTATCCTAAATGGGAGTCGCCCTCTAGAAATAAGGCCCCTTAAGACAATGTAAACTATACTATTAATAATACATGACTGTGGCAGAGCAAAGCTCTGCCCTAAATTGGCAGGGATGGGGTTAACTTCCCCTACCTGCCTGGGTTTATTATGTTCAGGTGGCTGGGGTTGATTAGGTTAATTAACGATCAATCAGCGCCCAGCCACCTGATATAAAAGGAGGCCTCTGCTTCTCATTTGGAGAGAGGGAGCTGAGGAAGCAGGTTGGTTTTTTTTTGGTTGTTTAGAAAGTTTGAATCCAGTGAAGGCATTGCCCAGCCTGGAAACTGTTATTTTTGTAAGTTTTGCTTTTTATCTTTTTTGTGTTTAAATTGCTTTGTTTTGGCCCTTGTGCCCTTTCATTTTGTGTTTATTTATAATAAAAGTATATTTGTTTGAACTGAAGTCTGTCACTGGGCCTCTATCCACTCGCCAGCCTGCCACAATGACAAAAAAAATGACTTCCAAGAAACTTCCACCCAGATATTATAAACTCGGGCGTGACGCTTTCTTTGCTTCTCTTAAACAACTGTGATTCCCCCATCTCAAGTTACCATGGAAATGAAAGCGAATCAAGTAAGTAAATCACTCATCACCCACTCTGTCAAAAACAACATTTAGCACTCACTAACATGAGTACTGATCAACTGATCTTTCAAAAAACTTGAAGCCAATTTGCATGAAAACAAGTAATGAATAAAATAGTTTCTCAGCACCCTGTTAACGCAATTTGAATAAACAGCAGTTGCTTTAGCTTGAAGGCAGCAAAAGTGCAATATCAGTGCATTGTACTGTATGTTTCGTGTGTTATATATGTCATATAGGTGGATCACACAGTGAGGCGGTCCAGACTTAACCACACTGCATTCAGCAACAGCAGTACCTGGTTCTGTTGTACTGTATGGTCTTAATGCAACTTGACTGTTTGCGCTGACCTGGTTTTTGTCCAGCTCACAGTTCTTGTACTCTTTCTCTCCCTGCTCCTGGAATGTGACGATCACGAAACCGACAAAGATGTTCATCATGAAGAAGGCGATGATGATGATGTAGATGATGAAGAAGATGGAGATCTCCACTCGGTTGTTGTAGACAGGCCCGACATTCTCTCCGTTGGAGTCAATTGCTTTGTATAAAAGCCTGCAGAATAAAAGGGCCAAAAAGGAACTAAAATGATTAAAACCTATCAACAGCTAGTAAGTGAAAAACAAAACATGGGGCATGGAAACAGGAAAGAAGCCTTGGAGAAATGGGATCTAAACATATAAGTTACCCCCACGTGCAGCAGTTAATGAGATTTGGGGGGCATAGATTAAAATACAGAATCCTGTTCAGAAAATCAGGTTTATATAGCCACATTTTACAGGATCTGAAGTGCAACTGGATTTCAGTACAGACTATATGTAAAACGTTACAGTTTTTGCAGCTGTGGGATTTATGACTTGTCCTATATTTTCCTTAACCACAGCAATACACAAAGGATGAAGTATACTCACGCAGGCCAGCCTTCAAAAGTGGAGACAGTGAAGAGAGCCATCATGGCACTCAGCACATTGTCGAAGTTATAATCACTGTTGTGCCAAATTCGATGCCGAACCATCGGGTGGTTCACATCTCCGTCCTTATAAACAATGTAGGTTCCCCTTTTTAAAAAGTAACACAAGGCAATACGTTGGAGAATGTATGTTAGTACAGTAGACAGTGTATGGAATCTACTGAATTATGAAACATGCACTGTATTGGTCATGTGTACGGTTGTTAAAAGTTAAAAGCATGCAATCATACATATATTGCACTTACATGCATGACTTCTTCAGAGGTCCATTTACTTTCTTATTTTGCAAATAAAATATTGTTTTGTTTTTGAAAATGAATTTGTTTTATACAGAAAGTAAATTAATTAGTTCATTATATTATACAAAGAAATCACTGCAATAACACATTTTCACCTTTCATATTTGAGTGATTTTTTTTTATATTTACAGTAAAGGCCATATCTGATTGATTGAAATATTTTGGCCACTCCCTTATTTCTGTTCATGCAAGTTAAATATGTTTCCACTCCCTGCGAGTAACTGGTAAGTGCAATTTTAAGAATTGTAAATAATAAGATGCTACTGTATTTAATCTTACTTGCATTCCTCAGGAATTGTCTTTGCCTCATCTGTGCACTGATAGAACTTGCCCTGTGAAATAAATATATAAAATATACAAACCACCAATCAACAATAAACAGCATTTCTGAAGCTATCTTTAAACAACAGTAAAAGAAGAAAGTACCTTAAATAGCTGTACTCCAATGCAGGCGAACATGAACTGCAGTAAAGTTGTAACGATCATAATGTTGCCAATGGTTCGGATGGCAACGAAGACACACTGGACCACGTGCTGCAGAGAAACAGAGCGGACAGACCCTCAGATTCAATTATACACAGATCTGCAGATTCAATTATACACAGATCTGCAGATTCAATTATACACAGATCTGCAGATTCAATTATACATGGCTGGCCTTCATTTTATTAATCAATGGAAAATCCTGCCTCTTAAATGTAATGACGACAAAAAATTGCATGTCCTTTACGAAAGAATTTCTATCATTGCACCCAACTCAAAAGTGATACCAGTCGATGCATGTAATGTTAAATAAGGCTGGATACCTTGAGTCCCTTGGCTCTGTTGATCGCTCTGAGAGGCCTCAGCACACGCAGCACTCGAAGGATCTTCACTACAGAGATAGCCGATGATCTAGACAACAGGCAAAAAAGGGGTTCAAACCAGTGCTGGTCAGCCTGGAGAAAACAACATCACCATGAAACACCTTTTCTCCAACAGAACTGCAATGGGGCGATCACTTAAATAAATGAACAAAGGGCTTGCTCATCCCCACAGAACACTTGGAATCTCTGTTCACAGGATTGCTTTGGGTGCTTTGGGCAAAGAGAAATATTACATGTTACATGAAGGCACCAGCACTTTTTTTTTTTTTTTAAATCGCCTCAATGTTTTTCATGTGTATTTTCTATTCGATCTGCATTAATATTTATTTCTGACAGAGACGTGATTGTATAATGCCTGTCTCCTAGAGCACCTCTGACGGCATACTTATTTGGCACATATAATAGTAGAACACGTTTCCATTGCTATTCGATCTTCCTGACACACTGCAGTCACTAGCTTTATTCGTGTTATAAATAAATGATACATGTATGACATCACCTCATATAAAACTATACTGGGTGTGTTGACTTCTGAACCATTTCATAAAGAGCTACGGCTTTACTCACTGAATTCCAAAAGAAACCAGGGAGACCCCCACCACCAGCAAATCCAGCAGGTTAAAATAATTTCTGCAGAACGCCCCCTTGTGGAGAAATGCCCCAAAGGCAGTCATCTGAAAGAATGGGAAGACCAGATCAGCTTGTGGTTTATAAAACTTAATTTACACACAGCAAGGCATGGGGGTGCACGACAGTCCAGTACATGTATTTTCTTACACACACACACACACACACACACACACACACACATATATATATATATATATATATATATATATATATATATATATATATATATATATATATATATATATTCAGCAAGGTAAGCTTTACTAAATAACATTGAAATAAAGCCTGCATACCATTTCACATTGCTGTATCTCTGGTTACATTTACATGAATGTAGTAGTAAGCGATTTCTTTTTTTATAAATAGCTTTATATTCAAAGCAAGGGATGTGGCAATAAAACATGCACTTTGTTGCCTCTTAAAAAGCAAACCCATCTCTTACTGTCACATTCATGTGCGCCATTGATCACACATGCCATAATGAAAGCAAATGAGGCCTACAGCTCTTGGATAGAAAATACAGCTGGCAGATTTACAAGAAAGACAAAAGTATTGGAAATAATATAAAAAAAAAAAAAAACAACCAGAGGAATCTGTCCACAAGTGCATGTAAATTTTATCTGCGTGTAGAAACTCATTAGTAAGAACCCCAGCGAAATCACCTTTAAAATTTTTTTTTTTCAGAGTTCTTACAAAAGAAGTTGTACTGCACGTTTTCAGGACGCGTTTAAATGCACTTCCCAGTTAAGTTGTGATAGGATTGAAAACCATGTAATGATCCTGGATGCACATGGTTCTTGCTCCCTCTTTTAGGATTGGGTTCCTATTGCTCAATCTTAGGTGAGGTTTTAACTATTGTAAGGCTTGAGATCATTTAGTCCGCAAAGACACTCAACACCTGACTACAGTTAAAGCTACTGTGTGATTAGTTTCTTCTTCAAGCAGACCCTTCACTTGCATGTTTTAACTGCATAATACAATTATGTGCATTTTAAAAGTGGGTTTTAAATTCAAATATTATTAAAATTCACACTGTTTACTCTTCCACACCCCATGCCACAAATCTGCATTCTTTAACTTTAAAATACCTAATTGTGCAATGTTTCATGAAGTGCATTGTGATGGTAAGTATTATAAGAGTTTAAAAGAGGTGCAATAGTAAAATAAAGTAATTAAAAAACAAAACAAGCCAGGCTCCATTCAGTGGCAGGTGACACACAGGGATAATACAGCAAGGCTCTGTCAGCCTCAGAAAGGGGTTACCTTCAAAACGATCTCAAATGTAAACATACTAGTGAAGACATAATCTGCATAGCCTAGGACCTGGAAGGTAATCAAATTGTTAAAGTGTTACTGCACAAGAACACTGTAGAGTCGACAGAGACGAGGAACAATGCATTACCTTCAGCACGATTTCAACAGTAAAGATTGTTGTGAATGCATAGTCAAAGTAACCAAGTATCTGCAAAAGTAACACACATGTTTAAGAGCAGCATTCATGCATCACACTGATCACTGCATGCTTTAATACAGTGTGCAAGAACAGAAACATGGCAATCTTAAACAAAAGCAGCAGCTTCAATTGACTTTACAATATAAAAACAAAATCATTCCGCCATAATGTTTTTAGTTTTTCTTAAATCCCATCTGCATTTTTCTAGACCATTTTACTTTAGGATGGTAAAAAGACCCAAGTAAAAAAAAATAATAATGCGTGTCTAATTTTTCATTAAAGTGGAAGTCTTTACTTCTGAGCATAGACCACTTCTCGTTGGTCTATGCTCAGATAGCCTCATTTATACCCACGTTTCACCAATGCCCTAGCATAACAGCAAGATGTGATTCCCTCCACCTACAGGAACTGCAGCTCCTATATCACCCTCATCAAACGTACAAAAAACAACTGAAGCGTGAGAAAGTACTGCCTCAGCCTGGCCTCTGCTATGTACCACACAGTACCACGCACTGTTCCCTCAACACAAAGCAGCAGTAAAGCAGTAAGCCCACTATCTCCTGACGTCATACGTGGTTAGTTCTAGAAAGCTGATGGAACCTTGGTGTTACCCTTTTGTCTAAAGGCATGCACATATTTGAACTGTACAGCTACGGCCAAAAGTTTAGCATCACCCTATAGAATTAACTAATTTTGCTTCAAGTCAAATTAAACCTGCTGAATAATGCTTACATAGTTAACATACTGAATTACATATACATGTACTGAACAAAAAACTGACAAAAATTTTAAAAAAAACTTTTGGCCACAGCTGTCTACAAGCAGCACAAAAATACTCAATAATGTAACTGCTACCTTTCTGCTGTTGCTTCTTACTAGTCTTTTTGTATCGCTACAATTGTATTTTTTATTACTTTTGCACTTGCTTTAACTGCCACTTATAAAACAATGTGCAATACATGCAGTAAGATAGACGTGGGGGGGGGGGGGGGGGGGGGGGGGATTCTAGCTACAATATAAATAAACTATTTCATTTTAGCTAATCAAATATATCTTTGCTGTCACCATGGGGTACCAGTGGTCCACTGATTTATTTTATTATTTTGTACTTAGTAAAATTTTTGAAAAAAAAAACATAACATATACAGTGGTATACTGCACATATACTGGAATATTATGAATTGCTTCAATAATTGTATATAATAAAAGTACCGGTATATACAGCAGTATGTAAAATGCTTTTCCTATTAACTTATAGTATTATTAAACACAGGTTAAAACCCTTTACTTACAATATTGCGAGCGGAGAAGTTGCGAATGGGGTCCTCAGCTGCCAGCGATACACTGCTGAGCATTATAAAGACCAGGATCAGGTTTGTGAAGATGTGATGGTTAATGAGCTTGTGACACCCAACCCGAATTCTGTACAAAAAAAAAAAAAAAAAAGGCATGTCAGACAATCCCAGCCATGCACAGAAAATATATTACACACCCGTAGTCATAACACACTGGCCCACCTGCAAACATAGAATTCATATTCTCTAAGCCTGCAGGGGTTTGCTTGTTTTTTTTGTTTTTTATTATATTCAATTGTTGTCTTATTACCTGTCTTATTCTTGATATCATTCTCTAGATTAAAAAAAAATGTTGACGTTCGCAATACATTTGCCACGCTCTATCCTGATCAGCCATGGATTTTACAATGCCTTCCTTACTATATATATGTGTGTGTGTGTGTGTGTGTGTATAAATGTATACATATATGTGTGTGTGTGTGTGTGTGTGTTTCACCATGCTTTTGTGACAGGCACTGCTGCTACAGATTCTATCCTGTCTGTCCTCTGTCAGTAAGAAGCTCTAAAACCACAATGCAGATGAGCCTGGTGTTTTGCACAGTGGTTAAGATGCTTGCTTGCAGCGCACAGCAAACACTTTCATTGTGTTTTCTGTGATTCTACCACGCTATATAGTACAGTGCAGGCTGGTCTTGCTACGCACAGGTTGGTCTTGCTGAAGATGAAGAAGGAGCTGCCCTCAGGGATGGGGGTGACCTTCTCATTCATGGTCAGATCAGACAGCCTCTGAGGCCGGGGCCCAACTGGGACTTCAGGCTCATCCTCTTCCTCCTCGCCTGCAGAGACAAATGGACAAGGGGGCCTGGGTAAAGATCGCTGGAACTCACTCAGCTTGCAGCACACTTACAGCAATCCTATAGCTATGGACAAAAGCTTTGCATCACCCTCTTGAAAGAACTAATGTTGCTTCATAAAGTCCAGTGAAATCTGCTGAATAATGTTACCTTAACATGTTGAATTACATACCGCTTTGTAGTTTTCCATGTGGTTAAAAAAAAAAACTGACAAAAATTGAAAAATGTGACATTTTGAAATTTCACATTACATACTGTCTTCCGGTAGACTTTTGCGATATCATTTTGTAGTTTCTTTGATTACATGATCTAAATTATGTTCATACAGCTTTTTTTTTTTTTTTTTTTTTTTTTAATTGTCTCAATCCTAACATTCTAGATGATGTGAACCCTTTGGCCACAGTAAGTTTACTTCATGGGAATCAATTCTTATGTGTCCTGGTTGGTCACATTTACATTCCGTGCAATTACACTGTTTTAACACATAGGATGTGTCATTACAATGCAACATGCTTGATTACAAAAGGAAACATTTTGGAAGTGATAGCATCTGTTGCAATTACACTGCATTTCTACAGGGGGTTACATTATGTGTGGTAAGAGACTCTTAATTGAAAAGCGTTATCGACTTTTAGTTTTGACATAGTTTCTTCTATTCATATAGAAGTCACACACCTGAGGTATGAAGGGCCCTGTGTCCTATGCCTCAATTAACAAGTGAATGTAGCTCAATGGCACAGAGAATGTGTGTTCCAGGACACTGTATTACATGTTAAACAAATCTTCAATAATTTTTTACCACATTTTTCCCCAATTTGCAATCGCCAATTGTATGTATTGAGCTCAGTCCACTGCTGCAAGCCCCACGCTGACTTCACGAAACGACGGCAGACACACGCGTCCTCAGAAACGTGCCCTGCCAAGCTGGCTTTTTTCTCACTGCAGGTCCACAGCAAAGCCATCAGACCTATAGTGCCAGACAACAACACAGATCTCAATGGCTCCACAGCAGACCCACAGGCACCCTGCCGGCCACAGATGGAGTCGCTGGTGTGTGGTGAACCGAGGATTACCCTGCCAACCTGAGCCCTCCCTACCCGGATGGCGCCGCCAATTGTGCGCCGTCCCCTGGGAACACCCAGTCATGGTCGGCAATTGGCATAGCCTGGATACGAACCAGCGATCTCCAGGCTATATTTATTGCATCCTGCACTCCACGTGGAGCGCCTTTACTGGCTGTACCACTCGGGAGCCCCAGATCTTCAATTCTTACCTGGGACATCTCCTGCTGGGTAGGGATCCTTATCATCCTCATCTTCCACTGGAACCTGCAATATTCACAACCACATCACAAAGATCAGACAGCACACAAGCACTTGGGTACAGGTCCGCTAGCTTAGCATCCTCACTGGCTTCTGTCTTACAACGGCATGCATCAAGTTTACATTATTGTATTTGAACTTTTCTACAGCATATCATGAAGCAGCAGTTCCATAATAAATTACAATACAAGAACAACGACAAAAAAACAGCAGTAAACTTTAAACATTTCCATGCATTTTTTTTTTTTTCACTGACACACTGTGTTAATGCTTCAAATGCAAACCGTCTCCATGTTATTTTGCTGAAAAACAGTTACCTTTGCATCAGGAGCGTTTGCCTCATGTTTCTCTTCTTCTTTACTGTCTAAACTTCCACTTCTGTGAGAAAAGGAAGAAATTCTCTATAATTTATGGTACATCAGCCAGCGTCATGCCAGTGACAGCAGTCATGCAAACCAATTCTTCATGTAAACGACGTAGCCTGGAATTTTTGATATGCTTATTGTTACTCATTGGCGCTGGTATATTTACCTGGCGCGCTTCTTCCTTTGTTTTTCTGCTGCTTCCTCCTTCTGCGCAGTGTTTAGACTTTCAGCATCAGCCAAGTTATCCACAGCAATAGCCAAGAAGACATTTAGAAGGATATCTTGAAATCAACTTAAGGAAACTGAAGCATACAGAGTCCGATAACTGACAAAAAAAAAAAGGTTCATAACAGCAACAATAGCCTTTAAGGCAAGATAATGAACCTGTTACATTTTATGCTATTTTAACTGAACTCATTAATGTAAATTAGGGTAAATAAATGACTTAGCCTAATGAAACGCCACCTAGCTGCAGAGGGTGGCGTTGCTTTAAAAAATAAACAATGATGAAATGTAATCTCAGTTATTTGGATGCCAAAGGATACAGTTACCACAGATAAAGAGAATAATAAAGTATATGCAAACTACCATTCCAGAGGATGATGGGCCTCCATATGCCATTATGCCATCATACATCACAGCATTCCAGTCTTCTCCTGTGAGAATCTGGGCAGAGACAAGACAACAGCATCAACAAAAAGGTTTTGGCACAGAAATGAATATAAAAATAAACAGCCAATACATAAACAACACGCTGTAGGAACAAAATATGACCGAAGATGTTGTTTTAGGCTTACAGTGGGCGGACAGGAACACATTTTGGTTCCAGATCCTCAAAGATCTTTACTCCAAATACTCAGTAGCACCCAATAAAGATATCAAACCAGTGGTAAACAATTGTGATGTTTCTTTGAGGGGTTGTTCGTGGCAAACGATGTTCATCAACTCATTTTAAAACGTTTTCTAATAAAAAATCATCCATAGAATTACGACCCTTTACCTGGAACACCGTTAGCAGAGATTGTGGGAAGTTATCGAAGGTGCTCCTTTTCGTCTGCGTCTCATCGAAGTTGAACTTGCCCCCAAAGACCTGCATTCCCAGAAGTGAGAAGATGATGATGAAGAGGAAGAGCAGTAGCAGCAGGGAGGCGATGGACTTCATGGAGTTCAGCAGGGAAGCCACCAGGTTACTCAGAGACGTCCAGTGCCTGAAATGAATACGAGCAGGAGCGCAGCACAGCAATCACTAATCAACGTTCTCATTCTCCCATGAGTGCCAAGCCTGGACTCCACAGGTCACCAATGCTGAAGATCTTACCTCGTCACTTTGAAAATCCTTAAGAGACGCACGCATCGAAACACTGAGATTCCAAGAGGTGACATCACTTCCAGCTCTACCAATATCGTTTCTACGATTCCACCGCACACTACGAAGCAGTCAAACCGGTTGAAGAGCGAGACAAAGTACGCCTGCAGACCCAGGCTGTACATTTTCACCAACATTTCACAGGTGAAGCAGGACAGGAGAACCTTGTTTGCAATATCTGTCACAAAAACAAAAACAATCCAAAAGGCATCAGGTTAATACTGCCCTACTGCTGCTCTACCAGCCAACAATAACAATAAAAAAAAACAACAAACTATTTTCAGAAACCCGGTTATGAATTTCAAAAGGAGGGTATTACAATGACACAGTTTTAAAAAGCATGCTTAATATAGCGTGCTACCCAATAGGCATTGTTGTCATTCCTAAAGGCAACACTGCATTGGGGACCACAATGTAGTTGTAACATCTCATTCTCCTAATTCACTATTGCCATCTAGTGGTAACAACTGTTTTTTTTGTTCATGTTCACAGATTTAAAAAGAAGGCACAGCACTGAGACCTGTGCTACGACCAGTGATCTGGATTACTGGATGGAATGGCAACCCATCATGCCCTGCAGAGTGAAACGTGCAATGTAGTATTGCTGGAACCAATACCTTGGACTTGAGTGAGCCAGAAGGGCTGGTTGTAATGCTCTGATGAGATGGTTAACGTGTTGAGAAAGACCAGGACAATGACCAGCCAATAGAACGTGACAGACTTCACCGCAACCCTGCACTTCCTGCGGCAGCACCTGTTCCAGCGACGCCACCGGTGACTAAAAAGGACATTGTGTTAGAATCTTAATAGGAAATAAACCCCCTCTGGTTAAAGAGACATGCAATAGACCAGTAGTGTAGTCGAGCCAGTACAACGTTCCAGTACTATTTTCTACAGATATAGTGGTCGTATACCAGCAAGCGTAATTACAAGACTCGCATCTCTCGCACAGCTGTCTGATTCAGTCACTAGTCCTCTTGATGCAATGAAAAGAGTATCAGGAACTTCTTCTATTACAAACTACTTCTTTAAGAAGGTTAAAAATGAAATGTGTGGCAGTTAAAAAAAAAAAAAAAAAAAAAAAAAAGTACATCATGCCAAGTTTCACAGAACTCAAGGATGTCCTTTTAATATGTATCTCAAATCAGTTATCTAGAAGAGATTCCTTTAGATGAAAGGTTTGAGAAACGTCCTTGAAAGGCAGTACAGACAGCACACAGACAGGATGAGGTCTGAGGGGATCGCACAAATTAGCAGACACTTCATCTCCTGTCTGCTTAATATACTCTGTTAAAGGAAGGGCATTTTAACAATATGCCTGACTTTATACATAATGTTTTACAGGACCAGCGTATACTATACCCTGAAGTTATTGTAAGGCTAAATCAAATGTTAAATGTCTCTTAAGAAACAGATTTCTACATGATGCACTGTATTAAACAAAATAAGAGCGAGGAAGACAAAATATACTGACCTGAACTTAGACTTTGAAATTTTTTGACTGGAACAAAGAAGAAATGTATGTTAAAAGCAGAAAAACCATTAGCACACACATTAACCACATTCTAAACAGAATTTCACAAATACAAGGTTTAAAATGTTATAAACAAACATTTACATATGTTTCCATCAATGTCAAAAAAAATGGAGGTAAACATTGTACTGGTTCAAACAGAACGGCATATTTACAGTAAACACTCTCACAAAAGCTGCCGTTTCTTTTTAACGCTGTAAGTGTGGAGCAGTGGAGCCAAAAGAAACATAAACAATTCTCTGACAAACGTTTCAACTAGAAGTCTTTTTCAATGTTTATGCAAGTTTATCTAAAAAGGACTACTTTTCTAAAAGTTTACTACAGTAAAAGCATAACGAAGTGCAATAAAGCACAGTGAAAGTATGGTAAAGCATAGGTATGCATTGTAAATCCCAGAAAGGTATGGTAAAGCATATTTAAAAAAAAAAAAACAGGGCAAACCATAATAAACTATGGGGAAATCATTGGAAAGCTGCAGAAATACTGTGTCAGTTTACTGTGGTAAACTTTTATAGGGGTACTTACACCACTGCTGTGTTTTAGGGTGTATTCACACTTGGTTTGTCTGAGCAGATTTTTTCGAACCCAGTGTGGTTCGGTTCGTTTTGGAAGTATATGTGAACACTTCAATAGAACTCAATCCCTTTCAGAGTTCGTTTTAATCAAACTGAACTGAGTCCTTCTCAAGAGGTCATTTGTTTGTTTCAGTGCAATGTGAAAGCACAGTCAGTTCAGAAACATGTTGAAGTGAACCAGCAACAAGAACTGAGTCATTCTGAAGTGAACCAAGGTCTTTTGCACTTTTGCAAGGCGCACATGTGAAAACAAAAGGAACCAAGTTATTTTTCTCCAAACGAACTCAGTTCAGTTAGTTTAGAAATTATATGCGAAAAGGCTCTTATAGTTCTGAATGAAGCAATAGTATCAGCTGATTGACAAACCTGGACTTACCACAGATTTCCACAGCACACTGTTTCACCGCTCACATTCTCTGTATTTACAGATTCAGTTTCACTTGTGGGCAGACTTGCTGTTGCGACACAGGGAACAGAAACACAGTGTTAAAGCAACCATCTCTAACAACTGGTGGAAAAAAAATTAAAACATGAAATTAACAGGCAGAACTATAAATAAAATAGTAATTAAACGCAAACAAATTACGGTTCAAGTGATTCAAAGCAAATTATAAACATGCGATTAGGAAAAAAAACTAAAATACAGAAAAAGATTTCTAAAATAAAAATAATTTGAAAATGGTATAGAATAGATATGTAGAAAAAAAGTCTAGCAAGGTCTCTCTGTTCTTTATATGTGTGTTTTCAAATTCATAATTTCCAGACTACACCATTTCTACCCCCTAGAGCACATAGGCCATTATATATCACATCATCATGCCACCAAGAGATAGTCTATCTGTCATTCACTTGCTGCCGGCATTGTCAATACAATGAAATACTGCAATCAAAAGAGTGGTGGCATGATATGAGATAGCTAAACCTCTGTGTGGTCTCTTCAACATATACTCTTCAAGCTATATACTGCAGTCAACCCCCTTGATTTTTAAACTGCATCAGAACGCTTTGATCATCTTGTATCACAAACTGGGCTTTTCCCTGCTATCTCTTCCAATTCTCTTAGCAGCAAGTGGGAATATGAAACAGAACTTTGTTTGCTAGTGGCGTAATTCAATTTGCCTTTAAAAGTATATAGTGTCAATTTAAATAAAAAAAAAAAATTTAAAAAAAACTCAGCCGTGCAAAATTGAACATCCATTACGAGTCGTTAAAAAAAAAAAAAAAAATAACTAAAATAATAATAATTATTAGAATTATAACACAGAGCAAATGATCCTTCAATAGAAAACCCATGCATGCAACTGCGGAAATGTGCAGTTGCAAAGACAGGCAGGGTCCACACAGAAAAAAGACGCCAGAGGGCAAAACAAAATTTACCATGTGTATCAGTTGAATGGTGGAACAAACCAAACTTTCCTTTCTTCTTTTCCATTAAGTCAGCCAGAGTAACCGCTTCATGTTAAATGCATGCAATATCCCATGCATTCAGACAGTGGATGGAAGCAGCAACATAGCAGATGGCAATGGACAACAACAGGCAGCCACAAACACGGGTTAGGAAGACATAAGCAACATTGAACAAAAAAGAAGATGGGAAACTATTAGTGGCATATACTACAACTGGCAGCTAAATACTAACAGCATGCTGCTAAGCAAAACAGAGCATTCACGTTTTTAGTTTTTTCTTTTTGATTTGTTTTTGTTCTGCAACAGGCAACATCTACCCTACCGATATACAATGAACTTCTTCAGTGTAGTTTGCATTTTAAAATCAAGCTCAGATACTCTCCATGACAGCTCTTTAAAGGCCATCTTTATTTCTAAAGCACAGGATAGACAAGGAAACATGTTTCCAAGCATATTTTTTCCAGAATCAGCAGGCTCAAAGCTATTTAATGCAAATTAGCACATTCTTTTCAGAACGGAAAGACGCACCCAATAAAGGCACCCAACCAAGAACAAATGTCTCAGGCATTTCATTTAGGTGCTTGTATATAGTCCGAAATTGTTTGAGTTTTTGTAATCAGTGTTTTTTTCTTCCCTTATTAGGAGCTAATAGCTTAGGGAATATATCCTAAAGTATGATTGTATATTCTGGATAATTTCAGAAACTTGGAAGTGTAGACCAGGAATCAAGACATGTTTCCAGGCTACTGGTAGCCAATCAGAAAGGATTTTGCAGAGGATCGCGTGACTTGCAAGATGGAAACTGACCAATGATTATCTGTGATTCTAATAAAAGAATGCAGGAGCTAGTAAAGATGTCTGGATGGATTTCAAGCGTGCTTCAGGAAAAAGACATTGATTGGTCTACAGCATAGGGAGGGAGTTTCAAAGGACATTGTCCCTGTAGAAGTCTTTCCATTTTCATTAGCCTGTACCTACAGGCTCTATTAAAAGCCAAGGGACCAGGTAACACAGAAATGTCATCAAATGAAACACAGCACACAAGAAAAATTCGAAATTTCCAACTTTGTTTGTTGTATTCCAACATACATACATTATTTGTATATATAAATACATTACATATAATTGTTTTTTTTCCCTTTAAAACAAATTGGAAAACAGAAATATATATATATATATATATATATATATATATATATATATATATATATATATATATATATATATATACAGCTCTGGAAAAAAATTGAGACCACTGCAAAATTATCAGTTTCTCTGGTTTTACTATTTATAGGTACGTGTTTGGGTAAAATGAACATTTTTGTTTTATTCTATAAACTACTGACAACATTTCTCCCAAATTCCAAATAAAAATATTGTCATTTAGAGCATTTATTTGCAGAAAATGACAACTGGTCAAAACAACAAAAAAGATGCAGTGTTGTCAGACCTCGAATAATGCAAAGAAAATAAGTTCAGATTCATTTTTAAACAACACAATACTAATGTTTTAACTTAGGAAGAGTTCAGAAATCAATATTTGGTGGAATAACCCTGATTTTCAAGCACAGCTTTCATGCGTCTTGGCATGCTCTCCACCAGTCTTTCACATTGATGTTGGGTGACTTTATGCCGCTCCTGGCGCAAAAATTCAAGCAGCTCAGCTTTGTTTGATGGCTTGTGACCATCCATCTTCCTCTTGATCACATTCCAGAGGGGTAATGCGAGAATTAATAGCCAGTTAACCCCTTGGCCATAATATAAAAGACCTGCAGCTTTGGCTAAAAGAGGTGGGTGTTCAAGAGGAGTAACGAAAGTGAGCGAGGAGAAAAAGGAGTTTAAAAGTAAAACTACTTAAATATAGGAACCATGAAAGCAATTGCCCAGCCTGACCTACCTGGTTTTTGTGTTTGAGATTTGTTATGTTTAAAACCTTTATTTTGCTCTGTGAGCAAGTGTTTTTATTTCAACCTTTTATTTTGCCTTTGTTTTAGTTCCTGCTTCTGACCTGACATCACCACTCTGCCATCCCTGTCACACTCTTTTAGAGAAGGTGCAGTGACTTTTTATTGTGCGGATTAACAATTGACATCATGAAGATGCTGCAAAATGATCTGTCGATCTTGGTGGGCAGGTGTTGTGACTCTTGGTCTCACAGTTCGTGGCCTGTCACTGACAGAGTGTGTCTGGTTATACTGTCTCGCCAAGTTTGAAATTGCTGGCTGTGAGCGCCCAAAATGCTAGTACGCTGCCCTAGTCCAGCCTCCAACATGACAATTGCACGAAAGCGCTGCTCTCTTGACAGACATGGCATGTTGTTTTTTTCCTGTCATTTTCTTTATTGCTTTTATTCAAGTTTGCAGTTCAAAAGCTGAAATCACTCCACATCCAGTGCCCAATCAACTGTCTCGCTAATTAGGTGATTAAGTGCATGTGCTTCAGACGTAGTCACTCAAGCGTGTCACGGTCAAGGATGAATGATCAAGTGGTTAAAAAGAAACCAAAAACACATTGTCAATGTTCATCATTTATACAACTTATTTTTGTTTCGAAAATAAATGTGTTATAACAATGATAAGTTGCTTTTGATGCTCGGTAGACTTAAAAAATTTAAGGCTGGGTCACGTGGTCGTCTTTATAATTGATACATAAATGATGACAGGCAGAACATCCAAAAAAGTCACCATGACAAGAAACCTTGCCATGTCAGGCATGAAATCACATGGTAGTCACATAACGAGGATTTTTATAAGCCTTCCAACTATGTAACTAATTCGATTTATCTTTTTGTTTTCTTGCAAATTGGTCCGTATATCTATTTAACGAGTAAGACTATTACAGAAGACCCTTTTTGGATAAATCTTGCATTTTCATAATTGGGGAGGGGAGGGGAGGCAAGGGTAAGGGGAGCATTGTGCCTAAACTAAGATGAACGTATTGAGCAATAACTAATATTAATCATACAACACAGCATTGGCCTAGTTAGACAAAATCCCTGCTATTAACACTTACGACTTACAGGACTTTAGACATTTTGAATGTTCTTTATTCGTCCTGACACGAATAGGAGCTACTGTAATTCCAGTTCAGTAATCTTCAGGCAAACACAGGCCTGGGAGTCAAACATGGTTTCAAAAGATTTGACCACGATAAATCGACAGATGTCAAGCAATCATGTACAGCAACTGGGAATATTTTTTTATTGAAATAATGCTTTTAGTTTGTATGCTCTGAATAGGATTTATGATACAATAATGTCTATAATAGCATCAATAACCTGTGCTATTCATTGTGGACAGCAGCACCCTCCTCCCTTACCCTAGACCTTCTATAAACACCATCTGCTTCTCAGTCTTTTTATGTACCGTGCTTCTGAGCTGTTTGCCCTTTCCAAACGATCTTCAATGACAATGCAGCGCTACTGGTGCTATACTAAGGAGAGACTGGTAATTTCACTGCAACACTATAGAACCATATCAGTACCAGCGTGCAATCGGCAATATTTGTTCTGCTATAGTCTCTTCAGGGAAGTACAGTGGTTTTATAATGGTGTGAGTTAGTGTGTATTACTAAGCTCCAAATACAGAGCTTCCTCGATGACCTCTCACGTACACATAAAAAATACTGAAAACAGTGAATTTGTGAAACACCCTTATACAGTAAAATTAACTTGTACCACTTACTGTCAATATGACCTAGCTGCTAATTTCTAGACCTAGTCTCTCTACCTGCTGTCTGTGTCCCAGTTAATGTGGCTTACTGTACAAACCTGCTTAATAAACAGTGCAAACAAGGCTATCATGAGCAGCTGAGGGGCCGGGGGGGTGTCTGTGTAAACTACCTCTCTGGGAAGTATTCTGTCAATACCAAAACCTTCCTCCTCAATCCTCACGAAACAAACGACCTGCACGATTTCAGTTCAACACTGGAATACAAAACAAAACCACTCGCAGGTCTGTTTTTCGGACAGACTTTGGGCTACATTCTAAAAGCTGTTTACTCCAAATCTTCATTAGCACATTTTTTTCTTCAGAGAGGAGAAACATAACTAATGAAGTTGGAAAACCAGATATTAACAACTAAAACTTTAAATTTAGGAACTTGTAAGTAGGGTTAAGTGGTTTCTTATTCTTTTTTAAATTGTAATTTAAAAAAAAAAAAAAATGGTCCTTTCAGATACAAATTGCATATATGATGATTTGGAGTACAGCTTTGAGAATCTAGCCCTTCATGTCTAAAAGCCCTGGAACTCACTGCTCTCATTCAGATCCTATGATGTCAGGAGTATCAGGTGAGGTACTCACGTTTGCGGTTGTTCTTTTCGTCGCCCTCCTCGTCGTTATCGGGGTCGATGTCCTCTGCCTGGGTGATCCAGTCCAGGTACCCCTTCAGATCATCCTCCAACTGCTGCTTCTCCCGCAGCTTCTGGAAGTCTCCGCGGGCCTTTGCCTTCTCTCTCTCCTTCGAAAACTCTCTGACGGGAGCAGAACACGACGGAACACATTATAACCAGGACTCGCAACAGGCAGTCAGCAAACACACAGGGGACTTGAAGCAAGTGCGTGTGCCTTCAGTACCTCCACAGTGCTTTCAACTGAGTGCTGGCTTAGTACATCATCAACAACTAAAATGCAACAATAATAGATGGCATTTCAATTTATAAAGCATTATGGGCATAGGTACAGAAAGACGACATTCATTTCCAACACATGAAACATTCTCTCAGCTGGCTCATCGCTGAAAAGCTTGGCCCGTCTTTCTGCACTTACGCCATGTTATGTAAGCTTAATATCAGATTATAAATGATTCAATATCTTCTTGAAAGTGTTAGGGTTTTACTACAGCGTTTTACTTTATGCAACCAATGGTGCTAGATTATCAAAGCTCTTTCCTCCACATATTGTTTTGCACAAGGAAAAAACAAACAATAAAGTTCCCAAACCAAAAAAATCATAAGTTTCGTGTTTGGTTTTGCAGTAAGTTGTTTCTTATTTACTTTAGAATTGCATTTGGTGTTTTGAAGTCAATTGCTTTGAGAATCTGGTCCATAGTTTCCTATGAGATTTAGAGCTTCCTGACGTGCTTTATAAATCTTCTGATAATAACAGTTTTCCCTTCTTAAACCAAAGCAGATTGCTAATTCTATCAGCCGCTCTCATCAGTAACAAATGCGAATAGCCCTCAGGATATTTACCCACACAATTCAATTGTGGTTTAATTTGCAACACATGAACGTTGATATCACTGTGCAATCATACAAAGTCTTACCTCTAGGTGGAACTCTTGGGGAAAACAACACATTTCTGATTACATTTGACACACATGAACACAAGCACTGGAACAAACCAATATGAAAGGGGTATTATCACAGTAAATCAAAAAGAAATAGTAAAAAAGAAATCAACCCAACGCAAACTTCAACCCAAGCAAAAAAGCATCATTGTCATGCCTTTAATTGCACGAAATGTGTACGCTGGCAATCTGAAAGATGGCAGTAACTCAAAATGCTTAATTGATATAGGTATCAGAGCGTGATGCTTAGGGACTATCAGAGCATGATGCGTAGGGACAACCATTATTTGCCAGAAACAGCACGTTCAGCCATTCCTCCTGAATTTACAAATCAGTGAAAACTGTCAGTTTCCCTTCAGTTCTTTACTTTTTTACTAGGTGGAAAGCAGTGGGGAGTTTCCAATAAGGAATACGGTTTCAATACATTGAAAACGGTGTTTGTGGAATATACTGAACAAAACAGGGTAGGCCAGAGGTAATGCTTGGAACAAAAAGAATGCCAACATCAACATCTTGACTCCATCCAGTACAGCAGATCAGAGAATACACAAATGCTACATATGAAATAAATAAGTCAATCTTTTCATTCTGTGTGGTCTCCTTGATTGATTTTTAAAAGGGGCAGGCTGTGGACAGCTAGCTTGCTCTTCCATAACCGCAAGCAAGAGGAAAAACACCACCTCACAAGGACATGCAAGAAGACAGTCTCCGAGAGGGTGGAAGAGTTTGGAAAAGCACGTCATCCCATGCAGTAGAAACTGCAGTGCTGTTGCGTCAGGCTTACCCACTGAGAACACCCAGAACGAGGTTAAGTACGAAAAATGACCCGAGTATGATTAGACTAACAAAATAGATCCATGGTGTCTCCATTCCAACAGCATCATTGACCTGTGAAAACGCAGAGGAGTTTGTTAACAAAATCAACAGTGAGGAGGAGGCAGAGAACCCACGTCAGCTGTATGGTCACCCTAGTGCTCGCTTGTCAATTCAAATTATATTTTTTCTTTTTTCGGAAAGCAGCAAGTATATCTGTGATTTAAAGAAGTATCCGCTAGATACAAATTAGCAGGAAAGATACTGGTTGTAAAAGTGGTGCAAATCAGCATCCTGTCCTTCGAATGTGATCCAATATTATTATTAGTAGTAGTAGTAGTGGTAGTGTGACCATGGCAGCTGACTATAGGACTCTGCACAGGAATTAAGAAAAGATGTTGCTTACCCGCTCAACACACCAAGAACAAGATTTAGCACGAAAAATGATCCAAAGATGACCAGACTGACAAAATAAACCCATGGTAACTCATATCCCATGGCATCATTCATCTGCAAAAACAATCAGTTCAAAGAATTGAACTTCGCATGCATGCTGTAAACTAAAGAATGCATGGAACAGTTATTCAAGAAACATACAGGTACCTGCTACTTTCAAAGCAATAGCCAGCAAAACCTGGTATACAGTACATGGCTTTTTGATAGTGACCAGATTTCCAAAGCTCAAATATATATACCAACCCAGTGACCCTTTACAGTCCTTAGCCATGTTTAATTACATGTTCTAACTATATGTATTGCTATTTGCACCATTCATTTCTATTCTACTCATTTTGCATACTTTTAATTTAGTATAGTAACCTGTATGAAAAATAGTGTCCTGGAACCATCAATATGATTGCTGATTTTTTATGTAATTAACGCAAGGAGTGCTATCTGGCTCGGCTGCAATCTGGGAAAAATGTCGAGATCCCGGGATATGGTAAAAAAAAGGGACAGTCCCGGTCAAACCGGGACATCTGCTCACCTGAACTGTTGGGTCTTATTAACACATATTCATCAAACTATTCTAGTCTGTGATTAAGAAGCTTTGAATAACTCATGAGTTAACGCTGTGTGAGTAAATAGGTTCAATTATGTGCAAACTCGACCATACCATAACAGAAGAAAAACTAACGTTGGAATTAAATACAAAATACAAACTGCGGCAAAACTACAGAGACCTTTACATAATGGATGATTTCCAGGCAAGATAAGCTCTGGAATCAAAACAAAAGCCAGGACTGTTTGAAGTTTTGGGACAATTACAGTTTGTTGCACTTCCTGACCTTACAGTGTCATAGCTGTTTAAAAAGATAAGTTGAGAGCATTAGTCAGTATGGCACTTATCATGGAGTCAGTGACAGAGACATCTACTCTGTGATAATGGCCAGTATAGCAAACAAGTACGAGTGCTTCTGTAAATGCTTATTTAACATGGAGATGTACAAAATATATACTGGATGGTATTTTCTACAATTTGGGAAATAACACTTTTCCAAAGACATACATGTCGTTGCAACCTGTTGTGATGATATCCTTTGATGCAGCATTATAACAAATAGCACTGTTCAAATTCTCTACAAATCTTTTTAGTTTAAGAACGTCAATTCATGTATTTAACTGACCTGTTTACAGTGAAATCAGAAAGAATGCCAACTTACCCAATATAACACATCAGTCCAACCCTCCATTGTTATGCACTGAAACACAGTTAACATGGCGAAGGCAAAATTGTCAAAGTTGGTAATGCCTCCGTTTGGACCATGCCACCCTTCCTTGCATACAGTGCCATTGATGGGGCATGTGCGCCCATCACCTGAGATTGAACATGGTGCTGGTTCATCTTCTGCTATTAAATCTACACAATGAAAAAAGAAAACGTTCAACTCATATTCAGGTTTCTGCTTCAAGTAAATGAAAGGGGGATTTAC
Organism: Polyodon spathula; assembly: GCF_017654505.1. NCBI lineage: Eukaryota > Metazoa > Chordata > Actinopteri > Acipenseriformes > Polyodontidae > Polyodon > Polyodon spathula. The sequence goes on along the minus strand of NC_054549.1, from coordinate 35,918,489 downwards.
AGTCCCTTTCTGCCCGCCGCAGTCAGTAACTTAATGTAATGTCTATAGACCTAGACACCTGACAAAATCATGTTTCTTAAGGGTGAAAAATGACAATTTCTATTCTTAGATGGTATATATAATCTGACTTCTTGAATGTTTATCAAGCATATTGCAGCACTGTATGTAAGTCATAAAAGGACACCGCCAATTTAGGATCAAGCATTCAAAAAAGTTAGTATAAAAAAAATAGGTCAACGTCGTACTGTATTTAAGACCAGCTCTGTATGTTGCTAAAATGATCCTGATTTGACAGAAACGTCAGAATTCTCACTTACTTTAAGTACTCAAATACCCATCAGAGATTAAGCTTCCTCTGAGTACTGAGAGAGATTATGCTGTCTCCATAGACACTGAGTGATCATTTTTCAATGGCAAGATTGCGTATTCTTTATATAACTTACTGGTAACAGGAAGCATTCACCGCCTATTATCCAGTCCTGGGATTGTGTGAGTCCAATGAACATTACAATAAGAATATGCATTTAAAGCTAACAGCTGATGCGTGTAATGAATGGTCCTTTTTATATCAGTAGGTAATATGCATTTTTGTAAGTTTTGCTACAACTTTCTTTAGGCAGTGTTAGAGAAGTCCTAACAGCTGTATCCAGAAAAGCTTCAGATAGAAAGAGCCAGCTCACCTGTACCAGCAATATAACACGTTGTGTGCATTTTTCCAATAAAAAGCTCCAGTCCTATAATGGCATAGATTATGATTACAAACAACACTAACAGGGCAATGTGGAGAAGAGGGACCATGGCTTTTATAATGGAATTCAAAACAACTTGCAAGCCTGTAAAGAGAGAAAAATAAGTGAACACAGGATCTGTACCTCACAATGCTGTATACAGTATGCAATTTATATTTGGACCCCAAAGTGAACTGTCAAAAATTGTATACTATCTAAAAACACCAGCATACAATAATAACAATACATGCAAAATACATTAAATACTGAATTGATGACCTGAAGAAGGAGTCATATTTTATGAGCCACAGTACCACAGTACAGTATATACTAAACACGATTAGATTAATAGGAATTTAAAATCTGAAATCATAAAATGCACTGCAAAAAAATGCATATGTAAATGTGTTGAAATATAACTCTGGAGCTCAGTTAGTAACTTGTTTGCCTTTGGACTGGTAGGTCACTGGATCAAAACAGCACTTGGGGGGAAACAAAGTCTAAAAAAAGCTGGGCTTCGTCCGTTTATCATCTCCTCAGCGTGGCGTGCAGAGGAAGGAGGTCTATTAGAGGACCTGTCCTTCAGATGACATGTCCCATCTGCTTCCCAGACCTTGCACACCTCCCCTGGAGCAGAACAGCACCACAGGGTTGGACCTCAGTGCCCTGACCAAACTCTACCTTCCTTGCCCCCACCCCGACACAGCACAGAGGCCCACTGGGCTCAAAACGTTTCTCTGCATAAATATCTTCAAACAAATTTACAGTGAATGTGCATAGTGTACAAGGCGTGTCAGTTTACAGTGAATGCGCACGGTGCAGAAGGCGTGTCAGTTTACAGTGAATGCGCACGGTGCAGAAGGCGTGTCAGTTTACAGTGAATGCGCACGGTGCAGAAGGCGTGTCAGTTTACAGTGAATGCGCACGGTGCAGAAGGCGTGTCAGTTTACAGTGAATGCGCACGGTGCAGAAGGCGTGTCAGTTTACAGTGAATGCGCACGGTGCAGAAGGCGTGTCAGTTTACAGTGAATGCGCACGGTGCAGAAGGCGTGTCAGTTTACAGTGAATGCGCACGGTGTAGAAGGCGTGTCAGTTTACAGTGAATGCGCACGGTGCAGAAGGCGTGTCAGTTTACAGTGAATGCGCACGGTGTAGATGGCGTGTCAGTTTACAGTGAATGCGCACGGTGTAGAAGGCGTGTCAGTTTACAGTGAATGCGCACGGTGTAGATGGCGTGTCAGTTTACAGTGAATGCGCACGGTGCAGAAGGCGTGTCAGTTTACAGTGAATGCGCACGGTGTAGATGGCGTGTCAGTTTACAGTGAATGCGCACGGTGCAGAAGGCGTGTCAGTTTACAGTGAATGCGCACGGTGCAGATGGCGTGTCAGTTTACAGTGAATGCGCACGGTGCAGAAGGCGTGTCAGTTTACAGTGAATGCGCACGGTGCAGAAGGCGTGTCAGTTTACAGTGAATGCGCACGGTGCAGAAGGCGTGTCAGTTTACAGTGAATGCGCACGGTGTAGAAGGCGTGTCAGTTTACAGTGAATGCGCACGGTGCAGAAGGCGTGTCAGTTTACAGTGAATGCGCACGGTGCAGAAGGCGTGTCAGTTTACAGTGAATGCGCACGGTGTAGAAGGCGTGTCAGTTTACAGTGAATGCGCACGGTGCAGAAGGCGTGTCAGTTTACAGTGAATGCGCACGGTGCAGAAGGCGTGTCAGTTTACAGTGAATGCGCACGGTGCAGAAGGCGTGTCAGTTTACAGTGAATGCGCACGGTGCAGAAGGCGTGTCAGTTTACAGTGAATGCGCACGGTGCAGAAGGCGTGTCAGTTTACAGTGAATGCGCACGGTGCAGAAGGCGTGTCAGTTTACAGTGAATGCGCACGGTGCAGAAGGCGTGTCAGTTTACAGTGAATGCGCACGGTGCAGAAGTTCAGACCCTCTGACTATGGACTCACTGGGCACCCCTGACACTAGTCGGAGCGGACGCAGCACACGGAAGGCTCTTAGGGCTTTAACATCGAAGCCGCCTGGCTTTCCACCAGAGTGGTTGTCTCCATCTCCCTCTTTGGTTAGTTGTTCCAAGACAACACTAAATAACCTGAAACACAAAAGAGGCATATTGTATTAGCTGGTGTCCGCAGACAGAACGCTCTCACATTACAGTGGTGCTAGTCAAATCCCAGTCCCAGTTTTTATATTTTATTTATTTTTATTTCTTTAGTCGCCACCAATAGCTTTTTTACCCCAGTTTTCTCCCCAGTTTAGTGTGCCCAATTATTATCTGTATCCCTGGCTCACTGATTGCAACCCCCCTGACGATTCGGGGAGCGGAGGCTGGAGCGTGCGTCCTCCGAAACGTGCTCCTGCTAATCCGTCATTTTACACACTGCGGATCCACAGCGAGGCCACCGGACCTATAGCGCCGGAGGACAACACAGATCTGGAGGCTCCACTGCAGAACCACAGGCGCCCTATCGGCCACAGGGGGCGCTGATGCGTGGTGAGCCGTGGATTCCCCTGCCAACCTAAGCCCTCCTTACCTGGGCAGCGCTCGGCCAATTGTGCGCCACCCCCTAGGAACTCCCGGTCCCGGTCGGCTGTGCCATAGCCTGGACTCAATCCTGCATATCCTGCACTCTACGTGGAGCACTTTTACTGGATGCACCACTCGGGAGCCCCCCCAGTTATTATTTTTATCCTGGTTCACCGCTGCAACCCCCCAGGCGACTCGGGAAACGGAGGCTGAAAGACATGTCCTCCGAAATGTGTTCCTGCCAAGCCATCATTTTTCACACTGAGGATCCACGGCGAAGCCACCAGACCTATAGTGCCGGAGGACAACACAGATCTGAATGGCTCCACTGCAGACCTGCAGGCACCCTATCAGCCACAGGGGTCACCGTGGATTGCCCTGATGACCTAAGCCCTCCTTATCCGGGTGGAGCTACTGGTAAACAAACCGAACTGAACCAAACTGAGACCACTTCTAGGAAAAAAAAAAAAAATGTCCCAGTTTTTCACTGTATAAATATGGACAGTGCTTGAAACAGTCTGAAGCTCTGACAGAAATTTGGTCAGATACCAAAATTCAATCCAAACTGGACAAAACTGACAAATAGTAAAAAATATTCAGTCTTTTCTTAAATGACATTGTTTAATGCCGACAACAGGAGAGCCGTGCAGAATTGCATAAACTGCATTATTATCCTACTCTAGGCATTCAATACATGCATTAATTAAATTAGTGAAGTGTTTCCCTGTGCTTTCTTCCACAGCAATATGTATTAATAATCTAAAACATGCTATATTAAAAACTGGAGCAATACATAATCAGCTGCAATCTTTAACAATCTGTAAACATCCAGTTCCCACACCATATAAACGAATTGAGTTCACTTGAAAACTGCATTGTGAACACAAACAGCCTTGGTCCTGAAAAAAAATGGAAAAGGACCAAAAAACCTAACGTTAGTTTGCATCCAAACGAACTCGGTCCCTTTGCTTGCAAATAAGTGTGAACAGCAAGCACATTGATACATTGTTTCAAACTAAATGAACCGCACAAGTCCGTTTGAAACGGCCCCACTGTGACAGACCCCTTAGATTCCAGCTGAACCTGACTATCTACAATGGTTGGAAACTTAAAAGTTTCAATCAGTTTCTGTGCGGGAGGTGTAAACGTCTGTTTCTTATTTTTTAATTAGTTGGACAATTTCTCGCCAGTTTAATTTGTGTTGTGCCTGTGCACATGGTCTCAGAAGACGTGTGCATTTCCATTTTTTAATTGCTCGAGGTGCAGGGTGTGTGACATGGGAGAGAGAAGAGCCACTGCGTTCAGAGAGGGAATAAAGGCAAGCAGATAAGCATTTCTGTTAATATGAAGTCACATCCGTTACAAAGGTCACAAGATCCATGAAAGAGCTTAACTTATTAAATACCTTGACCTTCAGCAAATAAAGCCGACAAAGGGTTCAGCCAGTGCCTTCTTTAGCTTAGTTCTGAAGTTCTGCATAGCTTTCATTTTTGAAAAGGGAATCTGATAGCATTCAGACTCCAAAAGCAAGAATATCCGAAAGAGTTCTAGGAGCAGGTACTTCAGCGATTATTGTCAGTTCCATATACTATTAGCCTGGAACAGTCAGGTCATGACATTTTGGTTCCCGTAATTTCGCATCCTGTCTTCCTGATCTGTATCCTTTCCAGACAGTTTAATTTAAACTGGCTAATTTAACAACCTCGTGTTTTTGCTGTTAGGCAGTTTCTCATCAGCTTTAAAATGAAATTTCATTACTGTTTACCTTAACTTTAATTTAAATGATTTGACCTCAAGTAAAATTACATTATAACTTGAGGGAAAGAAAAATAAAATAACTCAGCTCTAATACTGTATCTTTAACCCAAACATTTAAAAAAATGCATGGCTAACCATCACTGAATTGCAAGTGATTAGAGAGATACCAGGAAAAACAGTTTCATTGCACTAGCACGCCTTTCACAGAAACACATTACCAAGACAACAAAACTAACGAGAACAGTGGTATACTTACCCTACTACTACAATGATAAAATCCAGCATGTTCCATCCGTTTCTTACATAAGCATTCTGGTGCATTGCTAATCCATATGCAAAAATCTTCAAACACGTTTCAATTGTAAAAACTATAAGGAAGGCATATTCTACTGTTTCCTGGAAGAGAAAGGGGAAAAAAAGGAAATACATTTAATTCACATCAGTATGCAGTAAAGATACTAATATCGCATTCAGTTCTGATGGGTTATATGGGATTTAGAATGCGTTGAAATGACATTGCAGACCGGATCAATGTAGCGAGGTGCTAAATCTATACCTTATGATGTAACAAAGCAAATACTGTTCTGTACTCGGATTCCATCTCATATGATGCCGTAAACACTATTTCTACCACAGCATGATTAAAAAAAACAACAAATAAGTAAAGACTTTCTATAAACATAAAGCATCGTGAGCTAATTTCTGTTTAAAACTTACACCATATCAGCGGGTCTCATTATACTACACATGAAAACAGCAAGGTCTCAATAGGGCTTACTAGCAAATAGTAATCCTGTAATCCGCTACATATTCATTAAAAGCTGATTTGTCAATGTACGGTGAAGGCCCAGCTTCATAGCCATATAGGAAGGAACTCTGTTTGGTTTGAGTTCAGGACCCACAACATATACCCGCGGTGGGTAAACACACAGGTAGACATTCTGTAAGCTCAGGACCCACAACATCGGCACTGATGGTGTGTACCACAGTCCCCATCAACTGGGTAAAGCATTTCCTGGGTCAAGCTGTGTGGCTATCAAGGGGCAAAGTTCAGAAAGGAAAAGCCACAACAGCTATTGGTATTAATTCTCATGGCTCCTGCTTCTTCCTGCCTTAGGTCAACAACAGTGTTTAAAATGAGCATATCTGTGACGGCCATTGTTTCATACACACACACAGGTCCCCAGGGAGAGGCAGCCCCTCCACACAGTCTGCCCATGCACTCTGCCTGCTCAGATCAGGAATTCTTATCAAGGCCTGGCTTAGAGGCTCAGGCTTTCATTACCTAATGCAACTGTCACCACTAAGAAGCGAAACGTAATCAAAAGCATTCTTAACAAAGAGGATCTCAAGACATTTCCTCGAAGTGGAGGTGCTGCAAGAATGATACCTCCACTGGTAACACTTTAAAACAATGGCCTTAAATTCCTAATGAACTCTGGCTGAACACCACAGGAACAACCAGATTACCTCATGCACGTCCTCCGAGCTCTGAACTAATTCATTTTGAATTCATCATGATTTCAAAACATTTAGGCCCCCTTTTCCCCTCCATCCATTCCTAGTAAATTCATTGTTTATTCTTCACTAATTCAAACCTTCTTACTCACCCACCTGGGGATTGTGAGAAGTGTTCATTGCTTTATACATGTGATCAATACCATTTATTACAAAGGAACATAGAATGAATATGGGTAATTAAATCCAATTGATTTAACAGGGCTGAACTCAGAATTAATTAGTTCAGAACTCTGAGGAAGTGCATAACATATCCAGGTGTAATTTCTGTGGTATTCAGTCGGAATTCATTATGATTTTGCAGTTATATTTCCAGTGTGATATTATCAGTATCACTTAAAAGTCTATCTTTAAATAAGACGTTTGAAGTTTGATAAACATTCACCCATCAGTGAACTGTACTTACTGATCACTCAGTTTCGGAGAAAGAAAAACAAAAAACGCAAGTCTGATGTGCAGCCATATCTGCAGACATACAGCAACCAGACAAAGGGCTTATTTAATCAGACTCTCGATAAGATATGGGACTCTGTAAGTACATACCAGTATCTAGTGTGCTTGAGTGCGACAGAATAATAAAATGCTCTCAATCTGGATATTTATACAGTAGAACGATGAGGGCATTATAATATAACAACATATCCCATGTCATTAATACTGTATCTTACTCTGCACTGAGGCGGGTATGAAGTAATTGGTTGTGTCTTCTTAAATAATACAGAAGGTCGTCCATATCTAGTGTCCCAGGAGGTCTAACTTAACATCTCAAATATCGATGCTTTTTGGCAAACACCACCCTTCTTTAGTTTGTGTTTTTATCTGATGTAAAACCATGCATTTCCAAATACGAATATAACATTTACCCCTTTGCGCTTTGCAAGAAAAATAACTTGTTATACTAGATCACCACAGTGGATTACTGTACTAATACTGTGAATGTATCCAGGAACAAAAATCATGTTACATGTTTTTTAGGTTGCATATGTGTGAAAACATAATGATTGATCAGACCGCAAACAGACATTATCATAATGGTCTAAAAGTCGGTCACTGCTGCAAAGGTCAGGCTATACCCTCGCTCATCCACTCTCAAGGCTTGGTGCCACACCACGGGTCAGCTCTACAGAGCAGCGGGGAGGGACACAGAGCCACCTTGATCCTCTACAGTTTGAATGAAAGCTGAGACAGACACCTGCTATCTTGTTTGACTCTCAATAAGGGACAGTAGAGTCTATTTCCCACTCAATATGAATTATTATTACCAGCAACAAGCAGTCGACATATGGTCATTTTAGGAATGCAAACTTTCTGTAGAAGTTTTAATAAAATTGAATCTGTGGTATAACAAGAGCAGCTGGCTTACACTTTGGCAGCGACAGCTGTTTTACAGGATGAAGCCAGGAAACCTGCTTGTTTTAGCTAATGTCAACACGATCACATTTCTTATTGCACCACTTGGGCATTACTAGAGTAACTAATGCATTTTAGCAGCAACAGAAACAAACCAGGGTGAGGTTTTTGCTTTGTTGACACATCTAGCTTTGCTGGGTAACGTTACACAGGTAAGGTTTTCTCTTTGTTACATTCCGGTAATACAGGCAGCAATGTCCATGTTGGCATTTATCACAAACTTTTGTTTTGCGTTTTCCTTTACATATAATAGCAATAAAGACCTTTTTACCAAATAAAATCACAACTTGCCCCTTAGAAAAGTTTATCATGGTATTTTTGCATTGAATTTTTGCAGTTTTCCCATGCTTTTCACATGGTTATACTATGCATTTACCCTGGTTGGCTAAGTTTATTAATATATTTTACCATACCTTGCTATTCTTTCTAGTGCTTACCTGCACTTTAGCTATGCTTTATTACACTTTACTATGATCTTACGATGGGAAATGTTTATAAGGGGCATGTTGCAAGTCTGCTTCATCACAAAGGGCAAGGCAGCAGATATGATCCAAGACTGGTGTTTCTATAGGAACAGTCTCTAAAGTGATGACTCTACGGCTATTCTGGAGAACACAAACTCATGCAATAACCAAAGTCCATGTGGTCCTTTTGTTTTTGTGGTACGAACCCAACCAGATCCTAAATTACTTAAATCGAACCTACTAAAGGGTCCATTCATTAATTTATACCTGGGCATGAGTAAGAGTTTAGTACCACTGATCTAAGCTAAAAACATTCTTCCGCTCAGTAATGAGGAATGAGCTGTTTCCTCTGTCAGCCCTGACATAACAAAGGCACAGTACTTTAAAAGGAGTGCACAATCAATAGCGCTGTGGGGCTCACGTGTGGCTCTGTCAGTCCACTCCAATCGAAGACCTTAATTAACTAACTGAACCTTCACTAGCTAACTGTTTGGAGTCGTGCTCTAGGATGCCCAATGCAATAACAGCGCAGCTGGACCAAGGAATGGACTGAAAGAGTCACACAAATGACTGCCTCAGCAATTTAGCACATTTGGCTCTGCAACTGGCTTCTACTTAAACCTTGCCTGTCCCTTTGATACACCTGACCAGGGGTACAGTAATGAGATTAGACGGAGGCATTTTAACTTGTTGAATAAAATCCTGTTTGCTTTTGGTGAGTCTCGCCCTGTTCCCCCGTCAATCTCACAACGACTGGGCTATCTGCTTCAGGCAGTGTTTTACTCATGTTTCAATGGACCACTTAGCACAGCATGAAAAGGGATGGAATCTTTTTTGTTGCTTAAGTGAAATGTTGACTTTTGGTTGAAGCATCTTTTATTTGACAGCGAGAGCTCACAGCTAGAGAACGAAGCATGATAATTAGACCTGCAGTGAAATCAAGGGAAAATGCTAGGCTTGTTACAAGGTAATCAGTGTTAATGTTTGGTGAAGTAAAACCCACTCAAAAGATTAGGATGGCAGGTGGTAGCGTTAAAGTTGTGGGAAATCAGTCCACAATGAACCAAAGCCAAAGCAAAGAAAGAGGCAAACATGCTTTCGCTGCTGTCAGTGGACCAATTCAGATATTTTCTAGTGAGGGGAATTTGTACAAACTGGCTGCAGATTACTTTTATATTATTCATTAAGTCAAGCCTGTTCTTACATTCACAAGTTAAACCAGGTGTCTTGTTTTGGAAATCAAGCGGAATTCAATTTGAAAACTTATCACTAATAATATGAAAATATACTGCAGAGGTTTGCCACAATAGGACCAGTTCAAAACTGTGCTACAACTTTATTATGAATTTATTCTACTTCCAGAATTTTATTTTTTTTAGAAAAAGAAAAGTTTTGATAAAACATCGACTCGTAAACAAACCTCCCCCATGCTGCATTTCTTCCTTATAAACAACGTTGTGTCCTGAGGGTTTCACAGAATCCGATTAGCAGTAATGTTGGACTGCACAGGGTTACATAAGGCAAGTAAGTCAAAGATTAGTGCTAATGAAGCTCTGTGAAACGTGGCCTTAAAGTTGAGGCATTTCAAAATAGAACAGTATGAATCACCCGAAAGCAGTTCTATCCCGGCACGCATTCTCTGAGCGTGTCTTATGCAGCTAATCAACAGACGGCAATAAACTACAATCCCATTGCAGCTGTCATAATCCGTCTTTGCTTTCAGCTTTGCAGGGCCATCCACAGACATGGTGCTGAGTTTATGTTACAAGTGATCAGGGAAAGTAGCACACAGTTCATTCACTGAGAAGAGTTTGGATTTTACCATCCTGGTGCAAATGTATGCCCAAAAGAAAGTGGTCTTTCAAGCAGTAGACCTATATGTTTGTGCTTATAGGAAGTTATGCGACTAACTAACTCTTGAAACACATCACATGTGTAACAGTAGATAGAGTTTAAATCTTGGAAATGTATTTTGTTTATGTTGTATAGAACTACAGTATATAGAGGGAATAAAAAAAAAACTCTGTTTAGCCCAAGCATTCAAAAGCAAGTTCAAGTTCAAGAGATTGCACCAGCACATGCGGAACAAGATCAGTATGTCATAAACGTTAAAAAAAAAAAAAAAGCATATTCATGGCTCCTTATAGGACATGGAAATAAGTCCTTCAGTGTAACTCATAGAATAAGATGATAACAAAGAAATATTTTAAAAATCAACACCTTTCTAGATATTTGATTGTTACAAAATGTCTTCAATGTCATTGCTTTTCATAGGTGGCCTAATAATTGCTTGTTACATTAGCATTAGATGGAAAACGTCCTTTGGTGTAACCAGAATTAGGGTACACCAGAATTAGGGTACACCAGAATTAGGGCACACCAGAATGTCTTGCTGGTTACACCGTATGACTTTAGGCATGATCTCTCAATTTAACAGATTTATTGATTACTTATTATGAAGAACCAATAAACATTTTTTTTTTTTAATAGCCAAGTTTAAAATGACACACTTATGTACATTTTTCTAATTTTTCTTCATTTTCAGATGCCCTTGTCAAGCAGGGAAAAGGTTGCTCACTATAGATCCCGTGTTAATGAAGACCCTATAGAAAGAGCAACCTACCTTTCCAAAAGACAATCAAGATGCTTTTTCATGTTTTTCACTTTATAATACCGAATCTGATATGATACTGAATCTAACACATTATAGTCCAGCTAATAAGCACAACAAATAGGCAGGACTGCACATTTTTCAAATGTGAAACTTTGCATACAACTTGAGGATCTGAACACTTTCTGCTATCATGGCAATTGATCAATGCCCCCGAGAGACCACATGTAGTTGCCATCTTGTGGACAGCATAAGAAAGCAATTTACCAGCTGAAGGTATTTGACCACAGTTTAATTAAAAAAAGGTCAGTTAAGGCTCAGAATGTTTACATGAATGGGAGGATTATGATATAGCAATCAGTAAAGCAGATCTTGAATTGACAAGGGAAGCAGTCACAAAAACGCATAACTGCTTCATGCATTTTCTACTGTATGTTACTGCACTAGCTTTCTGTAATGTACTCTACAATTGCATTGATAAATAGTATAAAAGTATATATAATATTTTCATTTTAAAAAAGTATACATTTTGACAAAAACATTACCCCAACCCCTTTCTTAGGAACATCAAGAAAAATGACATTTCCCCTTCATGCAGCTCAAATGTCCCTGTCCCTGTCCCTGTCCATACGTTGGGCAGGTTGTTAAGGAGGTAGAAAGGGAAGGTTGAAGTAAACTGCATGAGTCAGTTAAATGATAAGAATTCATTTGCCTGGCCTAGAGCTTCTGATGTAACTTTATATTACAAGTCAGATATTGTGCAGTAATTACTGAGCCAGAGCCTTTCACTTCCAGATGTTCCAAACTGTGTAGCACCGGCTGGATGAAACTCACAAAAGCCTGGCAGCTGTTAACCAATAAAGTTAAACAATTATTCACTACTAATGTGTCTGTTTTCCTTTAAGAGTACAAATACATAATTTAGGTCTGTATTTTAACTAAATAGGTTAAAATAGGCCACGGTTTGAGTATAACAATCAGAAGTCCTCTGGGGTAACCTGTTTTGGTCCTATGGTGTAACCGATATGTTAACTGTATTAAAGTGCAGATATTTGTGTGCAACTCGTTGTATCTATACAACACATAGATTATATCAATTAAATGTGGTAAAAAAAAAAAAAAACACATTTGTCTTTTCTAGGCGTTTTTTTTGTTTTTTTATAGGTATTATTGTGAGCGCATACTAAAAAAAAGTGGAATCGTCACAAAGGAAATGAAGAAAAAAGAAATATGGAAATATAATTGTATGCTTGTGAAGAAGGATAGCTAAATAGTAATGTATGAATGTTTATGTGCACAGAAACTGTACACAAGGCCATTTATCTCTAGAAAAATGTGTAGTTACAGCGAAGGACACTTATGGTATAAAGGCCAAAAAAAAAAAACGAAAATACTAACTGCATTAATTCTTAAGACATTAAAGTTTGTTTCACTTTTGGAAACCTTATTCGTCATCTGCCCATTAAAAATTTAAAACCATTGTATTTTTTATTTATAAAAAGCTATGGAGGGGTAACAGCCTCCCATCCATTGTGTCAGACGCAATGCAGTTGAATGTAGTTCACCGTAATTGAATGTAATTTGGGTTGTCACATCCATTGTAACAGGAGGTCAGTTCTCCTGGCCTGTAAATGTGGCTCATGTTAATGGGAACTGACACCTACTTCCTCTCCTGGGGGCACTGCAGCCATATTATATGGCTTTGCTCACATGAGGCTTCAACATGGAAAATTTGCCACACTGCCTCTTTATACGGGGGAAATGACAATGTCAAGACAAATATTTTTGACACAACATTTAATCTTCCGGAAATGTAAATTTAAATGATAAACTAAGCAAGAAATGACAGCAAAAAATATACATAATTAACAATCCTATTATTGGCCAATCAATTGGCATCTTAGGTAAACAGTAACAATGGTACAAAAAGTATAGAATTGCGACCTACATTCACAGTATGTGAAAGGACTGCTTAAAACAAACGCCCTAACCCTATCAGACAGATCACTATGATAGTGATTGATCACAATATACACACACACACACTGGAGATAAAAGTGTGATCAAAAAGGTAGATGACTGACAGATGTGTTTTCTATACTGTATTTCTATACTGTATTTTAGAGTATAGAAGTTAAAGTTCAGGATTTACAATACAGGAGCACTTGCAGACATGGATCTTGAGCAAGTTAACAGCATATTGTTAACATTTATAAGAATGCCCTTAAACAAGAAGCCTCGGATTCAACTTTTATTTGTGCTTGTTTTTCATCTCCCTAGTGACCGACTTGGCCAGTCAAGCACAATGTATTTACAGTTATGTCCAGAAGCTATATGAATATGTTTTAGTGCCGGGGTAGATACAGCAAAGAGTAAAATAAAATGTTTGTGAAGGAATAAAAAAAAAGAAGCAGAGAAATTGCACGGGTGAAAAAATATCTAGCCTGAAGAAATCTGTACAGAATAGAATGAACTGTACAGAAAGAATGCATGATAAAAACATGTAAAGCAATTTAAAAACAAGCCCTCAAGGTACAAAGTAAATGCCCCTTAGTGTGGCTTCCAAAAGCAGCCCTTTAGAGGAGAGGCAGTGAATTACAATGCATGATGACTCCCATTATCACTGATAGAGCTTGTTGTAATGAAATAATAAGAAGTCAATTACTCTTAACCCTGATCAGCCAGGGTAATTGTATCTTTCAGATTGTGTAAGAGGTACAATTTGTGTAAGGGGTGCAGTCTGCGTAAGGGGTGCAGTCTGCGTAAGGGGTACAGTTTGCGTAAGGGGTACAGTTTGCGTAAGGGGTACAGTCTGCGTAAGGGGTACAGTCTGCGTAAGGGGTACAGTTTGCGTAAGGGGTACAGTCTGCGTAAGGGGTACAGTTTTCTCAGTGATGTTCATAATTTAGGTCACCACAGAAAAAGTGTGAATGGGGGAATGAGTGCAGCTTATCTTAATCAGTGTTGATCTAGCAGTGTGCATCTGGTCAATGCAGAGTGAAAGTAGTCAAAAGAGACAGTGCTCCCAATCAATACAGATAAAGGAGGAGTTACATGAAATGGCATTGTTAACACGCAGCTCTTTTCTGGGTCAAAGTTTTCCTTTTTGTAGCACTGCAGTCTTAAAATTATAGATTATATGCAATTGGAAAGTAAAAGATCAACTTGTTATGGACAAGAACTATTACATATTCTTCTTGTTTAAATCATGTTGTATAAGTTTTGCCTTTTTAAACACTTTATACACCCTTAGGTTAAAACACCCTTGTGGCTTTAACAGAGAATCATGTCTGACTTCCAAGTGTATCTGGTACACTAGGGTGCAATCATTAACCTGGGGAGGATGGAGTACAATAGAAACCCAGCTCTGTAAGGATGAAATAACAACGCGGCCACTGCCAGTCCCCCATTCAATATTACAGCTAGCTGAAAAACAACCCTGAGAGTAGGCTAGAATGTGGCTGTACCGAGCCACTGATCCATGGCTGAACTTTCTTAGCAGATCAGTCTCTATTGAGGCTGGCTTGTCCGTGTGGATGAGTCTGCACAGAAGTGCTGGAAGGCAAACAATGCTAGCGTACACAGCGGTGCCCATCAGCATCTCCTGGCCTTGTGACAAATGTGCGCTACTGTGTGTCAAAGGATTTTGTTAGAAATCTTTAGCTCATCCATAAGGACAACAAACACCCAATCAAAAGTATTAGGTAATATTAGGTAGAGTTTAAATGTTTAAACATTAGCCAATTGTTTGAGCCGTTGACAAAAATAAGCACATATAGGTGTTTTATATTAAATATTTTTTCTTAGTGTTGTCCATATACTATTAAATGCTGTGCACATACATTACACACAAATGCATTTAGCAGTAATTTATTAAATTGCGACAGAGGGCTTTTCACGATGGGTTTTCTGATTGGTGCCAAATATTGGTTAATTAATCCAGCTCAAAAATATGCTAACTCAAACAAGTACATGTGATTTAAATGATTCTGACTGTGCCAGCATTTCTAATATGTCTTGGGACAGAGTTCTAAAGGCAGGGGGCATCACAGTAAAAGCCCTTTGCCCATCCTGATTTTAGATGACATCTAAACAATATAAAGGTTAAACATTTAGGATATTGAACGAAAACAAATTTATAAGAAACCAATGGGGAAATGTACATTTGCCTGTTATATAATACAGGCCAGCGCTGAACAATTTCTTCATCACCTGCACTGATAAAATCTTGTTTTACTGTTTTTAAATCCGTTTACTGGTCTGTGTTCATGATATGTGGCACTTAGTCTAAATAGTCTAGTTCAGCGTTTGTTTTTTTTTCCAACAGTCTTTACTAAGTCTTGGTTTACGAGAATTATGACTTCCCATTTTAATTGGAAAGATACTACATAAATCTTTCTCTCACAAAGATATGTGTTGATATTGGCTGGTATATATCTTTGGGATAATTAGTTATGACAGCTAATCAATGAGGGACAGAGTGCTACATATCGCTGACATTTTGTAATGAGTCTAATTTACAACCCAAAGTGTATAATTTTCTGTACGCCTAAGCCTCCAGCCAGCTTCTCACAGGAGACATATCATCTGGCAGAAGAGTTTAAAGCAGTTTGTGAAAAGTTAACAGCTATAAAATCAAAGCTCAGTGAACCCATATATGATCAGCATATTTCCTGACTGCCGTGAGCTTTTTTCCCCCCACAAAACCCTTTCTTATTTGCAATGATTTGAAATAGCTGAAGATCAGATTGAAATCAGGAGCTCAGTGCTGATTTGTACAGGGACACTGCTTTAAAAAGATGCTAAACTAATGTATTAAGAGTATGATTCGACACCTAATGACGTCTAACCTCATTTCACAATTCTCTCCCTGATTGAAAAAAAATGTAATCCTAGCTTCTGCACAACCTTAAAATATCCTGTATCCTTGTACATCACATACAATACAAACACAAACCCAAGTAATTGATAATACCTACAGTACAACCAACATATATTGTAAGACTGTTTTATATACGCTCAAGCCACCTGCTGGAGAGCAAACACTTTGCACTGTATCACAGAATACAATTTATAGTCAACTGCTGCACTGGAGCAGTGGGAACACACCTGTAGTCTCTCAGAACTTCATGTTCGACCAGGACAGGCTCTGCAGTTTCCTAGGAATGCTAAACTGCTATGCAGTCACTGAGAAACTTCCCCCCATGGTGGACAGCCATTAATAACATCAAAAGCGTTTGCTGATAACATTTGATGGAAGCCGTTTCAATCATGATTGGTATCTGTTATTAAGAACAATTGCAAAATATGCATGAATAAATAAAGGGACCAACTGAGACAGCGAAGAGAACCACAGGTTCATGTGGTGTCATCAGATCAAATTGAATGAGCATAGAAAGCATCTCAGGCCCCTCCACACAAGGGAATGCTGAACTTAAAGCTTTTTTTTTTGCACCGAGTCTAATTTATTAAAAACGTTCTCCATCACTAAACAACTGAAAATCATCTTCAGGCAGCAGAAGATAGCTTGATGAATGGATATTATTTAAACACTGCTTGAAAAGAATTGCTTTTGTATTCCATAGTAGCAGTAGCAGTAGCATTCTGATGGGCTTTCTGCAATCAAAAAACCAATGAACCAAGTTATGAAGCGCTAGACAGCCAATTATTTCCCAAAGAGATTAACATCACTTTAACGTGTGCCAGATGGTCATATGATAAGCTGACTACTTTGTTTTGCTGTCAAAATGTTGCAACCCCAGACCACTAACACTGTAAACCCTTGCAAAGTTGCATTCTTAAAAATACCTTAGTGATGCGCAATAGAGAAAGCATGTTAGCCAACATGCCCTCGCTTTTCTATCTTCATAAAAGTACTACTAGGAAATGTACCCAATATTTAAAGTTTAGGTGACTGTATGAATTGTAACTGCCCCTGCTAGAATTTAACTTTTGTTTGATTTAGTCTGCTGTCTGCGGAAAATGAAGGAGGCGATGGGAAGGGAACAGCGCACTGCGTCTGCATTTAGGACAGCCCCGCAGGGAGCAGTCAGCTGACACCCGCAGTCTGCCATTAGTTTTACTTTCATGGCCTTCACTTTTACACTCGACCTGCCCGAGCACAGCAGCGTTCACAGTGGGCATTCCAACAGAAGCCAGAGTTTGTCCTTCTGCAAGTTTTTCATCACTTTCTTTTACCCTTAACTACTGGGGTAAATGACGTAATGTAAAATCTAATACTAAGATGTGGTTATATCTGCAAAGGATTTTGACAAACAAATCAAAGCTAAAACTACTGTTTCATATTCTCGAGTGGGTCGTTTTAACCTGGGCCTGTTATATGTTATATAATATTACTTTTTTTTAAGTAGCACTGTTAATGTACGCTAATATAAAACATATGCTATCATCAAATATATATTGTAAATGTTACAATATAACTAAGTAACACAGATATAATAAGTTGTACCAGCATAAGCTTCTCTTCTATGGTTAAGAGATGGTTGGAGAGTAATATTGTATAAGCATGAACACTAATGCACTCACTGAAGAGTATGAGAATGCCTACAGAGACCATTTCATTTCCTAATTAGCATTTTACATTCATCCCTCTCTCCTGAAGAAATAAGAGATGACTTACCCTTACAGAACATGCTGCATCCAGAGTGCTGTAGTCCACATTAACAAAACAGTTTTTTGGAAGCGGATATCCAAAGAACACCAATAGCTTCATGGATCTCAAATCGTGACAGACAATACCAAAATCTGACTCCAGTGATAACTACAGTGATGCTGTCTCTTTCCCATACCCAAGTGGCTCACCTGGTAAAGACACAGCCAGGTGGTGTCCAAAGCTGCCAGTCTCCTTGGCTCATGTGCCTATAACTTATAACCTAATAAATTTAATAACCTAGTTTCATCTACATTGGATAAGCATCTGAAGCTCTCTCTTTATACACGTACAATTCACAAAGCACGACATAGGTAGGTCCAGACGTACATTCAGGCACCTCCTTTTGCCAGGTATGTGCACCCTCGAGGAGGATAATAAGAGAGATGGAGGAAGGCAAAATGAGCCCTACCTCCCAAAGCGTGAACAGTCAACAGCCAGGAAGCAACTTTATCATCATTTTAAATACAGTGCATTCAGACACCACTGGAAATTATAGGAAATTATTACAATAGCTTTAATTTGGTTCAATCTAAGCTAAAAGACTTTTTTTTTTTCAAATCCAAAAGACTCCTTTGTCAAATATGTGTATTCATTTTTGATATCATTTTAAAAGGAGTGACTGGTACTAATGATTGTAATGATGTGACGTAGTAGATTTAACATAATAAAAGAACATCCTCAAAGCCATTTCATTACTCAGTTTCCAGGAAGTATTAATGGCAGCCTTGCTATTGTATCACTGTATTTACTGTAAAAATTACCTCTGTAAGCACGGCTACAGGGAACAGAAAAACATGCTATCAGTAAATTAACCTGCTAAATATTAGCTTGCTGCACAGCTAATAAGGATTTAAATAAACTGCAACACACATGTGATCAAAATGAGGACAACTGTTTCGATAAGAGCAATGTGACCCACTGTGTAAATGTAGTAATAGACACCCACCAATGCTACAAAATACACAGATTATCAATGCTACAGGCTTGTGCATTGTTCGTGCAGAAAGAAAGAAAGGCTGTCCACGGTGGAATTGTTTTGCTTGAAGTACAGGTTTGGCAAGTTTGCACTCTAACACAGCAAACAACATTTTACATTTTTTTTTTTTTTTTTTTTTTTTTTTACATTTATTTTTAGAATAAGGCTGTTATTTTAATTAAAGTCTGACATAACTCCATGCCACATATAATAATGTATTTCACTGGATCAGTAATATTCTTTTGCTTATTTTACTGTATTTTTTTGTTTGTTTTCTTAATCCCAAAATGTTAGATAATTATGTTGTGTCGCTGTCTGTGGGGAGGAAAACAGATCATAGTGTGTTAGTTTATGTGATCATGCCTCACAAACAGGACTGTCTACCTGTGTGAGAGTCGTCTTGGATACCCAATGAACTGCATATCATTAATTTTGGCATAACCAATAAGAACCAATGGGAGTATGAAAAAATTAAAATGGTTCCTGCAGGCTTGTGGGATTTTCCCAATCTTTTTTTTTTTTTTGCTTCCTGGTCTTGAGTCTTATAGTGTGACCTTTCAACTCTATTGATTCCAGCAGCTACACGGTTGAACACAGAAGCTGGCTGGAACTTGGTTTCAGGAGACTAAGTTTCAGGCCACTGCAGGGCACACCAGGGGAGGCTTGGGGTTTGATACAGCAAAGCTGCATCAGACTTGGTCTTCTTGTCCCCTGGAACCAGGTTTCGAGCCACTGTTCCAGAAAAGGTGACTGTGTTTTCTCAACTTTAGGGCCATAGAGAAACATTATAAAAAAATGTTAGAGCAAAAGAACATGGAACCATTCTAAAAACGTAAGCATATAAATAAATGGCATTTGTAGCTATGCTGTATGTCTTTTAAATAAATACCACCTGTGGAATTGCGCTGGGACACATATGTGGAAGAATAACATGCAATTCATTCATAAAAGCAGCACACTCATGCTTGGACTACAGCTCCTGACACTGCAAGGACTGTAGGGAAAATTCCCTAGCCTATGGGAGGCACAATGGCCCAGATGATTGGATATACCATCCATTCAGTTTCAGATTGCAGCCCATTCACAGTGTTATAAATTAGAGAAAGTGACACTTTGAACTGCAAGAATTTGCATGCTGGGTTATCTTGCTGGAGAGACACAATCTCTCACACAGGGAGTATGAGTTCTATTAACAACTCTGAAAATGTATTCTGACTGGGAGAGCAAAGATCAATTTGAAGATAACCTGCAGAAGCTAAGACCTTTAAATAACACTCAGTCACATGACTTTTAACATTATAGCATTATTCTATAATTGCTATTATTAGTAGTACTAGTACTATGACATTTTTTCTCAACCTTCAAATAATTCAGCAAGGTTGCTGCATCTTTTTCAAATCTGTTTAGACATTGTAGGTTTTTGTAGGTTTTGCAATCATCTTTGTTGCATTTTGCAATCAACTGGGTGGCAGGCTGTATTTAAAAGCACAAGGTATTTTATAAAACTGTTCTGCAAGTTTAAATGTTTCTATTTTGTTTTTGTAAATCACATTTAAAAGTATGCATGGAAGAAGCACTGTGACATGAATGATAATGTAGTCATATCATTAATGATAAATGAATCCTTCACAAAGCCATGCCTGTTTGCTGAAAAAAAAAAAAGAAGCCAGTTTTCTGTGGCAGATGGCAATAAAGCTCCTAAACAGTAGTGTGATGCAAGCCAGGAAACAACTGCACGAGAAGTAGTGAAATCTGTCTGATTCGTACACAGGCTAGAGACACAACCAACACAATCTGTGAATGACCTTCAAGAGTTTCCCACACAGACCATTCAAAGTGCAGCTGCTAATTAATTAGGCTGCAGCCTCCTGGCAGGTGCTCTGGGAGGGTCACATGTTTCAAAGTCAATTCCATCCCTCAGAAATGGAATACTGGCTGCAAATATCAATGGATTGGTAGTCAGCCCAATGTACATGTTGGGATACAGCAGGCTTGGAGGCAAGCAGACATGGTACAGAGGAATTAGAACACAGGAGTTGCAAAACAAAACTGAAACCTTCCAAACCAGTAAAAAACATACAGCGACAGGCGTCAGCGAATTTGTCACAACATTTTTTTAATAAATAAATGAAACGTACTGAAATATCTGCACTTCCTTTCTGTTTCCAACTATCACTCCAAGCCCACTCAAACCTGTAAGGTCCATAGAGCTATGTGTAAATTAGGAACAGCGCTTCTGACATATTGGGCGCTGTTTGCAAACCTTAAAGTCAGTTTTTAGTCATAAAGTAAAGTTTGATCATCTTTAATCTGTTGTAGACTGCCACTCCATCATTTATAATGTGCACCCGTTCAAAAATGGAAACATGTCTGAGTGTTAAATGCAAGTTTCACATTATATATGAGTTACTTGGGTAGTGTTTGCTACTGCCACCAAATGTGTCTCCAAAAAACTATTGATTTGAGGGAAAAACTCACAACATAAATGACTTAAATATACTGTGATTTAAAATCATGAAATTTATTGCTGCCAGTATAATTTACTACCACTATTATGTTGTGCCTATTGATTCTGAGGAGCTATTGAATGTACTATCTTTTGTTAAATACACTTGTAGATTTGAACATATTTGTCTTCAAAGTCTGTCCTTACTTAATCATTTGACTGATGCCACCTTAAACCCTTGGGGGTGTGTAGCAGTTGTTCCGAGGAGAAAGACATTGATGTTAGATAATGGGTGACTTTAATTACACGCAAGACGGAGAAGATCTATAAATGCAAGGACAAATTGCCCTCTTTTACACTGCAATAAAAAGGGACAAGGTTCTTAAATTCAGAAACAATATAAGGCCAGTAGACCACTAGGACATCAGACTGTGATAATTCGAGATTCTGAATCCCAATGATCGCAATATTTAATATTTTTAAAATCTCAAATAAGAATTTATTTGTATTTATTGAATTTGCAGATCTTTAATGCCTAGCATGATGTCAGTAAATACACATACACACAAAAAAACCCTTGCATTACAGAATCAAGGCCAGGCAGACTTCAGCTGTTGAGGAACTCTAAAAACTGTCCAACAAGCCCTGCTTGGAAGAAAATCTCAGAACTACATAGCAGATTTTTTTACTATTTTGTGCTTTAAATAGTAACACTGCATAAAAAATATGCTTTATTGAAGACACAATAAGTAACCTGCACCCTTTTATCACATAAATAATATTTCTTGAAACCACAGTTAATGACTGTTCTTTGCACATTCAAAATGACAAGATGAAAAGTGCTAAAGGTTTGGATTCCAAAGCACTGTGTGATATCTGACCTCAGCGGAAATATTCAAGGAAATATAAACCATTTTCCTGGCAAAAAATTCACAGCACAATGACCAAACAAAAATACTCAGTTTACAGTGTGCACTTCTCCCTTATCACGGTCTCACTTTGCTTTACTGCCAGATGTCCTTTACAGCTTAATATTGAAGTTCACACATGAGAAACGGCTTCATTCATCGTCCTGTTTAAAAGCCCTGTGAACTTTCTGCCTTTCAAACAGACCAATGAGTTCTATGGGGAACTCTCCAAGGTACAACATCAACGTGCAGTTGATTCTACAAAATCAGGGCATTATAGAGATGTTTCAATACGGTTGTCAATCAGCTTTCTTGTTTTGTTTCTGATTTTGACTTTTGATTAACTTTCAGCAAGTTCCACCTCTACTATATATGCACCAAACATGTGTCACTGAACCAAAAAGCAGAAAGGCAACTTCCCTGTGATGAAAGTGATTGCTGAGTAAACTGATATCCCAGTGTGTGCTGGCTTAACTTTTATACCGCCGTACTGAACAAAACAGAAACGTACCTGTGCAAACAACCTTCTCAGATAAAGCATCAGTAATCCAAATATCCACAAAACTGCCATCTGATTAAATTACATAGTTTATACAAACATGTGTAGTTCAGCTGCAGTTCAGCAATACAATGGCAAACAGTGCTTTATGTTCCATTTCCTTTGTCAGTTAATTGCCTAACCTACAGTCGTCATTCCAGGCCAGATGCAGTGTGTTTACAGAGTGCACTTAGTTCAGACAGGTACAGCGCTGGCCATTGCTATGGCATCACCTTACACTTACCGCTTTCGGAATCAGAAATATCATCATTGTTGTTTTTTCATAATAAACAACATTGAACAATAAACTATTTATTTCAAGCTACCGCGTCAAATAAAGTTAAAAACAAATTATTAATCTTTTATTTATTTATTTTTTTTTTTTAAATATGCTTGAGTGAATCATCATGGTGGGTCCCCTAATGGCCTTCACCACAGACATGGATACAATATGGGCTGGGGATAACAGCCTCACCTTCCCACTAGGTGTCTTTGTAATAGTTCAACCCACACGCAAATAACAAAGCAAGCAATTACGAAGCTGAAATGTGGAACCCACGTCCATGTAGATCCTTGTTTGGGCTCTTATCAGTGTTTCAGTGGTTGACAGATGATTGACATTAAATAATGTACAAGGATAGTGAATTTCACAGCAAGGATTTGCTCATCTAAACGACTCTGATATATAGTAGCATTATGTTTGAGTAAAATCATTGAGTACACAGTATTGGATCCAGAACACAAAGAAATGACCAACTACTGTACATAGCAAACAGGAGTCACTGCCACCCCCTGCAACAGGAATACATACATAGCATTTATACTTTGCCATACATATTACAGTATATAGTAAAATTATAGTTATAAAAAAAACTTGTGCTTTCCTTAGAACTCTCTCTTAAAAACAAATGAAAATGGATATTAATTTCAGATTCCTGTTTGTTCATTTAGAAACATGAACAACACGGTTCTGGTTGGCAGCTTTGAAAATGCAAGGATCGCTGCCAAAGGAATCTAGAAAGCAGAGGTCACAAAGTAAACGTCCTTCTACATCAACATAATCTCCTCTTCAGGTGCATAAATAAATAGATAAAACAGAGCCAAAGTGAAAAAATACTTTGCATACAATACTCCAGAAACCAGACAGACGAAATAAAGAAAATGACATGAATTTGCATAACAGGCACACAATAGCTCTGATTGCAATTCAGATAAATAATCCTTGTTCCTGCCATAAAATGGAAGCTTAAATCTGCAAAGCCCAACAGCAACATAGCTGTTTACAAACCTCGCATGAGGAGACAAAACAAGGCTGACCTAAATTAATTTTATAATTTTATTCATATTTTATTAATTATGATTTTATTAAAGCCAAAACTGACCCTTGAAGATATCTCCATAATAAAATATAGATATATATATATATTATATATAATATATATATATATATCTATATAATATATTATATATATATTTTAATTAAAAGGGCCAGTATTATACCTTTATTTTGACCTTGTATTGATTGTATTTATTTTAGAGGCCTACTTACAGGGTTACAGATTTTAGGGTTAGGATTTGGTTAGGGATACATCTGTAAATCCATGTAACCCTAGTGAATTTGTACATTAGGGTTAGGGGGTAGGATTAGGGTTCAGGGTCGGGCTCAAATTCAGTTTCAAACTGAGGTTAGGGTTAGGGTCAGGGTCATGGTTGTAAAGTAAATGTGTGTACATTTATAAAGATGCAACATTTCACAAAACCAGTTTGTATAATCAACATTAGCTAATGATTTTATATAGGGAAACAAATATTAAAAAGGTCTTCTTTTGTGCTTCTTACTCTTTAAAGAAAAGGTATTTTTACTCTAATTCTCCCAAAGGCTTGTAAAGTTCATATTTATACTATATTTATAGTTATAATCATTAATCCTTATTCCCGCATTCTAGTATAGAGCACTCTACTGCCTTCAGAA
The DNA here is from genome assembly GCF_017654505.1 of Polyodon spathula. Taxonomy (NCBI): domain Eukaryota; kingdom Metazoa; phylum Chordata; class Actinopteri; order Acipenseriformes; family Polyodontidae; genus Polyodon; species Polyodon spathula. Next base: position 35,893,948 of record NC_054549.1, on the reverse strand, counting down.
CAGGACACAGAAAGTGGACTGTTTTATAACGGTACTCTGAATTAAACATGAAGCTGTCAAAAGAAGTCCGACTTTAAAAAGAAAATGGATCAGAGGATAAACAAGACCATCCTGGCTTCTCCTAGCATTGCACTTAATGGGGTCCGACACTGCAAAACAGACAGCTAGACATACAATATTGACATTTACAAAGGGCTTCACAAAGCCGAGGTCCCTGAGCCACACTTGTGAAAGCTGAAAGGATTTAATAGCTTGGAAAAAGGAAATTAAGGGAAAAAATGAAAGATTTTACACAGCACACGTCGACTGTAAAAATGTGGTCAGGATAGCGTTTCTTCTTTATATAACGCTTCAAATGCACAGCATCCAAAATCATTCCACAACGCACTGCTCATGCGGAGACACAAGGAAATTGTATTGGTTCAATGCGTGTTGAACATTTTCAAAAGTTAATAGCTATGCTGTCTTCCTGACTCATTTAAATAATCACCATGGTAATGAATAACTAACTGAAAACCTAATCACAAGCCTCGCTTTCTAAATTAACTGGGGTCAAGGAGGCCCCCACATATTTCCATACACCGGCAATCCTCTGGCCCTTGACCGAGTGAAGATAACAATAACTGTGAATACAGTGGGATATCGGATTTGGCTGTAGCACAGCTGGCTGGGGGCCATGGCTGGGTTTCTTTTTTAAGATTGCACACCTAATTTCTTTTTTATCCCCTGAGCCCTGAGTTCTGGAGCTCTTATGACTACATCACTCTCTACTGTGTAAGCGCAGTTACAAGGAAGATTTATTCCATCCAACTGCAAATGTGGCACACATAACACATTCCATTAGACTTTTGCAATTTCATTCTTTGATTACATGATGTTAAATAAAATATCAAAATGATGTTATAGGTTATAATTTTTTTTTTTTTTTTTCCCCTCAGTCTCAATCTTAAAATTCTAGGTGATGCCATAGCTGTAGGACTGACTTTAACCCTAATTGCCAGTCATGTGCTTTAAGGCCGGTTTGTAAACTGAAGACTCAGCGACAGAGCACTGCAAACATACAGAGATGCTGTAGCTATACCTAACCTGGGAAGGATTTGAGCAGAATAGAAGATAATATTATTATTATTTATTATTATTATTATTATTATTATTATTATTAATATCAAAAAGCGATTTACAGAGGTAGGCTGTACACTGTGCACTGTGTGACATTTATATGCAGAGTCACGGTGCAATGTTACGTGATCTGAATACTTACAACCAAAAACTGGTTTTTGAAGAAAAACTTCTGCTCGTAGACTAGTAGGGATGTATTGTCTAACATGTTTTATACTAAAATATTATGGTGTACCCATACACACATTATATATAATATATATATATATATTATATATATATATATATATTATATATATATATATATATAAAAAAATGACTGCGGTCTGTGTATGATGGGTACCAACACATGTCAAGCACAGCACATGCACACAGGTAGGGATAACTAATAATTATACAGAGAATATATTTTAACCAACAAGGCCAGTGATGAGGTTAAAGTTCAGTTGGTTTGAACTCCCAGCGACGCTGCTAACGACTGTCGTTTTGGAGCAGGGCGATTGTCTGGCGACACCATAAACTGCACGGCGATGCGACAGCGATGATCGCCGGTCGCCTTGCTCTTTATAACGACAGGCAACTGATATAGGAACTGGCTTTGAGGATCACAAAGTCTGTTAAAATCATCTTTGTTAACATGGCTTTTCATGCTGGTTTGCAATCGTTTTATTCCTCTTGGCATGTTTGCGTATGCAAAGCTCTTTATGTTAATTGATGAGAAAAGTATACTATTTAACCTCAACGTAATGTTCTATACCGAGCAGAATATTAAAAAGGACTGCTTTACATTGGTGAAGGCTGTGTTTCCGTGGTTTACACTTATTTAATGAACAAGACAACTTGGTCCATTGCCAGGGGACCTGAAATCAAACATGGCTCTGCATGAGAGAAAGCCCAGCTGCTACATCATTATTGATTTTAAACTGAAAAGGTAATCAGTAATCCCTCCAAGAACCATTCAGCATTGGCAGCCTAATTAAAAGAGCACCAGGGAAAGTGACTGTTTAACTATGCACCTGGGAAAGCTGCTTTAAGTACTAGGACAACCACTATTGAAGAAGCAACTAGAAATCAATGACGTCCAAGGGTTCCTTGGTGACCCTCATTCACTGAGCATGTTCACAGACCCAGAGAAGCTGCCAGCTCCAAGGTTAATCCCAGCTGCCTCTGATGCCATGAGAGCGGACAAAATTCAAAGCATCAGGCTTCTATCTTAAACACTTAAATGGTTTGCTGGCCCAGATAGATAAAAAATACATTTAACAAACACACTGCTATACACTCAGTAGGTTGTTGTTCATCTTTCCCTGCTAAGAGATATTTTTAGACATAAGAAGAAGAAGAAGAAGAAGAAGAAGAAGTAAAAGAAGACGACAACGATGACAACATCGGCTAAGACCCCCAGTTCTATGGGCAGATTTAAAGCCAATCTCAGAGGTGAAGCCCTGTGTCCTCTACAAGGACATTTCTCTTGCATTGCCTGGCTGATAGGCTGAATTAACTGCAGTATTTACTGAAGCTTTATTAATAAGACTTAGAGGCACATTATAATGCTGCATATATGACATATAATAATTTATTTTCAAAATGCATTTTCACAAGCTGGTCGAGGTAAGACTTGAGGTTGCCATAGAATTGACTACATTGTCGATTCCTCAATTCCTCAATATGTAAATATAATAAATGCAAATCAGCGCCTCTGTTTTATGTGTTGTTGATTTTGTTTTTATTTGAAGCTACGGTTCACAATAAAAAGCTACGCCAATCTCTGCCATGTTCAACTTTAAGCATTGCTGAACCAGGGGCTTTCAAGAGGGATTTCACGATGGTGGTCAATGACATCATTGAAGAACTCTTTCATAGCTTGTCCTGGAATATTAAGGTTTGAGTCTGGCATTCTCTAAATGTACAAAACACAAACACACAGTAGCACATAAAAATGTGGCTATACAATGCTACATGTATAGCTCTGTAGTCAAATCCATATTTAAGAGATGGTGCTATTGTGTGTTCTTGTAATGAGAATGCAATTGCTTTATGGGGCAAATGAGACTCACAGCCACTCCAAGCACTTACCAATAGATACATTTATGACATGACTATTCAAACCTTCGTGACACATTTTAAAAGCTGTTATACGTTGGCTAATACTGCAGTAGGAGACGGTTTTGCCAAATCTAAAAGCTAAAATCAGAAGCTAAAATGGGAAAGGCCTTTTTCCAAATTGTCTACTGGTTATACAGATCATTTTACAGGAAATAGCTAATACAGTGGATATTCCCAACATGAGCTTATAAGGGAATAACAGCCCTATAAGACATGTAAAAGTTATTTTTAAAAGTCGAATTTAACTGTAATAGTGACAGTATGGCTGACGATTTTCAAAACGTAAGAACTGCTTTCGTGATGCTACGCTGAATCTTGATGTTGTGGTAGTTATATAAACAACACTGCGCTATAGATCACTAGCGTGTGAGATTCCTGTGGGAAACGGCCAGAAAATTAATTTAACAGAATATTTTCAAAACAACAGCTCTCAACCAAGTATTTGATAGGAACAAAATTCCTTCAGCAATGCTTTAGTGCCATAATATACTCTGCAAAAAGCATTATTGTACCTTTGATCTTTTCTGCATTATCTGTATTGCAGTGATATGCTTTTCAGCATAATCCTGACTTTTGGGGAATACATTCCTCAACCTCTTTTATAAACATGGCAGTGTATACAGAACAGACTCTCAGGATTCACTGCAATGTTTATAAGAGAAATTCTCCTGGTGGAGGCTGTTGAGTAAAAGTTAAGAAATGCACAGTAACTCTCAGGTGATTTATGACCTGCGATGATGTGTGAACAAAAAATTCAAAACAGTTAATATTGTGTTGAAAATATTATGGCTGTGATGCAGGCAACAAGGAAAGCAGCAATGGTAAAGTAATGCATTTGTTGTAAAAACTGCAAGGTGTTCTGTTACACTTCAACCCCTTTGGCTCATTACTTCTGTCATCTCCAGAGGACTGTTTTCTGTAGCCTGGAGGGCTATAGGGCACAACCTGTACGCCACACAGAGTGCCTTTACTGGATGAGCCACTCGAGAGCCACTATTCCGAGCTTTCTAAACTGTCATATGAATATTCAGGGAGGAAAACACAATAAACATATACTGCACAATCCCAGCAAATCTCCTATGCTGTACAACCTTTGGTGTTTATAGGATCATGGGCTTTACTGCTCATTAACAAAAGCACAATGAGGTGAACTGCACACAACAGCTTCTTTTAACATCTGAGAAGGCACAGGATGGTTTCCACATTTTATCATCATGATCTTAATTACTTCTTCACAGCAAGAAAGTCAAACTTTTAATGAGGTTGGCAAAAAGTCCTCATTGCTACCACTGGTTGATATCGTCTGCACGCCATTGAATCGGACAAATCAGTCATTCGGTGACACACATGCAGCCCTGTGTCCTAATTTATTTACAGCCAACCCACCCCAAAAATGAATCTTGTCGCTTGTCCACTGCACACTATTAAAAAGAAGAAATCACATTAAACCTGCTGCAGTGGGGAACAGACCAGCGTATGCACAGCTCATTAAACCTGCTGCAGTGGGGAACAGACCAGCGTATGCACAGCTCATTAAACCTGCTGCAGTGGGGAACAGACCAGCGTATGCACAGCTCATTAAACCTGCTGCAGTGGGGAACAGACCAGCGTATGCACAGCTCATTAAACCTGCTGCAGTGGGGAACAGACCAGCGTATGCACAGCTCATTAAACCTGCTGCAGTGGGGAACAGACCAGCGTATGCACAGCTCATTAAACCTGCTGCAGTGGGGAACAGACCAGCGTATGCACAGCTCATTAAACCTGCTGCAGTGGGGAACAGACCAGCGTATGCACAGCTCAGCTCTATCTTCCTCACATTCGCTCAGCAGAGGAAGAAGGTACAGTGCAGTCTCATTAAGAAGGAAAAACAGCTGTTCCGGTCACAGACATCTGGTGCAGTAAGCAAACAACTTAAGCCTGGTATTAAGGTTCACTGTCAATGCAAGAGAGAGTATTGCTGCAGAACAAAGGCTCCCACAGCATAGCTCACACAGGGCAGCTCACACAGGGTAGTGCTGCTGGCGCAACTCGTAATATCATTATATGCTACAGCGCGATCACATGAGAAAGGTGATGAATTTAGGTACTAAATCAAAGTTTATTTCATAACAATAATCTAACCATAAACCTAAGGTTCATGGGGTACTGGCCAAAACTTTAAATACACACAACAATAACCTAAACCTAAGGTTTGTGGGGTATTATGGTCTCATGGTAGGGGTGTTGAGGGTGAATGAAGCACAACATTAATTATGAGTTGCGCACGCAGCACTGCCGTGTGAGTTACCCTGCAAGAGCTACGCTGTGGGAGCCTTCGTTCTACAGCGATTTACTCTTGATGCAGGAAGCCAGTTAGTGGAGCGGAAAATCCATCCCAGGTTTTAAAATAACCCACAAAATGAGATCTTGGATTTTGACAGACATGCAAGGGAAATTGTTCTCAGTGATAACCTTCATACATGTCCTATTGGCCATTTTAAGTATTCCCCTTTCTCCACTGGGGCTTGGATTAAATCAAAATGAAGGTGGCACCATAGTCATCAGAAGGTATAGCTTCTGAATGGCAGCCCCAGAGAATTCCAAAATGTATTTGTTTAATTAAATGTAGTGCTGATAGTATATACAATGTCATATTTAAAAAGTTAATAAAACTTAAAAACACCACTTTCAGGAATCTATGGTACTATCACAGCAGAGATATGCTGAAAATGTTTATTTTTTTCTACACAGACAATGAGGCACTATAAAAATCACCAGTGTGCGATTATTGTGGGAAATGGACGTCAACTTTGGTATCTGGGAATGAATGATGTTACCTAATGTAAACAATTACTTTTCACAGTCTCTATAAAAATAATTCTGTTTCCTACATTCTGGGAGGAAAGAGATGTCCGTTTTTAACATTCCTGCTGATTCATGAGGTAAGAGACGCTTGCAACAGTCCTACCAGAGACTATATATCTGCAACACTGTGCAACATATACAATGGACAATGCAACTTTTCAACACTCTGACAGGGACTAGTGGATGCTGGATTAGGAAGTCATAAAGAACACAACTAAAAAGATAAAGTAATAACCCTTAAAAGTTTAGCACAGTATTTGTAGCAGGGAATTCTTGCAGTTTTCCCTTATACTGTGCATTTAACATAGTTTATCCTGGTTTGCCATGTTCTTTTAATATTCTTTACCATACCTCGCTAGTCTTTACAGTACTGATTTACCATGCTTTCATTGTGTTATGCTTTTACTATGGTAAACTTTTATGAAGGAGTAGACATATATTCATGAAATCCCCACTGGGATGCACAATCTCTTTCAAACATGCGCAGCATAAGAAATCACCCCATTAAGGCTAAAGTGAAAAGTAAAATAAAACCAATACCAAACTAACTGTAAGTGTCATTAGCTAATTAGTGAAGCGGGTACAAATAGTATTAAACAAGACACAATCAGACAATCTTTCAGTCTGCATCAAAACAGGCAGGGCAGCATGCTCTGAAAAACAGAAGCTATCAAAATGACCATTCTTCTATCAGATTAAGAAAGGTATGACTCTGAGTCTGTAAAATCTTCTAAAAGGTTAATCGTTCAATTTGTAAATCAATACTTTTCCTTTGTAAGGTATTACAATTCAGAGCAAACATTTATTTCTATTTGATCAGGGCAGTTTTACTAAGTAATTCTGCAATCTTATACTTATATAATCGTCACTTCAGACTTCTGGTTACAGGCAAATAGAAGTTTCTTTGAAAAGCAGGCTTTTTAAATAGCCTATAAAGCCTTTCTCTTTAAATCCACTGCGTAATGAGGCTGCAGTAGCTCTGTAATTGGAACTGTCTGTTTATAAATTGCTGAATAAGTTTAGATCTGTCAACAGTGTGCAACTGCCAGAGATTAACATCCAATTAATTGGATTTTACATTGTGTTGGTACGACACACTTTTTTCCAGACTGTATACAGTAGTATTCACAGTCAGACATAGATGTGAACGAATAGCCCTTGTGATATGACAGTGGAACTGGCCTCGACTACCCAGAAACATTATTCTGAATTTTTAGACTGTATAATAATTGGATGTGGTCTGTGTATGCCTGTAACCCTTAGTCTTAACAAGGACAGCATAGCTAACATGGGCTGGAGGGGCCATGCCTGTTCTTGAGCAGTTGTAAAGGCAGACTTCCTGTGGCAGACCCAGGGTTGGTGTTACTGGGATGTTTTGAGTTGGGGGGGGGCTGGTTTTCATTCTAATTGGAGGGCACACACAGTGAACTCATGAAACCCCTGCCTCCTGGTTTTTGATTCAAAGCACAGCGCCACGCACTAAGCCCTGGCTTTTCCATTTCATGCTAATTTGATTGCAAGGCACACAATGTCTATAATGTCCAGATGACGCATAGCCTAAAGTCACCGCGTGGTCCACTGTGTGTCATGCAGATGGCACAGCCTCGAGGCAGCTCCGGATAAATAACGCAATCGCTCCTCTCTGAGCATGTAGGCAGACCAGGACTGGACGGTTCTGATCAAATGTAATTCAATTGGCAGTTCTAGCTTCTACTCAATCATTTGTCTTTTTGTAATGGAAGAGTGTATAATGAGCTTCACCTTGGCAAACCGATAACAAGTGGTGGTTCAAAAGTATATTTTGCTCACAAAATCTCTTAGTACTCAGTGTATTCAATATTTAAAAGTGGTAAGAATATTACGGTAACAAATTCAAAGAATTTGTTGATGAACCTTTGGTAATTGGTAAAGGACAGACTCATTTGCATTAAACTTCTGTCCATCTGTATATTCTTAAAAGATACGCCACAGGCATATTTCTCAAGAAAGAAAATGGAAAAATATTGTGGAAAGCCATTTTGTTTCTCAGCTTAGCAGAAAACCAACATGTCAAAAAGCAGACAGGAATATACAACAGCAAATATACAGTTCAGCAGTCAACTCAGCAAACACAAACAAACGACCACCTTTTCCAAACCATGCCCCAATTAAAACACTGTGCCTTCTATTTGTCAAAGCTCTTCAACACTACAGAAATGTTACCCAACTAAAAAGGAAATAAGTTCACTTGATTCTTCTGCAATGTTTCCCACTTATTTCATGACCGTTTTCCTTTCACAAAAATGGTGTGTTTTGAAGAAAATAGCTTGGATGAATGGGGGCCTATGCACCATTATTAAATGGGATGGTAGGGCATACGCTCATGAGATACAGCAAAGTGTTTTTACAACTGTGGTACCACTGGAAAGTCAACTTAACCATGCAAAATAAAACAGAAGAAACCAGGAACACTCACCAGATCATGATTCGTTGAATTGGAGTCATCTGCGGGAAAAGGGATGTAAACAGCTAAGGCCACGCAGTTGGCAAAAATTGCGATTAAAATAAAGATATCAAATGGCCTATGCATATGGTTAAGGAAATTATACATCAACTGTGCAATACAATAATCACATATAACATTCAGGCCTATACATACAAATGTCAAATGATTGCAATGGAAATTCTGCCCCCGGGCCTGGATAGTGGGTGAGGTTTTAAGGATTCATAATAGAGAGGCAGGAGATCTGCTCCGATGACAATGCAGGTGTTTCGTGAAATTAGTTCAGGTGGTGTTAACCTGCAGCAGCCTCCTGTGAATATGAAAGCACAGTTTAAAAAAGGCCTCATTTTCACTGCCAACAGAGGGCTGATTGAGCATATCATGCAAACCTCATTTGAATGTATGTCATTTGCTGTGTTATTCTACCAGGGTTTTACAAAACCCCAAGAGCACAGGTCAAATTCAATCTGATATCAAAGCTCCTGGTCGATTTTCTACTGCTCTACTCCTCCACGCAGCTCTTTAAGAATGCAAGTCTGTCTCCAACACCTATTGTACTGTGGGATTTTAGAGCAATTAGTGTGCAGAGAGACAGTCATGGGATTACAATTAAAACCTCTGTATTATTCACTTCATATTTCTCTGCATAGTGCAACGTGAAAAAAAGACAAAAGAGAAAATGAGAAAGTGTTATTTCTCAACCTGCATTGCACAGCATCACAGTGTAGCTTCACACTTGTGCACAACCCTGGGAGAAGAATGGAAAAACACCCATGAAAAAAGTGAGCTGATACTTTAGCAGAGTATCCATCCTGGTATGGTTTCCATAGCGATTTAAATATTGAATGTTTGGTTGAGAACTATGCACATTAAATAGCAATCCCTTTTCTCTTTCTGAATCCCTACAGTAAATACGATATTCATTTGTACCCGTCACCTCAATCGTGTTTGTAGGAATGTTGAACGATGACAGCTGTTCAAACCATACAAGATCATATTTAACATCCACACACTGTGCTCTGGGGATGGCTGTTTTTATATGTATACTACAGACTAGCGTTAGAGTTAGTGATTTACATTAATATGACCTTCTACTGCTTCAGGAACTGATATTAAAAAGCATTTATTTATTTATGTATCGCTTTAACAACATCCATCAGTGGCTGATAGCTGCAAATCATAGGAAAAAAAAACACATTATACCCACTTAGTTCAAATTAAGTTTATCAGTACATTAAATTAGCAACGCAATTACCTACTGGGAACCGAGAACTTGTTTGTTTTTTTATCCATCAGAGCCCCTTGATGGGTTTACAGTATTACAATACACAAGCTGCCAGCCATTATTCTCTCTCTATATATAGGGTTACATATTCCCTCTGGCCAGCTCTGGTCTGAACTTATTCCAGACAGTAAAAGCAATAGTATGAGTATTTGATCAGTTCTGCACTACTTAACAATAGCGTGCGGCCGATGTGTGGTTTGTTTTCCTACCGTGTCGCAAATCCCTCATGCACATAGCAAAAAATTACATCCAGGAGAAACACAAAAGGATACTTCCATTCGACCAGGCTGATACAGGCTCTCCTGATGGGGTTGTTGAGAGTTAAACAGAACAGTGCTCGGGGAGGCCTGCTGTTCGCACTGTTGCCCTGCTTCTTGCTTTTGGCATACTGCTGCCGTTTTCTTTGGGATAGAGATCCGACAGGTGCGGGGGTGTTGGTGCTCATGGTTTGTGCAGCCTTGGCCTGTCTAGCAGCATCAATCGCTGCCTGCCAGGAGAGAGCAGTTGACTTGGGCGGTGCAGAGCAGTTTGACTGAAGGCCTGGTGCGTCACCAGGGAGAGGAACTCTGCCGCTGCTGGCATAATTCGCCCCTGCAAATTAAAAAAAAAAAACAAAAGGACATAATCAATAACACAAACAGAATACAGAATACAACTAAGAGCACTTCATAGCCACAAGCACCATGATAAATCGAGAAAGTAAGACCCATTAGGTACAAGCTAGATATTAGGTCTAATATGCGCCAGCCTGGAGTCTAAAGACAGTCTAAGAATGGTCAAATATCGATTTGTTTGCTGGTATAAAAGTACCTGTTTTACACCTCTGTCCTTGCTGACTGTAGGTGCCTGCTGTCCACACAGAACAGTGTCACAGTGTGGGTGAGTTCAGTGGAGGGCAGATGGATGGCAGCTGACAATAAACACAATTCATTCTGATCACACATGACATTTAAAACCAGTTTGGCGTCCAGATCTATTAAAATGACACTGCATGTACATCCTCTGTATTATTATTATTATTATTATTATTATTATTATTATTATTATTATTATTATTATTATTTTAAACGGAAAACGTTATGCAATGTGCATCACAATATCAAAGCATGACACACACACATCTCATTGAAGCGCATCCACAGTAACTGCGTGAATTCAAAGCTGTCAGCAATCACTTGTTCCAATCAGTTGTGTAATTGAACCGCCAGGCCTCGTACAGAATGCACAAAAACAAAGAATTCTAGCAATTTAGCATGGAATAGTTCAAGAATATAAATCCATGCACGTTGTATAAAAAAAGGCACAAACCTATATAAATATTGCTGAACGACGCTAATCAGATTCACATAAATCATGCCAGGTGTAATCAACGTCGTCCTTTTTTATAATTAAGGCAGTATTTATTTATGTATTTATTATCTAACAACAGACAGCAGCAGTAAATGCATATTGTATGTTAACGTTTTCCAAAATTTGTACTCAAGCGCATTTTAGAATGCTATTCTGAAGGTTATTTTTACAGTTAGCAGTCTACTCGACGCGAATACAGTAAGGATGCGGTGATACTTCAGGCATATTGTCTGTACACGGTGAAAGATCCAGACCAAACCGAAACGAATTCAATCACCTACCCTGTATCTCTTCAAGGAGGAAAAAACTTCAGATAGACGAAAATTAAAGAGCTTTCATTACAGGTAAAACAAAAAAGAAAAAAAAAACGACGAATAAGACGTCAGTTCGCCAAATAGTGAGGTGTAAATGTGGCTACATCAAATGACACTGCGAAGAGCGCACAGCGAAACAGCTGGTGCTATGGTTAGGTTACAAATGGACTGTTTAAGAAGGGTTTCGCTTACATTGACACGAAACACAATTTAAAAAGGCTCAACACTGTGTTGACCCTAAAGTCCAACAACTGTCCCATACATATATAATATATAAGTTTGATAATATATATATATATATATATAATATTATATATATATATATATATATATATATATATGTTTTAACCCATAAGCTTGATCTAGGTTACCTCCATAGCATATGTATTAGAATTATTTGCATTTTAGCTAAATTCTAGATAGAAAGATCATGAAATGGGATAGAAAAGTCATGCAATTAGTTCATTTACAGACCCTTGAAAATTAACTGTTACTGAGTAGCTTAACTTTTGTAAGTTTTCGTTCTTGTATTTCCTACCTTTTCTCAATACAACATCCAGCTGACTGTCCTTTCCACAGTTTCAAAGAAAACAAAATCTGTATTGTCATTGCAAAAGAAAATGAAAAGAAAAACGTAGGTCGAGCCGCAAACAGCACAATAAAAGGCATTAGCTTAAGGGCAATAGAGACACATGCATTAATTAAACCTTTCCACTAGTTCGTCTGTAGTAGCGTCAACTGATTACAACAGAGCCCACAGCACAGTGTTTTTACCTTCGTTCCGTGTCTCTAGTTCATGCATTCTCTTCTCCTCATTAATACTTAAACAAAAAAAAAAACAATATACATATATATAGATATTTCTTTCTTTTTTTCCCCTTCATCCGACCCCCATGTTATTGAGACAAGCGATTCCAATAACAGTCATCCCTGGGTGTTTTAGCCAGCATTATAATATAGCAACATCCGGGAGCTGGCTTTACAAGATGGATTTCATAGCAACTCTCACGATTCTATCAAAAAAAAAAAAAAAAAAAATGAAAGAAATATCCAGTCGTGGAGAATGAAATGCAAGCCTTTTTTTAAATTATTTTTCCGTTCCAAGGCTGTCATTAAAAAAATAAAAACGTTTTGTAAAATCCCCTTGAATAAACTGCAGAAAACGTTCCTTGGCAGCGGGTCCGCTGTGTTTTTTCTTCTGTACGGAGATGGTATTGAATTGTAGTATTGGGGATGTGGTTGTGTTCCTGTGGGGTGACGTTTCAGTGTCTTTCTAAGCAACAGCTGTCACTCAACGAGGAAGAAAATCATCATCTCCGAGTCGAGCAGGTCGCTCGGTCCATTATTCCAATGTGATTATGATGCAGAACGGTGGGATGCGCATTTATTATAGAGACCTGCTACAATTATAGAGACCTGCTACAGCCCGACATTAAAAATAAATTAATGAATAAAGAATCGCCATATTAGTAAATAAATCAACCGGGCAGGAGAAATACAGAGCTGGAAAATCTTGATCTCTGATAAGTTTTGACTTAAACATAATAGATAGTATTGCGTTTTGGGGGAGGGGGAGGCATACATTGGAACCTGCTCTGATCTATAACCGATTCCCCTGCTTGGTGTCGGAGTGAGGGTGGGCACACGGTGTCAGCCAGCGCCTCTGGCACACTACGGAAATGCCACTATAAATCGGCTTTAATGATTTTGGTTATATAACCGAGTAAGCAGTGCAGCTGACATCGTCTCCGTATAGACTTTCCAACAAATAGGATAATAATAATAATAATAATAATAAATAATAATAATAATAATAATACAAAGGATGGACATGCAGGGTCTTTTAACAGATCTCCAAAAGAGAGATGACGCCAAACTGGTTTTAAATGTCACGTGTGATCAGAATGAATTGAGTTTATTAACATAGCATTTAAAAAGTCGAACTTCTGCTCTCTACCGGGTACAAAGAGAACTGCAGCATTTTTTTTTTGTTATAAATAAATAAATAAATAAATAAATAAATAAATAAATAAATGCGAGCAAGGCTTTAAACCTAGAAAATAATGGTTTGTCAAGGGCAGCGCTTTCCATTTGCTGCTTGTCAAATGGGGTCTGATTCTTTGAAGCGAGGAGTGAAAGATTTTTAATATAGTGTTAGAATCTCAATTTAAACTATGAATACGATTAAACTCATTGCAGATAGACCATACAAAGAGCTATCACACGGGACACGATTTAGTAGCAGGCAGTACTAGGGGACACATTGGCTTTATCTCTCTATGTGCATATTACAACTGATAAAATACTATACAAAATATATCATTTCTTTCCTGTTTGTATTTGTGATGTTGTTGGATACAAATATAAACAGGAAAGAAATGATATAACTCTTAGATTCTAAGTGAATTTTACAGTTCTCAAGACTCACCTGTTTAGAATGCACTTGGAGATCTACCTTGATCTACCCCTCCTGTATCTGCCTGACCTCAGCATCACGTCACTGGATCCTCAGCTGATGCACTATGCTTGCACTATTGCACTACCCTAACGTGTTCCATATTGCGATAGAACGGAGACCAATTCAATATAGTGCTTACCGGAGTGTCAGGTCTTAAATTCAGAGGTTCCTGTCCTATACCTCTATTCAGATTCCCCACAATGTGCAATCCGCCTTTCTAACAGCTCACCCTGTTATATATTACCGGTACCAGATTCTTTTGCAGACATTATTTTAAATTATCACGTCATTTTAAAGATGGAAAACATGTGCTGCTTCAGTATGGACTATTAACAAATACCGTATTACTTCAACTTCGCCTCGCCCTCGAATTAAACTTTAACTTTCCCGAAGAGACTGGAGCCTCAATCTAGCATGTAAATTACAAACTAATGTGCAAACACATAGTAAGCACATTTTATTTGGTAGTACAGTTCTGAAAGAAAATGTAAGATAAACTACGTACAGAACAGCAGTCCTTCTGAAGTTCTTATAGGTGGTTTTGTTGTTTTGTTTTATTGCAATTCCCACATTCAATCCTTTAAAAACAATGTGCTTACTGTCTATGAGAAGATTTAGTTTAGGTTTCTCTTGCAGAGAAAATTACAAACAAAGAAGTTAAGTGAATAAAAAAATAACCGAGTAGGGTATATTGTAGTTTTTACAGAAATCAAACTAATATTCTGAGGTAATTTTTGGTGCAGAAAAACATCTAGGTCACACTCTTGGATTTAACTGCCACACCAGCGTTGTCCCGCCCCTTAACAACCAATACACACACCTGATTCGCTGGTACAGACTCCCCTGACCCTCCAACTCCCACCTAAGAGGCTCTCGGTAACTGTCACCCATAAATGTACTGTAGTCAAAGTATGTTAGCCACACACGCTGCTTCATATAGGTAGGCTATCGTATTACAGAAAAGGTCACCCTCCCCTCTTTTAAGCGCCGCAGTCATTTTGATCAATTTAAAATAAACGCCGCGGTGCCAAATTGAAGTAATACGGTACATAAGGACTTTAACAAATGTATTACTTTATCCCTAACTAGACAAATGGATGCATGTAGACTGACTACAGATTATTATTATTTTCCCTGTTTACTAACACCACGTGCAGGAATGAAGGCCAAAGTTTGCACATGTGCAGCACGCTATGGGAATAAGTTTTACGAAAAGTGTGTTTACATGATATACAATTTGTTAGTTTTCGAGATTTATTCGGAAATTTCTAGGTGAGGTTTTCCGAAAACCGTGTTTACATGACTTGATATCAGAATTTGTTTTCTGAAAAATATCGGAATTCTTATGCTCATGTAAGCCACTTCATCCATATGCACTTAATCCCCTAATTAGTGAGACAGTTGATTGGACACTGGATATCGAGTGATTTCAGCTGTTGAATTGCAAGCTTGAATAAAAGCAATAATGAAAATCACAGAAAAACACCAATATGGCACGTGTGCCAAGACAGCGCAGCGCCTTTGTGCAATTAGCATGTTGGAGGCTGGATTAGGGCAGTGTACTGAGGCACGGTGGGTCTTGGGTGCTCAAACTTGCAAGACGGTATATAACCAGACACACTATGACAGGCCACGAACGGTGAGACCATCACAACACCTGCCCACCAAGATCGACAGGTCATTTTGCAGCATTTTCCTGATGGTAATTGTTAATCAACACAATAAAAAGTCACTGCACCAGCTCTAAAACAGAGTTTGTTATTTTTCAATCACATCTAGTGAATTTTATCTAAATATAAGTGATACATGTTTTTGGTTTGATGCTCAAATGTAAGTGATACATTTGCTCAAATGTAAGTGATAAGTTTTTTTTGATGCTCAAATATAAATGATACGCTTCTTTTGATGCTCAGTATGTGTATTGCCCTGTTTTAACACATGTAAGTCGCCTTAGATAAAAACTGCTGCAAAATAAATACATACGCATAAAATAATAATTGCATTTTGCTTTAGTTGCATTAAATAGTCACACTGCTGTTTCATGTGACACAGTACGGAAGTCAAACTCAGCCCATGGATGGCTGCACTGTCTTCTGGCTTTGGCTCCACGCGAGGGCTCAATTACTTAATTGGTCAAATTATTTGATTAACTGGACACATTTAACACTTGACTCAAAATGTTTCATAGGTGAATCAATTGCATTTTTAAAACCATCAACTGTAAAAGACCTTGAGAAATACTAAATATGTCAAACTGAACAAATAATGAGATTAATTATGTTAATTGAGAACTTAAGTTGGTATGAAAACCAAAAGACCCTGCGGTCCTCGAGGAGTGGAGTTTGTCACCCCTGGAGATGATATTGTATATGGAACACTAGTATTTTGTTTCAGCCTTAGCTGAGTCATCCTATTACAAACTACTACTGCATCTGGAACTTTCTGCTACCCAGGAATTATACTATAACTAAGTAAAACAGATTAGTTTTTTCCATTTTACTTTGCTTTACTTGTTGTAAAATGCATTTGAAATAGCTGAATCATTTCTAACAGTCGTGGAAGGGAAAGGGGTTAATTCTCATGTTACTGATTGTAACAGACGACTGTATTTATAGCTCGCAAAGCTAACTGATATTGACGAACAGTTTCACTGGGAGTCTTAAAGGGCCAGCATTACATTCAGTAACGGTTCCCTCAAATGAAGAAAAAGAATTGTTTTTGTTTTTCATTTAAAATAATAATAAATAATAATAATAAATAATAATAATAATAATAATAATAATAATACAATATCCGAATTAATTTTGCTAACCTGGTATTACATGTCAATAATATTATTTAATCCAAAAGCTTGACCCTGTTTGAAGTTATTTTAAACTGTTGTAATAATTTTCAGTGAACTGGACTATGGCTAGTTTACAGCCTGTAGCAGTCCTGTAGAGGTCCAGTAGTCTTACTGTAGTAGTTGTACCTTGTCTATTTAATCTCTTTATTATACACCTGCTTTGCTGACATTAACTGACATTTTATATTGGCTACATTTAAAATAAACATGTCATTTGAAAGTGTTCCTAGTTTTTGAATAACAATAAATATCAACCCAGTCACCCTCTAAATATAAGCAATACAAATTGGTTTTTACAATATGTGTTCTTGTGTGGCTTTACACTAGCTTGTACAGAACTATGAAGCAGTAAAGCATTTTAATACACAGTTTTTCTAGATACTGCTAAGCAAGTCACTGATAAGCACCACAAAAAAAGAACTGCTTCAGGTGTTTCCTGATATATTCTAACTTTACACCACATTACCAAATAGGGTTGCCACCTAGCCCCATAATTCCAGAACACTGCGATGCAGAACAGGATTTTGAATTGCCTATAAACTGAAAGAAATCAACATGTGAATTGAGCACTAAACCTTTGCTAAATTGATTCTGGTGATTAATTATCTTGAGGCAGCATGATAATACAATAATAGCTTTTAACAAATTAAACAAATAAGTACCATCATCAATATTTATTTATTTTATTAATAGTTTTTTAAATATATATTTTAAAGTTTCTTTATAGTTTCTAACAGCCTTCTCCCACTCAGATCATTAACACTGAGAAGCAGTTCACTGTTCCTGACACCAGACAGCGTGAACACTTGATCAGTGTTATTATTTAATTGGGAGAGTCTGTGTAAATTAGGGCTATATATTACTAATTAACAGGATATAAACAGTAACTTTTAAATATTGATAACTGAAATATTAATTTTACAAAACAAATGTTTAGTCTAGAGTTTTATTATTATTATTATTATTATTATTTTTTTTTTTTTTTTTTTTTTTGGAAGATTTGTATTATCACAATGATTCGGATAATTAAGATAATGAATTTGTTTAGTGAATTAATTTGTTCATTTCTTTCAGTTTAAGGGCAACTTAAAACCCTGTCCCGTCCCAAAGTGTTCTGGAATTATGGGGCCAGGTGGCAACCCTATTACCAAATAATATGTAGGTAACCTTTGATAATTTATTTAAAAACAATAATACAAGTCTGAAGAATGGACCTTAATGCTACCTGAATATATCACTTAATAATACATGTGTTTCTCGATAACTTTAAACACTTCATCCCAAGATTGTTAGTAATATTAAAATTATTAATGTAGACAAAAATTGGCAACACACCACAGATTTCCATTAAAACTATTCAGATTTTGCAAAGGACACCTAACAGCCTAACATAAGTGCCTTTTAGCTTTCCTGATGTTTTGAAAAATAAATTGGAGCAACACAACCCCTAAAAAGACTGGAAGCCATTACGCCAAAAAATACAATACCAAATCTGAATGTGTAGAACTATCACATATGAAGCTACTCAGGCATACGTGCAATACAAGGCAAGCAATGGCTGTGTTACTGGTAACTAAGCATTGCAGATATTGTATGCATTCCCATTCACAGCCCTCTATATATCACTCTGTCTACACGAAACAGTATCTAAGCCACATTAATTGTAGTCCAGGTTATAACACAAATGAAATATCATTGAAATTGAAAAATGAACGTGGCCTCACCTCAGTGTTCTGGAAGCACAAGGAATAAAACCATTCATCTTTTTTGTGTGTGTGACAGTAGCACAAAAAAGCAGAAATGTTTGTCACACTTCTTCCCGTAATCATGAAATAAATGGCACTCCAAGCTGGGAGGTAGCAGGATATTGGATTACCTGTCTGCACCAGATAATTGTTTGTAAGAGATAATCTTTGAATTATTAATCCTTCTAATGTTCTTGAGTAAAGGAGGGCTGCCTCTGACCTATTTCATCCCTCCGCACAGGCTGGAAGTGTTTATTTGAAAAACAAAATTAAATCATGCTATCTGGACTTTGTGTGACTCTGAGTTACATCCCTAAACCTGATTCTATTCTGGTCCTAATGCTCTGGTTTATAAGGAGTTGTGAAGCAGTCACCCATTTTAATAACAGGGTTAAACTCATTTAAACAGTCCTATTATAGTCTGTAACGGGCCGTGTGTAACATTCATTCAGAACAGAAACATCTTTCATGACAATGGACAACAGGGGAAAAAAAGGAACAGAGTTGCATGCACAAGACCTTGTCCATTGTTTAAGCTTTTAATTGAAGTGTAGGTGCTGCAGGATCTACCTCAGTCAGAAAACTGGTTCAGTGCTCACTCCTCCTAATCTCCTTTGATTGGCTGAGAATGAAATGATCTCATTAATAGTGAATAAAGGGGGAGGTCAAAAACCTAGTCAGGCACTGTTAGAAGCAGATTTTTTTTTCTGAGAAAGTCAGTATTACACAAGAGGACTGAATGTCAAGGTCTGTGTTTTTTTTAAAGGTTGTGCTGTGTCTATTTTCATCTCCACGCCACGGGGCTCCATGGTAAATTAGCAGGTGGCTGAGTTGGGCACAGTGTGCTAGAGAAGTCTGTTATATGATGATCTTATTGTCCTCCAGGATAAATTAAGGTAAAAAAAAACCCTAAAACATCTTGTCTGACTCCTTGACAGACAAGATGCTCAATGTGGTTGCTTTTTCAGTCAATTAATATAAAATGAACTGGTTTTCTAAAGATCGCTAATAGTTTTGAATTGAACACACATATTTATTGGTTGCCCAACTTGTTTATTTAAACTCAACACACGTTTGCAGCAACGACAAACACTGAATAGCTGTTGTAAAGGTTTGCTGTGGCATATCATGGTAAAATCAATCAAATGTATTAAGTATAGTACAAGCATGGCAAAGCACAGACAAGCATGGTAAAAAAAAACATACATAAGCTGTGAAATAAGCCCATTTAAAATTTGATAACAGTTTTTGCAGCTCCATGTTTTATAGTGTGTTGATTTAGTCAAAGGGGGTCTGGTAATCTTTGCATTTACTGTGTTTCTATCATACTATCTGAACTTTATCATGTTTTTTGCATCAACCAGCTTCAAAACATAAACAGACATGCTAACTGGTTTGAAAACAGTGCTGACCAGACATGGCATTGAGAGAGAATAAACCCAGTTCTCCAATAACCCCTTTCAACAGTAACTTACGTGAATGTTCAAATGCTGTTTAAAAACACATTCACAAGGTAACACCTCTTATTTGAGTTTAATCTTTATTTTTATATAGCACCTTTCATAGTGGACCACCATCACAAAACACTTTCCAAGATATGAGACTAGGGTGTGTGAACTATGCATCAGCTGCAGAGTCACTTACAACAACATCTCACCCCAAAGACAGAGCACAAGGAGGTTAAGTGACTTGATCAGGGTCAGACAATGAGTCAGTGGCTGAGGTGGGATTTGAACCAGGGACCTCCTGGTTATAAACTTGTATCTTTAACCAGTGAACCACACAGTTACAGTGCAATTTTTACCCATGTATTAAAGACTGTTTTCTTTTCCATCCTGCACATTTGCCTTAAAGTTACATTTGATGATCTTATTCTGAAGAAATGCATCTTGCTGTTGCAGTGCATGGTCTTCTTAAATATGCTGCAGTGTGGCTGATGAGCTAGGTATAATAACTATGGTAACACACAACCACAGCTACAGGGTACCTACACCTGGCACCCAACATAGGAAAACAGTCCATGGATAAAGGGCTGTAAAAATAAGGCAAAGTGCTGCATTTTGAAGAATGTTTAAAAAAATATATATTTTAATATATGTTTGCTATCACATCACTGTTCAAAATGTTATATTTCAAAAGCCATCAAGCAGATACTGTTGCCTTACTGGGGACTGTATCTTTTATTAAGTATATACAATACAAAAGTTACGAAGACAAAGACTGCAGTTCTGAAAAACTGACCAGCTTTAAATATCACAATAAAGCCACCATCTAAAAGTGTAGCATGGTCAGTTTGCATTGTCATTTTAAAGTCGACCATGGTTTCACTGTGCTTTACCCATGTATTTGGCTATTCTTTACCAAAACTGTCTGTGAATATATTTACTGTGTTTGATGGCATGTTTTCCCTACTACATACCACAATGGAGGTTTTCTAAGATTATACAGCATTCACTTAATATGCAAATTTTTCAGATTTGCCTTTTCAGTTTGTAATGTGGCAGACCACTTAAATTACACACACACCTTCTCGCATAAGCCCTGCTCCGGCTTTCACTGATTGATTACCCAACTGTAAAAAGAAAGGGGGGAACGCGCGTCTACTAAATAAGAGTTCATTTTAAATGTTTGTTTGTTTGTTTTTTGCTCAGTCAAAACATTGGTTTTCAATAAAACCATAGCACTAGGTCGGAACATAACAGTCGTTTATCAAGGTAGGAACGATATTTGCTGTCGCCTCTGCGCGCTTTGGTGCGGGGAGCAGTGATGATAGAAGTGCCTCTGTAGTACGCTTGTCCAGGATTCAGAATCCAAGATGGAGGCGATTAGTGCAGCAGGACAGCATATGAGTCTAGCAGCACTAAAACAACACGATCCTTACATTAACCGAATTGTCGATGTTACCGGGCAGGTAGCACTTTACACATTCAATCCCCAAGCAAACGAATGGGTAAGCGGCTACGAAACATCAGGTTGTGCGCCTTTAAAAACAGCACTGAGCTGTCTCGGCGAGATTTCTGTGTCCACCGATTTAGACTCGGAGTGAAAACAAAACAAAACAAAATACAAGTTGGTCTTTTTTTGCTAGATGTATAAAAGTGATGGAAAAGAATTAACAACGACAATACAGGTCAAAATACAATGGAATTGTGATTAGTTGTTTATTTTCTACAAAAGCCACGTAATGGTTTATGAACTGCGTTGTTTTTGTCGAGCCATATACATACTGTCAGTAATCAGATACTAGCTACTATGTTCTGAACGTTTTGGTAACAGGCTGACATACTTTCCAGAACCCAGTGGTTAGATAAACGAACGCGAATTCACACTAGTTTACAGTGCATTAATATACTAAAGTAGCTTTTATTATTTATACAATAAGGTTTATCTTTTTGAATCCGAAGTCCAATAACAATATTGATGCTTATTTTATGTTGGGATAGATTGGGCGCGTAAGATCAACAGTCTGTCTCTTCAGCCAAATACATAATGTCACGTTGGATCTGGAGGAGCAATAGCCTAAATTAAGTACATAATGAGTATTAGATTATGTTCTACATCTTACCAAAAGTTCTGTACTTAAAAGTAACATTTTTATTTTTTTATTTTGCCTTGTTACAGGAGAAGACAGATATCGAGGGTACCTTATTTGTGTACACGAGGTTGGTTTTCAAAAATATTTAGTTGTTATGTTTTCATGGAACCTGACCCCTGTATTGTCTCTGTTTTGCCTCATTTTCTAATTGTAAAATAGGTTTTAATCTCAATGTACTTACTTAGTAAAATACAGGTTTTTTTAAAAAAAATGTGTACATATAAGAAAGACTTAAAAGAGTATCTGGATCCAAGCCCTTTTGGTTTGTTAAACTCCAGTCCAGATTAGTGTATGATTTCTACATTGTGACTTACTGAAAAAACAACCTTGCAGTTGGACCTCAATCAAGACTTCCACTTAAAATGCTTATCTGACTTGATACTATACACAATCCTGAGCTTCTGTTCAGTGCTTACTTATGACTCAAATCTTAAGTGAAACGAATTTCTTAAGCTAGTTGTAAAAAATATTTTCCAGCTTCTTTTTGCTACACAGAGAAGGTGCTCTATAAAAATTGACATTAATTGTTTTGCAGGGTAAACCTGATAGCAAACATTTGAGTTGCTCAGCACATGTTTTTAGGTTTATTATAAAGTGTTTAGTTGAATGAGGAACTCAAAATACTAGCTGAAGAATTCACTGCTAAAATTTGAAGTTGTCCAGTTTATTGTATGTCGGTCTGTAGCTTTCATACTCAGTAATGGAAATCTACGTTTTTTTAAAAGCAACCTAATTACCTATCTCAACACCAGAGAGCTTTGAATATCGAATCATTGCTTTAAGTGTCAAATAATTGAGATGCAGTGACTTTGCAGTCTTGTAGGGAATGTTGGACAGTAAGGCCCTTGGGATGTATTGCAGAAAGTACAAGCGAATGCTTGACTAAACGTGACAGACAGAATCAGGAAACAAACTATTAAATCTCCCCCCCCCCAGCTCAGTTCTTTTATTAATTAAATGGGAAAAGTGTGCAAACTTTTGTAGAACCGAGCAACTGGGCTTCAGAATAATATTGTATTTCATAAAGATTTAGCAAAAAAATATGTAAGTCAGTCACTGACTACACTTGTTTCCCTGCAGGTATGCCACTCCATACCATGGCTTTACAATCATGAATCGGCTGAACATGAAGAATCTAGTTGAACCCATTAACAAAGACCTGGAGTTTCAGCTTCAGGACCCGTTTCTTCTCTACAGGAATTCAAGTTGTAAGTACTGTCACTCTCAGTATATGCTGAAGAAAGAGCCAATGCTTGACTCCCTTTTAAAGGACATTGCTGGCTGTATAGTGTCTTGCACAATTGTTCATTTGCAGAAAACAAAAAACACTTCAAATTGAGGTAAACAAAAAAAAATAAAAAAATAAATATATATATATATATATATATATATATATATATATATATATATATATATATATATATATATATATATATATATATATATATATATAATATAATATAGCTATCTCTATCATAATGGCAGTGATTACATTGACAACTGGTCCAGGTTTTGCAGAATGAGTGAGATGCAGATTTTAAGTATTCTATGGTGATGCTCCAGTTTTATATACAACATAGAACATGAAATAAAAAATATGTTTTTAAAAGCATTGCTTTCTGTTCCTCCAATACTGAGTTTAGATATGTATCCTCCTATATATGCCTCTACTTAACTTTAACCAGAATTCACAGCTAGCTATGTGCTACATCTCCAACCATCCAAGGTGTGAAGACTGCATTCACAACTAAGAATGGCAAATCGATCACCAACTATTCCATATTCATAAATTTTAAACGTACCTGAAATAATACCCAATTCAAAAAGGTGTTGCTCTGTGTACAAGCAAGTACAACTTTATAAATTTACCAAGAATATTTTTACTGCACTTCTCTATTCAGACACACCTCTTTTAAATAGATTGATGTTAGATCTGTCAGCCACTCGTTGTATTATTTTAGAATACCAAGCCACCAGGGCAGTTGTCATAGATGCATAAATCTATTCGATGCCCATGTAAAAAAAAAAGAGCCTGAGCTTTCTTAGAATGGGTGATTCATTCTATATTCAGTAGTATTATAGCAATCATACTGCACAGCTATTGCTTGTATTAGCATCTCCTTACATTAGTTTAACAGCCAGATGTTAGTCTTAGTTGTTTAAATGGATAGCAACAAGAAATGTTCCTCCATCTCTCTACAAAATGGTCCTACTAGTGTTAGTTTTGTTTTGTTATCAATGTTTCGCCTTCTGTCGTTAGGAGGTGGAGTTTGGATTTTAGTCTTTTACAAATATGAATAGAAGTTCTGAGTAATATATACGGATTGTGCATAATAAAGAGCTGTTCTGTAGACCTGGATAGTGTTCTTAATAGTACACTGTGATGTTTTTGTGATTTTTTTTTTTTTTTTTTTTTTTATACAGTACAATATTAGAGATGCACATTATTAGGTTCTATGTAACCCGAGGCAGATCTTGTCATACACAGTATAAATAAGGAATGTGTGGTATTCTAGAAATCACTGTACAATGTGGCTTATTCCAGTTCAAGGAAATTTTAGTTTAACTGCAGAAGATACAAAATGGTTGACTCGTGTTGTGAAGATGAGATCTGTATGCTACTGTAAATGAATGTACTAATGTGTTAAAAAATGATGAAATTGAAATTGAATGCAGTTTCATCTGTGAACTACATCAATGCACGTGGGTGTTCTAAAGGAAGCTCCCAGGTGCCCAGCATGGCTTTGTGTTGCAGTGATTCCTGTCACATTTTGCAGGCTGAGTCAGCACTTGAAAGGTTTTATTTTTATGCATTTTTCAGAAAGATTTGGGGTGAATGCTGACAATATTGAGGATGTGAAAAATAAATCCTAAGTCTCTTCTGTGTAAATCTGAACTAATCTCTTGGTGAGCCTTAAAGAAATAGTGTTTACTTATTCTTTATTGGGCAGGCGTGACTTTGAATATGAATTTTACCTTTAATCATTCAAATTCACACCCTGTGCATTAATCTTACTGTTAAGTAATTTAATAGTTAATTCCTTTACATTTTTTGAGCTACATTTTTTAAGAGCATATTAAGTCATTTTGTTCTTTGCATTGTAATATATTTACAAAAGGCATGTCCTGAGCAGTGCTGGAGTAGATAATTGGTTCCATTGTGACAGAAATTTGTGATTAGCGACTGGACTTTCTCAAGTCTCAATTTATAACACCTCACTTCCATATAAGGAAAGATTCCTTCTATGAAACCTACCCTGTACCGCCGTTACTTAAATCCTCCTGATACTAAAATGTGAGAAGAGAAAAAGCCAAACGACTATTAAAGACATTAACTCTTTAACCATGGTAAAGAACTGGGGAAAAATACATTTAATATATAAGAAAATGTGCTCTTAAAAAACAATATTAAAACAGTGTATTTATGTGATGTCCAAAGCAGACAAGATGTTCCAGCACAGTCGATATGTTCTCTTGCACATTATTTTAGACCTCTGAAATGGCAGGATAAAATTGTTTTCCTTTGAATTGCCTTGAAATGATTTTTAGATTTCCAAAAAATCTAAATTACTTCAGCAAACGGCTCAGCATTTATATGAGACGGCACATCTCAATTAGTAAGCGCTTTTCGTGATATTTTTAGTACAGATTTCTGGTGTTATAGTTCCCATATCAACCATGCTTTAAATAATTATTTATCCTAAGTCAGAATAGCTGGGAGCTGATGGGAGGGCAGTTATTTTAGTGGTTTGATGGTCTCTACCATGATCGTATTGTTACTCTGACTTTTAAACTAGGAAATGTTGTATTTTGTTTAAGGGGATAATTCTTAGACAGGAAACTGATAAGATGCAGGCTATATAACCAATATTAATGTTAGGTTCCTGTTCAGTACATAGCTCAGTGTCTCATAGCCTTGTATCATACTCGGTGCTAATCACAGTGAAACTATACCTTGGCTGCCTGGGAGGCTGTAGGCTTGCACATGGTCCATACTGAGATTCAACAGACTGGCGTTTAAGCAGCAGGATGCAGCTTTAAGCATAGGCAAGTAGTTGTAGCTGATAATGACTCTTTAATCCGGCGTGTTTCTGTCTAGGAATTGATTTGTCAGCCCGGTAACCTCCATCCAAAAGAATAAGAGAGCAAACCACTTTAAATCCAGAAAAACCAGCAACTTACCTTGAATTGCAGTGAAAAAGTAGGTTTCCAAATCTGTCTCGGTTATCACTTTCCCTTTGTATTTGAGGTCTGACTCCAGATACAGAGGTTTGTTTATCAGAATGAGCTCCTGGGAGAGACCCTGAAAATTCATTTTCGCAGCCCTAGGAAACCTGCATGGGAAAGGAGAAAGGAAAGGCTGCTGTTACTCAGATGAGAGCCGAAGTGTCTTGTCTCTCCCGATTGTCCATCCACGGGTTCACATTTACATAGCAGTAAGAACGAGGTAACTAGGAAGAGGGAGCCTGGATTATCGATTGCAGCAGAAAACAAAGTATGTCCTTGGGGTTTCACAGTGCACAGAAAAGCACAGACAGTTGACTTGAAGAGGAGGGGGTGGGGGAATGAATACGATTTCCTAATGTCGAAGGCTTGTATTCTTCCTGCATTATTGGTAATGGCTCGTTTTTGTTTATTCCAGTCATCTGGTTAAATAATGTTGAAACAAACTGTTGCAGTGTGTTGCACACACTGCCTCCCTGTCATGAGCACCGTCACTGATGATGTTGTCAGCCTGCCATGTCTCTCCCATCACCAGAGGGGAATGTACAGGCTACAGCAACTTGGTCTGGCCCAGCCCTAGTGGGAGAATGATTTCTGTTTTTTATTTGGATGAGAGGTGTTTCTGTTATCACAACCTATAGAAGATCTGGGATGGGGGGGTGATAGCTAGGAGTGGTGAAAAGTAACCTGATGATTTGGTTTAGGCAAATAGCAGCTGGGCTTCTAGAATGGTATTGGGATGGAGCTGCTTTGCAAATCCAAAACAAGCCTCCACATAGACTCATTAACACAGTGAACTCTGCGGTTGCTAGGATTTGAGGTTCTAATAATAGAGAAACTTGCTAATGCGCCTCATTAGCAGAGTTAAGGGTTGCCTGCTTTACTACAGACTCTGTTTCTCAAGATCTGCAGCACATTTTTTGTGATTTTGAATAAAGCTGATTTTGTAGAGTAATTGGCTTTCTGATCCTTGAATGATGATTTATTTCACTTTGGAACTTGCTGAAATAGTACTTTATAAAACTGATCAGAAATAAGTTTAAAAACAAAAAAAAAACATTTTACTGGACAAATATGGGTTAATCAATTCTCAATCCACTTATATTTGTATTTGATGAATGGACTAATAACTAACTTGCCTGCAGTATTCCTTCCAATAAGCTTCTGAAACAAGTAATGCTGTTTTTTATATATATATATATATATGTGTGTGTGTGTGTGTGTGTGTGTGTGTGTGTGTGTGTGTGTGTGTGTGTGTGTGTGTGTGTGTGTTAATTTTTAATTTTAACACTTGATAATGGTAATGGTAGTGATCGTGGTGGTCTGACGTGCATGCATGTAGCCCTGTGGATAGATATGAATAGAAGCTTCTCTCTGGTTTGCGGTTGCTGCTCTTTTAAATACGATTTGCATAGTAATAACCGTAAATGTGATGCCTGTTCTAATCCAGGCAATTCACTGTGTGTGTAGGGTGTAGGATCTCTTAACTTGCTGCCTATGCAAATGGCTGAAATCAATTTGTGATGCCTGCAGCATTTCAAACTGGTGGGTGGAGGCTCAGGATCTTTGTACTTTTGCATTGTTACATTTCTCTTTTCAGTTCTGTTTTTTTTTTTTTTTTTTAACCATTTGCGTTATGAATGTGTTTTGTTTTTTTCTTGACTGCATCAGCTAGAATTTTAAGTTTAGTTAGACCAGTAATAATAAATACAATTATATGATGTTGTGTATTTTTTATTTTTGTTAAACCTTTTATCAATTCCTCATTAAATTAAAGATACTGTGTTTTAACAGAAAGAGCATATTGCTCAGTGAAGTGCTATAAGGTGAGCAGATGTATCTCAATATGGTTTTGTTTGTGATGTTGCTCTATGTTGTCAGCTCCAGTCTGTATCACTAGGTCACCGTGAGATGTGTCCAGCGCTCCAGATAAGGTTTTGGTCTGATAAGGTCTGGGAGTAACTTACCCTCTAATTTTAACACTGAGAGTGGAAAATGTCTTTTCTGGGGTAAAATGTAACATTACCTTGGTCATGAGTAATCTCAATAAATACTGTAAAATCTTTAATGGTAAAGGGGTAGGCATTAAAAAAGAGCCTTCCATTTTAACTGCAATGTTACTTTGGACCACTGTACAGAGACAACAGCTATTCTTATTCAATTTGTTGACCACAGCCAATATGATTTTGAAGGTAAGCACAGAAACAGAACATATACATGAAGATAAGCACAGAAGCGCAACTTCTATTTTAAATTCTTAAACTCAGTGAAAATGTTAACTTCAATGTAAAGCCATACAGCTAAATAACATAAGGAAATGCATTTATAAGTTATAAAACAGTTAATTTAATATTATAGGCACCTCTTTTTAGCGGTTGCCTCTGACAATGGTTCCAGATGGATTTGTAGCTGGACTGGGGTGTTTACACTTCAGCCTGTGTAGTTTTGATTTTGCTTCTTACTGTGATTGGCTGCAAAGACAACAGAGCTAGGAAGAGATGGAATAGTGTTTGTTGGGTTGGTTTTTCTTGTGTACAGTTTTCTAGTAACTGAAGACATTGCATTCTGGGAGATTTAGGTATTAGTTGAAATTTAGGGGAGGCAGACAAGCTGAGCAGCAAAATTGCTATGCATTAAATTTAATGCGTATTTCTGATTTTTTTTTTTTTAATGTGTAGAAACGGCAGGTATGCAGCTTATCTGGACTGCTGGATACGTCTCATGACAGTCTACCCCTTCTCGGCCTTGGTTAGTCCTTTTAAAACATCACCCATACCAGGCAGTTTGTACAAATGCGAGGGCTCGAATGTGAAGGGAACAAAAAGAGAACAATTTTCCTGCTTTGTGTATTTCTGTGTGTGTGTGTGTGTGTGTGTGTGTGTGTGTATGTATATATATATATATATATATATATATATATATATATATATATATATATATATATATATATATATAAACAGCTACTGTTTGTTGTATCTCTCGTGTGGTTTGTGAGTTTCCAAATTGTCATACCCCCAATTAATCCACATCACCTGACACAGATGCAAGGTAGACAGATACAGAAGTTGACGAAGCCCAGTTAAGGAATGGATCTTGTTGATAAAGTTGCCATTTGTAAAACTGCTCAGAGCTCCAGTAAGTGCAGTCCATGCCTGCTTGCAGCCCTGGGGGTGTTGTGCAGGCTGCCAGCACTAGTGTCTCCTCTGCTCTTATGCCCCTCTTCCTGGTTGCGTTGATCAGGCACTCTCATCTTGCTCCTTTTCCTTCCTGTGCCTTCTTGGTACCTTCTTCCCTCATTTGTCCTGTTTATTTTGTTATAAAACTCAGATTTTTAGGGTCATGCAGTACCGTTTTGCTCCAGCTTTCAGTGGAGGAGTGCCTTTGTCCTGGCTGGATTTTACTAGTTGTACCTTCTTCGTAAGCAACACTTATTTTATCCACAGAATCAGCGTTATATTCCTTTTTATATATTCCAAAACATATAACTTATTAATGCATTTTCTTATTTTATTTATCTGTACGGCTTTATATTGAAGTTAACATTTTCACCAACATCCCTAATGGGAGGTGACATTTCTAGTTATGTTCATGGCTTGCTGAAAATACTATAATTCCCGTGACCCCCCCATCCCACTGTACAACATCTTTGGCCTGCACTGCATAGGTGTTCGTCTGCCATTCTCCAACACAGGGTGAACAGTATTGCAAGAATCCATTGCTTGTTAAATGTTAAGTATTTTGACTTCTATTAAGGGAGTTTAGATTTGGGTTAATGTGTACCATTTTGTTCACCTAATAGTTTGTGCGTCACATGCAGTTTGTTTTCTAAGAGAATGCAACATAAGCCTAAAGTCAGTGGGAGGCATTTAGAATGTGTAGGAGCTTTGATGTTTTACTTTGGGAGACAGTTTACCATTTCTTGCCGTGCCTCTGGTAAGTGAAATGTTTCTACGTCTGTGAGTTCCCACGCGCTGCAGTGATAGACTTTAATGGCAACTCCTTGTGACTCGTTGCCGGCAGCACAAAGTGAACAATCGGACACATTTAGCAGCCAAAACTGATTCAAATGTATTGCTGGCCTCCTGTAAGCTTGTTTGTGGCAGAACAGAGTGTGCTTTTCTTATCTCTTTTTTTTTTTTGCCCATTAAGCTATCATTAAGAGAGCTGTATCTAAGACAGGGTATCTCCTGTATAAAAGGTCAGCTTTTACAGTACGAGTTATCTCTCTTGCAATAGGATCGAGTTTGACTAGTATTGCAAGGAAATATAATGAGGTTTTCTAAGGAACTAGTGAACATCAGTCTAACATGCTCTATGCTCTTTGTTAATGAGTAACGGTGATAGGAAGAAAACATTACATGCTTTCTAAGCATTTAAAAAGGTGAGCTCTAACTCTGAAAGCTCGTGTTGTGAAATAGTTATGGGGGGGTTGGCGGCAGGTGGCTGAAGAGCTAAAGTGTTGTCACTTGTAGCCTTAGCAAATCCATTTGTTCATTTTAAAATGGGAGATGAAAAGCAGCTTGCTGTTCTCATGTTTCGGTGGCAATCTACCTTGTTTCTTTTGATCATGTATAACAAACACAGAGAGTCCACTGTGTGTGAATCCCCTTCAGTTTAATGCATTACGTATGTACATAGTTAGTGTGTTGATGTTGGAAGGGATTACTTTTGGTGAGAAATGTCCTGCATTAGGGTTAGGACTGGATTAAAGAGCAGTTTGTTGTTTAAGGCACTGTAAGAGAAGGCTTATGTATTCTTTGCAAATGCAGCAATCCCCAGTAATGGTAGATAATGTTAACTGGAGTTCTCCTGGTACTGAAGTGACTCCTCATTGGAAACCTTGAGTTTTTTTTTTTGAGTGTTTTTCCTAATTCAGTGATAGTGCAGGTAATCATCTTGTATAATGTGATGGTGTTCAGTTCACAAGAGAACACAGCATTGAATAGAATAACAAAATAAAGAGATACTAAAAAATATGTATGTGTTGGGGAGGGAGTTTTATTGTATTTTTTAAATCTGTCATCCTTCCAATAATACAGTACCTTGTCCAATTGCATACACTTTGACATCAACTTACAGTATTGTCTCCTCATAACAGCATGGATTTATTGAATGCACAATACTGCACATCAAATCTCTTTTTAACACCTTTTTTTCCTCTCCTTCAGTGTCCATATACAGCATCTGGTTTTATGACAAGAACGACTGCCAGCGAATAGCAAAGCTCATGTCACAGTAAGTGTCTGATTTGTTAGTTTATTGCACTGCTTTTCATTATTCCATCACACGTTGTAAAAGACAATGGTTGTACATCAACACTAATAAAACGCAGATAGCATTTTTCTCTTTCCAGTCCAAGAACACACCATCATGATTTCTCCTTGAGGTTTTTGCTTTACCATGCAGATGTTGGTGTTTTTTTTTTTTATTTTGTGGTTGTTTTACAACATTGTGTGATTGCTACACAGTGGAGGAGTCCAGTTCCTTGTGATGAGTAACTCATAGGTTCTGGGGGATGCAAAATATTTGTGGCTGACATTATTATAATGTCTTCGATTAGGGTGGGGATTTCTGAATTAAATACTTGTGGTTACAGACTGAAAGATGCAAACCATGGATTTTTAATATGGACTTAATAGCTTTTCCTGAAAGGATATTTTGCCCCCCTCCATGTACTTTATATTCAAAATTGAAAGCGACACTGTGACTTTCATAGGGGGGGGGGGGGTGGGGGGGGGGGGGGTGGGGGGGGGTGGGGGAGATGAAGAGTCCCTCAGGGGGCAGATCAGCTGGTTTGGCATAAGGGAATGGTACACAGCCACTATCCTTTTGAAGAACAGTCACTTGTAATCATTGGGGGAGGCTGATTTCCAGGTAATGTACCTTCAGGCTCTGCTTCCCTGCACAGAACAGCATGTGCTTCCTGGATTGTTTTGCAGGGTTGCCTCTACTGGCATGCACACCGCAACGACAGAAATGTGGCCATTCTGTGCATAATGCAAATTTTCAGTAGTATAATGTGTTTCTATGATGACTGTTGTAAAGTTTGAAAGAGGCCAAAGGAAATGGGGCTGTAAGGTATTCAAGCTTTAGATTATGCTTCATTATACAGACTAATCAAGTAAAATTCAATGTTCTGTACAGTTCCTAACCTCCTAATGGAAATATTTAGATTGGAAATGAGAACAAGCATGCGAAATAAAAATAAATAAATAAATAAATAAAAACCTGAATTGATAAACAAAGTGCTATTGTGGAAAACTGCAACTTCTACTCTGAAGCAATTAAATATATGAAGTATTCAGTGAAGCAGGCCTAGGTTTTGTACTATTTACAGCTGGTTGCAGTTTTTTGTTTTTCTTGGCTTACTCTCCCATTAAAAAAAAAAAAACATTGTCAGATGCAGTGTTTGTCAACAGAACAGTATTTATTTAGATTCATGTCATTAAGTTGGCTTCATTTTAAATGTAATTCATAGCATATATTTAATTAAAATGCATTGTTTGATCCCTTTCCTCTGTGATGCAGCCCTCTGTTTTTATTGACTGTTGCTGCATCCAGAGATGAAACAGCAAGCATAAAATGTCCAGTTTTGTTAGGCAGCCTCTTGTGTATCTGTGCTTCGAGGCCCTTCTGTCGTGCAGGGTCTGATCCACACAGACATGCTGCAAAGTACTGAGGCGCACACTTTCCAAAAATACCTGCTGAGATAGTTAGTCGGTTCATGATTTTTATTCCCTGGGTTTGTGTGCTGCAGGGTAGGGGGTGGATGACTCTGGTTATTACATTCATTTGGGGCAGTTGAGGGTTTTCTAAGCAAAATGTTGTTAAAAGGTTTGAACCCGCTCGTTCAAGGAGAAATAGATTGTCACGTTATTATCTGGAGTGATAAGGGGAGAATGTGCACTGTGCTAGGAAATTGCCCTAAGTAAGGGCTGGCATTAATGCAGATAATGTGTTAGGAAGAATAGTCATTGGATGATAGGAAATACTAATATAACCGCAGACTCCCACAGTCCCACATTGTATGTAAATATATTGTTGTAATTGGGTTGTCTGCCTGCTGTTTGTTTTCTTATTAGAACCTTTATCTCCCGCTGTTCCAATCTGCTGGTATTTCTTTGGGTGCCTGTAAAAGTAAAACGACGGATGCTGAATAAATTAGCCATAAATCTACATGCAAATTCTTAAACCTTTATAAATGTGTTTGTAGTTTACCGTTCAAGCTATTCATATACATTCTCAAGAATACAACTTCAATATCCAGAAAGTTGAGCTTCTGTGAAGCAGAGAGGCTGAAGTTGTGTTTTAATAATGCAGGATCTAGGACTGGCTAGAGAACGAAGATGGCTTTCTTTGAGGGGGCACATCTTTCACTGTGTTTTGATGTTCATTGTTGAAAAGCATGCAGGGCTGCCCCGGATATTTTGAAAAGAAGCTGTGCAGGTACAGTAGCTGGCTCTGTGGATTGGCACGTATCCAGTACAACAGAAAAGGGAATGCATTCAGTGAAAGCTTTCTTATGTAAAATGAGTCTGCATCCCGTGTGTGTCAAAAGAGTGGTATGGCTTAAATTATCATTATGCTTTTTGTGTTCTCTCTCCCAATACACCTACGTACTGTACAAGCCTTTGGGCACAATCCAGATGCTCTTCTCATCTGGGTATGAGTTAGATTTCAGAGAGTGGGTTCGGAATTGTATGTGCTTATGCCTGCACTTGTCTGTGAAATTGCCCATGTGTGAGCTGAGCCTGCAAACCATGCTTCCTGGCATATTGTTGCGTGATTGTGACACCCCTGCGACGGACAAAGGTGTATTCTATATAGCAACTTATCCTTCTGTAACCTAAGATACCATGGATCATCACTAGCAGATAAGCTCGTTTCTAAGTGACACTAAGATATACAGCTCAGCTAAGGCTTTTTGGCAGTTCCCCGAAATGCTCTTATCCCTTCTTGAAGGTTTGTTTTGAATCTCCGATGTGGGTGATTGGTGGTGATTACAGTGGCTTGCGAAAGTATTGACCCGCCTTGGCATTTTTCCTATTTTGTTGCCTTACAACCTGGAATTAAAATTGATTTTTATTTGGATTTCATGTAATGGACATACACAGAATAGTCCAAATTGGTGAAGTGAAATGAAAAAAATAACTTGTTTAAAAAAATTCTAAAAAATAAATAACGGAAAAGTGGTGCGTGCATATGTATTCACCCCCTTTGCTATTAAGCCTCTAAATAAGATCTGGTGCAACCAATTACCTTCAGAAGTCACATAATTAGTTAAATAAAGTCCACCTATGTGCAATCTAAGTGTCATATGATCTGTCACATGATCTCAGTATATATACACCTGTTCTGAAAAGCCCCAGAGTCTGCAACACCACTAAGCAAGGGACACCACCAAGCAAGCGGCACCATGAAGACCAAGGAGCTCTCCAAACAGGTCATGGACAAAGTTGTGGAGAAGTACAGATCAGGTTTGGGTTATAAAAAAATATCTGAAACTTTGAACATCCCACGGAGCTCCATTAAAGCCATTATTAAAAAAAGGAAAGAATATGGCACCACAACAAACCTGGCAAGAGAGGGCCGCCCACCAAAACTCACGGACCAGGCAAGGAGGGCATTAATCAGAGATGCAACAAACAGACCAAAGATAACCCTGAAGGAGCTGCAAGCCACTGTATCACCTCTCTGCTCCCATTTATAATGAAAGTGTCATTGTACAAACTTTTCAAGTTAGGTTTTAATACAAGCTTGATTAGCCACAGTATATAGTTAACAAGCTCAGGTGTGTCTTATTAACTTCATAGTAAAACCAGGAATGACTCGGACTGCTATGCAATAGGAGTCTTATTTGCATCCCTGTATTTGAATGCTTGTTTTTAAATTGATTGTAGAGAATGTTTATTTTAAGAGCACTAGAAAGTTCAGAGATCAGTATGAGTGCCTTCTGCCAACCCTATAAGGCACTGCTTAAAATACATTTCCTGCTTCCTTAGTGTCTTGGGAAAGCAGTAGATCACACTTGAGTTGAGTAAAATAGGTAAAGAACAGTGATGGAGGGATGATGCATTGTTTTTATTGAAGGAAAGAAAAATGCAGCAGCAGTTTAGTTTTTGACATCTTTGTGACATTCTAAAATTATTCAAACAATACTGAAAGTGTCTGACTTTGTAGATCAAAGTTTTTAGTGTACCAACTGCTGTTGTCTCTCCCCTGCCGCCTGCCAGTCTGCGTGTTCGTCTCATCAGAACAGTGTAGCTGGCAGGTTGAAGGGTAACTGTCTTTCTGTGTTCAGTCACCTGCAAGATGACACTTGCTTATTATAACACCCAGGGATGGAAACTTCAAGAATCATACATTGGCGATACTGCATGTTGCTGGTCCCTTTTAAAACCACTGTAGTCAATTCATAACACCAATCTATACCAACAGGGAAGGAAATGAGACTCCCATTACATAGCAGCTCGATCCATTGCTGGTTTTACGATGAGTTTAATAAGCTAGTTACCTGTACACTGTGGCTAGTCAGACCCGTAGTAAATCCTGGAATGGGTTAAACTGCTAGACTTGAAGATTTATGACATTTTTTCCAAGGCAGACAACTGTGACAGAAAGGTAGCTGGGTAAGTATAGGTCAACACCTGTAAAGCTTGATTTACACTTCCCATTGTTTGTGGACTCCAGTACTTAGACATGTTTTTGTGGAACATGTGCCTGTTGCCACCAAACGTAAAATTTTCCACCTGCAGCAAGGCACAGATCTGTTTTTAAACCATGTCCTCTTAACACCTGCATGTGAACTTAATGGGTGCCACTTTTTAAAAAATCTCTTAATTCCCCCAAGATAATTTTTCTATGCGCTAGAAGGTAAGGGGTAAGGTAAATGTGGATTTCCCTCATGAGATTGATTATTGTAAGCATGGCCTTTTTGTCATGGAAATGAAATGACTGATCATTTCAAATTGGTTACCAGTGCTTCACATATGAGTAGCAAGGAATCTGCAAGGCTAATCCAAAGCTCTTTCTACATATGTGCACTTGTATAAAATAGGAGCTAGTGTAGCTTTGAAATGACTTATTTTTAATTCATATGTTAAGTAGTGTAACATCACATACCTTATCAAGGAGGCTGTGTGGACCAAGGAGGTCCCTGGTTTAAATCCCGGCTCACTCACTGAACCATTATGTGACCCTGAGCAAGTCGCTTAACCTCCTTGTGCTCCGTCTTTTGGGTGAGACATTGTTGTAAGTGACTCTGCAGCTGATGCATAGTTCACACACCCTAGTCTCTGTAAGCTGGATATAGTGTTTGCTAAATAAACAAATAATAATAGTATATCAAGAAGAGAATGATGGTGGCTTATTTATAACATAAGGAAGAACCCAAATCTCCCACAACAGAAGCCTGCTATTTCCCTGCTTTAAATAAGGAGAGAAACCTAGTTCATTGCAACTCAGTAAACCTGCATTTTGGATTAAATATCCATAGATTTAGTTATTTTTAGTCTATTTGGAAGTGCTTGTAGCAATACATTTCCTCACAGGAGGACCCTGTTACTTGGCACTGCTGTGGGTAAACTGTTTAGGTGGTCACTCTGCTTTGCATTGATGTTGTGCTAACCTGTTTGCTTTGCTGTGTTCCATAGTGTGGTTAAACAAGAAGCAGAGAGAGCCCAGCAGGGGTCTCCAGGCAGGCACACTCCCAGCAAGGCCAATGGATGCTCTGAAGACAGGCCTATTGACATCCTGGAGATGCTCAGCAAAGCAAAGGATGAGTATGAAAGGGTGAGCCGGGCCTCTGATGGCTTGTGCAGCAGCTGTGTATTAAAGGGCTTTTATCAGCTTGTATTAATCCATTTCTTTTAAATTGGGTCATCATGTTATGCTGTGTGTGAATTCCAGCATCTCAGAACTTCTATTAATGGTCTACTGCCCTGTCATGTTAATATCTACTTGGGGTTAAGCTTGCTGTGACTGGAGGATGGGCGTTTTATTTCCAAGTCCAAAAGTCAGCCCCTTTCCAAACTGCTGTCTAAAATTGCACATCTTAAAAAATGAAGGCCGCTGTTTTTTTGGTTTGTTTTTTTCCTACTGCTGTATGGCGCAAGCTTCATTTTGCTTTCTAGTTCATTCCAGATGGGTCATAAAGTAATCCGAGAGTGCTGTCTGCCAGTTTTCCATTGGCTAAGGATGTATGTATCTGAGAGATTTGGGAAATTCTGAGTGATTTAATCCAGGATTAATTCTCCAGCACTGCCTGCATCAGGCCCAGATGTGCGAGTGGCTGACCCAGCAAGTCAGGCTTCACAGCAAACAGCCCTCCCCAGTGTAATGTTCTGAGAGTTCACAAGCTGACAATGTGCACATCATTTAGGAACATAACTCCTTCCCTTAGCTTTAGCATAGAGGAGCTGGAGTCCCCTTTTATCTGTCCCATGATCTCCCAAGTGTTTTTAAAGGGAAATCAAGACTGTCGTGGAATCATTGATGCAGTTTGTGAAATGAGGGAAGATTTGAAAAGTAGGGCCATTTGGTGGAGGACAAGACAGTGGGCACATTAATACAGATGGCTTTTATGTTTCAGTTTAGGAACTGATTGGACAGCTGTTATTGAGCCTGCAGAGGACAGCCAGTGTAGGGAGTATTTGGTACACAGAGGTGACCTGAAATGAGAAATATTTAATGATTGCTTTATCTCCAGAATATACTGAAGGTGTTTGAATAAAAGATAGATTGATTTTTTTTTGTGTGTGTCTGAAAAGCTGGCTTTGCTGGCAGACACAATTCTATGCAGTAATATATGCTGCCCCTTAGTGGTAGATGGATGATATTGCTTAAACTTTACGTTAAGAATTTGCCCTAATTCTGTTTCTAGACTCAGATTGGTGAATTTGATATCTCTTCAAGCTCAGAATTGCTTCGTGCCCGCAACGCTTATAAATCTTCATCAGGGGAAGCTACTGAACATGCACTCACTTCTCAACAGCAAGAAAAGGTACTGTATGCAATACATTGTTTAGTTAAGAGTTGGTGGTAACATATATATATATATATATATATATATATATATATATATATATATATAATATATATATATATATAATATTGTGTTTACACAGACTACTCGCCCAGGACCTAAACAGATAACTGTGGAAGAGTTATTTGGAAGTTCTTTGCCAAAGGAACAGACGCTGATGGGCTACCCTAACCTCAGTACACCAGAGAAAACACAGCAGGCCGGTCTCCTCCGAAAGCAAAACCTCGCCCAGCCTTTCCCGTACGAGCCTTCGTTGGTGTCCCAACAGGGCCTGGAGAGTTTAGGTGACAGCCTTGGTGCCACTGCCTCAACTCAACACGAGACTCTGACACACATGCGCCAAGCGCCAGCTTCAGTTTCCCTACCAGATATAAAGAAACTACCAAACTCCAGCATTCGCTCCAGCCCTGTTTTTCATCCCGTACACCCTGCAGAGGCTGCTGGCTCTCAGATACTGTCTAACCTCAGTACCGACAGCAGTGACCTCATGAAGGTGATGCAGCAGTCCCACGTCAAGCCCAACTCCCCCATCATGGTGTGCCAGCCAGCTTCAGAGCAGCTGAACCCCGCCCCACACCCACAGAGCGCCATTCCGGGAGTGACTCGGCCCCCGCTTGGAAGCGGTGCCCTCAGCATGAGCTTCCTCAATCAAGACCTCCTCCACAAACTGAAGCTGGCACCGCAGCACAGCCAGCTCTCTCAGCAGGCACTGAGCAAGCCATCCCTCGCACCGAACTTCCTGCCCTCCGTCAGTCAGCTTGCAACACCAGAGTGCTTCAAAGAGTCCATCGCTAAACCAGTAGCTCTGAATTGCATCCCGGCTACCCCTGTTCAGGTACTATCAGTTTAGAGCAAAAAAGGTCTGATCCTGGCTATCATATTACACACTACAACTACTAGAAGTTACTAAAGGGCCTACGTTTTATATCTTCTGTTTCAAAATCAAACCTGTTTATTGTGCAGTTGTGTTTTCTCTATCGTGCTCTTTTGTTTCTGCGTAGATCCTTGTTTACTGTGCTTACTGACTATAAGCAAACAGCTTCCAAGGAGATCAGAATTAAAGCTGCACGCCCCACAGGGCCATTTTTCAAACGGCTTCAGAAATCTAAGTGGTTGAAGTGTGTGAAGTTAGTCAGCATGGGAGATGTAGCGTCAAAGCAGAAACAGCATAGCATGATAGTATATTAAACAGGTAAGGAATTAAATATACAATGTAGGTGTTTTTTTTCCCAGATTTCCTAGCCATGATCTTACTGAGTTCTTTTGGATCAAAAGTGTACTGCTACATTACAACAGAAGGTGCATTTAAAGCAGGTGCTACTTATAGGAACAGAATTTAAAATAGCTTTATAAATGTGTAATTTGTCAACTGGGTACTGAGATGTCCTTGCATAAGAAATAAAGAAGGGATGTTTTTGTGCAGTCTAAAAGTTTATCAATCACTGCAGATAAGTAGATTAAGTGAATTGTACCTTGCAGAGGACATGACCTGGTAGATAAATAAAAAGTATTTGTATTTTTTTAATCAGGGAATGCCTCATGCTTTGGGCAACTAGTAACAAACCACAGTAAAGAATGTTTTTCTTGTGTGTAGAGATAGGGGCTTATAGATTATTTATAGTACACTGTCTTCAGTGTTTTGTTCTTCTCCTCTGTGTTCCTCCTTGAGGAGATGGGTCTTCAAAGCATCCAGCCCCACTAAACCCCTGTATCTCCACAGGTTGTGCCCCCACAGGTTACTTCAGTCTCGTCTGCAGAGTCTCTATTAGTCCTCCTCTCCCCAAGCGTGTTCCAGCAGTCAGCAGGCAAGCCCACAGAGTCAGACAGCAAGCCCAGCTCGGCATCACCGCTAACACTGGCAGCAGAGGCTCAGCCGTCATACAGTGTCTTCAGTAGGACCCAGCTTCAGGAAACCTTAATCCACCTAATAAAGGTAAGTAATGCAGGCTATCAGTGTACATTCCTTTCACAAGTTTGTTTGGTTGTTTTACTGGTCTCCTGTTTTTGATAGTTATCTTGCCTAGAGCTGTGTGCAGGTGGTGCCGTGTGCTAGACCACTCTTTTATTTTAATTCCCTGTTTTTGTTTTTCAGAATGATTCTAAATTCCTCAGTTCCATTCATGACGCCTACCTACAAGTTCTAGCCAAGGATCTCTGCAACATGAAATTATAGCCTTCGAGATCAGCAAGCGCTCTGTGGCTGAAAATCAGACATTGGGACTGCGCACAGAAATGTCTCGAGTGTAAAAGATGTGGTCTGTAATGTGCTGTAGTATTTACTTGAGAGCGAAAATAGAAGAAAAAATAAAACAACAAACCTTTCTCAGATGCTACAGTATATAACTGATTCTCCTAAAATTAAGTAGCTTCACTTTGGTCTATCACCAGCAGGTTTACACTGAAGAAGTAGGCACTTGTGGTGTTGCACAAAATAAGTATTTATATGCTATGTATTTTATCTGTTGCACTGTTTAATTTTCAGTACCATTTCATTCTCAGCAGTGTTTTGAAACGGGGAACAGTACATTTAAAAAAGAAACTTATATACTGTTTTTTTTGGTAGGTTTTTTTTTTACTCAGTTAGTTTAAAACGCATCCCACCATTTTCTGAAAGATTAGCCTGGTAATTATTCATAAAGGCTGATGTCAGTGAGGGTTAAATCATGCAGTAAAAAGCTACTGCAGTCAAGTACCAAATTTAGATTTTTCGAGGGGGAAAAAAAAATCTTTTCTAGTGAGCCACTTTAAAAAATAGATGTGGGAACAAATGTGTAATTCAACCTGGTGCATTTTTTGGTTTGTTTCTTTTTAAAAATGTATTGCTCCCTTAAAGTTATCTTTACAATGTTTCTGCTACAACACATATAATGACTTTATAATGGTCTTTATTTCCCTTCATAATTGTATACTTTAGGATTTACCCTTACGTAAGCATAATGGTTGGTTTGTATTAAAGATTGGTCACAAGAGATTCTCCATTCCAGTTCTCTGTTAAGATTCTTTATCAGTAATTGAAAGTAACTGCAGCGTTCTGAGTTTGTTCACCCTTGTGTAATTACAAAGCCAAAACACCATTCAGAGTGAAGCATCTTATTTGTACTATTAAGCTATTTGCTTTTTATATGATGGTAAAAGTTTTTTGTTTTGTTTTGTTTTTTTTGGTAAGGTCCTTAACTTGAGAGGGAAAAGCATCATAAAAACAGTTTGAAATTATCAAATGATCAAAGCTGCTTTTTATTTTGCTCTTCTTACCATTTCATCAGAATAAGCCATAATCAACGTAGTAATCGATCACTGTTGAAAAACATTTCAATGCGTATGTCTCCACTTGAGTTGCAAATTGAAATTGTTGATTGTCAGCATTTGCCCTTCAGATCAAAGCAGCTGAGCTAAAGAGTATATATATATATATATATGTTTGAAACCAAAAAGCACAGTATATTAATTAAAACGTGCGTACATATGCGGTGTTTTCTCAAGGGCGAAGTCTGTAGAAAGCCCATTTAAACCACTTGTTAAAACACCTGTTCTTTTGAGACCTACCTTCGATACTGGCCTTAAAACAACCTGGAAAGACTTGCTGCTGTAATGCGATGCCTTTGATTGAAACATGTCTTTTTCAAGGATGTGTGCAATATAAAGCTTTCTTTAGTTTCATGTTCATTTTTATTTTAACAATCTGTTAAAACATGCAATGTCTTTTCTCAAGTTGGAAGCAAGTTTGCTTTTTATACTGTGGTCATACCTGTTTTTAAATCTAAGTACTTTTAAACCATTGTTTTACCGTCCTTTATATTAATGCCTCCTTTGCCATACATGTGAAAAGAACTCCCACGGAAGCTTGTTATTTCTAAGTTTCTTTATCAGTTTTTAGGAAGGATGTTTTCAAGAGGAACTGCATCTTAAACCATGAATATTTGTAATGTTATATTTTCCATTTGCCTGTGTTACAGTATGGGAATAAATACTGTGCCAATAACTGTCAGGTTTTTATTTTTTAGAAGCCTGTGTGCTTCAAAGAAACAATCCTGTAAAAATTGGGCATTTTTCATCAGTTAATTTTGTACATTACAAATATATTTTTTATAATAAAAATAAATAATCCTGGTGCTTTTTAGCACCTCCTAAAACCGTTTTGTTATTGTGTGTTTAAGTGGTGGAAAAATGTAAATGCAATGTCTTGAGTGACTTACACAAATAATATATACATTACACAGTAACAAACAGTTTTTATTTGAATATGTATAATATGGTTGAACATTGCATATTCTAATGAAAAAGTACACTGCATGGCATCAAATAAGATACCTTGCTGTTAAATATTTAACCACTAGGTGGCGGTGGATGCATTCACCATACCTTAAGAATTCTCAAACAGACTACTAGAGAACAATAAATTTTTTCTGTGAATGTATTGTATTGGTGTACAGTAGAATGGGTGGTGCTACTAACAATCCCTAACCCCTTTCAAGTAAACACGAGCCATTGTGTGTGGCTAGCTAAACATTGCACCCTTTGTTGCTTATGCATTTCAATGTTCATTACTGCTCCTGTTTGCTTAATATAGAATACAATTCAGTACCTTATGCTCTTGTGTTCTGGTTCTCTGCCTTCTTCAGAGTCTGTTAGTTCGTTCTGGCAGACAGTACGCGCACACACGCACGCCCGAGTTGCAATCTGAAGACCATAGTAAGCACCCGGTTGAAGTTTGTGTGCAATTCTGACAGGTGTTCTCCATGGAGGACTTTCAGGAGCTGAGGAATATTGCCAACCGGCTTAGGATCAACTCTATCAGGGCGACTACAGCTGCTGGCTCCGGGTAAGGATAAGGATCAATAAGTACAGCATATGTACAGTTTTTCGGTTATTGTTATTATTATTATTATTATTTTAGTTGCACACTATTTTCTCACTCAGTCAATTTTATTTAGCTGCAGCGGTGCAACATTGTTTACTGTTTGTTCAACACATATTAGAATAATGCCTCATGTTGATAATTGACAATGCAGTTAAATAAAGTAATAACAAATGTGCATGGTTTTTAAAAAAAAAAAAATTGTATGATTATTCTATTTATTTAGTATTTTTATTACGAATGACCCCATTTGATAACTCCTGTATTTGTATTTACATTACAAATCAGACCCAGTAGTTTACGTTTTTTAGGATGTATCGTAGCAAGGGGGTAATACTTGATCATAAATTAAAGTAAATAGATTGTTTTAAGTGCGATAGGCCTATTGTATGCGCATAATACCAGCATAAGAAATGCATCTCGTTCCCTGCCGCTTTATAGATTGCTTTCATTGTGCACTTTGTAACTAAGTCACGTGCAAGTATTTTCTTTGGAGGGAAATGATAAAAATGCAGGTTATGTACTGTAAGAGATGTAACTAGTCTACACGTTGTACCATATCAGCCTATTAGCTTTCGCGGTTGCCTTGTTAAGAAAATGTACATGCGCGGCTGATGATATTTCGATATATTTGCTATTCATCTTGCATTGTGCAATTTTGAAATGTCTTTGGCAAT
This sequence comes from Polyodon spathula, assembly GCF_017654505.1. Taxonomy (NCBI): domain Eukaryota; kingdom Metazoa; phylum Chordata; class Actinopteri; order Acipenseriformes; family Polyodontidae; genus Polyodon; species Polyodon spathula. The sequence goes on along the minus strand of NC_054549.1, from coordinate 35,850,003 downwards.
AAACTGATTTTGAAATGACTTCCTCGTGTTATAACACTTGATAAGTTGGTTCATTTTCTGGAATGATGATAGTTAATTCTAAAAGGAAGTTCTCAGAAATATTGACGGTTAGAAATGTCAAAAGTCACAGCTAATACCACAAACGCAATGCATTATTATTATTATTATTATTATTATTATTATTATTATTATGGTTTTTTTTTTTTTTTGGTTTTTTTTTTTTCAGGAAAGTGTATATTCCATATTAAATTTAATTGGTTGAATTAAGTTCATTATAACAGGCTGGCGGATCTGGTTTCTTTATTTTCATGTTTTTCGACCAGGTTACGAGTGTAACTAATGTAATTCAATACACAGTAAAATAAACTGAAAAACTATGACGAACACATCAACCTTTGTGTGTTCTTTCAATCAGAAATAGAAATCTCCAGTTGGAATCCGGGTACTGGCTGACTGTTGCGGAGCCAGACAGGGAACAACAGCGCCCCTCTAAGTTGGCTCAAGGAATAACAAGCCACTGAATTCAAACCAAAACTGTTTTGTTTCCGGTCAATTGTATTTAAACATAAGCTCCAAATGTTTTTTTTTTTCATGTTGAAAAATTTCCCACCTGATGATAAGCTGTTTTTAAACAGTGCAAACCTACTGACGCAAGAAGTAAATGTTTTGGTTATTATAGATTGCAAAGTTCCCTACAAGGTTTCTCACGGTGAGGCTGCTGCTGAAATGTTTGCAAGTCCAAGCGCTTGAACTGCGCAAACTGAAATAAAGATGAAAAGTTTATTATAATCCGCTGGAACAAATTATGCTCTCAATTGACTCTTTCTTGATGTGTTCCAAAATGATTCATGTTACAGGTTTATAAAAGAAATAGAAAAATGTATTTCCAAGAGATTCCACAAGTCCCCGATGGACGGTTAAGTATCGACTTTGAAACAGCACCAGGGTGATAAAACATTAAACAAGCATGCCATGTTTTGAGGGTAATCATTAGCATGCTCATAAATGCACATTTTACTAATTTCAGAGTTCTTTGCTCTTCTTAACAGAAAAAAAAAAAATCATGTGCATGAAGATGTTGTTAAAGGAAATGTGTGTGTGTCCTTTCATGCTTAGCTGCACAAATAAAAAAATAACCACGTGCTGTATATATGTGAAGGTAGTGTGTGTCATTTCAGACCTCTTCTTCAGTACTGTATTAATGCAGCCAGCTTTGTCATATTTATTAATAATGTGCTTCTATGTACAGTAGATATATCGTAATATAGTATGATTCTATCATTTTGTTTTATATTTTGGTTACATCATTTTTATTTCAATCTGGGTGAGTAAATAAAATAAACGATACCTACACAGTTGCAGAGTTCTCACCATAGTAGCTGCTAGTTGCCACCTCCCAAGAGAATTTGAAATGGCTTCTCTCTCCGTTAGTAAATGAAAAGTCCATCGTTGTGCGGGGTTTGTGTTGCTCTTGACAGGACTGGCTCATGATGAAGAGAGTTACCCAGCTCTCTGTTTTTGAATTGCAGCCACCCGACATCATGCTGCAGCGTGGCAGAGATCATGTCAGTACTCTTCTTCCACGCGATGAAGTACAAAGCCCAGGACCCCCGCAACCCCAGTAATGACCGCTTTGTGCTGTCCAAGGTAAGGACTGGAGCAAAAGCTGACATTTCAAGTCCACCTCCGCCTGGACACTCTTGTGTCATCCTCAGCTGCCCTTATCTACTATAGTATGTACCTTACTTAAGGTTATCGGGCGAAAGTGGTAGCCACTGTTACAGCTGCTTGCAAGAACCTGCCTCTGATTAGTAACACGTGACAGCCTAATTTATCTGTTTTGATAATGATTCTCCATTATTGGAATTACTGTGTAAAGCAACTTACCTGCCACCAAAGACATTGATTGCTTTGAGTCCTAAGTGCCTGGCGTTCAATGCTGTGATCATGGTAGTTATTATATAAGTTTATATGAAAGAGTGCAAGCCGTTCTGCATAGTGAAGTGATCTTGTGAACTGTTAATGCAAAGTGTAGAAGTTCTCAGTCTTACTCTTATAAAAGTTTCTCATAGTAGAAGCACAGTGTAACGAAGCACAGTGTAAGCATGGTAAAGCTTAGGTAAGCATTGTAACGATTAGTGAGGTGTGGTAAAGCATATTAATAAACATGGCATTACCTGCCCGATACTGATTTCTCCTCCGGTGTTTGAATGGCAGGGTCATGCAGCTCCAGTCCTGTACGCTGCCTGGGCTGAGGCAGGCTACCTGAAGGAGGCAGATCTGCTGGACCTGAGGAAGATCAGCTCTATCCTGGAAGGACACCCTGTCCCAGTGAGTGAATGGTTCAAACCCATGTTAACATGCAGCAGCCTGCTATTTCTGAAATGGTATGAATGTGAATGATTAACTGAATTAACTTTCTGTGTATCAGCTGGTCACTTTTCTGATTTATTGGTCAACCCTGAAGGCTGGTCAGCAGTCACTAAGCGGATATGCCTTTTAATTTCAGAGGCAGGAGTTCGTTGATGTTGCCACAGGATCCTTGGGCCAGGGACTTGGTGCTGCCTGTGGAATGGCCTATACAGGCAAATATTTCGATAAAGCAAGGTGAGATGAAGTACCATTTCTTCAACCAAGCTAACCCATTTTTTCAGCGTTTCACAAATGGTGGGATTCAGTAACATCAATAGGGTTTGACATGTGACAATTAGCTTTAGAGGGAACATAAATTGACATTAATTACTAAACATATACAGGGCTAGCCCGCAGCCATCATTACACTGGGGGGTGGGGCAATACATTTGATTTTGGTCAATACTGGCGAGGGGGTCTTAACCAGATGTGAGTTACTGTCTCAAATAATGTACATCTGATTTGCCTTTGGGCCGGAATTGGCGGAGAACTACGGCAATAAAAGGGGCTTTGAAAAGGGCGGCCCTTGTATTCTACATACAGAAATCTAAAGCACATTTGAAAAGGTAGATGCATGTGGCAGTACAGTTATCTCTAAATTATAGATGACAAGGCATTGAGATGTACCTTGCTTCCTGTGATTCACACCACTGCTTCCATTCAGCATTGCTGTTTGACTTCGCCTTTAGCTGCAGTTAATTAAGCCCACAGCGATCCAGTGCCTGTTGTCAGATGAATTGGATTTCACCAACCCCGTTGGACAGATTAGTCTGTGCAGGCAGTAATACTTACTATGCAGGGCTGAAGCTGGATTGTTTTACTGAAATAGAGACCTGCCGGAAATTAGATGTCAGATAGGACCACGTGTCCCCTTTAGTAAAGCTTTATTTAGCAAGAAGGGAAACCCTCATGGTGACTTGAGTTCTAAAACTCTTGCCAGTAGCTGTCCCTGTTCAAGAAGTCTTACTGTAAAATAAAGCAGCACCTTGCTGTTGTTCCTGTGAAGCCACGCCATCCTTGAATGAAAAGCAAACCAAGTAAAACAATTGAGTCATATTGACTTGAAAATGTTCTTGCTCTACGAATTAGCCCGTTGTTTATATGGAGTTTACACTGTATCCTACCCAAATCCTAATTAAGGTTGACTGTGGTACATTTGCACAGTGGTTTGGTCAGTTCCTCATGCTATGTTTGTCTAGTGAATTACCATGTTTCGACATACTTAGCTTGCCCTTCCTTTAACGGAATTGTGACATTGTGACTATGCTATTTTGTTTTTTAACAGAACTAGGGAATGTCTGTTGCAGTGGTGTAACACAGGTGAATTGCACATATTAAATACAGTTATGGTTTTATTTGGCAGGCTCTTCTTTTATACTGGACAGCATTGTGTTGACAGATAGCTTTTATGTGGGTATGCGGCTGTAGTGGTGATTAATTGGAAGTGAAGGTGCAAGGCCCTGAGCCCAGGTGCCACAGAACTGGCTGTGGAATTCTTTTCTTTTCCACAGAGCTGGCATGCGTGCAGTAATGCATGTTGTCTTGGCCAATCTTCTCGCTTTAATGAAAACGGGTCTGTTTGACTGGAAAGCTGTCGGTCTCTATTATCTTTGACGTGGCGTGATCTCTTGGATTTAAGACCCTATTTGTGAGTCCTGCAGAGTTGCTGTCAGCAGTGTTTTCTGAACTTGACTGAGACAGAATCCTTTTAGGAGTACACTTGGGACTCTCCAGTATGATGAGCAGTCAGCTGTGTGATCAGCAGGGAACACTAGCAGGCTGTTTATATGTAGAAGTAGATGCAGAATAAGTGAGATATGCACAAGCAGGTTGTACAAGTATTGTGTGGCGCTTCGTAGGGTTCAGCTGTAATACAGTACTGAAATAAACAGTGCCTCAAACAACCAGAATTGAAGAGCTCCCATATCTCTTATCCAGAACACAGCAAACACTTCTTTTCTGCTTCTCGCTTTCCCAGCTACCGTGTCTACTGCCTGCTGGGAGACGGAGAGCTGTCCGAGGGGTCAGTCTGGGAGGCCATGGCGTTTGCTTCCTATTACCAGCTGGACAACCTGGTGGCAATCCTGGACATCAACCGCCTGGGACAGAGTGACCCAGCCCCCCTGCAGCACCATGTGGAGAAGCACCAGGAACGCTGCAAAGCCTTTGGGTGGGCTGTGTGTGTGTGTGTGTGTGTGTGTGTGTGTGTGTGTGTGCAGGTATGACTTTGAGGGAATTGTCTATCAATGCCCCTGTAACTATTACCCCTCTTGCATGCATTGCGTTCCCAATACCTGTTCCATTAGCTGGAGGTTAGTGTCCAGTACGTGTCACTTAGCCAGACGAGTGTTTGGTCAGCTGTGCTATTGTGTACATTTTATATCTTATCTACATCCTTTTTAATTTAGAACCTGATACATTTCAAAAACAAACCGGATTTCAAAGCACCAAGCAATTATCGCGAAACCCCATCCAATAATAGCATTGTTCCACACCTGGGACAGTTTCTCCATCCAGCTCTATACAATTGGATTAGGATTCAAGATGAATTTCCAATGCTTAAGATTTATTAACATGTGCTATGCCAGCTCAGCTCAGGAGTATTCCATTGAGAATAGATCTGCATGTCTGGACCTGCATCTCACTCTTGAGCTGCTTGCATTTCCAATGGGTGCTTCAATAAAGTAAATTGAATGGCAGTTATTATGTTTGTGTGTGTGTATATATATATAATATATATATATATATATATATATATATATATATATATTTATTTACAGGATATCACAATTGCTTTAGAAGGTAATCCCTCCAGGTGCAGCTTATATAATGATCAGGGACAAGTTCAGAACCATTATAAAGATGTTGCAGTATCCTGTACTGCAGGGGTCTCCCACCCTGGTCCTGGAGAGCCACAAGGGCTTCAGTTACTTCATTGAACCAATTGTTGGCTTAATTAGTCAAGATTAACATGACGTAAAGACACCTATAAAGCCTGCTATATCAAAAAATATTCAAAAATATTCAGATAGGTTTTGTAAATGTTAACTTCACACTATGTTATTCAGCTCCCAAGAAAGCACCATTGTATGTATTAAAGATCCTGCCATCTCTTTCCAGCTGGAACACCATTGTCCTGGATGGACACAGCGTGGAGGAGCTCTGCAAAGCCTTCTGCCAGGCCAGGCAGCAACCAACTGCCATTATTGCAAAGACTTTCAAGGGGAAAGGAATTGCAGGTACATTCGATTCAAGGAACTGACAGATTCAGGCCACAAAGTGTTTGCATTTCTATTTCATTGTTTTAAATTTAGACACCCGATAGATATAGGGGTGTATTTACACTTGGTTCTAGTCCTTCTCAAGAGGTGGTCTCAGTCTGTTTGGACAAAAAGACATAGTTTGATTGGTTTGTTTTCAGTGCAATGTGAAAGCACAGTCAGTTCAGAAACATGTTGAAGTGAACCAGAAAAAAGAACAGAGTCCTTTTGAAGTGAACCACTCTTTTGCACTGAAGGTGCATATGTGCACGGTGTATTTGCACACCAGTAATTAGTGCCTTCAGAAGCATGACTTACTGCTGCTGTTCTGTGTGAGCCAGCAGGTGTGTCACCTGTTTTTTAACCTGTGTTCCAGTGACTGAGGATAAGCTGGGCTGGCATGGGAAGCCTCTCACCAAGGAGCTGGCTGAGCCAGTGCTGAAGGAGCTCCACAGCCAGATACTGAGCAAGAACAAGCAGCTGTACCCCTCGCTGCCCGTTGACGACGCGCTAGACATCAACATCCGGAGCATCAGGATGGCCAGTCCTCCGAGCTACAAGACTGGAGAGAAGGTACTACGCAGCACAAAGCCTGCAGCAAACAGTAATTGTTCTGAAACAGTATTGTTCTGAAGACCCTGAAAAAGCTTGTTAAAATGTGTTTTAAACTATTACAGGATGTGCAAGCAAAACAATGCTACCTTTCATACTGCATAGCATCTTGCAAGCCCCAAATGTTTGTTCAGTTTTACAGTTCGTAAACATTTTCTTCTTTTTGTTTTTTCTCATCAGATTGCTACGCGTAAGGCTTACGGTTTTGCTTTGGTAAAGTTAGGTCGTGCCAGTAATCGAGTGATTGCTTTAGATGGAGATACCAAAAATTCCACCTTCTCTGAGATGTTCAAGAATGAGTTCCCTGACCGCTTTATCGAATGCTACATTGCTGAGCAGAACATGGTATGTTTTTTTTTTTTTTTTTTTTTTCATTTCGTTTCCATTAGGGGTATTTATACTGTAAGTACAACTTTACAGAAATAGAGGTTAAGAAACATTAAAAAAATGGGAATCCCAGGAAAATGCTCTATCTGTTACACATTAAAATGAAAAGAATATTTTAACTCTTTGCATCCCGGATAAACACATAGCAGACAATCATGGAGGTTCCATCCAGGATTTGACACCATTTGTAGTTCTGACTACAGAAGGGGGATTAATCGTATGAGCAAGAGACAAGGTTACAGTTAACGAATGGCCCCCTCTCTCTTTCCATAGGTGAGCGTTGCTGTTGGCTGTGCCACTCGGGACCGGACTGTGGCCTTCGTTAGCAGTTTCGCAGCCTTCTTCAGTCGTGCTTATGACCAGATCCGCATGGCAGCTATCTCTGAGAGCAACATCAACCTGGTGGGATCCCACTGTGGAGTCTCCATTGGTCAGTATCACACTGCTGCTGCCTTAGCTAAAGACGAGGAGCAGCACAAAATATCTACAGGATGCATGATAATGTACAGTTGTTAAATTGTCTTTCATTCACAAAATTATAAGGAAATACGTTGTAGCAGATAACAATTGGCTAAAAAGATAAAGAATCGAGATATTATTGAAATAAAACATATTAATGTGTAGAAAAAAAAAATCATAATCAAATGTGTTATTTGTTACTGCTGCCTTGTGTATTTCAAGAATTTATTAGCTGTTAAACCCTTGAATGTGTTTTTTAAGTTTTGCCTGTAAGCCTTTGTTTCGCCTAATTATTTACTCTTTTATTTTGTTCAGACTTTTCCGTCTGTATATTTTTTGGTTTATTCTGCTCGTCTTATTGGCATTCTTCTTTCCTCTTATTTCCTCTGTCTTTCATCGAGGTTCTTATGGGGAGACCAGGTTTCCTTTTCCTTAAACAGGTACACTGCATGCCATATTACCCGTGCCTACCTGTCTTTTAGATTCCTTGTTAGAGATCTTGGCAGGAATGTCATTCACAAGTCTGGACTCGCCCTTTCAGGTGAGGACGGGCCCTCCCAGATGGCTCTGGAAGACCTGGCCATGTTCAGAGCTATTCCCACGGCAACTGTCTTTTACCCCAGCGACGGAGTGTCTACTGAGAAGGCAGTGGAACTGGCTGCTAATACAAAGGTATAAACCTCTGGAATCAGTTTCAGTTAAATATCAGGACAGCAGGGGATACAGGTCTATCTATATATGCGTGCTTGTTCATTATGAATACAAGTATTTTGTGCAGAAACGTCTGGAAGGATATGTACTGTGCTTGTATGATTTGTATGGTTTAAAAGCTGATGCATTCATTTGGTAAGTCTTACATTATATGAAGTGACTTCTCTTGTCTCAAATTCCAGTTACGAAAGAACTACATTTCACGAAAGTAATATTTATTGTGACGGTAAATATTTAAAGATCAACAACCCTATGAGGAACTTTTCTGCTTGACCCCATGCTTTGCCTCCATCATTGTCTGGTTGCTGGAGAATTGCGTGTTGTTTGCTAAGGCTGCTGGAAGATTGAATTCCCTTCCAATCACTGTGTCTCCAATGAGTCTAAACACAGTGTGCTCGGACAGTTCCTTACAGTTTCAAGCACTGTTGTTGATGGATGAAGAAGTGTCACACTCCTATAGTTTGTTGTAGTTTGAATTTGCCTGTTTGTAAACCAGCACTCTTGTAGATTGTTCAGTGTTCTTGTGTTTTTTGCAGGGTGTCTGCTTTATCAGGACCAGCCGTCCTGAGAACACTGTCATTTATAACAACAACGAAGACTTTCAAGTCGGACAAGCCAAGGTATATAAGAAAATATGAAATCACCCATAAAACTGAATCATGACACCTTGTGTACTTGATGTTCAGCAGAATTTTAATTCCCCCTACATCTGTAAACATCATGTATCGTTAAATATATTTTTGGAAAGTAGCTATCAGTATTCTCAGGCAAAATACTGGTAGTTTACGAGTTGTCTGCTAATTGTTACTTACTAAAACAAGACCAGATTTTCCAGTGAGAATACATAAAGCAAAAAACGGTTTGACAAAAAAGATTTTGCCTATTAGGGGCTCCCTAGTGGCGCATCCGGTAAAGGCGCTTAGCGTGGAGTGCAGGATGCGCCTTATGCCTGGCGCTCAGCATGGAGTGCAGGATGCACCCTATGCCTGGAGGTCACTGGTTCAAGTCCAGGCGATTCCATTGCCGATTGTGGACAGGAGTTCCTACGAGGCGTCGTCCAGGGTGCGGGGGCTTAGATTAGCTAGGGTGTCCTCGGCTCCCTGCATACCAGCAACCCCTGTAGACTGGCACCTGCAGGCTTGCCTGTAAGCTGCAGAGAGCAGCTTGAAGTGCATTCTCAGAGTTGCAATGCATTTCTTATGCCACCAGGTAGTGCATCAGAGCAAGGATGACCATGTTACTGTCATTGGAGCTGGCATTACTCTGCATGAGGCCCTGGCAGCTGCTGAGCACCTCAAGAAAGGTAAAGCATGCACAGCTGTTTCAGTGAAGCATTACCATGACTGCAGTGAATGTATCAGTACTGTAATGCTCTGTGTTCTGTGAAATCCCTTTCCAACAAAAATAAAGCAGAGCCTGGTGTGTAATACAAAGCCTATAGCTAAATATTTCTCTGTATTCTTTACCCTTAAAAAAATGATTATAGTAAATTAGAGTGTAGGTTTGCAAAGTGAAAACTTAAGCTTGGAACATGGAAGAATACCATACAGCATGCATTTCATTTATTTAGTGTTGTTCATGAACAAGCAGCCCTAAAATGGTACAATTGCATAACCACTGAAATAGTATTTTACGCTCTGCACATTTAGTGTAGTAAAGCTTATAATAGCTGTCCATTTGGCATTGTTCTCAAGAAGTTAAAACCCAGAAGGGAAAATAAATCTTCTGTCAGTGGATTCAAATCACACACAGACATCTGTTACAGTGCTAAAGCAGACTAACATTTCAATATAATATTTAATATATAATATTCTTTCACACAGACAGAATCAATATCCGAGTGATAGATCCATTTACCATTAAACCTCTGGATGCGAAATTGATCATTGACAGCGCCAAGGTAACTAAGGGACATATTGTTACAGTGGAAGACCATTACTATGAAGGTAAGAAAAGCAAGAACTCATGACAGATATTAATATTGTTTTCCAAAACCTTAAAATCCTCTTTAAACATTCCACTATCTCTAAGCTTCCTGAAGAAAATGTAGTCACCATAGCACGTGTCTTAGGTCTGTTGAGAAACAGGAGTAGCTAAGTGGTAGTGACCCTTTAGAAATGTTACTATCATTTGTTAATGTCTAACAAGTTACAAAGGAGTTAAAACTCACTTTCTGTTTTGTTCTTTTTGATTTAGTTAAATATTGTAAGATTTACTGTGAAATGAAAATGCATTTCAATTCACGGCTAAAATAAAAACGATCTAGAAACTGGGCTAGTGTGAAGGACACTCTTAGAGAGTAGAGCTCCGTCTCTCCCAGTAGTGTGACCTATGATCGTGGTAACAGTGGATTCATCTGCTATTTCTGCAGGTGGCATTGGAGAGGCAGTGGCTTCTGCCGTAGCCAGTGAGCCTGGCATCGTGGTCCATCGCCTGGCCGTGTCCCACGTCCCGCGGAGTGGGAAACCAGCTGAGCTGCTCCGGATGTTTGGCATTGACAAGGAGGCCATAGTGGAGGCTGTCAAGAAAGCAATAAGCAGCTCGGCCAATGGAAAGTAGTTCAAGCACCACACACACGGTTTCTAATAATAAACTGCAACTGAAACCTTCCCCCTAGCTCTTCTTTTGTTGATTGTTTTTGTTCTGTTTATCACATGCAGTTTGAACTCAGAGCCAGACAGTCAAAGTGTATGGACACCGGCTGAAAACGTGTTTAATCACACTGGAGCATTTTGCATGGTATGGGTGTGCCAATAATGTGATCTGCCAAATGCAATATTTCCTAGGGCTTTTCTGATGGGCTTATTTTGAGCCTTTATAGTCAGGAGACGGTACCTGTAACTTGTAAACGTATTACTTATCTCGCTGAAATTGCACAACACTCCACTGAGAATACAATTACAATGTCATTAGCACCACTTCTGAATCTACAATTCATATGTTACCACACTCTTAATACAGTATTGTCCTGCATTTAAAGGATTAAAACCTGACACCTATATATTATTTGCATATTCTGTATTTTATATATTTCTTATTTAATGATGACAAATTATTTCTAAGTATACATGCAATTACCCTTAAATCTGTAGACTAAATACACCATGATAGAATTACCCAAAAGTAAAAGTCAGTAATTGTGACTAACCCTTATACAGTAAGTACACAATGTATTTGGAGTAGCCTAACCCTGAATTATCTGACTGTGAAATAAGAGCAGCACCCACAGTATAAAACTAAAACAGGGAAACAAACAAAAAACACAGCAAGTTCATTACACAGTGAAACCCCCACTGCTGATAGTCCCTTCTGCTAAACAAGCATCCACATTTTTAAGGTGTTGAGCTGTCGGCAGGTGATTCTTAATCCTCCTTAGCCAAAGCTACTTTGGGGGGAAAAAAACAAAGAGATTAGAAACAGTTCTATCCCTCTACAGTATGTGCAAAAATGTAATTGATCAGTATGCTGTAGTGCAGTGTGTTAGAAACTCATTTCACCACTGAAGAGTCTAGTGAAACTATAAACTATGATGAAGACAGCTGATCTCTTACCCGGCACAGGCATTCTGAGTCTTTCAAACAGTGGAAGGAAATACTCAAAGACAATTCGAATTCGACCGACTGAAAGAAGACAACCATTGACGAGTGTCAAAAACTGCATTAAAAGAAATTAAGAAAACTGCCTGTTTGAAATGAACGACACATTGGTCTTGGCAGGTTATCTGAGTAATACATAGGAAGTACAAAACACTTTCATTAATAACCACTAGCACGTTGACTTGTTTAAAAATACTGGCTTGTTTACATTCAGAATTTCTATTTTTTACCAGGGATCTTAATGTACTTACCTAAATTAAAGTACAATCCAACAATTTCTATTAAAGAAAATGAAAGCAAACCAAGACCAGCTGCTACAAAAATGTCTGAAAACAAAGGAACAAATTATTAAAAGCTATTGCAGAAATGATACGGAGAGTTACCATAGCATCCCCAGCAACAGAGATACAAGATACATGTCCACGAGTCCATATGGCACACAGTTTCACTCTGATCAGAAACAGTTTGGACATGTTCAGCACTTGAGAGGGATACAGAGCATGTTTCAAAGAACTGGATAACAGTGATAAGCATGGTTAGAACCTTTAACAAAAGTCACATGTAGGTTATGGTGGTCAGCATACCCATATCACTCATTTTGCATTTGCAGATGAAGCATTGGTAGGCTATGTTAATAGCATGCTATTTTAATTGTATACATTATCTGATCCTAACGTACACTGCCATCATTCATATTAAAAAAATCCAATGTCAAGTGATGCTGGAAACGAAATTGAAAAAAAAATAAAAAATCCTTACCATTGTGTGCGACCAAAGCTGATCCCAGAGCAAAGCAGAGAATGAGAAAATGGAAGAACATGTCTGAAACACAAAGAATGCGATTGGTTTTTAGCTCCAGTAGCGTTACAATTATTACCATTTATTGTTATGAAAAAAGTTGCAACTATGACAAAATCAGTAAGTAATTGTACAAACAAAAAATAACATTCAAATACAAGCCCCCTTCTACTCACCATTTTTCCTAATTATTTGGTGTTTTCTTTCAAATTGAGTCTCTTCGTCATTATCTGATATTTAAAATAAAACGCAAATATTTAGTTTGGAATACCGTATGGGTTTTTTGGTGCTTTTTCTACAGTGTAAATATTAAAACTCACAAATGCCTAAAGATCATAACATACATAATACGACAAAAGATACACGATAGAACGATAGAACACATACATATTATTATTAAAATAAGTGATAACACAGGAAAATATGGATAAGAAAAAAAATCAATAACATTTTGGGAGGGGAAGCAAGACACCTGATTCCTAATGTGTGGGTCACATTGCACAATTCTTTAGACTGCGTTTTCATAGCATGTGTGATTTGATATATCGTTTTAGCATTTTCTATTACCAATACCTTAAAAACAACCAGTTACTTCCTTTCCACTGCATATATAATTTATCTGCTGTGTCTGGAAATACAGGAACAAAAAAAAAGACAGCAAACTGTACAGTAGTTAAGTAATGATTAAGATTCAATAATATGCACTAGACAATCTGTACCCTTAATTTAATAGAACTTTATACACACCCTAGCATTAATCAGACTGGGTCCAATACCACTCCACCATTCGCATGACACTTAACACACGCTTTCTTACCCTCTGCTTCAGCTAGCTGATCGTCTTCCTTCCTGTGGTGTTTGTGGAAAGGTTTAACTGCAGCCATTAACAGTTGATGATCTGCAGCAATGACAAAAAAACACATGCTGATACCTGCAATGCAGGCAGTTAAGTATACTCTAATAACGTGTATGTGCATTATGGAGAAGTGAAATACCGTGGAGCTCTGCTTTCATGTCGTCTGGCACTGGATCCCTGCTGTCCTCTTCAGAAAAATCCTCCTCCAATTCGCCATCTGAAATAGGTATTAATACTCTGCTAATATCCTTACACTCACCTTTCAAACTCAGTAACACTTTATTTAAAGTGGCATCAATTATAACATTGTAGCTATATATCTAGTTCCGGAGTAGGGCCAGAAAGTGGTAGTGTCAGAATGTGGTACAGACACAATCAATTGCTATAATAAGGTTTGTCGGGAAACTTTAAGCAAATTTGCTGGTATCCCACAATAGTAACACATCTTTGTCATTTTAGTACAGCGGGTGGCTTTAGCACAATGGACTCTTTTTTTAAATCGATGCCCCCTTTTTATTGGGAAATTAGCACCGTTTTTGGAACGGGGACAGCTGGAAATAATCACTGGCTGTGCGGTGTCACTACCATGTAACAGCAGCAGTCAGTGGAGGCCTGCCTTTCACCGCGTGTTTTAAGAATTGCGAAATCATAAGACAACTGTAGCAGAAATGCAGTTTCCATGTTCAGTAAACCAACTGGTCAGTAAATTGCCTGTCTGATAATTTGAGGCGATTGCAGTAAATCACAGCGCATGTGGTTTATTTTATAGATGCTGTATATAAGAAAATACATGTGATACATGTATGTATTATGTGGACGTTTGTAGCCTTCAGAAAAAATAATGCTAACACCGAATTTGCGGAAAACGCTGTACCTTCTTGCTTCTTTGAAACGGCCGGTTCTGGTAGGTGAATGTCTGAGTTACTTCCCATCGCAAACATATCTGTAATCAAGTTAAAACAAAATGCTGACCTTTGCTGCTCCTGTCGTACTAGTGTCTCTTATAATGAAAATGTAAAACTTCATTATATAAGCAAATACATTTTGTCTCGTCTTTCTCGTACCTTTTTTTTTTTTCTGGCAAACAATCTGTTTTTTCCGGGTTGTTTCAGTGTGGCGCAAGAAGCAGTGCGAAATGATACTTAGTTCAAAAGATCAATTGCATGATGATTCAATCTTCTTCTAAAGTTTCACTTTATGTTTCTTAAATAAAAACAGTTTACTTCAATCAGTGGGTTTCTCCAGAGAGGTATTGCTGCAGAACGAAGGCTCCCACAGCGTAGCCTGCACAGGCTAGTTTTGCGTTCGCAGCGCTTCTAATTAGAGGAAGTTGGTGCATCCCATCTAATAACAGATAATGAGCGCCCTCTAATGTCCTTTTATTACAATATCTTCATCTAGAAACTACATACATCTACATCAGTATGTATTGTAGCATGTTTGTCTTTAGCGTTGTTTTCCCTTACCCTGCTTCAGTATACTGTGCATTGATCAATTATTCACCTCTAATGCCTTCAACTGATTTATTAATACCTCTCTTTGTTGTTTGGATTTATTACATTCTGTAGAGTGTTGTACAGTTTCTAACCTTTGACATTCTCCACATAATCCATCTACATGTTTCCCTATTCTAAACCGTTGCTAACTCAATGTTGTATGCCTAATTCTCAATCTGTTCATTGTAGTTTCTTCCACCCTATTCAATTCCCTTCCAGAGGTTCACTCCCTAACTTGATCTTTGGCTGTATATCGTAATAAAATCATCCCTTAGGATTGTGTTCTCGTTGATTTTTGCCATAATTCCATAATTTTTCAGTGAGCTCAAGGAATCAGTAAAGAGGACTGCTCTGTGTGGTTTTATTTCCATCACTTTATGCACCTCTCCTGACAATGCTAGTGCTTCAGCAGGAAATAATAAAGAGGGTTGTGCACAACTCGTAATAGACGTCATCAACAGCCCTGTCAAATGATAAGGGTGATGAATTTAGGTACTAAAACGAAATTTATTTCATAACAATAATCTAACCCTAACCCTATGATTCGTGTTACTTTGGCCGTGACCCGTGTATTAATTCTCACAGGGTAATCGCTATGTTCAGTGTTTTCCCCCTCGCACGCCTTGTTTATGATGACGTGGTAGGGGTGTTGCCTGTGAATGAAGCATTGCAAATTACCAGTTGCGCACTCGGCACTACCCTAGGTGAGCTCCATGCGAGATCACCACTGTGGGAGGCTTCGTTTTGCAGATATATGCTCATGGGTTTCTCTGCTGCGAGAGCCCTGCCTTGAAGCTATAATTTGCTTCAGAATGTACAGTACAATACTTAAGAGCAACCCACTTTTAAAGTATTTGGTTTTTCTGACGTTTAGTTTTAGGTGTGTTTTTAAAGTATAGACACCTTTTGTTCCGCATTTTTTTTCCAAAATACTCTGAGGCTTGTTTTTTTTTCAGGGCGTGGTATCATTTTTTAAAGCCAACGTTTGTTCTCTCCAAAGCATTATAGGGCGGTATGCAATACCAAATTGAACCCTTTCACCACCCCCAGATTGGATGTGTTATTTGTGTTATGTTAATGGGTACATTGCAACGAAAACAGTTATTTTTGGGTGCCCTTCATTATACAAAACAGGACAGAAAGAAAGGGGCAGCAGTAAATCTACTTTTAATTACCACACTCCACCACCCATACTACACCCACTACCTGATCTATGCATGGAATCGGCAGTGAATGCTTTAAAAAAAACAAAAAAAAAAAACAGTTAATTTTTGGGGTTTTGTGTCATAAGTCGTTATATATATATATATATATATATATATATATATATATATATATATATATATATATATATATATATATATATATATAAAAGCATTTGTTAAAAACAAAAAAAGTAGTGTTCCTTTTTTCTGAATATGACCCGAAGTCACATATTTTACCCAAAGGTATATATTTCTAATCCTCTAGTTTCTGTACTCATCTCCGCAATCACCAATTACTTGCATTAGGTCCTTGGAGCGGCTCAGAACACTTTCGATCTTGCTGATGTCATTGGCAGAGAGGTTGACCTCAAAGCTCTTCAGATTCTCCTGGATGTGCTAGGCTCCTGGCACCCCAAGCCGGCTGCCCACGATCACACCTCCCACCGTCGGCATGTCCAGGATGTGGTTGGTGGCCATGTTGACGATGGTGCAGTGCTGTGCTGTTGATTTTAATAGATCTGTCTTTCCTATCAACATTCTTTCAGGGCCTTGGAGTTGCAGTTACTACATGTTGCCACAGTGTGGCATACATTGTCAACAAAAAAAAACAAAAAAAAAAACACAATTGCTACAGTTGGCCATGGGGATGTACCAGATTAAAGCAATTTTATTTTGTAATTTTACTTCTCATATTTTTTGGTCCATACTGAACTACTGACACTTACTGTCTATGTAATACCCAGGTCTAACTTGACACTTGTAACGTCAATCCAGCTTCAGCAACCATATCATCTATAATTCATCTTTTGTTCGCTAGGCAAGGTCATTAGGCCCATCACAGATAGAAATGTCCTATATTGAGGTTTGAAGACCTATCCAAACTTCTCGATATATATATATATATATATATATATATATATATATATATATATATATATATATATATATATATAATTAATTAGCAGGAACTAGAAAGCTTAATCGTGCAATGTATAAAATCATTACCTCTGCAGAACTCCATTATTTTTAATAGAACGGTCCTCAGATGTGACCAAATTCATTCTGTCAAGTCTTCAGAATAGAAAAAAAAAGTATTTTTAATGATATCTACAGTAGTAACTAGCTATAAATCACACCACAGCCTCTCAAGTGAAAGGGGGACAAAGCCTGTTAATTCAATTACAAAATAGTTACTGCCATTGGCATTGTGCAGTGACTTGATGCCTCACTAAACTTGCAACATCTGTATTTAAAACTAGCTTTTCTCACTTCACATTCAGAATTGAACTACAAAGATTCAGATTCACTGTCTGTATGACTTGGTTACCACAGCAACCAGACAGAAGAAACGTGGAAACACAGTAATGACACTAAAGGGCACATTATTTTAAACTGAACTAAAAAAAAAAAAAAAAAAAAAAAAAACAGGCCCGTCTACAGTTTACCAATGCTCTATTTATTTATTTTACTGACAGCAAGCTACAACACTTACAACCTCAACCCAGATCAATGGAATAAAACACTTCACATGCAATATGAACTGCAGAGCACCGTTTTAAGTTTTACAGAGCATCATGTAATGCTGACCTTTACTGTGTTCTATCAAGATAACAACAATAAATTCTAACAGCTTCAAATGAATTCTTGTCTGCAATGCAGTTGTTAACGTACGGTATTAGCAGGCAACTGTTTAATAGACTGGCACAGGAAAAACGCAAGTCTCATGTTTTGCTTAGCCAATAGATATACCAATAGGAATTCCAACAACTGCAATTTACAAATTACCAATCAACCTATAGAAAGCTGTAGGAATCAATAATGGTCATAAGATAATGTTAATAGGGCTGATGGACAATTTAGACTATTGATGGAACAGCTGTGAGTAAAGCAGCACATTCACTGCCTCCCATGTGGCTCTCTACAAATACCATAAACCTGTTGTATGGGATTTGTGTTTTCAAAAGGAAACACACTATTTTCACAGTGCTTTTATTGTTTAATACAGGAAGGGTGGCAATGTTTAATACTGTACACATGGGCACATGTTCTTCATTTGTGTAGGTTTGTAATAGATGCACCCCAGCAATCACCTGGTGTCTCAGTCACACCTTGTTTATTATGTGGCAGTGGAAGCCTTTTGCATGTCTACTATACTTTTTTTTAGTATTGATTTGATGCTATTTAATAAACAGCCAGTGCATTCTAAAGTTACTTCTTTGATAGATCTATTATTCTTTCTCCCGAGGCAGTGGCATCCGCTTATATTTCTTGCAGTAAAGAAGGGTGCCACAGAGATCCCATCTCACAGACTCTCACAGCAGAGAAAGGTCTCAGAGATCATGTATGCCCTGCAGCATTCCTGCATTCAGACGTCTGCATCAGCTCCAGGGACAAACCATTACAATGAACTCTATCAATATAGTTACAGCACAGAGTGTATGAAGTGGCTTACTAGTCGTTCCATGCTATTACCCTCCTGTGTATCTTAATGCAATATAAAATATTCTAAAAGCTCACTCATAACCAATAGTTGTCATTTTTCCTTCCTAAAGATACCCTATCTTTAATATAATAGGTGCTTGTGTTCATAGCGTACTTGTGCCAGAACACCCAGTGTCAAATACCAAGCATAGTGAACTGATGCATTGTGGAGACCTTCAGTGGCGAATGGGCTTTAGGGGAATATGATCGGATAGCAAGTGATGCCTGCGGTGCTTTTGAAATGATGATCAGACTCCCCTCTAAGGCACGATGTTGTGCATGATGTGCATGATACTTTTGCAATGTGATCTACAGTCCCATCTAAGTCATTTTTTACCACGTGGATAATTTACCTGGCTGGAAAAGGCTCAGAATATGTCTTCTGCTGGTCCATAGATATCCACCATGTCAAAAGTGGTCAGCCCAGCATTCATATAGACATCCATGGCATTTACTTAAAGAAGAAAATAACATATTACAGCTAGATCTTATTGCAGTACACTCTCGAATAGTGTAAACATAAGAGCTGCTTTTCAGAAACTTGCATTAATAATAATGTACCATCCTTGATTTCATTTTTTAAATAGTGCGACACAAATAGGTAAAAATACCTTTGAGGAACAAAGTTTGCAATAGAAAATTTCTACTTTGTGAATATTTATGTTCTTGTCTTCCAGAAAACATTCTATCTAACAATCGAATCTCACATTCTTTGTGGATAAGGTTCCAAGGAAGTGCAGAGACAGTAATCTTTGTTTCATGGCCCAACAGACCGACCTCTTCCTGTAGACAGCACAAGAACAGGCTTTCATTTTAAACAATATAACAACTGACCACCTGATTGCAGTGAAGGAGAAATGTAAGAAATCACAGCAGGAACACAAGCGCTATTAGTTTTACAAATCTGGCTTTATTCCTACAGGGCTTTTTTGTATTGTTCCAGCAAAACGCAAGCCCCAGGCCATACATTAATGCTAAAATAGGCTTTATCACAGAGAGAACAACGAAATAGGTACTAGCCCACTTTGTAAAACTTTCAAGGGAAAATTTCTTTTGAAATCACTCAACGGATAGACATGATTCTTTCTTTTAGCAATGTAAAAGCGTAGATCAGCAAATACCATGTGTATCTTAGTCATTTTTCTTTGTAGTTACCTGCTTTTGGAGTATTAATTAGGCCCATGAGCCCCCAAAACCTGCCACATCCCATTTAATATTGTACAGATCTCAAGGCCCTCGGACATGCGACTTTGAGTGCTTATGCCATTGTTGTTGAGCTGTAAGAAATAACACACTATTATTATTAAGGCACAGGTTATGGGTACCTTAAGATCTGGTATACAGTTCCATAGGAGAATAATTCCTAATACCAAACTAATCATGTGTACCGGCAATGGGGACATTCCCTTAATAGCATTTGGTTTTGATACATGTTTTTTTACATAACACAAATGCAAAACCTTTGTACTCACCAGCAGTATGTTTATCTGCAGTTTACTCAATCAGCCCAAATGGATCTGCATACCTTACACATATGTAAAGCTTTGTTTATGCAACTCTTGCATACGTCTGCTACTTTACTTCCTTGATCAAGGCAAAATGTCCTCTCATTGGAGGGAGAAAACCTTTTTCATCCAATCAGCACGCAGTGGGGCAGAACCTTATGCACCTTTTTCTTGTCCATGTGGGGTAATTTTAGGGATCTATAGTTTAGTAAAGTAGTGCAGTTGGTTCCAATATGCTCCTCCTGATCTCAGATCTCTTTGACAAATGCTGTTTTCTGTGCTGCCATCCAAAACATGGAACGTGCACCCACAGCCCTAAACCCTGAGCTACAATCATGCTTTCCATGAATATTCATAACCCTCATCTGCTGCAGGTAGTAGCAGCAGCAAGCCTGTTTAATTAGAGTGACTGACTGGACAGTAAGAAGGCTTTAAAGAGGTGGCAGGTTCTGTGCCTGCAGCTGAAACTACCTTAAAGGAATGGAAAGCCAGCTGCAACGCCAGCAGGGTTTTAAATATATACTAGGGTAGCTGATGTCTTGATTTCTGGTGGACCCTCTTTGGTTATTACTATTATCAAGATGGGTCACCTCCAAATATGACAACTTAGAGACAGCTGGAGGACACATCTTTTCAGGGATTAGGAGGATGGAGTCGTCAATCTTCCAAAACCTTTATCAATGCATCCCAAAGTACTCAAGTGTATCAGAACCAGCAATTCAAGGTTATATGCCCATTCTTCCTGAATATCAAGTAGTTTTGCCTGCAATGCATACATTATACAATGGTATTGTGTATTTCTAAGATAACAATTCCCAGGTGCATCAATAATATAAAAAACATTGTTATTAGAAAAAATATTGTTTATAGCAAATCTGATTTTAAATATGCAAGCGAGTAAATCATTTTAGCGCTGGTTGAGTTTATATATCTCTCTTAACCAATGTCCTGCCAACTCATAATTTTCCTTATCAGAGGAAGCAGCGAAACATACCTTGGGCATGATTCATCAGCACACATGCGTAACACACATGGCACCACGGTATCTGAAGTCCTTCGTTTATCGTCCAGCGGTACAACGTGACGACGGCAGGACTACGTCTCCCAGTGTTCCACATTTTTGTCTTGGAGCCTTTCCCAGTGAATGATCTCACTAAAAAACTGCTGCAGCAACTCCCCCAATCGGTTTAACTGAGAAAAGAAGCAGAGGCAGGCAAGATCAGCAGCAACCATGAAACAGGGTCTGCTTTAAAAAGAAGCAACATTCAGCTTGAAGAAGCTGATTATCTCGCTATGACAAGCAGGCGCGTTAAAATAAAACAATAATGCAGTACAAATACAAGAGACACTGGTGAATTAAGTATTCCTGAAAGGGTTGTGTTAGGTATAGGAACTAGAAAGTGGTTCTCACGTCTTGATCAAGCCAGGATCAGCCGCAAGATGTCTGTGGAAGGGCATGGGTACCCCGAGTCGAAAGTGGTGTCGGAAGCCGGACCGGAGTGGTTGAGGACGGAGATGGAGAGGCTGTCCAGGGAGCTGAGCGAGACGACCCATGAGAAGATGCAGGCTGCGGAGTACGGGCTGGCGGTGCTGGAGGAGAAGCAGCAGCTGAAGCAGCAGTACGATGAGCTGGAGGCGGAGTACGAGACTGCCCGCCGAGAGCTGGATCAACTCAGAGAGGTAGGAAAACGGGAACAATTCACTATGAAACCTGACTTCTAACGTTTTAAATAATAGTAATACTGAATGTACTGTTACAGTTCACAGTAATATTGCAGTTATAGCTAATAATAATACTGCGTTATAGCTAATAATAATGAATACTGCAGCGATAGCTAAGACTGAGTTTGGCGTTTTTTGTTTTCTGCTGCCGCGGATGTTTTTAAATTCAAATTGTTCACGAGATATCAACGTCCGCGTCTAGTGTCAATGAATAAATGTGACAGCAGACTCTTTTAAATGTTGCCATTTCGGTCAAAATATATCGGAGAAGAATAATTAAAATGTTTCAAAATAATTTAAGTCATATGTTTTTAAAATCTTTTAGTGTTTATAAATCTGACACTGACAGGTATCTGACATTGACAGGGGTATCCGCAAGTTACGCCTCCATTGTTTACCTACCTGTACATTACAATGTCAAATGCAAATAAATGTAAGATTTGAAAAAGTTTAAACGCGGTGGTTTAAATCTGTATTTGAGACTGTAGTCTATGGATATAGCGTCCCAAAGGTAAGATGCATACTATGTTTCACTGCAGTACAGGTATGCCACTGTAACTGTCATGTTAAAAATGATAAGATACCATAGCCTAATTTACTAGCCAGGTACTCTGATAAGTTTGTTATTTTATACAACTTAAGTTGATATGTGTAGGGCTACAAGATGACAATCGGTTGGGATCTTAGAAATTAGATATTTGTGTGTTTTTTTTTTTTTGTTTGTTTTGCTTTTGTTTTGGAAAATCAGTGCCACCTATTCTATCTGATGATCCACAGATTTTTAGAAATGTTTGTGCCATGGGTCCTCGACTGTGTATTTGTTGTTAAACTAAGTGGGTCTTGTTCAGGCCTGGCAACAGTACATTAGCCAAGAAAATAGAGTGTGCCCTTATGAGGCTCTGTAACCAGGAAGGAATTCAAGGAATGCAAGCAGTTTCCTTGTAGGTGGATCACGTGAAAGTGGACAGTCTAGATTTTAATTATTGATCTTGAGGTGTTGATGAGAAAAGTCTGGTAACCAAGACAACAAAAATGACTGTGTAGCAGAGGGAAAATGACTGGCATAGAACCACCCTCCCTAATGAACAGCCTGAAAACTTGTTCTTAAAGGTTGCTAAAAAAAATAAATAAACTGCTCTATGAAGAGTTTCTCTTTAAACTGAGCATTGTGTGGGGTTAAACATGGTGGCAATGTTGTAGAAATGTATGCCAGATGAAAATACAAAGGACACCGACAACTGTTGGGTAGTTTGGCACTGATTATTAGCATAGAGAAAAGCATTTGTTTTGTTGTAATAGGATGTTAAAAGTGTGTGTATTTTAGCAATTATTGGTAATTGAGTCTATAGTGTTCTGTCATTATACTGTAACCTACTGTGGGACCAGGGTAACTTTTTAGAGGTGTGTTTATTTTTTACAAAGTATTTAAACTTTGTTTCAAATTGTTTTTCTTTTTTTTCTATACATTAATGCGACCCATTTGGGACAGTTTTTAGTAAGCATATTGTAAAGCAAGAAAGTGTATTGCCTGAATGCCTCTGATCGTTTTGACTTTTCCCAGTCTGGTTTACGTCATTGTATCTGCTTGAAATAGCAGACTAATGGACTGATGAGGCTCTGATTTCTTTTAAATGGCTTGATCATCCTGTATTAGCTGGGATTATTTTAATGAGGAAATGTTTCATAACATTAGCTATAGTTGTACTGTTATAAAACCATGCCTTTTGATTTCAGATCTTGGATCTGCAGGAAATTATTCAAACAGTACAGTGAATCCGTTTTGAATTTTTTATTATGGTAACTGTTCTATGCTTGTAACTGCACAAGCGTGCCTGCACTGTACAGTGGCGTCTGTGAAACCGCACCTCACTACAAGCCTTTTTGTTTATGTCAATGGAAGTAAACACAGCACAGTTTTAAACGTACCAGTCCTGGAGCCTCACCAGTGCAGCCAGCTGTCTGCTCGACCCCAGAGGCTTAATCGGCTGGGATCACAGCCTGTCTGATTCTGGGGAAAGGTGAGCCTAGGCTAGGGCGCTCAGGCATTAGGAAGGACAAAAGCATGTGCTAAAAATAGCACGGCGCATTGTGGCTTCCTGTTTGCTGTGAATCGATCTTTGATGCGGAGTCTGTGGGTATGGAGCAGGTATTGCATCTGTAGCAATAGTGGGGGTTGTTCTGGCTTGTACAATTAGCACTTTTAATTTGGTCCTGTTTATCCATTGATACAGATGGGGTCTGCTGAAGCACAGGGCATTTTCAATGACTTGCCCCAAATTGCACACAGGAAAAACCAAGGGCTGAGCTGGGATTTAAATTTCAATCTCTTGGCTACCTTTCCTCAGTTATAATCCTTTTACTAACACTATAGACAGGATTGGAATTACAGCAAGGTCATCATGTTGGTATTAAATTGCAGTTGGTTTTGCCTGTCATGTTTGCATTGCTGAGCCCATGCAATTGTTCTTAGGGTTGATGGAACACATTTAGCTTTCCAAATCCAGTTTGTATTTCTTTTGTAGTGGTGAAATTGATAATGCCATTGATAATAGTGTTTCTTTGTTTGGCTCATGAGTTCTCTGTTCCTGGGGTTAAATAGGTACAGTGCTGATCGATTGAAAGGGATTTGTCAGTGATTTAATCTGATCTTTTTCTTGTAGTTCTCATCAAGGATTAGTACCAGACTGATTCTGAATGATGCAGAGGTATTCATTTAAAATAAGCAACAACAAAAAAACATGTTACACCTAGTTCTGGGTATCACATGTATGGTTTATATGCTTCTTTATCATGCCAATAGGCTAAAACAACTAAGATTCTCTCACTAACAAAGCCAAATAATAAATACAAAAGAAAATCAAAATGCTTTAAATCCACTGAATGCATTGTAAACACAGAGACTGTACACATGCTTTGTATTTACATGCTGTGCTGTACCTTTAAAAGTCAGACCTGTCAAGATGGCATGCTGTTGAGTTCACCCAGAAAACTGACTGTTTGATAGATACCAGTAGGATTCTCTGACCTCGTTCCTGCACACAGTAAACTCGTCAGTTTGCAGAGGCTTGTTTCTGCACATATTTGCCATGCTTTAAAAGGCAGACGTCTCCCTTTGTACTGCAGTCATACGAGTAGGAAACGCCATCTGCAGCAGTAATTGGTATAGTACATCTTTGCAGGGCCCCCCAGACTCTAGTCACTTTTCAAACATGATAAATATCTAGTGTGTACGTGTAATCGAGTATTTGATTACAGACTAAGCATATTCATTATAAAGGGAAATTACTGAGTCTTGGTCAGAAGGGCACAAAAATGATTTGAAATGGTACATGTTACCAATCGAAGAGGTGGAGTAACCTACTGTTCAGTAGTAACTGGACTTTGTTTCACATCCAGTACTATGCAGCATCACATGTTATAGGTGACTGTACAGTAGCAACCCTTTGTAACATGCTTAGTATGGAGCTTCAGCCTGTCTGTCTGCAGGAAATGGTACCAGAAAAAAAAACAAAAAAAAACAAACCCACAGTCTCTTACTGAAGTTCTGCTGTCATACAGTTTGTCTGCTGTTGATCTGCATACCTAAGGTTCGTATTACGTATATAGTCAGGTCATGACCTTTTTTCAAGTTTTAACTTTTGCCTTTGTCTTCTTCAAGAACAGGCTGGTACTGTTTTGCCATCTTCCACATGTTTCAGCAGGGTTCCTTAAGTGCTGGAATCTATTCATTAGCAACTGGGTTCCCCTCCATGTACTGGTCTGGGTTAATGGTTCCATCTGCTCAAACATTAGTCCCAGGTCACTGAGTGTTTGTCCTGCTGTCCCCTCAGAACAGGCTGCCACCCCAGTGTGAGCTCCCACCCCGAGCTGTGACTGTTGACCCTCACTGATTCGAGGCTTGATGCACAGACCGCTGTGTGACTTTCACGGACAGTGAATTACACCATTGTCCACTGGAGATGAATGCAGTAAGGCAGCTATAAAAGTTAGGGTCAGATACTTAAAGATTATCCTAGCAATTGCTTATGAATAACAAGCACTCCAAAGTGTTTTCTTCCTTAAGCTTAACTTTCATATTTAGTTATAAGAAGAACCAATAAAATACTAAATTACATTTTTACAAGAATATATCATTTAAAGAGGGCTTTTTAAAATTTTTGTGCAGTTAGACTATTTTTTTTTTTTTATTGATTAATAAAATGTGCTTTAGCCTTATAAAATACTGTAGTGTACACTGTTTAGTAGAATACTCCTTTATAAGGCTGTTTTCCAAGAGTTGTTCACTGTATGTAGCCTGAAGTAGGCTTACTGTACCTGTGCTCTGTGAATCCCAAGAGAAAGGGCATAAAGATGTCAGGGCTTGTTAGATTAGTTGGGGAAAAGAAAACCTATACCAGTCTTATGCACTCCCATGAAATCAAATTCCTGGAGTGTTTCCTCAAGTAAATAAGCTTTCTCCTGCTCTCAAACCAAATCCTGTTAACATGACAACAGGAGCAGTGTTGATTGGGCCACTCTGGCATTGTTGAAGGTGTCAATGAACAGTAAAGGCATTCATGTCTTTCGTCCTTGTTTTCATGCATGTGAAAGCAGCTGGGAATTGTGTGCTGCAGTTTGTGAAACAACCAATAGCAAATTTCATAATGCATTGTGAAACTCTCTATAGGTTCCGGGTGTCTGTTGCTCAGTTTAGTTACTGAGATTTAACAAGTCTTGAATGCAAAAGGCAACGGGTTAAGCAGGTGTAAAGCACAGTAGTTTTTTTTTTTTTTTTTTTTTTTTTAATCTATTAGCCAAAAGCCTTTGTCATGGTCTCATTTAACTTTCTGAGGTCACCTACTGTATTTGTATTTACTTAGTATCTGCTTGTTAAAGTCTTCGGCTGCAGTACTGTACCTTCCCTTAAGGTAAAATGAGAACTACAGTAATCAGGCGCTATTAGATCCTTTTGCAAAAATAAATTCCTTCTGTTCAACACTCAGTATTTTTATCCTTTTTGTAGAAAAAAAAAAAAACAATTGCAGGAAAACACAATAGGTTGTTGTTTCCCGGGCTGATTTCCCCTTAATAAAACTTAGATTTCTAATTATATTGTAGCACAACCCTGTGAGAATTGTTTTCTTTAGTTCACCAGTCTTTTAGAATACTTTAGCCTTAAACATTATTTTATTCTTAATTGTAATGTAATTAGAGTTTAAAATGTTACCAATCACAATTCTTTGCTTGGTTGTTGCTGGGAAATCCAGAAATAATCTAAACCAAAGATGTTGTGCTCAGTATCATTCCATGGAAGGAAGGTTTGTAAGATAGCCTAATCGTTGTCTCAATCTGTGCTTCTGTAAGACTTGCTCCCGTAGTGCGGTGATGCCCACAATGCCCTCTGTTTTTGAAGTTCATGCGCTGAAATGACGAGATTAATCTTGATTTAGAAGGTTTGTCTCTGAGGAATTCCCTGCTGTAGTGTTGTAGTCAAATGATGCATTTGCATTGGTAATGCTGCCAGGTTGTGGAATGCTTCCACTGTGTTTGACTCTGGCCAGCATGCCTTATGATTTGCATGTTGATAAAAGAGGGGTTTTGTGTTTGGGCCGGGGAAAGTGGCAGCCATGCAAAGGAGATGGCAGCTGTGTGCTGGCGAGGCCTGGGACTAAAGAATCGCATCTTATTCTCCAGTTCCTTTCACACACAAGGAGGTCTGTGTTCTGAGGCCTTCGTCCAGGGATCTGTTCCCAGCCTGGGAGTTTATTAGCCAGTTGTCTCAGCCGGTGCCTTGCTCCTTCATGGTCTGCCCAGTTGTCGTCTCTCTTTTCTCAGCTGTGCTTGATTCAAGCCTTTCATCTGCACCCACCACTGCCAGCTCACAGTGCAATTAAAGGGTAATCTTTTCTAAATTGCCCTAAATAAGGTCCTAAATCCCCTCCCGTAGGCCACATAAGAGGATGAATCCCTGTCTTTCTAAAAACAGCTTATAAGTTGGGAAAATGGCCAGTGTGTTGGCTCTAGGGCTGTCTGGTTTGGGTGGACTGGAGGAGTAGAATTCTGAATTTGCACTTTCAGGAAGCAAGGAAACCCTGTCTATAGTGTTAGTAAAAGGATATAAAAATATTGCTGCTATACTTTGTAGCAAACCAGCAAGGCTGTTTGCATAACGAAGGGTGATAAACTTATAAAAAGCAAATGCGAGGCAAGGAAAAATAGCACTTCGGCTGGGTGATGGAAACAGAGAGCTGCACAGCTTTTATAGTGGGATTTGCAGTTCAGAACTGTTGGTGGTGCAGAGCAGTGACTAAGATGAATCAGCTGTGCAGAATAGTGCTGTACAGTAATGGATTTGAGCGCCGTCAGTCAGTCTGTGGTTTGTTTCTATAGTATAGGAAGAGGGAGAAACAGATGCCCAAACCCGACTGATGTGTGCCATCAGTGATATTTCACCTTTAACATATCAGCTCCCCAAGGGGTGTCTTAGCTGGCAAAATGAGATAGAATCCAAGAGATGACACTGCTGTGCTTGCTTTTAAATTTAATTTCTGACCTACTGCACATCTGTGCTCAACCCCACAATGCTCTGTAATATATCCTATTGCATGTAAAAACTATGCTCCCATTTTGCTAAAAGTATTCTGGTCGGCACAGCTGAAAGGCTGGTTAAAATGATTAATTCCAAGCCTCCATCTGCTCCCATTGATATGTAAGGTTGACGGATTACAGTGCTCTACATTAGCTTTATTTGGTTTGCAAGGAGCACCATTATGAAGGGCAGTGAAATGGAGAAAGTTAATTTGATTTTTATCTTGCAATAGAAATAAATGGATTTCAAGCCAGCATAATAATGTTTCAGCATGTTTCCTGAATTTGAACTTCTGTCAAATGAGAGCTAAGAGATCGCTTGTCCATGTCCTACAATACCTAGCAGTAAGAGTAAAAACTTCACTTTAAACAAATATCTGATTGAAATTAGGGAGTTATTGTATAGTCTTAAACGAAATGCAACTCAATATGCTTGGCAAAAAAGGCGTATTGAAATCACTTCAGCTAGCTGCTACAGTTGTATTGTAAGGGAATCTTTTTCAATAGTACCATGAGAAATAAAAAATGTGCTTCGGTCTAGATGCCTTCCCTTTGGATCCAAGCCAGAGCATTATGTCTTTAAAGGAAATATGTCACTGTACAGCTTAGGAACGCCTTTTATCTAAATCTGGAAGTTGAGCTCATTGCAGTCGAACCCTAACCCCCTCCCCCTCATCCCGAGCTCCAAGTTCAAACAGCACACTCTGCTTGCTGTCTCGCAGTCATTGTTACCTCTGATTGCATACCGAGGCTGCAACCAGGGCTCCGTGCCACTTGCACAAAAGCTCCTGTGTTGTCACTGAAAAGTGTTTTGTAAGAAAATGGCCTGCCTGTGTTATGAACAGTTGCTTGACACTCGATCTATTATTGCCAGCTCAGCTCTGCTGTAATACAAACCCCTCTGCTGTAATACAAATCCCTGTTCCCCACTACTGTAGATTCACTGTATGTCATTTCAGTTAGTTTATTTGAATTATTCTATGAATTAACTATCAGACAAGGCTGATGCATCTTCAAAAATAAACTTGAAGGCAAGATGAGCTACAGTCGGGAATCCAGTGATATTGAGGGAAGACACTATCGAATCAACCATAGAGAATCCACTGACACAATACAGTCAGTATGTGGCAGGGATTGTACTGTATGTTACAGGAGCTGTCAGTCAGTTGTTTAAAAATACAGATACCTTAATATATTTAGTTTTACAACCAACGGTTAATATGAGAATGAAGACAAACCACAGAAGAAGCAGGAAGAATTTTCTCTTTTCTTTTTCCTGATGACTAATATTAATTAATTTCATTATTATATTTTTTCTTTATACCCAGCTAAAATAATTAAACAGAAAGGAACTGTGATGAGTAGTTTCCTAATGGAAACATGTGAATGTCTGTCTTTGACAGATATCCCCTGGGAGAAATGCCCTTAAAGTGAAATTGCGGATCCGCTTATCAAATAATTTCGCTCTGCTAAAGATGATTGCATTGTACTTTGTTCATTGTTTTTAATTCCAGAGTGACAAACAAGTTTATAATTGGCTAAGGATTATGACTTTGCTGTATTATTTGTGAAGTAATACGTGCATTAAATCTTCAGAGCTTATCGTTATGCCATTGCTAAGATCTTCAAAGAATATTAGCAACCAGGACACTTAAGTATTGCTGTATTGCAACTTAAGTGAACTTCATAAATCTATAAAAGAGGACCTATGGATTTTGTATGCAGGACCTGTCATGAATACTGTATGCATCTGCCTCTCACTTCTAAAGCTATTTGAACAAAGGAAAGGTCATCCAAGATTTTGATTAATATTAAGTTGTTAATGAGGTTACACAAAGAACCTAGTCATCAATCAAATGCCTTTGTTCTTACAGTAATACATTATACAGTACGTTGCTAAGTTCAGTGCCACAAAAAAGGAGCTTGTACTGCAGTTTGATATCTACGTGCTACAGCATGGGTAGTACGGTATTTTAATATGGAGAACCTCACAGTGCTGTGTGACCTTCCCTTCAATCACCTCTGGCTTGCAATAGTCTAAATAAAGCTTTTTAGCTGTGTTGAACTTTGTGAAGCTTGCTTTATTCATGCAGCAGCCAAGTATAAAATGGGAACTGACTTGAGTCATGGGAAAACAGAAAGACTGCTCTGAGAGTGTGGTGAGGAGCCACAGCAACGTGATGTGACCCCCACCCTCCCTCTCAGCTTCCACCTCTGGGGATTGAATTACACAGTCTGGCATGTTGTAAAGCAACCCCCCCCCCCCCCCCTGCTTCCTGTTTTCTGGTTTCTGCAGCTTATTTAGAGGAGCAGGAAGCTGAATATTGTCCTGTCAGGAGATAGTTAGAATTACTCTTGCGAGGATGTGTACCAGTGTGCTTCAGAATACAGTACAGAGGGCGCTTGTCAATGGAGTGCCCTTGACCCTGAGCATTCCAGTGTTTGCCAGGTCTTGTTTCTGAAATTTCCCTTTCTATTCCTATCTTAAATTTAATTGTAGTATTTTGTTTCCCGTATCTCTGCTCCACTAAAGAATGACACGCTTGCTGACAGCAATGCAGGACTAAGCTGCAGTGAAATGTGGCAGGAAGCGAGCTGTGACAGGGACTCCTCACTTGAGTGCTGAAGTGCCCTTGGCATGATTTCTCCTTCTCTGGTGTGGCTAGTGTTTAGTGCAGACTTCCTCAACCCTATTAGCAATAGATGTCCTGGCCTGAAATTGTATGAGGCATTCTTTGTGGCACAGATTCAGTAGTGAGTGGATGCCATAGAATCCCAGCACTGGCCCCCTGTTTTCCTTTAAATGTCAGTTCTCTGTATTACAGAGAGTTCTGGCTGCTGGCATATGGCAGTCTAAATAGCAATGCAGACCTGAACTTCAAATTAAAGGGACGAGGAAGAACCAAACAGGTTATTTTTGTTCAGCCTCTAACACATTGTCTGTTCCAGTTGGGCTCACTTCACATATTTTTGGTTGTGGTATCTTCAAAGATCCTCAAAGCAGTAAATCTACAGTACATTGGCTTATATGGAATAAAAACAAACACAAAGGTGGTGGGATTGGTGAGATGTTCTTGAACAGATGGCAGATGCCCCTACCCGAAGATTGTCTCCTATCATTTTTTTAAATTTAAAAGGGAGAAAGGGAGGAGGGGGGGGGGGGAATCCAGTAAAAGTGCTCTGCGTGGAGTGCAGGATGCACCCTATAGCCGGGAGATCGCAGGTTTGAATCCAGGCTATGTCACAGCCGACCGTGACCAGGGGTTCTTAGGGGGTGGCACACAATTGGCCGGGCACCGCCCGGGTAAGGAGGGCATGGGTCGGCAGGGGAATCCAAGGTTCACCATGCATCAGCGACCCCTGTGGCTGATGGGGCGCCTGCGGTTCTGTGTTGTCCTCCGGCACTATAGGTCCGGTGGCCTCGCTGTGGATCCGCAGTGTGGAAAAATTACGGACCGGCAGGACACGCGTTCCAGCATCCATTTCCCGAGTCGGCAGGGGGTTGCAAGCGGAGAACCGGGATACAAATAATAATTGGGCATTACAAAATTGGGAGAAAATCCGAGGTAAAAATTGGCGATGACTACATTTTAGAAAGAAAAAAAAAGGGAGAAATGGACTGCACCCATTCATTAGTGATGGGGGTTGGAGCAAGCCATTAAGAGTAATTACACGTCTTTGTTCTAGCACAGTCTTCCAAAGGGAGATAAAGACAAGATTGATTATTTGATTGATCATTTTATTATGTCAGGTCTGGGTGATTCATCTTCTTGTAGAACTAGAAAGGGGTAGCAGAAATATAATGGAGAAATTGTGCACCCAGCTGTGAAGTACTGTGGTAAGACAGTCTTATTATTTTTGTGACTGGCGTCCTTATTCACACAGAAGTACAATTTGTATTTTCTTTGTTTTTAATTGCTGGATCTGCCCAGATATAAAATTATATAAAATGATCAGAGGCTAATTGCATCATCTATTTTCCTTTGAGCTGGCAGAACCATGCTGAGGACAAGCTTTATAAACTCCCTGTAATTCCCAGTGTTTGCCTCTGAAGATGGCTCGGCTCCCAGGTGTTATATGGAATCATTTGGGGATTTGAGACTCGAGTAGTTGAATAAAAACAAACTACAGTACTGAATTTGTGAATCATAATATAATGTAATACTGCTGCTATACTCTATAGTGCATCTGTGTATTGAAGTGATGTGAGCATTATAACAAGAATGACTACAAATGGCTACTTGTGCTCATTGTTTTCCAGACTACAGTTCAGTAGCACAGTTTACCATGTTCTAACTTGCATGCATGGAAAAGAATTTCAACAAGTGCTTATTATGATCCTTGCCAGGCTCCCAGGGGTGCATGGAATAGGTTAATAGAGGATGCAAATTTTCTTCTCCTTTAGATGTTTGGATTGTTCACACCCCCAGCTCTTAGTTGGTTTGAAGACAGTTTACTAGAGGATCCCAGAATTGTTCAAATCCTTCATTAATCCCAGCAGAGTGTTGTTTTGTAGGTAAACAACAGTCATGGTTTCCATTCCCAGCTCCCTGTCACAGATACAGTGTAATCTGAAAGATGCTTGCTGTCTATAGAGGTCCAGAAACCGCAGAGCTGTGGAACTTTAGAGAGCTATGCGCTTGTTTTTTGAATCGCTGTACTGTAGGATGGCAGCATTGTTACTACTGTGTGATGCGATCAACACAAACACAATGTTATTGATCGCCAACACAAAGGGCAGTCCGCATTCTTCACTCAGCCTCCATTTTGATGCATTGTTACAGTATCTGCTTCCAAATGAGGGACTGTATGTCATTGTCATTGCACAGTGTGGTACAGAACGGAAAAGTAGTTTTCCTACCAATCAAAGTCTGGCATTCAATTAGGTACTTTTGAAAGTATAAAGTGAAAAAATATTATGAACTGAAATAAAATGTTAAATTCTGTCCTCTTTCTCCTCTTTCCTCATTGCACTTACAGAAGGAATTAATGAAATTCTCCCCGAAAAATGTATTCCAGTTTATTCCATAAATAAATTAAAATCATTAAAATGCTGCTCCTGCAACAAAAAGCTGTTGAATCAATTAATTTCTAATCCGAGGAATAAATGAATTTGAAATGAAGGAAGTCGCGTTATACTATAAACAAACAATCCTACTGGCATCAAACCATGAGGATGTCTGGTAATAAACTTACATTCAGCTTTTCTTCCCCATTTGCTATTGTGAAGGTGTTTCAGTGAGAGTCTTTGCATGTTACAGTACGTTACCATACGGTGGAGAGGCAGGGCAGGTAAGGCAGGGCGCAGTTTACATTGTTTACACACTGTAATTACGGTACATTTTTTTTGATGGATACTGTAGCAGTCATCACTAGAAACACAAGCTAGCCAAGACCACACACATGAATCATTGTAATGTTACTTCTGCTAATACAATCGCTGACATTATTTATTTTTGTACTGCTTGTAGTTGAGTAAAAAAAAATCCTGTTTCTATTGACAGTCGCTACACAGGAATCCAGATCAACACTGCTTTATGCTTGTTTTTCTAGTCTGACACATCTGTGTAGGGTGGAGGTAGAATGAAAGGAACCGGTCTTTTGTTGATGATTAACAAAACACCCAGGTCTTCCTAATGCCTCCTTCATAGAATAAAGAAAGTAAAAGGAAACGACAGACTGCCCTGAAGGGTACACGAATAAATACTACAAACCTGGAAGGGAAAATAAACGTGAGCATGTGGCTGACTCTATTTTTACTGTAGCGTGTTAACTAGGACATTGTGAAATCACAATCTGCTGTATCCACTAGTTAGAAAACCAATGGAAATGAATTGCAGTAAACTCCCTCCTTATACTGTATAGTTCAGAACCAATGCAGCTCACTGTAAACTGTGGAGGATTAGGGGTTTCCTACAGAACACACCAAATTACTACCAGTTAAGTAAGTGTTTAATGAAGTGTCGGCTTTGCATTTATTTTTAGTACCAATCCCATTTCTGACAATGGCATCTCAGTTTGGTCAGCATTACAACACAGCTAGGTAATGGACTGCATTGTCACAGCACAGTACAATGGTGTTTCTTGAAAGGGAGACGTCTCATTCTTGTGGACTGCCCTGAAGCAGCCCTCACTGCTGAATGATTAAAGGAGACACAGACAACAGGAAGCCTCATTGGCCCCTGGCTGGGAGTTCAGTGGATCAGGCTTTCGATGAAAAGAAAGGGCACTTTGGAATTTTATTAAATCATTCCGCATTGTTCCCTGACATTTAGCACTACTGTTTTGAACAGGGGATAGAGGCTGACTGCTTTAACCAGCATGGCTGCCTTGGTTGGTTTGAGATGAAAGCAGGATGTTTTGACTGTGTAAATCATTGCTAAAGGCTGTGTTTCTGAAATGTGTACAGGAAGACCTGGTTTAGCTTTAGGAAACTCCGTAGTCTTCCCTGTCACTGCAGAAGCAAACACGATGCAGTCAGTCACCCCTCTTCTCATACTCTCGTCTGGCACTCTTTAATTAGCACTGCTGTTGTCATGGAGTCTGAGTGCAGAGCTGCCAGATGGAACTTGACTTGAAGCTCCAGAATTGACTGCCTTTCACCCAGGTCAGAACCGTGGCGCTATTAAAGAATTTAAACAGAACTGCTTCCACACCCCTCATGTTCTGTTTTTATATAGAGAATATAGCCTAACGAGTTTGTTTGACATGCTTGTGGTCTGACAGTAGATCTACACAATGCTTATGAGAAATTTTAAAACACTTCATTTAACATAATTACTTTACTAGTTTTCTGGAGTAAAAGCAATAACCCATTAATTGAGTAAACCTGGTAGGCATTATAGTACATTTTAAATTAAACGGCTTCTTTTTTGTTGATGCCAATTAGCAGCTACTGTGAATGCAAATCTATTCTCCCTGACATATTAAGTTTTCTGCATGCAAGGCTGTGATCCAGTTATCAAAATAACCACCAGGTTCTCACTAGCACATATTCTGAAATTAAATTACTATTTTTAGCATGTGGGTGTAGAAAAAAAAAAATCGGTGCATTTTGGAATGTAGGCCGATATTTAATATACTTGAAATTCCTCGTGTAAGTGGCTCCAGTACTGTAGTTTCAGTCCTGGAGTCACTGATATGCTATTTGATGCTTTTGAAGCCACTGGAATGTTTTATTCACTGCAGCGTGGCGCACTCCTACCCACCTACAATACCACGATTGATTCCTCCTTTTTCATTTTGTTATGTGTACATCTCTGTTTTATTAAAGCACAAATCATGCTGCCTACTGATAGTCTACTGATTTACTGAGAGCCGCTGCGCTACTGCAGAGGGTTTAATACAACAAACTCAGCAATGGCATTGAAATCTGGGGCTGTATTTCAGCAGAAGATGTTTCTTTTAATACACTACTAAAGATTTTAGCAGCATGTGTGATTCCTTCCGTTTTGAAAGTGGCTCTCCAGATGGGTGATGTGTGTCTCATTAAGCCTGAAAAGACAGCACTCTTTTAATAGCACAGGAATGATTTTGTCCTTCGTTGCTGGTTTGTGTCCACATCAGACCAAGATTACACATTTCAGCCTTCAATTTGTTCAGAGAAATTTGCTTTCATCCGTAATCAGCTAAATCGTACTCTCCAGTCATGATATCATCTTCTTACTGATCATACTTAGTTATATGGCAAGTAGAAAATGTAAGATGAATGCACACAGCGAAAATACCCCAATGCCCGCTACCAATACAGTACATTATGATACTATATCATACATACATTAATGCTTGTGCAGGCATATCAAATTGATCCCTTTGACTAAAACAGCATTCATTGTGTTTTGCCAGACCAATGCAGGGAGCTGAAATCTGTATGCATGATATGTTTTGCAGTGTAGAACAAGAGCTATCATATATCAGTCAGTATAGCTCTGAAGACTGACACCACCATGCAGTGTTTTTTAAAAAGGTGGCCTGTGGGCAAAGACTAAAGAACCTGCATGTAATCCCAGTGCTTTTTCATAAAGATAATGCTTCAAGGCAGACTGTCTCATTACTCTGCCAGCCTTTTTATACTGTAGTTGCTGAACTATACTTTTTTACAGAACTCAAAAGGTGTTTCCATACTGTAGCCACATTTTGCAGTGACTGTACACGATGAGAGAACATTCACACTCGTACTCGTGTGTGTTAGTGAGTCACATACTGTACTGGGAAACCCATACAGTTAAACCAAATCCGAGTCCAGGTCCACAGGAGAAATACATTAGACCAAAACATCATGTACAGTATACTCCACTGGAAAATATTGTGTTTTGCAGTTTGTACAGTAAGTTGTTACTGTAAATGTATATAATTTCATGAATCTAGGAATACACAAAGGTTGAATGAGTGTGCCTGATTTAATCAGAACTCTTCATGAAAAAGTTCCTATGAATAATAGATAACAGGGTTACCCATGCATTAATAACCTGTTTGCAGTGTTAGTCCTAGTAATGTCTGCAGGATTGGCTCAAGGATTATATACAGCCCTCCTTTTGGTTATAAAGGACTGCCCCGTACGCCACAGACATCTTTGCACTCTGTAGTAAGAAAGTTTAGTCTACCTTGCAGACTTTCAGCTTGATAAAGGTAAAGGCTCTTCCACTGGATTGTGAAAAACAGGGTACTCTGCTGTACAGCTTTCCAGTAAGTGTGTGTTTAAACTGTGTTTAATATTTTCAAGCGCACAGCGATCTGGGATGCTGAATTGCTTCTTCCCATGGGTTAGTTCTGGTTAATGCTATTGCTAGGTAACGAGGCACAAGCATGTGCTAGACATTACTGTAGGGAAACCATGGGGTTAAAAACGCTTCGAAATACTGCCTCCTCTCAGACACACTCTGAGGCATTGCAGCTCCAGAAATAGCACAGCATCCTTTCGGCTTTGCTTTCTCACTTGATCAATATTAATATCAAAGAGCATCAGGAATATTACAGTGCCTGTGGTACCCTAACATAACCTCAGAGCCCTGTAGAAACTGCCTAAGAACAGATACAAAAATACTAATACAAAACTAGGCAGTCCCTTTGTAACTATACCCCTAAGCCAGCATCATACATTATATTCCACATTGCTTTTAAATAGGTCACCCCCATTATGAATGCCTTTTTATGATTTTACTTTCTGTAGATGCAATGGAAACCCTTCCACTCATTTGAATGGAATGCTGCTTGTTTGGTTCCAACTCGTGGGGATTCTTTTAACTAGTAGAATATTTTCCATACAGTTCAGGGAGCTATACAAGTTTAATACTTATAGCTGGCTTTAGTTCTATCTACCATACAGTTAAGTGTATGCAGAGGACAGACTAACCTTATGGGTAAATGTTTGAAGATTAACAACCCAGACATTCCAATAATTCACACATCCCGTCTAACTTTAGGTGAGGTGTTGAGTTGTGTGACTTCTCGGTGAAGGAAAGTGTTAATTAATGTTCCCTCACTTAATTAACACCTTGCTTAGTTTGAGTTTAGTGTAAACTGTGCTATAAACCTGGGCAGATGATTTTATGAATTAATTTTACATTGAAAATGTGAGCCATTGCTAATTATTTAAGCAGACGTTTCAGCTGATGTACGGTCCTGATTTTACAGTGTGTGTAAATACAAGCACTTGACATTGCTCAAAATGCTGTGGATTGTTTGTAAGAGACCTGGAAAAGATTTAATGAACAAATACATTTTAAATAGTAAGAGATCTCTTCAAAAACCCCAAACAAACAAGAAGGACCTTCCTTAATCTTTATGAAAGCACAGATCTTGATGGTAAAGGACTGCAGGAGGTAGAAAAAAAAAATCTTACTGCCACTGCAGAGAAAAAATGTTTGATTGGCAACATTACAGGAATGCTGCAGTACTGCGCAACCTGCTATGTATAAACCGAGTGGCATAGCCTCTTATTACTCGAAACATCTGCGTCTCTCTTCATTTGCGTGTATTGTGGTTGAACGGTAACTGCCGCATCATGCAGTGTACAGTATGTGACACATTTGAGATTCTGTAAGCTGCAGCCCCTTCACTGCACTATGATGGAAACACGTTTATTGATCAGTGTGCTGGAAACTCTGTTTCTTAATGGGTAGACTGAGCTGCAGGCTGGGTGCAGAGCACAGTGAATGCATCTGGCAACCAGAGCGCTTTCAAATGAAGCAGCAGAGTGCCGGACTGCAACCCGCACAGAAAGAGCAAATGAAGGTCACAAGTGACTGAAGAAATGGCATTTTCTGTTGTCGTGCAGTAGCATTGTAATTATATGTGCAAAAGCACGAGGCAGGGAGCGTAGGTTTTGACGCATTGCCAACAAAGTGTGACTGTTAATGCAGGAGGGGGTTGACTTCAAACCTGTTTCTTCACATCAAGTTTGCACTTCATGTCTGTTAGGGCATTAAACAAAACTGTGTGTTTTATTTTTGTGTTCACAAAGGCGTTGGTTTAGTTTGGCATAAATCCAAACCACTTAAATTACACACCACCTTCATGTGAATTCTAGGGTGTTGCATTTGTTCAAATTATCTGCCAGGCCTTTTTGCATTTAGGAATCGTTTTTTGGTGAAATTTTGCAAGAAGGGTTCAGCATGCCTTATATGGTAGGTATTTTAGTAATCTGAATAGTGTTACATTACATGGTACCTAAAACCATTTTGTCATATTTTAAACAGTACTATACTGAGCAGTATTCAGGACACAAAAACTGCCAGCTGCAAATAGCTATAAAAATACACAGATGTTTCCAGAAGTCAAAATGAGCTCATCATCCTAACAGCTGAGCTTTTTGTTCACATAGGATCTCTGGAGCCTGCTCAGCTTTAGATCAGATCCTATAATAAGTCAAGTATTTGTTTGTCCACAAGCACCTTTTTAAAGTAATTCATTTGTCCAACCATTGCCTTCCGCTGCTGGTCAGACTTGCCAGAGACAGGAACTTTGTTAAGGAAGTGCAATGCAGCAGATTACTTGTTTTCTGCCAGGTGCAGAAATGCCTGAATAAACCTGCTATTTCAAGTGATCAGCCAACTAATGTACAGAACAAAACCAACCTACTGTACAGTTCTAATCGATCGCAGTCAACCTTTTATAATGCTCAGTGGCATGTGCTCCAGTACTGCATACAAAAAGAATATTATTGATTTTACTTTACACTATACATAACCAACTGGAGTAGATAAATGTGCCGCTTCACTGTGCATCCAAAATAATGCTCTTCAACCCCCATTGATTTGTCCATGGAATGTATTATAATGCTGGTAATAAACTCACTGCAGACTAAATCTGCCATTATCAAAGGAAGCACTAATTGTAACTTCAAGAGGGACCAACACAAGAGAACAAGCTGGACTCACAAACAGAGCAAGCTGAATGGGGAGACATTACTATATCCCTACAGTAAAAAGACACTTCACCAAGAGAAAGCATTCATCCCAAATGCTGAATGGATCTTGTGGGGGAGGGTCGATTCCTCATCAAAACATTTGTATGTATTTTGACAAATAAGCTGCTTTTATGTGGCCCCTGCTACAGAACAAAGGTCAATGTTGGGACTGGTCCTGTTTCTGTTTGGCTAAGTAAAGGAATTTAGGGCTTGTGATGTCAGGTATTTGAATCCAGTGACCCTGCTGGGCTAGATTACCACGGTTTAGTCCATGGGTTCCTGTAGATGTTTGATGGTTTAGGATGTGAACCGCAGTGCAAGCTAATCTCAAGAGCAGAAAGAAAGGGCTTGACTTAATCACCCCTATTAACCACCTCCACGCCTTGTTTACTGTGCAAAGCCCACATCTTAAATAGAAAACCCATTCCTCTGTTGCTGGCCATTTCCATTTCTGGTGTGGGAAAACATGTACAAAAACACTTGAAATCCTGTGATTGAACAACCCTGCCATATGGCAGATACTGAATAGAAATGTAGTACCTTTCTGACAAGCAGCAACTTGCAGTTATTCCATCTTCAAGATGATGATTAATTATCTTATCCTCAGAGATCCTTTAATGGCAGTTTTGGCTTCAGTGATCAGATTCATCACCTGTATCAGATGGGGATTGTGGGTGCTGTATCATCTGATTCAGAATGTATATATCTTTCTAGTTGGTATTTTAATGTGGGAATGGCTAACATGACTTCAGTCTGCCTCCCATTTTATTTTATGATGTGGCTGTCTGGTGCTGAATGTAATACAAAGATAATTCACAGTGCTTTGTTGAGAGCTTGTAAAATGAATGCTCTGGCAAAAAAAACAGTATTTTAAATTCATGTATTTGTAGACCCTAGAGGGCAGAATTCTAAACCTACAGTAAACCTACCTTCAGTATTTTGCAGAGCGATGGAAAGCAGTGATTGAAACAATGTTTCCATGAGTTCTTGGAGTGAACAGGAGACCATTTGCAATGCTTCTAACAAGCTCAAAGAGGTTTGTTATAGATTAGCTTTCTTGCATTCTATTGCGCTGGTTAGAATGTGTAATGCCCAAGGGGATAGTCATGCATGCCAATCAAATATACCTCGGAGATTATCCACCAAATGATCCCATTGTGCTACATTGGGATTCAGCGACTGCATTGTAACTGAATGGATTTCTAACCCCCTTTAGGGTAAGTTACCACCAAGTCTAACAAACT
Organism: Polyodon spathula; assembly: GCF_017654505.1. Lineage (NCBI taxonomy): Eukaryota > Metazoa > Chordata > Actinopteri > Acipenseriformes > Polyodontidae > Polyodon > Polyodon spathula. Next base: position 35,809,285 of record NC_054549.1, on the reverse strand, counting down.
AATAACTTCTGCATGCTGCAGGATTTGTTGGATTTTTTGTTATATATATTTTTCAAATAAACATCTGGTACACCCAGCACATTTGGAATGCTTTTGACTCCTCTAATCGCCCCATTTCAAAATCATTTCCATTCAGTTAATGTCTGCAGCTGCCCTCCTTTTCTGGCGATGTGCCCAGGAGACCTGAACCTTCTCCATTAACCTGGTAGTGCAGTGATGAAATCACTTCCAGTCACACGCTTTTTTATCTGCAGTGGGCGAGAGCAGGAAGGGAATTATTTCATTTCAGATGTGCACAATGATGTAGACCACAGGTTTCCTAACTGGGGTCCACAGAACACTTGTGGACACTGAATAATTCCCCAAGTTGCTATTTGTGCTGCAGACTCTGATTCTGGGTGTACGGTAGTTCGTTTTTGTTGCCCTGCAGTCAGTGGAACAATCCGTTAACACCAAGGTGCTTCTCATCTTGGTAAAGGGGAAAGACTGGGACAGACTGCTGCATTTACCAGAACAGGTTTATATGCTTAAGTGTCTTGAAAGTTCAGTGCAGCTGATTTAGTGTGATGGTCACAAGTCACAGCACCTACAAGACCACACAACATGGTCAAGGGGTTGTGCACTCTTACACCATAAAATGAGATCTGAAACGTGAAAATCTGAGTGTCCCTTTGCTTCATTTGCACTTTGCATGGTTTCTACATGAAATTCCACAATAGTTAGTCATCCAACTATAAGACATGAAATTACAAATACCCTCCCTCACCGTGCTTTTAAATAGAGATGAAAATAAACCACTTGGTTTACATTTATGCAATACAATTGTGAACTCGGTACTGATGAAAAGAATGCTTAATCATATAATCTTATAACACAGTTTTCTGATTATCAGAGGCTATTTATAAGTATTGCATTAGCAATGCCATCACATGTGTTGTGTAGGATCAAGACATCCACAGATTTAGGAATGTTCATTGTGTTTGTTTCTTGTCTGATTTAAAAAAAAAAAAAAAGTCATATTGGTGTTCTGTAATGAAGGCAGTGAGATTGTTGCTCTGCATTAACAAATACGATTACTAATTGATCATGATCTGACCGGGCCACTTATCAGCTCCAGTGATAAAGTACTGTCATAGTCTTGTTTGCCTACAATACATGTACCAAGGTACTGTGTACTGTGTCATGAAAGATTACAGGTGATACTACTGGAACCAATTAGCTTTCCTGTATCTGGTTTGGGTTCGCTCTTTGTGCCTTTAGCAGTTATAAATCAGAAAGGCAACTTAGTTTACAAAATTGAACACCCAGCATACTGTACAGTTCCTGAAAGACCACAGTGAAAAGTAGGCTTAAAATAGGTGGGGGAGGGACATTTGAAACAGATTTTTTGAATCTGGACTGTGTATTTTGAACAAAAGCTTTGTATTTCCCTCCCAAGGCATTAGATTTTAAAAGAACTGCATTCTAGCATCAGGGCTTTATGTATTAGAGGGATGACACAAATGTACTGCTTTACCCATGTGCAGTCAGTGAGCATTGCTGTTACATCTCCAGCAAAGCCTCTGGAGACGATGGGTGACGGAGTCAGCTGACGTCTTGGAGTCTTCCTGTTTGTTTTTCTAGCTGTGTTCTTGAGATTGTTGTATTTAGACAAAGAGAGGGAGCAGCCTATGGTATAACTGATTGCCAAAGTCTTGTCAGCTGTAGAATGGGGGCCTTGTTGTTTCAGCCTACACAGTATGGATGCATGGGAGACAGTCCTTTCTAAGATACTATAGATGAGTAATGATGAAACACACTGCTTCATTTACAACAGCTGAGGGTTCTCATTTGTTACAGCTGGGTCCCCTTTCCAGGTTGTCTGCAGTACCAGACATAATGATTCTGTCCTTTGTTCAAAATGTTAATCATCAATAATCATTATTAGTCCTTTTTCCTTATTAGTTTATAGTATTGTATTTCTGTACAGACCTCAGCATGACAGACACACTCCTGTATTTCTGTACAGTGCATGCATATAAACAAATATAGCTTAAGGACTACAGACGTGTTTATCACACCTACTTTGTGTACAGCCAAATCAAAGGGTGTTTAAAATGCTTTGCAAAGACTTATTTTTTGTACTGTTGGGACTTGGTTTTAGAGGCTCTTTGACATTTAAATAAGGCCTCAAATATTCAAACTCTTAATCTTCTCTGCACTGGGGCGATTGATGGAGACTGTCTGGACAGATGGCTCTTTTCTCTCTATTCCAGAACATGCTGTTTTTTTAATTTCCCCAGAGTTCTGCTTGGCGTTTCTGCCCTGAGTTCAGCTGATTGATGTTTTCTGTCCCCTCTTGCCTGGATTTGACTTCATCGAACGTGATCTGATCTGGAAGCACTGCCATCAGACAGGCCACAGACTAGCCATTATCAGTGGAAGGAACTCTTTCAAACTTAATGACTTGACACCGACCATTAAATGGAGCCGTGTGCTTTTAAGTGCTACTGATCACAGGCACAGAACCATTTCAAAGACCTTGTAGAGAGACTCAGAGCTCTTCAGGCCAGCCCCATGTGCTTGGAAATAAAATGTCTAGGGAAATTCATCACCAGATTACACTCTAGGTAGAGTAGGTTTCTTAAAACTGTGTAAAACCTGTGAACCAGCAATCATATTTAATTGATTCCTTATCTGTATTTGTTTTAAAAAGCAGAAAAAAGAAGTTGAATCAAGATTTTAGATCGGTTTTGAAATCATTTTGTTTAAAATCAAAAACCTCTCACAACCTGCAGTATTGCTCCCTTGTGTGTATAGCAGTATAGATCTATAGATAAAATCAATTTCCTGTTGGCTGCTTTTACCTTTTGTCTGGTATTTGATAATGACAGGCAAGTCCGAATCTGTGACAGAATAACTCTTTCTGGGTCATTAGGACATTTACAAGTGTCTATAGTATAGGGTATTGGTTTTATGGTACAGTATCACAGGCAACAATAAACACATGATATTATTGTGGTTCCAATACTTATAATGTCATCCTTTTCTCTGAACAGTGAAAGAGAATGGGATAGGCAATTTTTAAAGCAATACAGTAGCTTATCTCTTGATAGCTAAATATGTCCTTGTCCAGCAGGTATACTGTACCAATGCAATATAATACTCAGGAGTGTTTTATGTTTTGGTGCTTAACCTAATTGAAATGTTTGTGATACTCAAAGGATTACTTTTTTAAATTTTTTTGCCCAGGCCTTCGGACAAGCGTATTCCAACCACAAGAAGGTTGCTGCGGATGGAGAGAGCCGGGAAGAGTCCCTGATCCAGGAGTCTGCGTCCAAGGAAGCCTACTATGAGCAGAAGGTCCTGGAGCTGCAGACAGAACTCAAACAGATGCGCAACGTCCTCGCCAACGCAGAGTCTGAGAACGATCGGCTCGCCTCCGTAGCACAGGAGATCAGGGAGGTAAGATGCACCCTGGACTTCATACAGTACAACACAATTGGTTTCATGTACTGTTAGATTTGGTTTGTTCTAAGAATCAGTGCAACAGTAGAGGCTTCCCCATGCTACCTGTCAATTAATTTCCTCTCTCCCCTATCATACCCTCCCAATCGTTAGCTATTAGCAGCTGTCGCAAACAACTGAATTAAATTATGTCCAGCTGTAGATGCCATTGCATATTGTTAGCACCGCTAATGCCAACTCATGCGGTACGTTTCCCTGAATCTTCCATTTTGTGTTGAAATAAAATAAATCACAGCTGCTTTTCATGGGGAGTGTTAATTGAAAGCTGTTCAGAAAAGCAAAAACATCTGTGAGGCACAGAAGAGTGCGATTTCAAGATGCAGGGAGAAAAGTCTTTTAGTACCATTTGAGACATGGGCGGTACTTTACTACACCCTTAAAACACCAATACAGCAGCCCTGCTTTTATACTCCAGGGCTGTACCAAACAATCAACATCAAATAGCAGTGTCCAACATTATACAGCAGATGCTTTTGGATTTGGCAGAGATGGGGTAAAACCCTTCAGAGAGACTTGAGTAAATTGGGCTTGGTAAGCAATTGTAGCACTATAGAAGAGCTATTGGGGTAAATCAAAAGGTTTAGCCAACCTTTGCGATTCCTGTTTTAAGAGTGTATTAATTAAACCAATTGCTTGTTTCAGCAAAGCCAAAGTGTTGTCATCATCTGGATTGGAACATGTTTGATCTCAGGCGGTTTCCCAGTCAGCCATTCCAAATGCTGTAATTTAAAATAAAAAAAAGCTTAATTTAGCAGAAGCTTGCCAGTAAATCCTGTAATCCTCCTTCTGAAGTATTGTGCTTAATTGTTAGAAGATTGCTGTCCTGGAGGAGATGAGGAGTGCTAAGGATGCTCTTGGTAAGGCAGCACTTGGTTAAAGACCTCAGAGAGCTGCACCTCTGCAGGGGCAGGCAGGGCTGGGTGGCTCCTGCTTAGCAGAAACCAGCCTGGATAATGCACTGGGTTGGGATGTCATGCTGAGGTCTGGCTCATACTTGTGTCTTGTTCCCCCCTCCCAGTTTTCCCTTTGATCAATCCTCCAGTGAACTGTGGCTCCCTTCCCTGGAACATGAAATCGGCTCCACTGGGAGAGCACACTGGGCTGCACTGCGTCTCCCTCTCCCCACGCAATGCCTGCACCTCCCTCTCCCCATGCAATGCCTGTACCTCCCTCTCCCCACGCAATGTCTGCACCTCCCTCTCCCCATGCAATGCCTGCGCCTCCCACTTTCAATGCAATGCCTGTACCTCCCTCTCCCCATGCAATGCCTGCGCCTCCCACTACCAATGCAATGCCTTCGCCTCCCTGCCCCATCTGCCCCATCTTTCTCTATTTTCTTCCTAGCTCTCTCTCTCTCTCTGTCTCTATCTCTATCTCTCTCTCTCAAGCTGTAAAATTGATTCAGCACTCAAAATTATAGGCCTCTCTCGTTGTTTGCTTCCCATGCCCCAGAATGCTGTTTTTACTGCTGCAAATGTTTTTCCTGGCTTCCGATGGGTTTCTAAGTAACAATGTTAGGCTGGTTATTGCACAGTCGGGCAATGCTTTATACAGCCAGATCTGAAAATACAGTATGCATGTGCAGTTAGTTTTTGAACCTCTGAGAAACAAAGTGTCGCTGAGTTATTCCAGTAATCTTCAGCTACAGGATCACCTATTTTATCTGGAACATGCTGTACTTTTTATAATAAATAATTACTAAATGGTTGTCATATAGTATGTTCTTGCATACTGCAGTATAGTAAATATTTAAGTGATGCTTATCTCCAGTGTTTCTCTTAGGTAATTGCGCTTAAATACCATCAACTTGTAATCAAATGTTCACAAATCTTAGGGGATTTAAATCTTCTCTCTTTGAGAGCTAATTTGTAACTGGTGCTTGGAACCAGATTAAGCTATTATAACACAGTGTGGAACCACACAGAGAGGTTCTATTGTGCGCTCTCTGATAAATGTGTTGGTGAGATTCAGTGGGCATTTATGGGAAAAGAAGAGTTGCGCCCAAGGAAACTGCACGTACTGTACAGTAGTATCTGCAGCAGTGGCGTTTCTTCTTACTGGAGCGAGTAAGGATTACTGTAGGCTGCTTAGTGAAATGTTTCCAGCACTGCCTTGGAATGGATTTCTGGGTGAATGAGCCCAGCTGTGGGCTGCCTTTGTTCATCACAGGAAGGGCTCCTGTGATGGTGATACTGAGAGACAAATCCACGTCCTGGGGTTGGTCTAGACAGGCTGCAGTTTCTTACAGAAAGCCAGGACAGTTGTTATTAATTCTTTTGCCTTTTTCTTTTTTTTTCTGGAGACCTGTCTTATAAGGCCTAGTTAACAGACATTTAGTCGTCTTGTTATCTTGTATTTTGGATGCTGAACAACCTATAATTTTGCAGTTTAGATGCTGATAAGCGCAGCAAGACTCCCCATCATTCTCAGAACCTGTTTCTGGTCTGCAAGCTGTTCTGTATAAAGTCATTTTCACTGTACAGAAACAGAAATGCTGACTGCAGGAGTTTGTAACAAAAGCTTTTTAGTCTAGAATTGATTAAAATTATAAAGCTTTTAAACTGTCAGGCCACGTTATTTAGAGTTTCTGTTTACATTTTAATAGGAGAACTGCTGTTTCATGTCCTCTTCCTATTCCCAGATGACCCAGTATCACGCAGGTTGTGTCACCTATCCCCACCAAAGCATGTCAGCTCAACCTTGACAGTGTGTGTCCATATCATTTGAATGTCAAACTGCAGACCCTGTTGTAAAAGATATCTAATTGTGCAAGGAGTTTGATTGCTGTATACCAAGGAAAGAGGTCTTGCAAGACCACTCATATCACACAGGGAATAAGTTCCATAGACACCTCCACCCACCCTCCTCCAACAGTAATTCTTTCCATGCAATAAAACCTGGAAGTCCCCCAGTGTGAATTTAATTAGTAGCATGATCTCATTTGTCAAACGTGACATAATGGGGAATTTCAAACCACAGAAAACTGTGCTATTAACAAACTGTGACCTGCAACCCATGGAGTGTGTGATCTTTGCAGAAGTATTAATCAGAACTGCAGGCTGACTGAAACCGAATAGAACCGCAGAAGTTAACTGAGTAACTTAAAGAAGTAGGCTCTGTTGTGCAAACCTGAGACCTGACATTCATGATTTTGAATGAAGGTATGCTGTTCATGTTTTCATTAGCACACAGGATTGATTGACATTCCTTTACACTCAGTATGAAGCTCTTGCTGACTGCTGGATTCTGAGGGCTTGATTCATCCTGTAGTTTTGTTGATGGCACTCAACATACCCTGTTCATTCTACTTTTAATTCTATTGGTTCCTTGACAGCTTAAGTAATACCTTATAATATAGCAATCTATTTGCAAAGTATTTAAAACAACACTGAATGTAGCTATTTTAAAGAGATTTTTAATAGTGGTCATGAGTATGTATTGTAACACTACTTAATATATATTACTTTACAATTCAGAAATACAAAATAAGAACATTCAGTGTGCAGGTCTCCCAACATGTTAATAAATCTGGGCCTTTTGTAGTGTGAGGTGAAACTTTAAAACCCAACAGTTAATGTTGTCAATGTGATACCTTAAAATATTGCCTTTTAAAAATGTGTGAAGCATTTATAGGCTAAATGTTATGCAGTGTATACATTTGATAACCTTTCTAATGTTGGATTAATACATTTGCTTTTAAGCATAGAGAGATAATAAAGTATTTATACATTAGACTTGCTTGGTTTGTGCCCCACATTATACTAATCTCAGCACTGCCACTGAATTAAACTCTGTTAAAAGCTGGCTTCTGGACTGCAGCCCACACATTGCCCTGAATAAATCTATCAAGCTAAAAATACTAAAGAAAGGATTATCAGAGATAAACCATATTTGTCTGTCCCTGTTTAATCTAGCAGAAATGTGCAAACATAGATTTGTGGAAACGATCAGTGAATGTCCTGGTTTGTACAATTTTTGTGTCAGAATCATCTGAGGTCTGAGTATTTCTTGATTGGAGGCTGAGAGCACCTTTCTCTCAGGCACTCACTCAACATAACATTGTACTGTTATTTATGGAATGACACAGTCCATTCTTGTCTGACCTCCAAGAAATAGCTAACTAAGGTATTTATGACTTTAATGCCCTAGCATCATCTACTGTAGGATATCAAAGTACAGTATACCCTTGAAGAGCCCTACCACTGGAACAAATGGCAGAGTTTGATAGTAAAACATTATTAAAACATCAAATGAAAATCTTCACAGAGGCATTGAAAATAATTCGGTTTATTCAAATCACCCAACTAATTGGAAGGAATGTGATCTGACTGAAGCTATATTGGCTCAAGCTATATTATTTTAATGCATCAAGACACACGACCTTTTCAAAATGGCATGGCTTTTGTCTGGATTTATATACTGTGCCACTTCTTTGTGTACCTGATCCAATTTAAAAATCAAGTGCCATTTGCGTTTTAAGGAGACAGCAATGAGCAAGACAACCAGACCGTTTCAAACAAGTGTAGTAAATGAAGACTGCAGCATGGGTTTAAAGGTTAGGATTGGAGAGTCAGCCGATCAAGTTCAGTGTATGCTGCTAGACTAGACAAGTCCTCGTGCCTTATGGGATACACCCAGCTGTTAAACTGCAATGCAGTAGATAAGCAAGCCTACCCAACCCCTGCAGCCAAATGGAAGAATTGCAACTTGGTGCTACTCTACCCTCACTAGAACAGCAATCTTATGAACTGGTATTGAGTGAAAAAGGTGTGTGTTTGAGAAATTAATGAGATTAGATGTACAGCCATTGACATTAATAAGTGTATTACCTATAGAACATGGTGTAATTAAGAGAGCCTTACAGGGCAGATGGAACAGTAATCAACAACACTTTAATGGGGCTCTCAATCTGACAGACCATGTGTATCTGGCTGCATCTACTTGACTTGCTAACAGGCTAAAAATGCCTTTGAATACCTAACTTTCAGAAACCGGGTTGAAATCATATCTTCCACGTTATACTTAATAATCTGTAGAAGAAATGTTTTTGCTTAAAGATTGTCTCTTGTTGTTTATTTATCTCAATTTGAGAGGGGGGTGGGGGTTATTTTCAAAGCAGTTCTAGAAGACTTCATACAGTAGGCCAATGCATATACTGTATTTCAGAACTGTACAATAAAATGTTCACAGTGTAATTATGTTCCATCAGAATCTACTTAACTTCCTCAAGGCTATTGGAAATTGTACAGTGTTTGATTTTGCTGATGATAGCCTTTTGTTAAGCTATAAACAGCTTCAGGGCCTTCTCATAGCTTTGTTCTGCGTTTATTCTGAGTGCAGTTTAATGTATTGATGTCTGTGCAATTCAAGCTGTATTTGATGGCTGTTGCACATACTGTACAGCTGCTCCAAGGCTTGGTCCACCTGCATGCCTAAACTTGATTCATCTGTACTGGATATTAATTGATATCAAGAAAAAAAATACTAACACAAGGCATGCATTACCAAAATAAAGCAAAGTAGAGCAAAGTAGAGTATATTACCCAACTTCAGCAGGGCCTTGTTCAGTCCTTCTGATCAAAATTTTAAAAAAGTATGCACATACATCTGTAGCAAAAATTACATTATTCATAAATTGAGATATTTAGCATTGTGTGATGGAAATTATATTGATTAGCCATAAATTACTTGAGCCTGTTTTTTAGTTTAGTGTCTGCGAGAAAAGCGAATTGAGTTATTTATTTTGTAATTTGTTGTGCAATAACCTTTTCTGACAAATTGATTCCTCTAACCACTCAAGCTCAAATTGACCATTATTGATCAGTAGTGATTTAATGTGAATTTATCTGCCAATGAAGACATTAGCAAAGTAAATGATTGTATAACTTTAGTTCATGCTTAGAAACATAAATCTTGATGGCTAAAGTGAACCTCATGGTATTATAAATAACACTTTAAATAGGGACCCTTAGGGTTTCAAATGAGCAACAACCTGAACATGAACTCTACTGTTTTCAAATATTAGAAAATTGCAAAAAACCATTTCATGATCACGTGAGGGATCATATTGGAGTAATCTACTGTGGCTTCCCATTTTGTAATCAAGCCAAGTGGTGTGTAATGTCACCTGTTTTAAAAGAAAGCACTCTACTGTAGCTTGTAACATGCCCCAGTATATTGAGTAGGGATTTTATGGGAAGAAACAAATCTACAAAATGCATTGTGCTTTAAATCATCAAAAGGCTCCTGGATTCTAAGATATCAAGAAGTGTATTTATCAGAACAGATTAACTTCAGAAACATTTAAATTTCAGTTTAGTAGTGCATAGAATTATGTTGATTTTGCAGAATGCTGTGGATTTGCAGGTTAAGACTTGATTACATGTGATCACTGATTAAATCGGAAACTGATGGATGTGCTACAGTACCTGAATGCATTGGGTTTAACCCCATAACTGTACAGTAGTAGCCTACATGCTTCACAAAATTAATTTCGGCATGCTTACTGCAGTTCAGTGTATTCAATGGACTGTACTGTGTGGAAATAGATATAATATTACATACTGTAGCTTATGTCATTTGCTATAGAGTAGCTATTGGTAACCCCATTGCGTGTGAGCCCAATGCTAGTCAAATGCATCTTGTTAGGAAGATCAAAAATATTTTGACAGAGGGCTTTAGGTTCTGGCAATGAAATGTCAGTAGAGATTATAATCGTCCGTTCTTTCCCCAGAGAATACTATGAAAGCCTTGCACAACAACAGCCACAGGGCTGGGTGGAATCCCAGTGTACACAGTGCATGTGGTTTTCATTAGGTGGGAGTTAGTCGTATAAATATTTCCCCCTTTCCTGCAACAGAAATAACATGGACTGCTTTTAAAACCTTGCTGTTAAAACATGTACAGATCTGTGCTGGACTGTACCAAACAGGGGAAAGCTGCTATCTCTGGCAACAGAGCTTTTAATAATAACGGAGTCTCTTCCCCGGAGGCATTTCAGTACAGATTTATTAGAGTTTCCATGATTTGCAATGTAATCTCCACAAAGCAGGTGTATGTGTTATAAAAGAGTAATGTAGTTTGTGCTTTCATGTCAGTCGTTGAAGACAGGATGGAACTGCCATGGCAATAGGCAGTGACACCTACGACAGTAGCACCATTCTTGGAGTCCCTTGCTTTTAGTTATTTCTGCATAGTTGTCTTGATTTAAAATAACCTTTGATTGAGCTAACTTGAATTCCCCCTTGGTGTCTCTTGGAATATTTGCCTGTGGATCCTACTGTATTTATGAGGCACAACTACAGTATTCTCTCAGTACGATTGAAATCTCCTTTTGGAGTAGTCCCAGTTGTCATTGGGATACTTTATTTACATCCATAGCTGTATGTGATCCCAGTTTAGCTAAATACTTGCAAAAATAAACCAAAAGAAAGCAAGCTAATTTCAGTGGATTTGACCTTGAGTGACTCCATCTTCATGTAAGAATCCTGGCTGCAGACAGTGTATTGAAACCATCCCACTCTGAAGGAGGGTGTCTGCTTACATCTGGAAGGAAATGTAACTTGAGTATTTTGTCCTCTTGTACGCTACTAAACGGCTTTGAGAGAAATGTGCTTTGCACAGTTTAGCATCTGTGTGTCTTCATCATGGTTGACCCTGCACCCAGGACTGTCTGGATTCAAAAAATGTTTTGCCTAAAAGTGGTGAGAACTATAAGCAAAGTTTTATGGTGTGACACATTATTCTGTACAGGAATTACTTTTCCCATTGCAAAGCATTTGAAGTTATCATGCATGGTGTGCAGTGCTGTTTAAACCCATTTGTGACTAAGCTTACTGAGGAATTTTGAATTATTGGGAGTCATATTACATTATGTGTGCTGTCTACTGTGTGATGGAAAAATACATTCATAGTACTGTATTTCATCCCCATTCACCTGTTCACCATATCTGACAGTTTCTTTTGCCTTTATGAGCTTAGTAAATGACTCTAAAAACAATACAAGAAGATCTGATTTCTTCTGTTTAATCTTGTTAGCCTTTGGTTAGCAGCTGGTGACCTCCCTTTGAAGAGCAAAAGGCCACTTGGTTAGTTGGAATGATCTGCATTCTTTAGCCTTGCCTTGAATCCCTGGAGACTTTGTATGCATTTCTTATGCTGTTTCTTCACAATTCTGACATTGACAGTTAATCTAAACGGGAAACTGAGTGGAAAGAGGTGAAGACCATGGCAACAGTAATTCTTGTTAAAGATATTGTGAACAGTAAAATACACCAAGGAAAGCTAGAAGAAATGGGTGAGGCTGGTGCACCTTTATTCTTTATGTACAGTATGTATTTTGTAAAAACGATTATTGCATAAGATACTGTAAGCATCTTGGTTTCAACCACATTTTCTAATGTGTTCACATTACACAGTTAAATTAAAAGTACATAGAACTGATGGCCATTGGCTATTCCACATTGTTCAAAATGCTGATTATTCTTGCAGTTCTCATTTTAAAAGCACATCATTTATTGAAATAGTGTAGTGCGCCTATGCGCTGTTGCATTGTGGTCATTATTTTCAGTAGTGCTAGATGCTCAGCTTTGATAAGGTGTGTTTTGGCACAGCCTTCATCCCATGTACCTGTAGTATGCAATGCTCAACATTTTGAAGTCAGTAGTATTTGCTCTTATCCAACAATATTGCATGGCATCAATAATACAGTTCTTCTTTTTGACCCTGCTTTGAAACAAAATGGAACCCTCTCTTTTATTTCCAGTTATTGACAGATGTGTTACAGTCCGTGCTGCTTTCTATGTCACTCTGCAGCACCACTGCAAGGCCATCTTCGACTCGTACTGTACCAGCATCCAACCAATGTTTGTCAATGAGTATATTGTGGTATGTAATCTCTTGTATAGTAGATGCTCATTTGTCGATCGGTCAGCTCCTAGTGAGTTTTCAGTCGGATGGCTTGAAGTCTATGTGTGATAAGATAATGGGCTTCTCTGCTCTGTTTCTGATGTGTGGTGCTGAGTAGATCAGGTGTTAAGTGTAACCTACAGTACCCAAGTAACCAGCACTGGCATCACACCTTTAGCAGTCAGTTAGAGAATCCACTGGCCTTCTGCCTTTCCACCTGTACGGTGACCTTTTTACAATTGTATCTCTTACTCGCATACACACACACACACACACACACACACACACACACATAGACACTACCTTCAGAAGGAGGCTCTGTTTCCATTCTTGCTGTTATATTAGATGGGATGTAGTCGGGTAAAGTGATTAGCAGTCTTCAGGGAGGTTTGAGTTTCCCTGTGCAGTGGAAGAGGGAGACAGCTCTGCTTATCTGATTTCACTTTCTGTGCCTTTCAACGGAAATGGAGATGGAATCTGATGATGGCCCTGCAAAGTTGCTACCCCCTTCCCCCTTCAAGTTCATGCCGCTGAATTATTAGTGGACAGTCAGTGTCAAATCCTGGTCTTGCAATCCACTGCATTCTTCCCTGCCATGTGGATAATTGCTTTCAATCCTATACCACCTGCTCCATACTTACATCAGGAAGAAACCATTTCTAAAGGCCAATTCTGTGAGAAAACGTCATGGAGATTTATTACCCAACGTCAATATTGGATGGTTCAGTCCACGTTATGTATCACTTTGCTGATTAATTGTAAATCCGGTTAGGTTACACAGGCTAACATATATTTCTGGTGGTTTTAAAAAATGATTTTTTTTTAAATTAACAATAAGCAGTTGAAACATTTAAATATAGAACAGCGAGGATAATGTCATTAAATCTATTAAATCTACAATATTCATAGGTCATTTTCTGCTTAAGTAGCTTTCCAGTTGCTAATTGTTGCAAGATATTTTAATAGGTAAAAGGAAACTGGTCCCTGGTAAATTTAGCTTATACATTATTGCTGTGTTGAGTGTAGTTGCTGTTGTTGCCATTGCTAGTTGAGAGCTATGGTATTATAAGAATAGAGCCATGCCTTCCCAATGAAATGGCAGCTTTTGCAAATCCCATGATACTAAATTCTTAATCCATTAAAAGTAAACCAACTATTTGCCAAGAAATGTAATAGACTGCTTGCTTGAAATGAATCACATGCCTTTTTACTTTTATTTATTGCTACAACTGTTGTGCAGTTGCTGGGAAACACTGCATGCTAGTCCAGTTTAATTTGAGCCAGATTTACTGGATGTGGATCTCTGTACAAGCAACCTGGCTCTATCTCAGCAGCACAAGGTTTCTGTACTGAGCTCAAGTTCCATTCTCTCTGTGTTCCAGAACAACCAGGCTGTGGAACTGCAGCGGAACCGCCTACGCGATGACATCAAGGAGTACAAGTTCCGGGAGGCTCGCTTGCTGCAGGACTACACAGAGCTGGAGGAGGAGAACATCTCCCTGCAGAAACAAGTGTCCGTCCTTAAGCAGAGCCAGGTGGGGCATCACCATCGCAGACTCACACAGGAAAAGAGCACCACTCGTATTCCACACAGCATTGCACTGTTCAAGACTGCTTTTATCTGTTCAAGTAAAAGCATGCACATCTGGAAAAGCCATAGTCTGACACAGTCTCTGAAAATGCATCTGTGGCTTATAGTAAAGGGTGCCCTTGGTGTATCGGATACAGATACAGTAGCAGGGTTAACTTTGCTGCACTTAGCATGTCAAAAAAAGGAAATTAAACGTATAGTAGAATACAGATAAGTTGCTGTATGAAACAGAAAGAGATATGCAATGGGGAAATGGAGGCAAATAGAGCTAGAGACTACCAGGATGTGAAACCCCAAAATCAACACTCTGAACAGCATTGAACCACATTGTTTAGGGTTGAATATTTTTTGTATTTATTTGTTTACCAGCAAGTAAAATACAAAAAGACACTGACAGACATGTGCACAAATAAAGGCAGAATGTTCTGTAGAGTATAATTGAGATTTGGCTCCATTAGCAAGTTAACGTCTGGTAATTCCCTCTGTAAGCATAAAGCGCTTTGTTTTTCAGGGGGACTGCCCAGGGTTATTTTGGTATTAAAAGTACATTTTGCTCAGACTGAGTGTGTTAGCAATTAATAATTGAATGGTAATCAGGATCAAGTTGGAATAATGACAACACTGAAATGCATTCAGTTTTTAAGGCAAGGATTAAAGTTCTGCTTTAATTACCATTTACTGTCTGGAGAGAGAATGCTTTAAGGGTTCTTTTTTATTTCTCACTTTACTAACTAAACATGGAAGTAACATATAAATGGGAGGCTAGTTTATTAGCATACATTATTAATCACGTTTTATACTGTATTTACTTATTGAATAATTACTGCAAGCAGATATTTTTTGGAGAAACTGATACAAATTCAACATTCCCTAATACATTAAATAACTTGTTAAGGATTTCACCAGCTAAGTAAGACTAACATTTTACAATTGTTTAAACAATGTGCATCTCTTAATCATACGTAATTAATACCACAGTTTTGAAGATATACAGCACGTTCCTTGCGTGACATTTTCATTGGGTTTCCAATCCAGGTTGAATTCGAAGGCTTGAAACATGAAATACGACGACTTGAGGAGGAGACAGAGTTCCTCAACAGCCAGCTGGAGGACGCTATCCGACTGAAGGAGATCGCGGAGCGACAGCTGGGAGAGGCCCTGGAAACCATTAAGACGGAACGGGAGCAGAAGAACAACCTGCGCAAGGAGCTCTCGCACTACATGAACATCAGCGACTCCCTGTACAACAGCCCGCTCAGCATCTCACTGGACGGGCTGAAGTTCAGCGACGACGCCCTGGAGCCCAACAACGACGAGGTGCTCAATGGCTACGAGCACAACTCCTTCAGCAAGATGAACGGAGGCAGCGAGAACAACAAGGTGTCCACGCCCAAGAAGAACGACCTGTACCAACCAGCCCCCAGCCTCGTCAACGACCTCCTGAGCGAGCTCAACATCTCAGAGATCCAGAAACTCAAACAGCAGCTCATGCAGGTACTGTACTGATCTCAGCCTGGTCAGCTGTAGAGGCTTTATTGAGCTGGACCTGCAATAGTCGTCAACTGGACCAAGGCTGGTAGGGCCCTTACTAAGGAGATGATGAAGGGAGTAGATGCATCACAGTGGGAAAAAATAAAAACAATATAACTGAAATGTGTGATGGAAGGCCACTCAGTAAAAATGTACCCTTCTTTCCATATCCATATTCTTAGTTAAGTTACTCGTGTTTGTATAAAGAGCCTGATCATTGTGGTTTAAGACTCCCAAATGGTAAGAGGGTTTTAATGGAAGCTGTCTTCTAAAATTTATTCAAAACTCCTTCTATTTAATATATTTGGAGGCTTAGTGTATATCTGCAGTTGTCTTCTAAGCTACTAGGTCACTAAATTGAATTGAGTTAGTATTGGACTAATCCCAAGGAACTCCCCCAGCATGGCGTGCAAGGGAACTGAGCTGAATGGAGTGGCCATCTGTCAGAAAAGACACAAAATCAAGGTGTGTTCGGCTCTCTGGATAAAAATGATCCCCAAGAAGTAGGCGAGTCAATTCTGTTTGCTTCATAATTTATTAAGAAGCCATGACACCAAACAACATGATCAGAAATCTGGTTTAGTTACAAGCCGTTTTAACCTAAAGTGCTCTGTGGCAAGCATTAATTCATTACAGCTGGGAAGAGTTAATCAAGCTTGTGAACCGCCACGTTCCCATTGGAAATCAAAGTATGTAAATGTCCCCTTCACTTAGTTAGGAGCTCAAATACCCCTCTGTTCCTATTGATCACATATCAGTTCATGGCATCTGCATCTGGGGGTTCTCTATTCCATCTAATTTTTTTTTTTGCAGAGTAGTTATCCTCCAGCCTGACATCCAGTGAAGTTCTCTGTGTTATTTTTTATATTGTATTTGATCCCCTTATTTCTGAATCAGTGAGAGACTTCCGTACCTTCAAATATTAAAAGCATTGCAATTTCCCTAGTGCAGTTCAGTAATACATCCATTATCCTTGATACATTTTTAATGGTAGCATGTTTCACACACTTAAAATTTGCCCAGAGAATCTAAAATGAAGAATCCCCCATGTATTACTTTTTATAAAGTAAAACATACATAGTGTATTTAGATTTAAGGAAATATTCTATTTCATAAATCTAAACTAGCTTTATTAAAATTGTATATTGAGCTTCTTACAGGTTTGCAGTGATTGTGCTGTCTTGCTAACCTCAGACATAATTGCCTTGAGTACTGAATTCTTGTTTCCAAGGTGACAAATTAGTGTATTAGGACAATGAGCCCCTGCGTATTGGCAAAAAATGCCCATTAAACCTTTGGAGCAGCAAAATTGATTTTGGATGACAGTATGCTGCTTGACTGCTGTACAACTAAAAAGGTAGTTCTCTATAGGAGTCTCAACAGAAACTGAAATTTAATAGCAAATTGACTGTATTATTTCAGTTCTATCATAATACTGATTAATAAAAATAATAGTATTTTTGATCTAATCAAAACAAAAACACAAATAACAACATAAGCAGGACTTACCCAGACATCACAGGTTAATTAACTATATTAGGGGATCATCCCTAATATTAGGGGATAATCAAATTTTGAATGCTTGCGCAAGCATTCAGCTCTGCCTGGAATTGCTGTGCCCCAAAGGATATCAACCAAGTCTGTGTGAGACATTAAGATTAAATGCATTTAATACTTTTATGACGTGCATTGCAGGTGGAAAACAGGAAATCTCCATTCTAGAAATAATCAGTGGTAAAATTTAAGAAGTGTTGTAAGGCTAAGCAGATGTTATTTAGGTCAGGATGAGACTGACTGTTGTTTTGTCTTGAAGGTGGAAAGGGAGAAGGTGAACCTGCTGGCCACACTTCAAGATTCCCAGAAGCAGCTGGAACATGCCCGGGGAGCGCTGTCGGAACAGCAAGAGAAAGTGAGCAGGCTCACAGAGAACCTCATCGCCATGAAGAAGCTGCAGGCCAGCAAGGAGCGGCAGTCAGCCTTTGACAACGAGAAGGAGCGTGACAGCCACGAGGACGGAGACTACTATGAGGTGGACATCAACGGACCCGAGATCCTGGAGTGCAAGTACAAGGTGGCTGTGGCTGAGATCGGGGACCTCAAAGAGGAGCTGAAGACCTTGAAGACCAAGTATGAGAACTGTGAGTCCAAGTATGAGGAGGAAAAGAGCCGTCTGGAGATTGAAGTCCAGGCCTTGACAGAGAAGTTCACCTCCTTGGAGAAGACTAACCGCACCGACCGAGACCAGGTGGTACGGTTAGAGAAGGAGCTCAAGAAGGTGAGCGACGTGGCCGGGGAGTCCCAGGGTAGTCTGAGTGTGGCCCAGGATGAGCTGGTGACATTCAGCGAAGAGCTGGCCAACCTCTACAACCATGTCTGCATGTGCAACAATGAGACTCCCAACAGGGTGATGCTGGATTACTACAAGGAAGGCAAGGGCGGGCGTACCAGTCCAGAGGGCAGGGGCCGGAGATCACCCATTTTGCTCGCGAAAGGCCTTTTCGAAAATGGGGACAGCCTCCCATCTCCTGTCTCCTCCCTGCCCTCCCCAGTGTCAGACCATCGTAAGGAGCCCATGAACATCTACAACCTGGTTGCCATCATCAGGGACCAGATTAAACACCTCCAGACAGCCGTGGACAGGACTACAGAGCTCTCTCGGCAGAGAGTGGCCTCCCACGAACTGGGGCCAGTGGTGGACAAAGACAAAGAAGCGTTCATGGGGGAGATTCTCAAGCTGAAGTCTCTGCTGAGCACCAAGAGAGAGCAAATAGCGACTCTGAGAACTGTGCTCAAAGCCAACAAACAGGTAGGGAAATGGCAACAGCGCTTTCAGTCAGAAAAAGATGTGCTTGTTTGTTTTTGTGACGAGGACAAAAGCATAACAAGTACATCAGCTTCTATTTCATTGTATCTATAAAAATAGATGCAGTTGTACTGAAGTACCCATTCAGTGAAGGAATATTTATATCCATATACTATGTTAGGAAATGCTGCTAAATGGAAAGTAAAAATGAAAGGTGAAAACAGTGGAGCAGGTCTGGTGTGGCTAATAAGTATGGGGAGTCAGTCGGACCTGATTTCAGATTCCCATTGAAAAACCTATTTTGACTTACTGTTTTGACTTAGAGCTCCTGCATGCATGTCATTCTTGTCAGGGTAATGTGTGCTTCTCTTGGTTACTTCCAGACCGCAGAGGTGGCGCTGGCTAACCTGAAGAG
Source organism: Polyodon spathula (assembly GCF_017654505.1). Lineage (NCBI taxonomy): Eukaryota > Metazoa > Chordata > Actinopteri > Acipenseriformes > Polyodontidae > Polyodon > Polyodon spathula. Next base: position 35,790,532 of record NC_054549.1, on the reverse strand, counting down.
TAAATATGAGAACGAGAAGGCCATGGTGACCGAGACCATGATGAAGCTGCGCAATGAGCTGAAGGCACTCAAAGAAGACGCTGCTACTTTCTCTTCTCTCAGAGCCATGTTCGCTACCCGGTAAGAAGGGATGACTGTTAGCAATTAAACTTTATTATTATCAGTTTATGTCTGTTAAACTGCACCAGGACCTAAGTTCTATTTTGTCCTTTTGTCAGTACGGTGGGGGAGGGTTTGTGGTAAGCACTACCATAATTACTTTTCCAGTATACAGTAAAGCCTCCAAGCCATACATTTTAAATGTCTGGCTGTGCTAAAGTCACCTTCAAGACTCCAATATAATGGTCCGATTTTACTTTTGTATTTATTTAATATGTTTTATTTTTCTTATTTCCTATGCTTTTGCTGTCTTTGCTCCATGACAGATGGCGCATCTCAGCATGTCTTTCCTGCTTCAATGTGCCCAAATGCTTGTATATAGGGAGCATTGCCCATAATGGACACACCACCTCACAGCGAGATGCTTTTCTACTCCGATCTCTTTCACATCTGTTCTTCATTTGCTCTTTATATGGCATCAAAGCATGCTTAATGACAGAGAACTATATTTAAAAAAATCATTTTTTTTGTTCATGCTATGCAGGTATAAAAGATGAAGAAGTTGTAGAAGAGGTTCATTGAGTTTCAGAATGCTGTTGTGAACCCTTTGTAATTTTATAATTGGTATTTATTTTGGATCCTTATATCGCTGAGGACTTGTTACAACTTCATTCAGATGAAAAAAAAAAACTGAAATGGCTGTTCTGTTTCCTACAGTTAGAAGAGTAACCATGTACTTGTGGCATCAGTACTGAAGTACGCCCTCTTATTCCATCCAAGCTTTTTGCTTTTCTTAATATAGCACAGAAAGAGCCACTTGCAGAAAAATGTTCATTTATAAAGACTACAATCCACTTAGGCCTCGAATGATCGTGTACATGGGGATATGTGCATTTTATTAATTTAACAAAAATGCTCTTTTGTAATTTTGCAACGAAAAGCTTAACTGCCCAAACCTCTCTTGTGTATCTTGTATATCTCCTTTTTTTATTTATTTATTATATATACTGTATTTTAAATGGCAGCATTCTTTGTTTAAATACAGCAGCGGCTGAGACTGTGTGTTTCAAACCTAGGGCTGCTGCGCACAGCGATGTGTGGAATATGAGTGGAAATACAAACCCTATAAAACAGTTTGACACCACCCAGACGAGATTGATATCTTTGTGCAAGCGAGTCTCAGGCAGTTTAGATAAAGTGGGTGGAACTATAATTGAGAGGGCATTCTAGGAGCTGTACATGCTTAGTTATTTAGTGGCCTATTACAGGTTGTTTTATAGAAAAATATATATATATTTTAAGACTGTTAAAACACTTGTCCTGGTTCCTCAGGCTTCCCTCCTCCTGCAGTAACTGCTGTTTTTATCATATACATTTTTTTGTTCAGCCCCCTTAAGATTGTAAGCTTTTTTTCCTTATAACATTTAGCATGTGTCCATTGTTGTATACAAACAGGAAATGGAGTAAAACATCAGTTTAGGGCCCACCCTAACTCCTTTTGCGTAGGTTTATTTGTTTGTACATTTCCCAAGTGCTGAAGAACTGGTTCAGTGTTCAGTCTCGCGCTTTAATAACGATATAGGTGTGTCACCTCAGGCTGCATTCTTCTCTGCTCTCAAGATAGAAGCCCTGTGTTGACCATTTTAAAAGTTCCCTAAACATATGTACCTACTATTTCACTATAACGAACATGAACTATTGGTTCAAAATTAAACACATAGGAAATGTGTGGCTTTGGAAGTCTTGATGCTGCTCACATTTATAATCTTTTTTCAGATTTTTCATCAAATTATTTTTATTAATGATGGATCTTGTGATGCAGGGTGTAAAAAAAAAAAAAGAAGAAAAAAAAAGAAAACAAAAGTAAGACACAAAAGATTTAGTTTGCCTTTGCCTAAAAATCTTTGTAAAAAGCTTGTATTCGTATGCTAATAGGTTTCTCAGAGTTCCTATATAGCAGAAGGCCCCTTTTTAAAGCAACACCCAATGGTACGTGCCTTCCTGGTGTTTCCCACACTCCAAATATACAGCCCTCTTGTAGCCACGTGAACTCAAGGACATTTATACACACGTTTTATTGGGGCATTAATTTCTTGCTCCGGGTTGAGCGTTTATTACTTTACTGCACATACTGCAGTTTGGTGTGTAAACACTGTATAGATTTTTTTGCATTGCGTTTCTGTGCTTGCATTTGGTACAGTGTTTGTGTCTGTGATGCTTCATTGCCTTATAAACCGTACATGCATCAGTGCACACATGACCTTGAATGGTAAGGGCAGAAGTGCTCTCGCTATATGCAGACGTGCATGTGAACAAGTCTGTTGCTTTAGGGAATAACAAATGTTTGTTTTTCTTTGTTTGGTTGTTTTCTGTTAATTCATAACTTACAGGATAGACACTTTAGATTAAACTACCAAAACAGAATACAAATAATGTACAGTATAAACATATGACTACTACTTTTAAAGAATGATGTAGAGGCTTGTGTATTTAAGTATTGTTAGTTTTCCACCTTATTTACAGTACAGACTTCCAGACCTCTTTTTTAATTAGTCAGGCCAAGAATGTTAATTGCACAAGCTTAAGTCCTTAATAAGAAACAGGTGAATTATTACTAAGCACAGTGTGCATTGTAATTTACAGGCACGTTTAGAATGGAAAGAAACTGCCACAAGTCAAGCCCCTTTTTACACTCTTTTTAGCAAGTCTAGTGTTGTTTGTCACTATACATGGCTCGCACTTTAAGGATGTCAAAGTAATGATTTCTCCAAGTGTTTGTGATGATAACAGTCACTGTGGTTGCAGTCCTGTTACCAGCTTTGTCTGGATTCCAGTTTATGACCCTACATGTGTTGACTGGAGCAGATCAGATTATAAAAGGAGACAATACATGTAAAAAAAACAAAACAAAAACAAAAAAAAAACAAGCGTCTTACAAAACACATTTGTAAGATGTCATTATGGTTCCTCTGTCTCTAATACAGCACTGCATCAAATGTGAATAACCGTTGAGCATTAAAACTGCTTACTACTCTATTCTATATTAGCATGCAGCTCATACATTTTCTATATGTTTTCTGCACACTCTTTCTACTTTCTACTGCATTTGAGTTCTGCTGATGTTAAAATTAGGAAGGGCTTCAGTTTACTTGGTGCTTAGTGTTGTTTGTGTTTTCTGTTACTCTTGCATTTCTCAAGAGCTCTGCAAAACAGTTGGCTGCTGTACCTTCGAGTGGTCAGCTATTTGAAATGTGTTCATTTTGTGATGACTACTGTGCCTGTGGTTCAGAAGGGATAACAATTGCCACTTCTCATTTAAAAGTTTTATGGCTATTGGTAGGCTTTAAAGCATTTAAAGCAGTAACCACAGCTGTAGGCATAATACAAACGTATAATGCATTTGATTGAGAAGTAAATAGGTACCTCCTGTTGGTAATATTTATCAGTTGTAATTGAGACATTTTGTTTTGCAGCAAGCATGCTGAATGTTGACATTGTTTACTTGAAACCCCGGTCTCCTGAACAATTAGTTCTAGCTTCCTCTATTTATCTATCTAGTTTATTATCACAAGAAAAGATTCTCATTCCAAATGCAAGAGCCTTGAAAGGAGCTGGAGCTTTCCCGGGAAAAACTCTGACCTTTCCCCTGCCGTCCTCCTGGCCAGATCCAAGTCTTAATTCATGGAAGAAAACCCACAAAAGAATCAGTGGAATGGAGTGTTAATAATCCCCTGTGTGTGTGTAGATTCTCTTTGTGTTTTTCCTTATCTGCCTCGTTTGTTGAATTTATTTATGCAAAGGAGCTCTTTCAGCACAAATGGTGGTATCTATAGGCCCTGTTCCATTCTTCTGTAACATGTGCCTGATTATCTGGCAGGGGACTGCCCCAACAGCATAGCCACTGTATGTCAGGGTCTGATGCTATTAAGGCAAGATTAAACCCAAATAATATATTTTAGTTTCTAATTTTGCTGTTTGTTGTCATTGCTGTTAGCCCCTTTCCTTTCATGAACACTAAACTCACAAACCCAGCCAGGCAAGACTATTGCTAGCCTTCTATTAAAACTCCATCCTAAACTGGGCTGTGTCTGCTCTTCATTCCTTATCTCTCAAGCATGGTATTTTTGTTTTCATTATGAGCCAAGCTCATTTAAATTTGAACCCAGCCAGATCTTCCAAGGTACAAATCTAGGCCATTAACATTAACTGTGCCATCCTCTTGGCCATCCTACCACCTGGCCCTGAAGCACGTGTGCTGCTTACTGAGCCACTGAAGTTGTTGACTGAACTGAAACAGAAAAGATTTTTAAGCCGACACCTGTCATGTAGCCCAGCAGGGGTAAGAGATCTAAGGTGCTGTCTTTGTTCTTCTTTACCCCCAGAATGTCTCTGTCTGTCAAACTGCCTTCAACGCATCGCTTTCAAAGGATGGGTTCAGTTACACATGAATCGTTTTGTCCAGCCAGATTGTGTTTTTAATGTATTTATCCAGTTTACAGTGTCTCCTGGTTTTAGAGCTCAAGGGCAAAGTTTAAAAAAAACAAGATCTCCTCTTCTTGTGACCTTTTGTCGTTGATAGAACTGTCATAGATCTATAAAAGCTGCAGTTTTTATCGTTTGTTAGCTAGAATTATATCACACAAAGCATTGTGGCATATGTTAAGACAGTTTATGCCAACATACACACAGCTTTAGTAGTTTTAGAAGTCTAGATAGAATGCATAGATGTTTTTATATTCAGAATGAAAATGAACAATTTAAAAACAAACAGCCTTTTCTAGTATTGTAGTAGCTAATTATTTTAAACAGGTTTGAACTAAGGCATGAACATGTGCAATGCGTGTAATGGTCTTTCATTAAAAATACATTAATTCATTAATCTTTCCCAGTTATAATATGACAGTAATGTCTTCTGCATGTATTATCCTGTTAGGATATTAAGATGGACAAGGTTGAGTCATCATCGCGGCAGCATTGTAGATTACACCGTGTAACAATTTTTATTTATTTTCTTGTTCCTGGGTAGTAAGTGTTATTTCCTCATTGCTTATGCCTCAAAAGTATAGAAAATGGCTATTATTCCCCACAAACTTTGCTTTTGTGACCAGCACAGTGATATTTAGAAATGTACCTATTTTCCAGAACATTCCAGATAGATTCAGTGCTGAGTAAACTTGGAGTAACTTCTAGAACTTTCTAGAACTTTCCAGTAATATAAATAGTAGTATAAATACAGGGGCCTTAAGCCCACCAGTTCAGTTTAGTTCCAGCTGCCTAAGTGGATACATATCTGCATTTTTCTGAGATGGCATCAAGAGGCTGCAATGGTGGCATTCCTGATGGGTCTCCAAGGCGGTTTTACCAAGTATCCCTGCTATCTTTGCCTTTGGGACAGCAGGGACACCAAGGCGCACTACCACAGGCGGGATTGGCCACAGCGGACCGAGTTCTCTGTGGGGAGGAACAACGTCAAGTGAGAGCCACTGGTGGACCCCCAGAAGATGCTGATGCCACCACTGCACATCAAATTGGGCCTTATGAAACAATTTGTCAGAGCTCTAGATAAGGAGTCGGCAGCCTTCAAGTGCCTTCAAGACTTCTTCCCTAAGCTGTCTGAGGCAAAGGTCAAAGCCGGTGTCTTCGTCGGACCACAGATAAAGAAGATCCTGGAGTGCAATAAATTCCCAAAGAAGCTCATTAGTAAGGAGAAAGCGGCTTGGACAGCTTTGTCGCAGTGGTTCGGGGCTTCCTGGGCAATCACAAGGCCAAAAACTGTGTGGAGCTGGTTGAGACTCTGGTGAAGAACTACGGCACAGTGGGCTGTAGGATGTCCCTCAAAGTCCATATCCTTGATGCTCATCTTGATAAATTCAAGGAGAACATGGGAGCGTACTCGGAGGAGCAAGGCGATCGCTTCCAACAGGATATACTGGACTTTGAACATCGCTACCAAGGACAGTATAACGAAAACATGATGGGAGACTACATTTGGGGGATGATTCGTGAAAGTGATTTACAGTATAATCGTAAATCTCAAAAAACTACTCACTTCTAAATCTTTTGTAGTCATTTTTGTATTACTTTAGTATAAATACATATTAATTTGGATTCATATGTTGTTTACTTTATGTGAACGAAAAATTTGCCCGTTTTCTCATTGGAAATAGGTACATTTCAAAATATCACTGTCCTGGTCACAAAAGCAAAGTTTGTGGGGAATAATAACCATTTTCTACACTTTTGAGGCATAAGCAATTAGGAAATAACACTTACTACCCAGGAGCAAAAATTGTGTTACATAGCGTTATATGTGCTCTTGAATTTTACATGAACAGCAAGAGACGCCTATTATTATGCATACATTTTTAATATTGGTGCTTTATTCCTTTGATTTGGCCATAATGTTGATGCTAAAAGTTATTTTTCAGCATAGTTTTAGAAACAAAATGTGTCTGTGCTTGAAGTCAGATCACTAATGCAGTTGTTTGAGGCAAGAGACAAATTTTTTTTGGAAGGCCTACTCTGTTTTCCTTGTTAGGATTGTCTGATGTAATAGCTTAGAAATATCCTTACTGTAATTCACTGCAGGACTTGTTTTGTTTGTGTGAAAATCCTAGAGCTCCCTCTAGTGGGGGCAAAAATGAAAGTCTGAGGAATCATTGAAATAACTGAGCTCTTGTTTACACAGTGAAGCAGCATTTGGATATCGAATGGTCCTCCCTGGTGGCCTAATGTTGTATTTGCGGGAATCTGGGGGGTTTTTTGTGTTTTTTTTTTTTTTTTTACAAGGATATTATGGGGAATACTGTACCTTAAGCAAATGATGTTAACACCGTTATATAAATCCGAGATCTATAATTCCTTTCCCATGACAGTTGTGATGAGTACGTGGTCCAGCTGGATGAGATGCAGCGACAGCTGGCAGCCGCGGAGGATGAGAAGAAGACCCTGAACTCGCTGCTCCGCATGGCCATCCAGCAGAAACTGGCCCTGACCCAGCGGCTGGAGGACCTCGAGTTTGACCACGAGCAGACCCGGCGGGGGGGGCGCAGCAAAACCTCGGCCAGGAGCAAGACCGCCTCGGCCAACCCCCATGTAAGTCACGGGCGCTCCTGCGCGGGCCGGCCAGAGGGCTCAGTCCTCACTAACCCCGTCTTCTGCAGTGAGAAATATAAAATATACTGCGACTAGGGAGGCGTCGGTCCCTCAAAGCTCATCTGAGGAACTGTACGGCCGTGACGTGCATCCATCCTGCGTAGATATAAAGCCCCACATGCTTAGCATTGCAATGACTTGTGTTGGTTTGCTGTTGAAATTGTTGGATTCCAGTGGTGTTAACTCCTGTTAGTTCAATATGTATGGGAATGCTGATAGGCAGGTAATGTGTAAAGCATGAAAATAGCTCTTTCCAGGTAAATTTCTTTTGCATTGGGTTTGCTATTGAATCGTTCATAGTAATGTTTGTGAGGGTAGCGGCTTTAATGTAAATGTGACCTTGGATATCTAATAGTGTGGGGCTACGACTTTGGTGTCTGGGTGTTAGTACAATGTTTACTGATATGTCCCTTCATCCTTTTAGCTTGCTACTAACACTGCTGGCCATAGTCTGAACTGCGCAAACGTGAGCTCTCCTCCCGGGCTGTAACAAAGCTTAAAGGTGTTAAGCAAAGTGGAACTGTGTCAGCTGTTCCATTGGCTTGCTACACATTCAAGTTGAACTGCATTTTTTCTTAACCCAAGGTGTGTAAGATTCCATTATCTCCTTCATACAAGCAGCAGTCTGCCATCTGGTACAAGTCATATTGTCAGGCATGCAGAATGATGAAAGTCAAATAAATCAATGATGCTCCCAAAGCACTCTAGGCTTTTTGTGCTGGTTTTCTAGCCTGGGTAAATTAATCTACATTTAAAAGACATAAAAGTAGCTTATGCAAAGAATTCAGCCTTCTAGGGAGATCATAGCCTCTGATATGTATAGGCTGTTTTTTATGACGCTTAAAGAAAGCCCATTTATATTTGGTCCTGTCACAAGCCAGGTTAATTTTATTAAGTACCACATGGAATTCCATCAAAATTAGAGATTTTCCTCAAAATCTATGAATAATCAGACAGGGCTATGATGGTATAAACCCCTTTGAGCTGTCAGTATAGTCTACATGTTAATGGGTTAAGAAAAAACTTTCTTTTTTCAACCTAAAGCAGAGCCAGAATAGTCTTGAGTGTTTTGTCTTAGAAGCTTCCCCAGCTTTTACATTTTGTTACAGCCCATCCCAGCTTCGGTTTGCACGTCCCATTCAGGCTGGGTTCTGTCTGACAATGTTGCATGTGTTTACACTAGAGATATATGCAAATTCATACTGGGGGGGGGGGGGGGGGGGGGGGGGGGGGGGGGGGGGGGGATTACAGATAATTTTGTAACAAAATTGTCCTGAAGCGGATTACAATTTTTTATATACAGCATATAATATGTTTTATGATAACATTTGTAATTGGTCGAATAAGGTGTTTCTTAAAATTTCTGATTGGGGGAACTAATTGATATGTGGGATCAAGGTGTCTTTATCTACTACTGTATATCCAGTATGGATATCCTCCAGTATTGACAGTATTCACAGTGCATTGCTTTCAGTATTGCGGTTAATGTTACTGTTGCTTCTCAGCTAATATTAACGTGTTCTTACTTGTACAAGCACAGATATCACAGTGCTCTACGTTACGATAAGAAACCGGTTTTGTACCCACAATTTTGAAAGGCTTTATCCATGATTCGACATGGGGCCTTTTTTTTGTAACAGCCATTCGGTCTCAAATCAATCTCAAAGTTACAAAAAGTGTACTTTTAAAAATGGGTGCCTGTACCTTTTCAACTATTAAAGATTATTATTAATTCTTCGATCCAAAAACTGTGAACAAATACCATTTAGTTTTGAATTGATATTGAGAGTTTTTCTTATCTGCAAGAGCACAAAAAAGGCACATTATTTTGGGTAAGATGCCGACATTTGGAAGTGCCTGTTAATCAAGTCATTTATTTCAATGTAAAGCCCTGTAGCGTTTTGTCTGTACGGCAGCTGACACTGTCTCTCTCTCTCTCGCTTCTCTCAAAGCAATGTGAGCTTCTGTCTTCTCTAAAGAAAGCTGTGGGTAGCTAAACTCTTAAGCTATTTCTAATGCTGTCTGTTGCTTCATCTGACTACCATTTCTTTTAGATTGTCAGCAGCTTGCTTCCTCTGCAGCGCCTATAAGTAGAACAGAGTTATCCCATTGTTAATGTCAGGTAATAATCAAGTATGTGTAAGCTGCCTCCTAGCCAAGGAGAACCCAGCGCGCTTTGCTTACTAACCAGCTTTACAAAAGTCCTTTGAAAAATCCCCTTTAGTATATACTGTGAGTTGTAGAAGTGACAAATTTACTTAAAAATGACGACATTTTAAAATTATTTGAGGAAAAAGTTTGAGTCATATTTGTAAGGAGGATTTTTCAAATCACTGTTTTTATATGCTGACAGCTTTTGGCTTGCTACCTAGTCAGTTGAAGCAAATGTAGGTGTGTTCAATTCATTTGTTAGCTCTTGTGGCTCATCATCACTTGAATGTTAGCTTTAATATTACTGATAAAAGCAGGGTTGAAGTGTAAAAACTTAGGCAAAGATGTATTTGTTTCATTTTAATAAATCCAATCAGGTTTTGTCTTTAAGGAAAACGCCAAGAATAATAATTCCCCAAAGAGATGGGAAGAAAGAAAAATGATTTTAATGTTCAATCCTGCTTTCCTTGTATGCTGCATAATCCTCAAAGGCCTTTATTATCTTCTTGTGGTAAATGCCTGCCACTACTTCTGCTTACAAAGAAAACAAAAATCAGGCATTTACAATTCTAATCATTTCTGCTCCATTTAGAAGCAGATTCGTGTTTTGCTTCCACTGTGTCAGGAGGCTTTAAAAAAAAAAAAAAATAATAATAATACAAAATGCATTTACTGATGGCTTCCCTGGAGCGTCTGTTCAGTGAATAAGCTGTCGCTCAAAATCTACCACAAACACTAATAAAATGATGTGGGGAAACTATTGCTTAGAGGTAATATTGTTCAGGATGTTTAGAGATTTAAAAGCTTTGTTTTATGTCCAGTGTTATCGCATGGCTAAAGCTACCATAAGCATTGATAGAAACTAGTTAACGCGCCACATTGTAGAATGAGATATTGAAAGGATTCCTCATTGAAATCACTGCAACAGTTCATAACAAGGCCCTGTATTGGCAGTCAGAAATGTGGTATAGGTTTGAATCAATGCCTATGAGCAGGACACAGCATGTGAACTTATTAAACCATTGCCTACCTCTGCTTGCAGGCTCTTTTCCAGCTGTTTTTGCTGTTTTTTTTTCAATAATATAATAGCAGCCTGCATGCAAAAATGACCTGCGTGGCAATGGAGAGCATAACGACTCCAACAATCCAATCCTTTTTGTATACCCTGTTCTCTCTTGTGCATGAGCACCATAGAGATTCATTACTTGTGAGGTTTCTGCTTCCTGCAAACAGCTACTTACTGACTTGGTAACCTTCGTAAGTAACATTCAGTTTGATCCTTGCACTTGCAAAAAAAGAATTGCGACTAGAAAGCCCTGATGATGGTGCTCAAGCTTTGGAAACTAACAGGTGTCTGCACTTTTATATTCGACTAACCTGGCTCCCAAAACCTGCTGTGCATTCACCTCTGTCTGATTACTTCAAAGTTATGGGTTTTGTTTTGCTAATGTAAATTTTTTTGTTTTTTCATTTTTCCAGTGATAGAGTAGATCCCGGAGATGGACTTTTCCCGACAATTGTACTGCAAACTTCCATTTCTTAAGCCTCCACAAAGTAGCCATTTGCACAGTTGATAGAGATAGTGGAAACCACTTGCAATTTTGTCTTTACACTTAAAAACTGAAACTAACCTGTTATAGGCCTGCATAAAGTATGGAACTCTTTCACAGTTTGTGAGCAAAACATAGCTTTACCATTTGAATGCTGCTGCAGGAACACAAAACTCACAAGTACTGGTGAAATTCAGTTTTGGTTTAGGGAGGTGGGGGTCGAATATGTTATAATTTACTGCAAGACTTCAAAGACAAGGGGTCGTTTTCTTCATGTGTTTCATTGCAATTACTCAGTGTTTTGTTTCTTAAACATTGTAACCTGTGCACTTTTGATATATTTACTATGGCTTCGTTTTTTATGAGTTCTTTACTTAGGAAAGGTATATAGTGCCGTGGTTTGTGACTCAGTTATTATTTTTATTATTCTTTTTAAAGATTAATACTTTTTGTTTTATTTTGTTAATTGTACTCTGTATCAGCATGTTACAGAGTTCATTCTTTAAATGTTTTTAGAATGGAGTTGCAACACAAACCAGAGTTCTGTCTGCTGTACTACAGTGAATTTATCAATTTAGAATATTAATAAGCTTTATGTTTTTGTTATTATTATTTACTGATGTTAAACTGCCATGTTATAAACTAAATCCAGGGTGAGCAAATTCTGGGATTTTTCGTATATTATTCTTAGGAATAGTTCAATGTAACAAGGAGAAAACTTGACGTTGTTCTGGTTTAAACGGTAATAGGCACTTGAAAACCATGAATAAAATAATTAGTATTACCTACGCGATTCCAGGATATCTGGATTCAGATGAAAGCAGTTTCACTGGTGAACAGAATTGTTTTACAAGTGCACCAAATAAATTCCAAATTGGAATTGTTTCATTCTCTCTTTGTTTACTGTGCCAAGTCTTGGTACATTTAGATATTTAAAAGAAACAAGGTAAGGAAATGTCATAGAGGACTGTGTGTTTTCCAGGGTGTGCTGTTTCAACGCCTTGTTTTTATTTTGTTGTTCATTCTTGCCAGTAGTGCCTTTAATAATTTCGAGGGAGAATCCTAGATTGGTTTAATTTTCAAAGGCAAGGAAGCTGCCCTACTGAGTCTTGGTTTTAAATGAATTTGAGGAGCAATAAGTGCAAAGAGAACTCTCCTTTGCATTGATAGAATTGTTGTAGTCTTGATATTTTTTTTAAATAAAATTGTAGGAAATTCTGTTGGCCAGTGATCCTGTAAAGATGCAGAACCGTGCAAATTCAGGGGTATTATGAAAAAGTTTTTTTTTTTTTTTTTTAACACTTTGAGAACCAAATCTAATGACTTTGGACTCCTAACGAACAAAACGATTCAATTCTCTTAACACTTTTGTGGTTGCAGGAGAGAATACTATCTGTAATATTAACGTATCTATAGCTTTGTATGGTGAAGGTCACGTGATATCTATAGCGTTGTTGGCAAATGTGAAAAGTGTATTTTATTCTTTTTGTTTTTGATTTTACACCCTACTTAACCATTGTAATTTCAGTAAACAGAAAACTGATTTTTGCATCAGCAAGCATGTCGCACCATTATATTGGTGCTGTTTGTTGAAGTGTTAAAACGTCAAGTTATTGATACAGTTTGAAAGGTTTTGTTTTAAATTAAGTGCAATTCAAATACTGTTATTTAAGTACATTAAAAAAAAAAAAGTTTTCTGTTTGCTGGAAAATATAGCATTGTGATTACTAGACGTGCAGACTTTATATTGTCATTTTCTGTTACAGTATTGATCCATATGAGAATTTGATACCTTTATATAAAAATAATGGCTGCATCTGTACGTTGGTATTAATTTGAAATGATGTCATGCAGTACTGTATTACTTTTATGTGCATTACCATTAGTGGCAAATCGGTCTCAACTTAATATCATATGCATGTACTCCATCCAAGGGACCTTTACACAGATCTGAAAACAAGGATATATTCATTGAAATGTTGAGGGGGGAAAAAAACAAACAAACGTAAACTCACAGAAGTTTAAAAAGAATAACTTTAGGCTTTAATGTATTACTTTCAAACTAATCCAAAAATGTGTTTTGTTTTGTTTTGTCTAGAAAGACTGTCTGTGTAAAGGTAGTCATATTGGCTATAGCAATAAATGTGACTAAAAAGTAGTTGTTTCCAGTGTGTGTGTGTGTTTTTTTTTTTTTTTAACATGAAGACATTCTAGCTCTGAAGAGTCTGCTTTTCCGCGTTACAGCATGGTTAACTTATCTAACCCAAGGAATCAGCACTGAGTACAGCTATTCTTTATCTGATTACAATGAAAGAATGAAAGTCATAACCAGATTCACTTACAAAATGAGAGTGTTCAGTACCTCAGTCAATGTGCTTCATTTTCAAATTCTATTAGAACATCAGGTATCTTTATAAGTTATCAAAAACAATACACACAAACATCAAATCCCCAAAACAAAGATGTCTATTTCCAGGAAGGCTCAGTCCACAGGCTTTCTGGTGATCCTCTTGTTCAGCTAAACTGAAGCACCATCACTGGAGGTTATAGCCTGGTGGAGCCCAGTTGGCCTTTGTCTTGAATTTCTCCATCGGAAGGTGTTCAGTCAGTGTTCTCCAACAGATTCCAGATCCTACATCACTGGTTACTGAGAACCCACTGAACATTCCCATTCAGAACGGTTTGTGAGCCACTGTCTGAAGTGTTCCGAATGAGTTAATTAAATCTGCCAGCAGGGGGCACAAGGGAAACCACAACTGGAAAGTAATGCTATGACTAGTGTTGGACCAGTCAGAATGAGTATATGTACAACACACTATATGCCACTACGCTGCTGTTGAAATTACACACGACATTAAACAAATGAGATGTGCACCAAACAGAAAACAAAGTAATAATATAATCATCCAGATCTTGAGATGCAGTGTGGGTTCTGGTTGCATACAGTTTCAGAACAAGAGCTGGACTGTAGGTGAGGTGATTTTATTTCTATAACCACTAGAGCAGTCTCCCAAAGCTTTGAGGTTTTAATACAAATTAGATTTCTGTGGCAAAATCTGAACTGGGCAAAAGTCACAGTGATAGCCAATGACATAATCGTATTGCTACAATGGGATCATTGATACCAGTCCTGCCTCAAAGCATTTTTTTCAAGTTAGATCTAAAGACTGAAGTAGCTAAACTATTCCATAATGATACTAAGCCCCACTGTCCTATGCAAAGGCAGTCACACAAGCATGTGCGAGTTGTGAATAGGACAATGGCTCACTTTTTGCAAACATTTAGTCAAATTACCATGCAGCAACTCATACAGCCACCAGGGGTGGCTACACAAAAACATTCCATGATTTTGGAGGTGCAGTGTCACACGTTGAAGGAGCATACTTGTTGCAAAATGGATTTGCTGCTGATTTAATGGTGGGTATTTGGAAAATATACTTTTACACTTCTTTATACCAGCTGGATGTCCACCAGTAAGCTTTTGCTTATCTCCCACTCGCCAGCCATTGCTGGGATATCCAGCAGGTATGCTGTATGGGAAATACTGAATTGTTAACTTCAGTGAATCACAAAAATCATAAAAAAAGGAAGAAGGGGGCTCCTGAGTGGCGCATCCAGTAAAGGCGCTCTACGTGAGTGCAGGATGTGCCCTATAGCCTGGACGTTGCCAGTTCCAGTCTGGGCTATTCTACAGCCGACCGTGGACGGGAGTTCCCAGGAGGCGGCGCCCAATTGGCTGAGCGTCGCTGGGGAGGGAGGCAAAGGTGTCCTCGGCTCACCGCACACCAGCGACCCCTGTAGTCTGGCAGGGCGCCTGCGGGCTTGCCTGTTAGCTGCCCGGCAGCTGCGTTGTCCTCCGGCATTGTAGCTCCTGGGTGGCTGGATGGTGAATCCACAGTGTGTAAAGAATAGGTCGGCTGACGACACGCACCTCGGAGGACAGCGTGTGTTCGTCTTCGCCCTCCCGAGTCAGCGCAGGGGTGGTAATGACTAAATTAAAAAAAAAAAAAAAAAAAGGAAGGCGGCTGTGTAACACCCTACAGGCTTGTGTTCTTCACTGTCAACTTCAAAATAACAAAACTCGCAAGAGAGCAAGATTACAGAAAGTGGAAATGCACACTCTCTTGGTTTATTTTCTTTGCCACAGTTCTGGAAAAATAGTAGCAAGTACCAAGCACTTTTGTTTTACCTTGTAATAAAATTCTTAGGAACAACAAATAAATATGTCTGCAATGCCTTTCTGTTTTTCAACGCAGGAGCAAAGACGTATAGAGAAGGAAAAAAAAGACTAATCTGAGAGCACTAATGTAACACCCATCAGTGGCTCTGCTGGTACTGTGTATATACAAAATAGCTCCTATCGCTAAAAAACTGGAACATGGAAACTGTATAGCAACTGTGCATGTTACTTCTCATAACAGACTAAATGCAATCAAATCACATGCATCTGACAATGACTGTGTTCACTAAGATTCCTATTCGGGTTGTCTCTTTCATTGTAAAATAATGTATATTTTCATTATGTAGATGCAGGCCCTGATAGCAGTTAGACATTCCTGTACTAGTTCTATTAAGAAATACACTTCCAAAAAAAGTATGGGCATTGCATGGGATCTAAATTAGAATGTTTAATTTCAAATCTGCTTGATTGTTGCCTTTCTAAACAAGGTCACATAATTACAAACTGTATAAAAAAGCCATGAATTGTATGGGCGGTGTGTGGACACAGTCACAGCTATCAATCACATCATTCACTGCTGAAGTTCTTTCTGAAACATCCTTGAGTGACATCATTAACCTAAAGGTTTGACTTAATAAAAAAAGTTCTGGAAAAAAAAAAAAAAAAAAAAAAAAACTGGGAGTTTATGTACTGTGGGATTCACTCTGAACCACAGCCCTAACTGTAAAACACAAAGAGACCTTGTATTTCCAGCATAGCTCGTCATGTGCTGATGGGAGCACATGAGTGTTGCAAAAGATATTCCATGCAGCATCAGAGAAACAGTTTGTAAAACTATATGTCTTAACATGAGCAGGTTTCTCTTCTATTACAGAAAACAAATGACCTGCAATGATCAAAGCTCTTTTAAATAATAATCTGGCAAACAGAATGCTATGCCAGCCTCAATCACTGTGCAAATGATCATCTACAGCACAGTATGTGACTGCAGGCTTGTAGTATTGCTGTGCCCCACTCTTGTTATAATTTGTGCGTTTGTAAGCTTGGGGGAACGAGTACAGTCAAAATCACAAGGTCTCTGTTTTGAAAGATAACAAGAAAAATGTGCCCACTAGGCCATCATAACATAATCTTTGAGTCAACTCTTTTTTTGTAAAGAGAAACCCTCTGGCATGAAATTTCACAAACACATAACCAATAATTCATTTTTATAAAATCATAGTATTAGGATGAAAACTAAAGACACATCTAGAGCTTGAACAGTTAGCTGCCTAGAGCGCTGTGCCATCATCAGATCTACGGCATCAATTTGAACGGCATAGGGTACCTCAATGCATATTCATAAAGCACTAGCATGCCTGGAAATGCATTATCGGGTGTTCCATTGCATTATGACAATGGCTTGGTATTTGTTATGCTGTACTTTCGCAGAGAAGAGAAACAGATTTAAAGAACGATTCTGTATTTGAATATCCACTGACATTCAGGTGACACTTTAGTAAGCTATTAACAGTCTTATAGTATGAATAGAAAAAATTAAACTGAATTACAATACACATGTTAAATAATGTTTTATATATATATATATATATATATATATATATATATATATATATATATATAGATAGATAGATAGATAGATAGATAGATAGATAGATAGATAGATAGATAGCCTTTACAGTATGTATCCTAAGTGTTACCTCCATTTGAATGTTTTTTTTTTTTGTTTGTTTGTTTTTTTTACCACATTTACAACATCTGTTTCCGTGTCTACTAATATACTACATTACATTTCTGAATGTTATTGATTTGGCCAGGTCAGTATGCTAGACTGTGATTCATTCAGGTGTGTTTACCTGGAGTTTACAGGCAGTAGATATGGGTGTAAGGTCAATGAAGGACGTCTCCATACCATGATCCCGCCCCCAAAGTGGAGCCCCAGTTTCCAATGAGGAGTATTCAATGGGTTACACAGGTTTGAAAGTGACAGTATGACCCTGTTGAAGCCATTCTATTGTCACCCCTTGTTTTCAATAAATGGCTGTTCTGTTCCAGGCACTGCTAATCCATCCTCTCAGTTCTGGTGACATCAATGACATTTGAAGGTAGCTGTCACTCTTGATTCCTTTTTTTTTTCTTTCTAACAGCAGGAATTTCATTGCAGGTTTAAATGTACATTCAAGACAATGCACTCAGACCATTAACAAAACCAGACAACTTGCCTCCAGCACTCAAATTCTGCTACATGAAGTTACTGAAGCATTGCAATCTCTAGGCAGTGCTTCGCTTGAATATGATGCTGCAATTTTTTTGGCAAACTGTTTCTTAAGAAAATAGTAATAAATAACGAAATAAAGAGCAATGTAAATTTTGTGTTTACCAAATATTATCATCTTAAGCAACTGCTTGGTAAATATGAGAGCGTGCACTCTTTACAGAACAGTGAGAAAGGCTGATAATGTTAAGGTTGCTTTGGTTTGCCTTCAGATTAAATGAAATGGTCTTTAGTGAAACACATTTTAATGCCTTCTCTTTCATGTAGAAATTGATCAAAGCATTGCAGTTCATAGTGTGCTGATTAAAGAAAGGTCCAGGGAAGTTTTTGTTTAATCTTATTTCAGATAGAATGGTTTTTTTTTTTTTTTTAAATAATGAAGGTGGCTTGAAGCCCTGCTGGTGTAATCAATCGGGCTCTTAATACTTCTGAGCAGACCCAGCAAACCCCCTCTTGTCCTTCACATTGCCCAGCCTGCATTGCTGTGCTGCCTTCACTACTGCTCACCACCATATCCTGTGTGGGCTGCATTATACTGCTCTACTGTCTCTCGGATCGCATTACCATACAGAGAAAGTCAACACATCCTTTAGTTTTTCATCTAAGTGTGTTTGCATAAAATAAAAGAGGTCCTCTGAACCTTAAAAACTAGAAAAGACTGGCAAATGGGATCTTTGAACGGGTTTGAAACAAAATGTACCTGCATCATTTCTCTACTGCTATCTGTCAATTCACTAACAAACAAATTAGAAACATACCGCAAAAGCCAATAAAAAATAAGTACAATCCCACACTACGTATTTGCAAGTTAGTTTGTTCAACAAAAGAAATAAAATGAATCAAATCTTGGAAAACTTGAATAGTGTGGATCAATAAGAAAAACAGCAAAGTGTGCAACCAAGTTCTCTCTGCTGTCCTGAATCAGAAGGATAACGGTTTGTTGGAACATTCCTGGCTGGTTGGCAATAATTGAGAGAGACAATCACTTTCTTCATAGACACACACAATCTGCTGGGGGGACCTGAGTGTTTAATTCCCATGATAATGGTTCCAGTCACTGAACACAGGTTTAAATCTGACAAGGACTAGCATCACTGCAGGCCATTACCATTGGGTGGCTTTTAAAGGTTAATTGCAATGGCGGCACAGCAGATGGGGTTATGCAGCTATTGCGCTTGAGGTGCTTGAGCAGGACAGTGATGGAGGAGTGTTGTACAACGGGACCTCATATCTCTCCTGGCCATGACCCTCCATGTCACTGGGTCTGACGATCTCCTTATGATCACTTTTCCACATGCAACATATTGTTTAATGACTTTTTGCTTCATTTGAATGTATAAGTCATCTACACAATAATGCCAACTAGAAAAAAAAAACAAGACACATTAGGGTTGCTCCATATGAGTATTCAAGTCTCATAATAGAACAGGCATATGAGTTTCAAATTCAAAAGGTAAAGCACAAGAAAAGAATAACTTCAGAATGGAAGCTAGTGTTTATTCACTGTGTGCATACAGGGCCAGCACAGATACAGCACTTTTAGTTAATAGCATTGTAATAAGGGGACCAGTGATAATGTTCCTAATGCTAATAAGAGATACAAGATTGATTCTAAAGCTTTGGTCCCCTTTTACAGAAACCGCTCGACTTTGTCTTGTCAAGGACTGTATAAGAAAGCTTGTACTTTATGAAAATAGTACATATACAACATACTACAACCACTATACTTAAAGTGTGTATGCTATAAATGTATGTACCAGAAAGACTGTATAACACATAAGTATAATATTACTAAATGGAAGGGTCATTGTAAACAATTGTAAGCTGGAGCCAACAGCATGAGGCTCACTTGATAACATCTCTAACCACAGGGTTCTAAATCCCTCAGGTGAAGGTATGCCTTGTGATTTAGCCCTCATGGTTTACTCAACACACCCATGGCTACATGGACGTGTTCCACCATTCCCACTACTGCATCCATTTAATTGGTCATAAACAGTCCCAGTCTTCAATTGGTTCTGATTTGTAAAGCTAAATGACCAGCATGACTAATTATGTAACTCAATGATTAGAAGGTTCTGTAATAGTCCAGTGTCAAGCACCAAGGCCATATTCAACAAAGAAGGGCCTGCATTCTTAACCAAGGAGGGGCTGAAACTAGAGTGACACTCTGGATCAAATCTTTTCTTGTTTTATTTCTTTTGCTAATGTAGCAGAGCTGCCTGTGCACATCTGAAATGTCTAAGAGACCAGCATAATCATGTTACTGCAGTGGTGAGCAGTGTGCACGCTGATGGAAGGAGAACCATGTTAATCCTCTTTTGTGCTGTTTCTTTAAAGTCTTGTCTGTTGCAACTTCCTTTAAGTCTGGGGTTATCAGTGGTTTAGCGTTGTCAACCGAAGTGCACATCGAACCATGTCCACAGCTAGATAACAAACCAAGCTGACCTGCTACTCATAGCGCATCGTCTGTATTTCTCAGTGGCAGAAGCTGAACGCATTTGTTATCTTTGCTTAATTTTCTATGACCGCTTATGTGTTTAAAACTATTACATCTAAGATTTTCCTTTAAGAGATTCAGGGACAGACAGCCACACATCATGAAAATGCTATTTTGAAATTCCTTATAAAATACTGGATAACTGCTGCCTTGTATTGGTTGCTGTGTTGCCGTATGCATTGACTGTGACTGACTGTTTGTCTGTCTGTGTTATCTCTTCTATGACCTTGTCTCCAAATGGACAATAATGAAGTGCTTAACTTTACCGCCCAATAGATAAAACTACAGCTGTTGAGATCCTGACCCACACGTCTGTGGATGTGTCAGTGTGGTAGTGTAGTCTGGGACACGGTCGACCTTACAGGTTTTCACACTGTCACTCAGACACAACAGCGGCGGCTGGAAAGAGATTGTAAAACAAAGCATGGCATTGAGCTCAGAAGCCTCTGAGTGTTTTATGTGCAGCTTTTCAAAATGACCGTAATGGGAATCTCAGATAACCCTATCAAGGACACTCCATTGAAAGACACTGACGGACTTGACACCCACTGACAGTAGCTTGAAATCCGGAGCGGTCAATAGCCTATCAAGTGAAGTCTTCACAGAAGAGTCAGGTATGCAGGAACTCCGCATAGCACTGTGTAGAGGACTGTTTTTATTGTTATCTTTTTCTGGTTAAGCATACAAAACAAGAAAAGGTCATACACAGACATTTTTATAAACATTCCACACACAAAAAAAAAAACTTTAAAAAGTTGATAGACAGATTTCAAAAAAACTGGACCTTTGGATTGTGATTCTCAAGAGCGCGCTGCGGGGTCGAGCACGGACACATTTCTGCACAACACGCTAGCTAGACACGCTTCAGCAGAGACGAGAGACCCAGAGCAGTCTCAGATCTGTTGTGAATGTTTAGATAAATGACAGCAAGGAAGCCGAATATAATAAGAAAGATGAACGCCGAATGAATGGTATTTTAGATCAGAACGATGTGGTTTCTTTAGTTGTGCAGTGGGGAAATGCAGTTGGAAAGATAAGGCAAAAGTTCAGTTTTTTTTAAGCAGTTACTCCTTCCTTCCCCTGATGTGTCTCAGAATCACGGGCTGAGCAGAAGCAACTTCCAGACGGACCCACAATCCCGCTTGGGAGTGATTACAGGCTAACACAACACGGATAAACATCGTCTCCAGGATGCAGGGGGTGACCACTGGTAAGTAATTCATAGGTACTCCGTGCAAAAAATGTTTTAAAAAAGTTGTTTAAAAACAAAAAGCAATGCCCCAAATAAATATTTACATTTGTGAAGTAGCAGTACTGTATCACTTACCGCAAAACTGTTAGTTAGAGTTACTTTGTATTATTCCACGTGTTGTTTTGTTTGATTGTATTAACATTTTATTATTTAATTTATACTGAGCAAATATTGTTAAATTTAGCTTCAAAATAGGGTTAATATCAATATGCAATAGTACTTGCTGTCAAAACTACTGTGTATGGTTGACTAGCTGTTTTATTGTATACGTTACGTATTTTTTTCCAGCACTACATAGTACTGTACTGTACATTGTATTTTTTATATATAATTCTCAAGTAGCCTAAGTGAGGTTTTTTTTATAAAAACATGTGGCTTGGAAATTGTTTGGCAAGTTAACAAAAATGAATGTGCCAATCCTCAAGTGAACAACTCTAACGTCAATTTACAATTTTACATGCATTTTAACAACTGCTGAAACGGGAGAGTACAAATAAAGCATTCCCATTTTCAAGAAAGATTCGTTGTGTTCATTTGTATGCAGCATATTAAATAATTCATAACTTGGCCAAAACAGCAAACAGTATTTATTTTATTGATGGCTTAAATCAGATTTGAGCTACATTGACATCTGTACAAATGCATTTCTGTATCTACCATATACACACACTGCAGAAAGTGAAACGCTTTACACAATATTGGGTGAATAG
Source organism: Polyodon spathula (assembly GCF_017654505.1). Lineage (NCBI taxonomy): Eukaryota > Metazoa > Chordata > Actinopteri > Acipenseriformes > Polyodontidae > Polyodon > Polyodon spathula. The sequence continues at coordinate 35,768,660 of NC_054549.1, read as the reverse complement.
TTATCACACCATGCGGGGTGCATACCAGTGTTAAAGCCAGTTAATTCACGATTATTATTATGTACAGTTGTTTATCTATCTATCCATCTATCTATCTATCAATCTAATTAGATTCCATTATAAATATGTTTATTTGCTATTCCCTATTTAAGTATAAATGCTAAAGTCAGAGACAAAAAATAAACAAACATACTGTCATTTTGAAACAGAGGAAACCTCAATCCAGGACGTATTTAATAGTGTTGTTAAAAATATAAAAAATGATAAATGGAATGAACCCAGTACTTGCTGTATGTAGCCATCAGCATGTTAGAAATGATGCCGGCCATCTGAGTTACTAAGGCTTTGTGGTCACAATAGCTTCCTGTTACTTTATTGTAAAACGTTTGCATTGCTTTGGGATGTTGTGCAGAGCTGTCCAAAGCTGTTAAAGCCTTGCTACCTTTTTCATTGTAGTTGAGAAGGACCTATTGTACGCTTTCATTGAAGACTGAATGCGCTCATGGCTTTTTACAGAGGCTGGGGCTTTCTAGTTTGCACTTGGAGCAGGCTGAGCAGTGATTCTGCTGTCCAGACAGCTGTGCAGCTGTCAAATGAAATCAAGTTTGAAGGAATTCAGTAGTCATGGCAACAATCCAGTAAAAGTCTTTGGGGTTCGGAAAATTAACACACAAAACATTATCAGAAATGTGCATATGAAACGTAGATTTTGGCCTTAGTGTTACACTACTTAGTAATTGAAATATTAGTAGCTATATATATATATATATATATATATATATATATATATATATATATATATTTACTATTCAGTATGTATTCCTAATCTATTGTACAAATGAAGATAGCAATTGTTTAAGTGTAACTACAGTAGCTGTACCAGCAGGGTCGGTTCTGTTTTGTGACCTTAACTGCCATCAAGTGTGAATCAGCTTTGTTCCCTGTGCTCTGGGCTGGATTGGAAATGAAGAATAGGCAGTGTAGCCTACTGTATACTGTAAAGCATGAGAGCCCCACATTGCAACAGCACAGCAACTTGCCAGGATGAGAGGAGAATTCATTTGTTCCATTTTTTTGTTACTGTATTTCCAAATAGTGAATTCCGTAGAGTATGCTTTCTCAACAGGCCTGTGGATGAAATGTTTACATGATTTTATAATTCACAAAAGCAGTTTAACAAGCCTTTTCTAAACATCTCCCTTCTTGTGAAGTAAACACAGAGTGCAGTAGGGACTTCCAGTGGGGGGGTCGACGCCAGGGGAGAATGGAGGTTTATCATAACAAGCATGTCTTTTTTTCAAATTCATCTTAGAATTAAATAACCCAGAATCTTCCAAAAAAAAAAAAAAAAAAAAAAAAAAAGCCCCATTATCTGATTGATACTCAAGACTGTCGTTCCACTTGAGTGGACATTGCTAGGGGAAAAAAAAAAAACTGAAAAACTATAAAACATAGCATGGGAGCAAAGCAACTGAACATCAATCATAACTTTAAAAGCAATGCTTTGTATCACCCTGATCTGTATCTCAGGAATAGCATGGAGGACAGCAGATTTGGCTAGAAGTCAAGTTAGTTTAATATACAGAAGAAGTTGGATGTACAAAGGAGTTCATGTACTCCTAGAATATCTCAAACTGACATTGAAAAAGAGGACGGGACAGCAGGAGTCTATGTTTCTGTCCTGATTCGATTTGATAATGTAAAAGGTTTTTACAGTGATTGGCTTTTCTCGTTTTGTTTGGCTCTCTCAATAGAGGTGGAAAGAAAGTGTTAAATGCCTGGTGTAATGGGATTACATGTATGTTACAGTATGTACGTTAAATACCCGAGGGTTTAGTTTGATTGGTTCCCATGGTATAGTTTCTACAGGGATTGTTAGTTGTTTCAAAGGGTGTTGAACTAAGGTGAGACCATTGAGCTCCCAGCAGTGTGAGCCATTCCTGGCTTTACTGGGAGCTTAAACAGTCAAATTATATTGGCAAACCAAAGGGTGAAAAAGCTCAGGTGGTACTTGCTAAGCTCACAGTAAAAGCTGGAACGGCTCAAACTGCTGTCCAATGGGAGTCATTGCAGCTGTCACTTAAAAAATAAATAAATAAAATAAAACACAAAATTGTTCAAGAACAGAAACAAAGACCTTTCATTGCAGCTTTGGTTTCCTGTTTTAACTCAAGTTAAGTTGTGACTATACAGTAAGATGAACGTGCATTTAACCTTGTACAGTAAGTGAAATTCTTAGATACTTTCTACCTAGTTGTCCTGCTCTGTCCTTGTGTTAACTATACCAAACATTTTTCATTTGAAATTTCCTGTGCTACCGTCAGCCTGAGAGCCCTCGGGTGTGGATGTTAGGAACATTTCGGAGTCCCAAATACTGGTCTCCACAGTATTTTGTTTGTTTTTGTGGTCTAATGTGATGCAAATAATGCGTTTCACAGCCAGTTTATTTTTTCTTAACAAACCTGGTCTCAGGCCAGTGGAGGTTAGCAGCAGGGGTGGGACTGAGGTTCTGAGAGCTGTGCTGGGATTCGAATGCAGGTCCTGCCCTAGACACTGACACGCTGTAATCTTTATGAAACTTTGTGGGTTTTTGTTTTAGGTTCTTACTAATAGTCAGAGCTACCTGATGAGGACTGAAGTGATATTCCTCTTCAAGTACTAATCTTAGTGTTTAAACCCTGCAAATTACGAACTCCTTTAAGTAGAATGTGCAGTGTAATGTCAAAACCAATTATAGTAATTTGAGCTGGCTCCTGCATTTATGTATGGCTATGCTATTTCTGATTTCCTGAATCATTTCCATTGGAATACAGACAAAAAAAAAAAACCTCCTCTTTCTTTCTTGTTAAAACCACATACATGGTTAAAGAAATTGCATTAAAAAAAGAAAAAAAAACCATCAATTAAGAACTCCATGAGATATAAATAAGACTGCTTTTGCATAGCATTCTGATCCATTCCTGGTTTTACTATGAGTTTAATAAGACAGACCTGATATTGTTGCCTATACACTGTGGCTAATCAAGCATGTATTAAAACCAGGAAAGCGTGAAACTGCTATCCAATGGGAGTCTTTCAATCCCTGCTGGACCCTACTGTAATTTTTGTTTTTAGTAGAAAAAAAAAAAAACTCATAATAATACTTACTATAAAATTGACAGTGTGCTTTTCCTAACATGTATCTTTTTCTAGAAGTGTTGGCATGAGAATTCACTTTCATGGGGGGTCAAAAAAATAAGAAACCACCCACTTTTTCATAGCCGTAACTCCCAAAGATCCCCACCCTGTGCTGGTGCCAGATCGCAAGGGAAGGATGCTCCTGAACGGATTAGTGAAGTCCTGCTTGTGATAAACCCTGTGTGAACGCTGAGAGCGGACCCCGCTTCCCATGCCGTGGAAATGTGAGAGTCAGCAGAGGGGTAGGAGGGGTGTCCTCTGCAGTGTTTTGCTTGGCGCTGCTCCCCATTGTTGTTCTGCCTTTTTCTGTGGAAATCTGCTTGGGCATGGACAGGATCACTGAAAGAATTTGGTGGAGCTGTATACTGAGGGACAGGAAAACACTTGGCAAGGGACTGTATCCTTGGGCCCGGGTTCTGGCTTTGACTTTGCCCCACATCAAACAGGCCTTGCTTTCCTATTCAGGCTTCCTCACAGGACAGTGGCTTTTCTTTGCTGTTTGAAGGCTTTAAAACATGTGTAAATAACACTTTTACCACCAACCATTTAGGAACAATCACTCCTGTTCTAAAAGGTTTCCTTCTTCCCTGAGTACTTGTGCTTCCTGTGCTTGTATTGGGTGTGGTTGGTTGCAGATGGGACTGGCCTGAGCATCTCAGGCAGCATACCAATGCTGGCCTAAGCATCCAAATCCAGTTAATGTGTCTGCGCTCAAATCTGCAGAACCTGTGTTAGTATTGAACAAGTCCTTACTCCTTAAAATATGCTTAGATATGGCAAATGGATACTGTAGGCTAGACTAGATATTCAATAAACTGCCAATGCATAGCAGTGTGGCCCGTTCCAGGTTTTACTGGGAGCCGACTGTATTTAGTCACACAGTCTTAGCTAAAGTAGAGTCCAGCGCCCCATGTTCCAGTCCAGTTCGGTGCAATAGGAGGCTTATTCTCATCCTTGTACTGTAGCTCTGACCTGTAGCATTTTTGTACTGTATTGAAAACACAAAACAATTATGTACAGTAATTCTGTACTCCGTGTCCAGATATTAATTTGAAGTGGGTGCTCATGTCTATAAAAGCACTACTAAGACAAATCGATCCTGATGGATTTCAAGGGTTTGCGGCTTATAGCGAGGGAGCTGCCAGATCATGTGTGAATTATTTTCCAGTACTGTACCATCTCCTTCTCAACAGAACAGGGCATCCACTAGGTGGTGCTGTGTGGTAGAAAGATATCAAAAACACAGAAGCTACTGCACCCAGTTATCTGCCATTCTGAATATAAAAAGGAACTAAGCAGGTACAAGGGCTAGATGTGATTATGCTTTTATGTTCTGATAATGCCTTTGTTGTTGTACTGTATGTCTAAAAATATGTTTATCTAACCTGGTTTGCAGTTTTGTTTTGTGCTTGGAGCCTGAATGTGGAATTGACTCCCTGGCCACTCAGGTGTGAGTGGAAGGCATAGTATGTTATTGATGGCATCATTAAAATCCTCTTGACATCTCACTTCTCTTGCATGAATGTTGACAGCACGTTTCCTTGTGTTATTAATACTGTCACCTGTTATGTCTTTAAAGACCAGAACAGCCGACGTTTACTCAGTACCCTCAATTTAGAGCTAATATTATCTGTTAGAAAAACAGCTTTGTAAAGCATGGGGTATCATTTTAACAGTCAAATTTAACAGATAAAAGTAACAGTCAATCGTTCCCTTAGTAACCTTTGTTCATCATTTCATTAGAAAGTGCCATAAAAATGTACATAAAAAAGTTACACGACTTGATTCGTTGGGCGAGTAGCCTCTGTGGAGAGCAGCAGTCAACACAAATTCAAGCAGCTGTTTCTTGTATTGTTTCACAATAGAGAATTGCAGTAGCCCAGTCATCACCATTGGTCATCACCAGCTTTCTGCTGACAGCTCAATAAAGGGTAGCTCCAAATACCCTCAGTCTTTACTCCACCCTGTACTGTTAGGAATGGGAAAAAGAATAGGATCTTAACTTCATGGTCATTGCACCAATGAGCTACCCCACCTGGTGGCACTGTGTGCTAAGTTAAAACACAAAGATGCACAGAAACAGCTGTAGTGAATCACCAAACACTCTCTTTTTTGTCTGCAGTTTTGTCATGAAGTGGCATGGTGTGGAAAATGTAATGTAGTGCAATGCACAGTATTCATAGTCAAATATGGTCTTGGTGTTTTTAGTCTAATATTTCTAGCGCTGTTATTGTTATTGCTACCACAAGTTGTGCTCTTCTGTAGTGAGATTTTCCAGGGAGCAAGGGGTTTTGTCAAATAGAGTCAACGGATTATATTGTTTTACTTTTTTTGAGTTCTTGTAATTGTCTAACATGGCTGGAGAAACATTTAGTGAACAAAAATGTTGTCCAAGCAAGTACAACAGCTGGTGTTTGTGTGTGTGTGTGTGTTTGTCCAGTTCCCAGATATGTTGCTTTGCATACATCTCAGAGTTGGAAATAAAATTCCCATTGCACAGTAGTTTGAGCCATTCCCGGTTTTACTATGAGTTTAATAAGGTATACCTGAGCTTTTTACCTATGCACTAATAAAACATGTGAAAATTGGGTGGAACTGCCATGCAATGGGAGTCATCTTTCCATCCCTGCAGACTGGACCAAGTTTCACATTGTCTTCTTCACTGACGTGGTCCCATGTGACTAGTGGCTTTTCTAGTAGAGAGATTACCTGCATGGTCTGCTTTACATAGGCCAGCCATACACCATTGCATAAAGCTGCTGTGTCAAGAGCTCAAGCAATGCTGTCTGTAAGCTGACTGATTGCTGGCAGAATGGCATCGATATATTGCAAGGTTTTGATTTTCTGTGGTTTGAACACGCTGGGACTTCATACTGTAGCGCCATTCATACTCTTGAGTGTTAGTCATTCTATAGTTGGTAATTGTGTGGGCTATATACTGTAACCTTAACTAAACTCTGGCTGACTCAGAGGCAATGAACAGGGTAGGAATTTAAAAGGTCAGAAATTAGTACCTTCCAAAAACGGTGTGGTGTGCCTGCTTCAAAAAGCCACATAGCATTAAAAAGGGTTCTGTTCATGGCTGTGTAAAGCTGGAATGATTTTTTTTTTTTTTGCTGCTATTGCCACATATTTACCCCCATTGCTGCTCACTTTCAACACGCATAGTATTTCAACAGTTTTTTTTATTGCTATTTACACTAAACCAGGCTGAGAGTTGGGATTCTTTGCATTCCTGCTACAGTGTCCAAGACTGTTTTCACATACTGTACTTTTTTTTTCCACTATTTAGGAAGCCACCGTAATTAGAACATTTCAAGACAAACATACGAGATTACAACAATTAGACAGACTGTGTTTGTTGATAAAATGTGTCATGGAAATATTAGTAAATATTTCCATGACACATTTTATCAATATATAGTAAATAAAAGTATTCACCCCCCCCTTGGACTTTTCCACATTTTATTGTGTTACAACATGGAATCAAAATGGATTTACTTAGGAGTAATTATTTCTGTTTTGTATTTGTAATTAATTTAGAGCAATTTGTAGATTTTATTTTTCACTTTGACATTATGGACTTTTTTGTGTTGATCAGTGGCAGAAACGCCTAATTTAAATCCATTTTGATTCCATGTTGTAACACAATAAAATGTGGAAAAGTCCAAGGGGGGGGTGAATACTTTTGAGAGGCACTGTATCTCTTGCTAGTGTATTAGAAATGAAATCCAGTGCAACAGACCTAGATTTCTCATGGTGGTCATCCAGGCCTTGTTTTATCTCATCTGTCAAAGCAGTCTACTGTGAGGATTTTAACTTGTGCTATTCTTCAAAAGCCAAATATTTTCAGTGCGGTGGAGTTTTGTAGCTGGTGTGCTGCAAAGTGCGTATCTCTCTAGTCTGAGGCAGCGAAACACAGAGGTATATTTGCAAAGTCTGTGTTGCAGTGCATTGTGACACCCAGCTGCTACTTCATGTGACTGTGTTTGTTTTTAATTACAGAGATTGCTGTGCATCAGCAATGCGTTCATGCGGTCCACATTAGTGCAATTAGCTTGTCCAAACAAGGAAATATTCATATGATGTATGTTTTGTAACATGATTGTTGTTTGCCACAGTTTTATTACTGTGCTTTTTTACTGGTTATTTCTATAACCCCTTTCAATGAATGGCGACCTCATGTGAGAACAGATACAAAAAACTTCTTTTTTTTAAAGCTATGTTCAATATTTCATGCATGCACTTACTGGTTCCTTTTAAGACTCGTTAGTAGACGAATCATCTTATATACTTAATAAACAATTACTCTACTTTCTTTTCTGTTACTACCGATGAAGAAACGACACAAATAAGTTGTTTTACATTTGTTTTATTCAACAAAATGTCAAGTGGCTAACTTTGTTTTTTTTTCAAAAAGAAAAAAACAAATAAGTCGTACACTGTGTGCCCTGTTTTAAAGAAGTCTTCACTGCCAACACGGTTGTAATTTGTTTTAGGTTTTAAGATAAGGTTATTGGTCATAGTTGCTACACGTGTGTGTACAGAATCATCGTTTTTTAAGACTGTTTGTTGTACTGATAAGGTTTTGGGTATTTCAGTTTAACAGAGCAGCAGCATCATAAAGTGTTATCCCTAGGTATAAATTACAGTGTCTCTGTGAGCTAAACCCTAGCTGCAGTAGGAGGCTTTAAACACCATTGTCAAGCTTGGTTCAAGATCAAGCTCTTTCAGCTTGTAGACAGCTGCACTTTTAAAATACAGTAGTTAAATGTTCAAATGTTTTAAATAGATAAAGCAAGCCCAGATCATAGTCACAGTGTTCTCCATGATTCCAAAGCAGAGATGTGTGGCGTGCATGTTACCTGTGCACACACAGCTTCCAGTATAACCAGCAGCAGAAGACTAATGGGAAGAAAGTCACCTTGATCTGCCAGCTGAGTCTTATTAGAAGTAGACTTATTTGAAAAAAAAAAAAATATGAAAAATTTATTTCAAGTAACGGGTGGAAAGAGTCCACATTGACCTCAGAAGCTATTTATCGGATGACTTTGTTGATCTTTACATAAAGGAAAGCACCAGCTGATGTTTTGATAAAAAGACAAAAACAAAATAAAACATCAGAGCTGACAATAGGCCTTGATTCCTGTTGAAAAGTGAAACCCTCTGAGCGATGATTAAAGCTTGGAGGTAATTTTGTCAGACTGAAACACCTAAAAGGGTCCTGTGGGGGGAGAAAAAATAAATCTTTCAAGGAGCCATTTACAAAAATGACTGCTAGGGGCACATCTACTTCAGAGGTGGGGGAGGTGATCTGTTATTGAATCATTGCATCGCTGCACCAACAGAAACTTTCATGAGAATAGCATTGATGTAGCTTGCATTGTGCCACAAAACTCCTAAATCCTTAAATCCTTTCGTTTAATGTGGTCCAGTAATCAAAAACCACCTTAAGTTGACCTGGTTTTGATGGGAGGATTAAACAAGGTCTGGACAGACACAATAGTGCAGTGGTGATCTGCAGGAGCTCAGGATTAGATATTGCCAGGAGGAACTAGATTCAAGAAATAGGCAGTCATTAGAGAAGAAATCACTGCAGAGTAATACGTAGTGATGCTTACAAGCTGCCTGCAGTCAGATAATCTATTCTACAAAGTTTGAACAGGTGAAATATCAAGAAGAGGGGCAGCATGCAACCATCAAAGGTACAGTCCTGCATTAAGACCCGCACATATCCATCATGTTACAAATGTTTGCAAAAGCAAGCTAAGGTTTCCAACCACAGGTTTATCTTGGCACGGTGCACGCCTTGCAGCAGTCTGATTGCTTTAGAAATTGATGGCCTGACTGCTCTTATCGGTCAAATTACCACCAAGGAAATCAATGACTTTATGAACTGTGGAAGAAAAAGAATCTGAAGTGAGCCACAAAGCTTGCCAAGTGAACCCAGTTACTCCACAAGCCTTTATTGCTTAATAAAGCAGATGCCACCAGCCACTGTAAATCGTACAATTTATTGGGAGCCTTGGGGACCTATTTTAAAACCCCTTTGCAACAAAATACAAGTTAGCACAGCGAGCAGTGCACTACCACATCCACTGTGCTGTATTCTGGAGCTGGGGACGCATAAGGCATGCTGAGATTGAATTCTGCAAATCTAACCATACCTGGAAGGACCATGCCATTCGCTTGGCACATGGTGTGATCTGATCCTTTTTGTGCCATGCAGACACGGGGGGTGCGAACACATCGACAAGATTCCTTTGGCGCCACCCACACATCCTGCCAGCTGGTCATGAGGGAGTTCCAAAGCTGAGAATTCCATCCATGCCAGTCACACTCGGCAAATCCCATCTCTTGCAGTGGCAGATGGCAGGGTCTCTGCTGTTTTCACATGGCAGGCAGGCAGACAGGCTCGCATCCCATCAGTGCCATTCAAGTATGGCAGGTTAAATCACACAGCTGGTTGACGACTGGTATTTTGGTAGAATGCCATCTTGAAGGTGGAGCCTGCAGCTCTTCTGGTCGCTCTTGCGCTCTCTCTCTCTCTCTGTCTGTGTCTCTTGAGCCGTGTAATTATCACCCAACTGGGGGGCTGTGAAGATTTTTTTTTGTAACCTTCTTCTGCAAACACTTCTAGAATTGCCTGTTTGTGTCTTGGTAGCTTCCCTATAGTATGGTGCTAAATTGATTTTGTCCTTATTAATCCATCCAAAACTTCAAAGATTCTTCGGTAAAAGATTAAAAAATCTATAATAATTTGCTGAAGCTTTGGCAAGCAGAAAAGTGGGTGTTTGTGGTATATTAGTCACTGGTTACGTGTTTAGCTTAATTGTGATCTTGATAGAGAAACTGATTTATACAGAAGTACAATATGTAAGTGGAAAAAACATACTTCATCATAAATATATAGGGTAAAAAAACAGGGTTATAACACAAGTCCTCATATAAAAGTAAGATATGATTACTGAAAACCCTTGAATGGATGAAAGCTGTTCTTGTTGAGCAGGAATGTATTATAAGACAGCAGGTTTCATTTGCAAGTAAAACCTGGTTCTTATGTACACAGTACACACTTATGTAATTGAAGAATGATTAATTTAAATTCCTTTGTGGAAATCATTCCTTGTCTCTCGTCTGCTAATAACAATAAGTCTGACTTGCTATAAACGTTAGTGAAGTGCAGTCTAGTGCTGAATGAAATGGCATTCTCCTGCAGTAATTCTAGCTCCAGACTGCACAAGCACACTAATGCGTCTGTGCACACAGTGATGGCTGTTTAAGCAAGCCTGCAACAAGAGGGGTATATTCATTACTGAATTAGGTCACCTGAAAATGTAAATGGAAGTCCTGGCAAAGTAAATGCTTAACTGCTGAATTGTATCATTCATCTCCCAGCCATGCCTGCGTCCAAAGGACTAAGGATTTGGCTCTTCTCTTTAAAGTAGTTTGCAAAGCTTTGCAAGGAAAAATATCATAAGAAAAGGTTTGTTTTAGATAGATAGTTATAGGTGTGCTGACTTGTATCAAATTAATGGAATTGTAACACCTAACAGCAGCTGTATATCTTAGTTTAGAGTTCAGTTTTTAAGTACAGCAGAACGGTATGGTGGAATGGTATACTGTACAGCCACCTGCTGTAGATTAAAATAAATTGATGTTTGAAATACAGCAGTCAGTACTACTTTTTGGTGATTGATTAAAAAGGAGGATTTGTTTTTATTTTTACACAAGGAAAGTGGCAAGTGAATGGAATGGTCTAGCAAGCGACTTTGTTGCTGCTAAATCACTGGGGTCCTTTTTAAGACAGTGTTTTGGGGTCATTGCTGGGCTGAACTCCTTGCGTTCTTACTTTTATGTTGGTGAACAAAATTACAGCTGTATTGCTGTATTCTCAATTAAAATACCTTGCAACAACATGCACGTTTGCTTTTGCTTGCAGTTTAGTTTTAATTAGAAGTTGCTGCCTGCTTATTTATCAAGGTCAAAATCAGGAGAGTGGAATAATGAAGGGGTGCGGAGGGCAGTAAGCAAGCTGAGGTGAAACTGGAGGAGTGTGGTGTTCCAAAGGACAAGCGGGTCATCCCTCTTTAAAGAGAAGCCTGTTCTGTAATTATTTCCCTGGTTAATGAAAAACAGTTGTTTTCAATATTTGCAAAATTGATCAAAACTTGTTTGTTTTTTGCAAATGAGAATCAGATGCCCCTGAGCAGTGTACTGTATCCAAGTCATTACTGTACAGAGGGGCATCAGTCTACTTTCAGTTACTCCCTCTCCAATACAAGACAGAAGAATAGCTTTTTTTGCAGCCAGACCACAAGAACAGGTTGTTAGAGGCCTTTATATTGACAAAGGGATAAAGAAGTGAGACTGTCTAGCTTTACCGTGACGTGACTCAAATATGGGAATATCACAGGGAACCTTGTAAATCCTTAGGATGTGGGACCCAGTTTCCTGTTTGACTCGTATTGTAGGCTTGAGTCCTGCAGACAGTCTTTCACTGGCTTGACAGACAGCAGCCTCCTTTGCTGTTGGTATCTGCCAAGGATTTTTCCTAAGCATACTCAGGATGCGTAGTTAGGCTTCTGTAGATGTTACAAGTCACTTTTATCTTCTCCCTGAAGTGTTAACTACTCGTGTATTGTGACAGAGAAGGGCGGTGTCCATGCCTGGTGCATTTGATAAATGCAGCTTAGACTGCATGATATTTGAAGATGCAAAGGTGTCATATAATTATTGGTGCAGAATAAGATTAGAAATTAGCCTGATCGAAACCATGGTCATGTGTAAAAGGTAGTGCATACACTTAATTTGTAAAATTGGTGCAAAGCAAAAGAGTATAATGGAAACATTTTCTAGCATTGTTCTTTGTCGGATAATGTTCACATGATTCAAAACCCATAGCTTTGATGCAGTACATCTAACATCCATTCATCCATTATCATTAACCGCTTAATCCTTTACAGGGTTGCGGTGAGCTGGAGCCTAACCCAGCAGACACAGGGTGCAAGGCAGGACTACACCCTGGACGGGATGCCAGTCCATTGCAGGGCACCACACACACACAGGGCAATTTAAAATGACTAATCAACCTGAACAGCATGTCTTTGAACTGTGTGAAGAAACTGGAGTACCCGGAGAAAACCCACACAGACACAGGGAGAACATGCAAACTCCACACAGACAGACCCCTACCAGAATTGAACCCAGGACCCTGGTGCCGTGAGGCAGCAGCGCTAACCACCGTGCCGTCCGAGTACATCTGCTGTTTGGGATATATGTTGTGGAAGGGCGATTGCCCTGCACAATGGGTAATTAGTGTTTGATGTAATTTGTATGTGGGAATGGGTTTATTGTGTCTTTTCCTTTGGAGTTGATTTGTGCAATTGAATTATTGTTTACAGATGGGCGCTTGATTGAGACTTGCTGCCTGCTAGGCTTGGTTGAGGGGAAGGGCAGCAAGTGATTGGCTGTGCTGGTCTTCAATCAGCAGGTGGGCGGGTCTTGACTGAGTGCCTGTCAGTTCAAAAACATCCGCGGCTACAAGGCCATGAGACTTGGCGCTGCGGAGGTCTGGAATCCCGCTGGAGACTGCTGACTACTGCATGGGTTAACCAGGGTCAGGGTTCCAGCATTCACGCAAGAAGAAACTGCAGCCGCCAGCGGTCGTGTGTATACTGGGGCAGGGTAGGAACGGAGTTTAGTTTTAGGCAACAACAGCCTACAGTATAGAGAGAAGTGTAATCCACCGGGTTCTCCTGTTTAGGGTAGTAGAGCTAGCCGTTTTTACGGCACCTTTTATTTGTAGTTTTTTGTACTGTGTTTTATTTTGCATTTTTGTACGCCTTGCTGTATTAGTCCTCTGCGTTCCCATCGTTGGTGACGTCACATGACCACTTTTATTTACTTTCTTTCTGTTTTGTTTATTAATAAATCCTGCACGCCTCTGCCGGCGTTTCAACTCCACCTCCATTGTCTCTCTGTATGCTTAATCAGCGGCTACCCACACATGTGACATGAACAAGACACCGTCAACACACACACACACACACACACACACACACACACACACACAATATATTCATTCTCCTCTTGGGGGGGGAAACAAGGTATTCCACCAAGGCATGTTCCACTGAAAGCCTCCTTAGCTGCATGATATATTAATGATGTATTGGAATTGTTTGCACTTTAAGTTTTCTTTTGCAGTATCCCCTCAAAATGTAAACATACAGTCAACTGTCAGATAGGAGGACATTAAAGCTGTCCCAACACTGTGTTGCTTTTCTTTATTTTTTGTTAAACCAAGACTGTGAAAGCCTAATTTCCGTCTTTGGTGTTTCCCGTTTTTAGAATTGGTGAAAGGTGAAGGATGGCACTTATGTGAGGCTGTAGCTCGCTGTGTGTACAGGCAGAAAAGGGCATCCCCACGCTGCTGTGCCAGCATGTATCAGCCCTGACGCGACGGGGATGTGAGAAAAGTGCAAACATTGCTCGAGCTATACCCTGGAACAACTTGACAGTGCCCAGTAAGTCCATTGGACAGTCTCTAAGCGATAGGATAGGAAGACAAACAGGTACAGGTTTATTTAATATAGTATTTGCTCTGTTTGGTGTATCAGGTGAAAAACCTTAAGATGGGCAGTATTTGAATGGCATCAGGTTATCCCTACGTTCTTCTTAACTGTATTGATTTGAGATCCTGCACACGATGTCAGTTTATACTGTAGCTGTATTATTCCAGCGTTATACAAGATGTTTGTCTATTGTGAAGGGCAATTGTTTTTCTTGTGAACTTTGTATTAGAAGTAGAGAACCCTCCGTGTCAAGAGGGTGTTTTTGTTTAAGTGCATGCCTGTCCCAAAGCGCTCAGCACGCCGCTTTACTGGCTTTGAAATCAGCTGCAATGGTTGACCTTGACGTTTCTGTGGATAACGGTCCAATCTCAAGAAAGGGTTTCAAGGGTGTTTCATGGCTTCCCAAACCCTTCGTTTGGTGGGCCTGCAGACATGCAAATTACAAGAGTGGAATAAAGGCAAGCAATTACTGTCACGACAACTAATCTCTTACAGGCATATTAAAAACAGTTATCTTTCAGCAGTAATTTAACTACAAGGAAGTGACTCTGCAAAAAGCCCTCTGCATGCATTAGGACAGCAGCTCGATGTCCTGATGTCTGTAGGGTTCTGGAGTGCTAGATTAGATATACATTCCCTATATACTACTCCTGACGGGGTATTAAGTGTAACTAAGTACTTCTATCTAAGAACATTCATTTCAGTAACATATGGATAAAATTGATCTCTGGATAGGAGATCAGTTTGCATCACTGCTGCCAACCTGGAGACTAGCAGTTCCTTAAATATGTTCATCAGTCCAATTGCAGGTAATCGTCTTCACAGAAGACCACCTCTCATTTAAAATTTTAGGTATTGACTCAGGTATTGACTCACAGTTTTATCATTTCACACGTGTGCCAGTAATTCATACCATGGTCGGTATGCTTCCTCTGATGAACCTTAGTGAGGAACTGGCACTTAAAGATAATTCAGAAAGAGCTGCAACAGTACAGCGTTGCAGGTGAATCTCCTCTGCGGGTCACCTTGGTGAAGTGTAGTCCCGGGGTAAATGTGACCAGTGCCTAAAATAGCACTAGCTTCTGAGCTGTGTGAAGTATCGAGCATTTTCTCTCGGCTCTAGATTCTATTATTCTAGTGCTATGTAAGGTACACTTACCCCAAATGACCCTAGGACATAACCTACCAGTCCATACAATATACCAGTAATATGTATAACATCTGATTGTATTATTATTATTATTATTATTATTATTATTATTATTATTATTATTATTATTATTTTAACCAGATCTAAGTAGAACTGTAATTTCATAGATAAACTGAGAAGCAGTAGCAGCTGTCCAATGGAATCCTTTTCCTAGTTCAGCTCAGTTCAATGCAAATTAACTCCTTTCAGATCCCCTCTCCTCTGACACTGCCTGTGGGAAAGCTTGTATGCACCAACAATTAGGTCTCTACTTTGCAAAGTGTACCCGAAGAATGAAATAAATAATGCATGCACAGATAGGCAGCAGCAGCAGCCATTTCTTTAGTAGGGTTTTTTATTATTTTTATTTCAGCCTTAAAGAAGTCACACAAATTATGCCAGCTTGAATCTTGAGTGAAAAAAAAAAAATTCCTAGCTCCTCTCCTTTTGCCAGCATTGGTCAGCAGTCTCTCTCTCTCTCTCTCCCCCCACCGTCATTTGTTTCCATGGCAACCATTCTAAGGCATTATGCAGGCTGAAAACTACTTTTTCCTCTTTCATCGTTGCTACCCAGCATTGTTAGGAGGCTCTGTGTGTGCCTTCAGCATTGAATGAAGCCTGAAAAAAAGAAGCTTGTCAGAGCACATTTTAGTTGGACAATTGTGTTATTTTATTTGGGGGGGAGGACCTAAACAGAAGAAATCAAGACAACCTTAGTGTGACCCACTGTGTACCTACAGCACAAACTGCTGCATGGAAAAACCAACCCAGCTTGATTCATTGATTGGAAGTGCTGTGGTCTGTGTGGCTAGTGGGCTAGTCATAGATACATACATATATATATATATATATATATATATATATATATATATATATATATATATATATATATATATATATATATTTGTTTTATTCTTGCGGAGATGAGAGAAGCTGTGGCATGAAGCTGCTTTTGGAAAACAGGCAGATGGCTGGCCGGGCTTAGCTGGTGAGTTGCTTGGTTAGCTTTCATACTGATCTGTTGCAAGTACATGTCTTTCTAGGATTGGAGTCTGAGTTAAGATGGTGCCTGCATTAGGGCTAGATCTACAGGCATGTTCCTTCAGCAGTTATGTGTGGTAAATTTAAAAAACAAAAAAGTCTTCTTACTGCATGCTGTTGTTTTAATGTGTAATAACATTTTTATAAATGCACATTGCTTTAGTACAGTATGGAATTTGTATTTGTTTATTTTTTATACATGCTGGGCTTTGGATTGTCTTCAAAGAATTTTTTCAGGGTAATGCTGCATTTTGTTTTGCAAGATGATTTTTCATGTTTAACGCATGTGGAAATAATAGATTGCTGCCTGTTACATGAAGTGTAGCTTGGGGTGTTGCGGGCTTTCAGTTTCCTAAATTAAAAAGAATGAAATAAATGATAAAAACGGACTCGAGGAAAGCTTTCCATTGAAGGTGTTTTTCTAAGTGACTCCAAATGTGTTGTTTTACCAAGACTAAAACAAGCTTAAGCTTTACAATAGTACATTGGGGTAGATACTGTGTATCCCAGGCACTTTGCTTATTTATTGCTAGTATTTGAAATGTGGCAGGTGTTTTTTTTTTTTTTATAATTTTATTTTGCATTCAAATTAAACAACAAATAAATATATAATTCGTAAATTGCAATTTTCTATACACAATCATACAGGGCTTAGCATTTTAGTGAAGGTATTTCACCGTTTATGTATACAGAGGATATACTATGCAATATTTTATACAATGCTTCATCCAGATCCAAGCAGCTGGTATCTTAAAGCAGTGCTGTGTCTGGTTCTGGAGAGCTTGTGGAAGGGTTGTTGCTGAAATTAAATCTCTGCCTCAGTGCTGCTGTGGCTGGTTTTACCACACACAACCCTTTAACAGATGATTTAATTTTGATGCTGCCCATGTGGAAGCAGATCACTGGTTGTTACAGCAGGCCGAGCACCCTACATGGGCCGTAGTGTTTCTGTGGCAACCAGAGCACCAACTGCAAGGATCTTTAACACATTGCGTTACATTCAAGCCTTGCCAGTCTAATAACTGACCTTTTAACCTCAGATCAATCAAAGTTGAACTTAGCATGCCACAGAGTTGGGATATAGAGTTCGACACATTTCTCATGGGAACTCATGGGAAGGTATATAAATATGTGCAATAATATAAGAGTGATGATGATGATCAGTATGAGCTTTGTACTGAGGCTCATTACAATATACAGTGCCTTGAATAGGACTCATGGTAATTCTGACCTATTAATGCTGTAATATTTTGGGTTTCAGGTAAAATAGTCAAGGACAAGGGTCTATGGGAGTTTTTTTCCAATGGATGCAAAGTAGGAGAAATTACCTGAAAATGTGCTAAATTGCTCAAGGTGGCCTGTACAATATAGAAATGCAGCAATAGAATGCGATGTCAGGCAAGCTAATTTCTATAAATGTACACCATGGTAGTTCCATTTAAGTTGTAACAACTTCCACACTTCTGTAGTAAATATTTAATTTGTGGAGCTGTCACTTGTTGACAGAATTCCCATTTTATAGACCCTTGTCGTGTTTGTTTTCTGAAGTGATCTTTTTATAGAAACATGTGAGGATTGTGATGTACACGCTAATCGTGGGACAAAGCTTGAGCACAACTGCTATGCATTTTGTGAAAGTACTATTGTCATGTTGATAAAAAAAGAAGGAATTGTGAGACAGTCCATAAACCCCTTTCTGTAACTTAATGAGGTTACTGCAGTTTTCTTAATTCGCTTGTAGATGTTTGTGTGGTTGCCTCAGACTCTACACACAAGACACATTTAAATGTGCTTTATTCTCAATTTTTAATTAATAGCCTATAGAGTGGCCACAATGTTTGCATTCCTTCATTAAAACAATGATATCAGTGTTTATGGGTCACAAAGCACTTAATGACCTGTTTTCTTACAGAGATAACACTGTCTTATTTTAGAAGCATTCACATACAAAAGATAACTTTTAAAATAATAGTCAACATATTTTTTTCCATGTTTCTCTTTTGGTGTATTTAAAATGTAAAATATTATAATTATTATATTGTAGTTTTATAGATCTGTATTCAATAATAATATAAAAAATGGGATTCTTTCAGTTTGAAACTAGAGTTAGCCTAGGGATGCTTTGAAAGAGGTTTTTTTTTTGTGCATTTTCCCCCTGTTTTTTTTTTTTTTGTCTGTGAAAGATTGCTGCAGGCAAACTTTTTGTATATTTTTTACTTGATGTGTGGTTTGGAAATACATGGGAAATTGTTCCAAAGCATTTGGAAAGCTCCTGTCATCAACTGCCATCAGGATACAAATATTCGAGCAAACCACAGAACGAAATGATCCAGTTTCCAGAAGATCACTAGGAGCGGTGTCTGCACATCACGCGTCTTCAGACGCTGCAGTATTATTAGTAAGCCCCTTTTTAGTGGGTTTGTTTGAGTCCAATTCCTCCATTTAATTGCAAACTTAAATGACTGCTAATTGCACTGTATTGAATACTACGCGATACATTGTAGCTAAAATGCATGGTGCCTATTTCTGCGTTTCTTCAAAATTGCAAAATGATACAGTATAAAATCAAATTAGATTGTATAAAAATTAGAATGAAGTCCTACAATATTACAAACATACACAAGCTCATGTAATCATTGTTCAAGCAATGCAGATGCAGTTCTTGTATTTTTCTGTTGTCTTCATTCGGCCATTTGTTGCTGCTTCCCATGTAGAACAGCCACATTTCCAATAATGCTTCCAGACAATGAATCATTCAGGCACATACAGGTGTGAGCAGAGCACTTTAAACACGAGCTTTAGATGACAGCACAGGTGTAAAGTGATAAAAGGAGAAAACAGCCTTTGAAAATGGATATGATGGAAATTATTAATAACGATTATACATTTGGATTATACAACAAGCAGTTATCCTGGTTTCTGTCTGCTTCCCAAGGGAATGTATATATATGACAATTACTCCCATAGTACTGTGCTGTTCTCTTTGTGTATTGAGAATAAACAGAAGGTTACATTTTAATAATTGCAAGATCTCCATTCAGTACAGTACAATGCAGCAGTGGTGTAGTGTAATAGTTAATGTTGATGCCATTCTCCAATTTAATAGTCAGGGCGTTTTTCATAATTTTATGACATTACAAACAAATTAATGTGTGGTGACTTTTAAATGAGATTATGTATTATTATCACTTCATTGGAAGAACACAGCCAAAGGATGAGAGAGTGTTATTTATTTCCGCTGCAGGCAGCTTCTTTGAAAATGAAGGAAGCACCCAATTGGACCTGCTCTATTGGGAATGCTTTGTAATCTTTACAATGGTGATTCTTTGTTAGGCATGTTGTGTTCCTAGTAGAAGATCAATTGCATCTGTTTCAGACTCTAAATGCTGTGTTCATTACATAGATCTTCCCCAGTAATGCTGTGTGTGAATTTGTTACCAGCTGCAGCATAGAAAGCGAGTGTGTGAATACTTTCCATCTCACAATATCATTAGATAAAGAATCACTGTATGCAATAACAAGCAAATTATAGTGATAAGGGCATTGGGTTAATGATGATATCACCTGGGATTTCCCTGTAATGAGGGGAATAAAACGCAAATTACTAGCAATTTCTAATAACAGTATTTAATTACTAGTGATTATTACCCTTTCAACTGGGGTTGCTCATGTCAATGCACCTGGGAGCTATAAATTGCTCCAAATTTGAGAAGGAGGCCACAGTGTGAAAATAGCAAGCGTTACTCAAAATTGATTGGTGGGCCATTGCATTTAATAATTTATTTATTTATTTATTACATAAATAAAAACAGATCTGTTGCAATTCCCCTACAGTTTTTAAGTAAATCCTCTTGTCAGTGGTTTCGGAGAAAAGTGGTCGTTTACCACATTTCAAATCAAGGCATCTGACTAGCATAGAAGTTTAAAGAATGCGGCTTTAGAGTTTCCATAAAATTGGTACCCAGTGTTTTCTTGGAAGTTTAAAGCTGTAGCTCGAAGTATATTACTTACTGATTTGAGCAGACTAGACTTGGTGGGCTTAATTGTTCTATTTTAGTGCTAAAAGTTTCACATTACCCTTGTGGCAACGTTTGTGCTCGTCTGTTATGCATAGTTCAGCAGCCAGTGAATAATTCTCTTCTTGATCATGGATCAGTAAACTAGAGCAGTGGACGCAAGGGGATAAGCTACTGCGTCCGCGGAGGATTGAAAATCTGCATGACAACGTACTCTGCATGTTACTTTCACATTATGTACACTTGTTATTAATCTATTATTTTCCCCGGCTGGATTGCACAGTATCTGCACCTGGTTATGGCAAAACCAAGCCAAAAAATCCCACTGAACTTTTTATGCACAGTAGTTAACAACATACACTGCAGAGCAGAACAGAGACAGGGTTTGCACTTGAAATGCCCTTGCACTTGAATATTTTTGTGGCTGGGCGACTGCTGGAAATGACATTTCTGATTTTTTTTTTTTTTAGATCATCCCAATTCAACACCAAGCTTCCAACAGTGAGCTGAACTTTAATTGAACTCCACAGGGTTAGCCACTGTATATAACGCTTCAGGCATGTGATGTACGACATGTATTTGGCAGTCAGGATTTTGACATTTCATTATTGTTACTATTTTTGGTGCAATTGTACTACTAAATATTCTGCTATTGAGACCATTCTCCCTGTGCTCAGATTTAGAATGTCTACAGCAGCAACACTTTCAATACATTTATATCACAGCTTGGTCGCCCGAATTGTGATTGCAGTGTGCATTGTGATAAAGGATCACAAGCAATACATGTCCACTCGTAGTCTTGCCGTCACGATTTGAGGTATATTTTAAACCAACAATGCAAAGCCTTTTTTGTATTAGCTTTATACAGCAGACACTGGCAACTCTTGCAAAATGGAAAACTTCCTTTTATATGATTGCAGCATCAAACAGTGGCTAGAATTAGTTGCTATTATTATCATCAAAACACCAGTGTTAGAAACCTTAAGAGCAAAATAAGAGTGGGTTATTGTTAGTGCAAATGGAGAAAGGACCAAGTTCCAGATATCAGACATGCATTTTTGTAGCCCATGCTTTGAATGTTCTGAGCAGCGTCGTATGCTGAAAATCGCCTTCCATACATTGACTATTTTATGAATGTGCAATTGCATTTTACCTTCATTGTGATTTAGGTTTATGTGACGCTGCAATACCTTACCTACAGCACAGTGCCCAGCGTTTATTATTTTTACTTGGCTGATATGAATTCCTATTTAACATTATTTTTTATTTTAATTAGCAACTTATTTGTATTCACTTCTAATAGGTTACTTGTAGCATAGTAAGGTGGCAAGAGGGAATTGCATCACACAGTAGGATTCATCAACATAGGGTCTTAGAAATCCAATTTTTTCTGCCTCTGCAGTATTTTACACTCATCAATAATGACATTTAGTTGTCTCCTCTCTCCCTTCCAAGCACTCTGTTTTCAAATTAGGTCATCAAACCTACAAGCATGCAGACAACGTCAAAATGGCATTTTCTTTTTTAGTTTCTATACAAACATATGGCAGGAGATTGAAACAGTATTAGTCCTAGTCATCTATATAAAAATAAAACTAATTGTATGTAGCATGACTGAGGGATAACTAGTATAACATGGAATCTCTTTTTCTCTTCTTTGTTTAATGGTATACAGTATGTTCACTTTTCAACAACAACAAGAAAACATGGATTTTATTAAAGAAAATAAAAAACCCAGAAGATACAGTATCTTACTGTTTGTCCAGTTGGATGCCCCCTGTAATGGGCTCTGGATAGTTTGTGCATGTTGCTTGGACTGTATTGCATGTTAAATAGGGCATGATTTGTCAATACAGACAACAAAATGGTCCAAACTGCGGAAAAGGCATTCAAAAGCTGCAATTTAATGTTAAGCAGCAGGATGTGCTTCTCAAGGAAGTGACTAATTGCAGCATCAAGCTGTTTGGCAGGCAGCAGGACAGGCAGGAAAAGCAATAGGAATGACAGTTAATGACCTCCTGTCAGCAGCATTGAAACAACCGTTAATGCTGCTCTGGAAAAGTGTTGGATTAAACCATCAAAGCAGATGATTGCCCAAACAACCACACTAACGAGAATGCGACTGTAAGCAGTTCTGGAAAGGGCAGTTTTTTGTTTTTTGACACGTGGAAATCGATTCTGCAAAACATCTGTCTAAATATTTGCACAAGAACTGGCTGTTGATTACCTCTCATAGGAAATAATCATTTTGAGTGGAGATATGTCCTCAATAAATAACCGTAATTATCTTTTATCAGGTGTTAAATACTGTACATTGTTGTATCACCTTGATAATCTATTGAGGATGTTTTTAAAGCTGAGCTATTTTTTTTTTCATGTATAACATTTACTGATCAAGCTATTTAATATAAAGACATACCACTGTTTAGTCTGTAACTGTTTTACCACTAATAAACCACCTTAACTCTAACTATGTTACCGTAGATACCAATCCATTATATCTGTCACACATTTATTCACTGACTGCATGTAATCAGTGGGGCAAGTGCTGACTCCATTTCTTCAAGGAGCTCTGTGAAGTAAAAGAGACTCCATCAGACCAGCAGATCTGTGCCTTAGAGCGGCAGCCGCTTTCAAAATCTAAACACGCTTATTTTTAATTCCATTCGACCTACATTCCGCTAAATTATGTGTGAGCATTCCACTGTACTTATGCCATATTCATGTAACTTATTCTGGTTCCGAATTTCAAAAGACCCAAGTTCCATATCTGTCAGCCAAAACAGTCTCCAATAATCTTGTCAATAACATTTTTATATTTATTTTTGAGATTGATGCAAGAAATATCTGTGCAAAAACAAAACAAAAAAAATCCTGAATATTAATAGTGATTTCCACATGAAAGGCCGACAGCAGAGGTTTATATAATGTAGTAGTCAATACTTCATTGAGTGGGGTGCTGGAGGGATTCTGCAGATTGTTACAGGATTCCTTTATTAACTGCTGTGTTTCTTTTTGCAACATTTCCTTATTTGTACATGCAGTGGGGATGTAGACCTTACATTGTTTAAAATAATTAAGTGAAGGATTTGGCCTGGAACACTAGTAGCCTTTGTTTTATGATGAACTTGCATGGGAGAATGAGCTAATTTTGATTGACTGTTCATGGTCCACATCATCAACTTGACATAAACAAAACCTCAGAAACGGCCGCGATATTTTATACCAATGGTTCTACCCCATTTCAGTTCAGCGCGGGCAGCTTTAAGTTGTAGTTCTCATGACAAGAAAGACACTGCAATAATTATGTTGTGGGTAATGCCAGCCAAAGTTAATCAGACCTTGACAGATTAAACAAGGTGTTCTTGCCCATACAGCATACAATAAATGTCAGTGTGATGAGGCTTTTGTTCCCAGATTTATCCTGTGGAAACGGCTTCTTAAGAGAGAAAGGCTTTTAAAATGCTGGAGCCGGAACTTCCTTTATTACCTCAGAACCTACGTCCTTGCTTTCACATTGCTGAGACTGCTGGCTACAGTATTTCTCTGGGTTCTGTCAAAACACGTCAATAATTACAAAAAGGTATTGGTTGTGATCATGCCATGTAGTCAAATACCGTAATCATGATTTAAATCCATCATGAGGCGTTGGTAAGACAAGAGATAATAAAAAAATTTAAAAAAAGAATTAGAATGATAATACTGATACTGCTGTGAAGAGAATTTGAAATGTAATTCACAAGTTGCATCTGAACTTAACGTGTCTTCTTACTTAAAGGGTTAGGAAACATTTTAAAAAGTCACATTTACAAATAGTCTCATATATAATGCATTCCAAAAAAGCCAAGGTCAGAAAGCTTGTTACTGCAGGAATGCTGTTTTATAGATTGAACACATATTGGCAGTAATGAAGTCAGTTGTGATAAATGTGAATTGCAGCTCATGTTCCTTTTAATCATACAGTAGACAAGCACTCCTCAATCTTTGCTTTCTGTTTTTTTTTTTTAAATGTGAAATGACGTGAATCACTTCACAATATCTTCCACTCAAAGAGTAGTGTATTGTACTTGTAGTGGCAAACTAAGTGTGGTTTTTGTAATCATGTTCAGGGCTATTCTTTTCAAAAATAACTGTGCAGTTTCAAAATGTTTCCACCGGGTGGCACTGTGCCCTAAGTAAATATAAAAAAACAGTTTGGATTTTTAGCACACCAAAAGAAGACAAGTTTATTTAAAGGTTCTTACAGTACCTGTTTCAAGTAAAAATACAACCTGTAGCCTGTATTTCATGAGAGTGTAAAGTGTTTTTAACACAATGGATGATGAGATCAAAAATTCATTACCAAATAAGCACCTATTTTTTGTAATTTTAGCAGCCTTTGTTGATAACATCTTAAACTGCATGAACCACGCATATAAACTGCATTTTAAAATAAGGATTGCTTCCTGGTTATTCCCAAGAGACTGTCATTTACATTTTCAAAGTAACATTATCTTGCTGTATCTGCCAAGAAAGAATAGCACTGATACTGTAGTCTGTGAAGCGTGCCCTGCTTCTGACTGTACAGTATCTGCAGCACATTCTAAATTAATGCATCTGTCAAAATCTGTAAAAAAAATTAAATAAAAAAAACCTTTCTACTATTAGCATTCAGATAAAAAGGAATCCACTTACAAAGAGCCAATTCATCTTGTTTCTTTTTCTATGCATAGAAATGACCTAGGTATTCTTTTTGCTAAAAATATCAATTTTTGCAACATTACAGTGGGATGTATTGAACCTTGGTGTAAAGCAGAGATTGATGTTGTTTTAATTCTAGTTTCAGATATGTACTTTAAATGGTAAATGCCCGTTGTAAAACATGCCAAGTTCTATTGTAATTCTCTCAGCAGCAGCAAATCCTACTTTATCACTGATCTCTGTATTTGTATAGTGCTTGGTTAATGAGGAGGTCAGTACATCCCCCCTGTTGGGTAAACACCAGCAGGGTTGAAGAATGGTGTTTTATTAACACTGTATATCTGACACTGTTTTAGTTCATTTAAATACACTCGTTATGGGATGTTGTACCTCCACCTATACCATTGGGTGTTGCTCTTTAATTAAACCCAGGCTCCACTTTTTGGCTCGGCGCTCTGCAGGTTCTCTCGTATGCATTGTGTAGTTTCCACTCCAGTACTGTGCTGTACGTCTGTGAACGTGATAGAGGGTAAATACTGCAGCAGTTCCACCTCCCCTTAATATAGACAGATAAAAGAACATTGCAGGGTCTAATTCTGCACTAAACAATAACACAGGCTGAATAACAAAATAACTATATGACACAAATATACTGCATTTCTATTATAGAACAAGTATCACTGTGTGCCATATAGTACTGTATACATTGTCAATTATATTATATATATATATATATATATATATATATATATATATATATATATATATATATATATATATGCAGTCTTATGTCAACGTGCTGGGAATCCGGAGGAGTGGCTAAGAACGATACAGATCACCTTGGAAATAATATGATTTGACGTTTAATTTCTAGTAGCCATGTGTTCAACCAGGCGCAGTTCTACTAGCTTGCTATGGGAACCTCTGAGTTCACAGTGTGCTCTTCCTTCCATGTGTTTATCACCATTCACAGCAGTTAATTTAAATGTTTTGTAATGAAGTGCCTGTGCTCGTACTGCACTGTACAGTATGACCGTTTTAGGTACACCTAGTAATTGTAAAAAACCTGCGAAACTGAGCTGTTGAGTTGTGTAGTGCTGTGTTTGCCATTTTATTGTGCTTCATCACACACTGTCGTTATCTGTCCCATTTGAGATTATTTTGGCAACAAGTTTCTAAGTCATGACGACGTATGTTCAGTGTTTATTTCACATTGCCATTGTAATGTAATGTACAAGAGCCTCGCCTGCAAGTCTGCACGTGACTCTGGTCTGCAGAGGAAATCTTGCGTTTCAGCTGAGCCAGTTTGGTAAGTATGAAGAATATTGTTTTGCTGCCATGGGAACGTGGTTTTACAGGTGTGTAGGTGAGGGAATCCTGCAAGGTAACAAAAATAGTTTCAGTTAAAGCAGGTGATGTGGCAGCTGCACTGCACCAAGAGTGGAACAATTGCAGTGTAATTTGGAAACGGTAAACTGTTGAAAAAAGGAACAGTTCTATAGGCTGCTCTTGGCATTGGAAGTACAGGTTTGAAGGAGAGACTATTCTGAGACATGTAAGTAGGTGAGTTTATTACATTTAGCCAATCTACTGGTGGATTATAAACATGTTTACATTCCTGTACAGCACACACAGACAATGGTATTCCTCCCTGTGTATTTTCAATTATTTTTATTTAATGCTCGTTGATAAATGTGTCAGTATGCCGTGAGATTGCATTATTGCAAGAGGATAAAGCTCAGTGATTTCTCTATGTAATAGACAGTCAATCAAAATAATGCAGCAGGCATACAAAAAGAAATTGTATAAAAGGAAATCTGTGGTTTGTTCTACAAAACTGTTTATATTTATTTAAGGAGAACAGTCTCTTTTGAATTGGTGTTCTTTGTTTATTTCTGAGAGGAGATGCTGTATAGGTAGAAACACGCCTTGGGTAAGCGCTGTAAATGCCCTTTGTTTATTAAGTAACACTTAACTATGCAAATCTGTAATTGAGGTAATGTTTAAAACAGACCTCGATTTCCTGCTGAACTCACAGTGAAGCAGAACAGATCTGTTCTGCAAGTGCTGGACGACATGAGCTTTTCATGTTTTCATCTTCAGATATTTTTTCATTTTGACTTAGCCAAGAAAGAAAAGCATCATGCTTACCATGTTACAGTAAATGTACGTATTTTGTGTGATCTGCTGTACATAACTTCTTGCAGTGTTGGAGATCCGATCAGTGCGCTCATTAAGGCACGAAATGAAATGTTTGTCTGCTTAAGAAGTTATTATGAAATGTAATGGGAATGCTTGAAACATAAATAAGAGTGTAGTTTAGCTCGGTAGCACACCCATGCAGTGTATGTGCCTGCCGCCCTTGCTGTCACAGAGGGATCGGTGCCCTGATGAGCATGTTTTGGTGCAAGCTGCTCTGTTGATTTGGTTTTGTTTTGGTTGTCGGTGTTACTCTTTGTACATAAACAAGTTGGTGTTTTCATGTAGACTGTATTGTATTATCTTTATCTATTGCCCCAGAGCATGACTATTTTTAGGAAGTCTGTGCAGTCCTGGTACTGTATTGCTGCACGAGTTGGTCATGCTGCTGAAGGGGTATTTAGGGGGAACACTCTGTGTATGTGTCCTCTTGCTTCACATCTCTATTATATATTGGTGCATGTAGAGTATGTAGTACACCAACCACAAAACTAGCAATTGCTATGTTTTGTTGTTTTCAGCTTCCTAATAATGATAGTTTTGTTTCTGCTAGAGCAGTTTCAATCTCAGTCTAGGATTAACACAATGGTCAGTTAGCATGGGGTATTACAGTATGGGTTGGTTTCACTGCTTGACATCAAGGTCTGTGTTGCATTAGACAGACAAAGAAAGACATGCTTGGTTGGTAAGAGTTCAGGTTTGTTTACTAGGTTTACGTTATGGCAGCTTGTATTTTACACTATATAATATATATATATATATATATATATATTATATATATATTGTAAAAGATTTCCACTTAATTTTAGGTTCGTAGCCCCTTTTATACAGACCCGACACAAAAAAATTTTAAGCACTTGCATGCAATTTTCTTATTTACAGAAATAAGTGAAGTCAAAACAAAAACAAAAACCTAAGTCACACATGGAGTACTAACTAAACTTTGTACAGTCCTTAAACTAACAAATGGACAGCTAAGCTGTTTACCAGTCACGAAACATTAACGTTACACCACAACGTCTCATCTCAATGACAGCCTGTCTCTTCACACAGACTGGAGTCTGCCTAGAACTAACTTTTTGTCCTGTTAAATACCTGCCTGTTAATTCCAGACAGGTGACACAAATGACCTTAAATTAAGTCAATTAGAATAAATAATTACACCCGTGGCAAACACAGCCACACACCACATTTCTCCAGCAGGGACAGACATTAACCCTATCCCAGCCAACCACCAACACATTTTTTTGAGGCAGGGATCTGCCCTGCCACAGTATAAGCCAAAGAAAACACAAGACTGCATGGATACTTTTGTATACAGTATTTTCTCCTGGTACAAATAAGGAGAAAATAATTATTTGTCGCAGTGCTATGTCAAGTAACCAAGGCTAGTGTGCATCCATGTGGGCAATAGGAAGGTTATTGTCTGCTATAACTGGGTTGCTGTGTGTTTTCAACAGTCCTCTCTGCTCCACTAGCTTGCTGTTAGATGTGACCATCTGGAATAAATGTTGTGTGTTCTACAATTCCCTTCGTGCGTGTGCTGCAGTTTTAACACCTGATTACTGTGCAGGGGATTTTGCCGATGGTTGTGTTCAAAGCTAGCTTTAAGAGCCTAAAGGTAGGTTGGTTGGAGTGCATTATTACCTTCCTATTGGCCTCTTCGCTTGTTATTACTGAGTAATTGCTGTTCCTGCAGAACTATAACGCACCCCAGATTGGAAGGGATTGTTGGCAGGACTGATCTTCCATGAAATGCCATTGCAGATTAATGAGTCGGAAGCCGAAGGCAGCATTTATTGCCTCCATGGGGAAAAAAGAATAAGAAAGTTATTGGTGCCTGTAGAGCAAAACTGGGAAGCTAGAAGCGTCAATCGGCCACAGCTAATCAGTGGAAAATTCTCTGCAAAAATCAGTCCTTTCCAAGAAAGAGTAAGACCTAAACAGCAGGTAACGTTTTAGACCTGTGACAAATCAGGATGATCTCACATCTATTAAGAAAGTGAATTGCTAGCTCAGTGATACAGAAATGCCATTTGGATTGCCAGTGTTTTATGATACAATTTATAGTGTAAAATTAAAAAGAAAATGTGCTGAATGTTCTACATTGAGCAACATTTATTTTACTGTATGATCTGGGCAACTGGCAGAGCAAGAGGTGTCACTTGGATAGTGTAACTGTGGGATCTGAGTTCCTGTCATGTGTTTATCACCCAGCAGATGTCTGAGACTGCTGTAAGCCCTTCCAATTTTAATACCAAATGAGAACTTTGCTAAAATCAGGGTAAAGAAAAATGGATTTGATGATACTTTGTATAAGTGATGACAACAAAGCCTACCCTAACCTTACCTGTTACATTTTTCAGTAATTTGCATTGAACACTTTTAGTGTGCTATCACAAGATCTAAGACTTCTCTTTCAAGTGCTTTGCTTAACCAAATAACTGTGCATACATGTCCTGGTTCTGCTGAAACAGCACTTGGTGTGCGATGCATGTAGTGTACATGCAGAGGCTGCGAAAAAAAAATCCCTTCAGAACAGTGGAGACATTCTGGATGGTAAACAGACAAATTTTGTAGAGCTTGGTTAGCTTGTTAATGCAGACCTCAATCACCCTCCATTATTATGTGATTATTTTACACAGGAAGCTGCATGAATCATACACAGTGTTCAGAAATGATACATGCTGTCATGCAGTGTTTGACATGTTTTAGGGAGCTCTTAATTAATATGGATATTTCTACTTCTCAGGACAGCATCTTGGGATGCAAAAGTAGCTCAAAGAAGTGTATGTACTTTATTTGCCTAAATAAACGTATGCTTTTACCAAAACTTTTAACAGCCTTTATTTAAATTTTGTTTTAACATGCACTTGCAATTTTGATGTAATGAGGCTGATTGTAATTTGCATAGATATTCCATGTGATGAGTGTAAGGCTGATATCATTTTAAACCATTGACATTTAAACCATGTCTTCTGTTGAAAGGTTCTTATCGTTTTACCTAAGAATTTGTGGTGAAATATCTATTAACGTTATGGATGAGCACTACAGCAGGGGTGCACAAATCTGACCCTCCAGGTTTTGTAGGTAAAATTCAATAATGAACTGATTAAGACCTGGAAAGAAGTTAAATAGAATCAACTAAGTCATTTAGGGTACAGGGGTAACAAAGACCAGGAGGGGACGGTCTCCCTTTGCATAACAGTTTGATCCATTCCTCGTTTTACCATGAGTTTAAAAAGACACACCTGAGCTTGTTACCCTATACAAACTGTGGCTATTTAAGCTCATAGTAAAACCTGGAATGGGTGAAACTGCTATGCAGTGGGAGTCTTATTTCCATCCCCGGCCTTCAGGCCCTCAAGCACTGGAATTGTGCACCTCTGATCTACAAGTCTGAAAGATGATGTTATTGTTTTGAAGCAATCTGAATCTGAAAGGAATGAAAGATTTATAAATCTAGCTGGTTTGTTTTATATATTTACAATTGCATTGTCTCCGCTTTGTAGAAACTGAAGGTCTCTACACTAAGGACGGTCTTTACAACTGAGTAGCCTTTTTATAAATATGTGACTATTAATATGTTGCTTTTGTCATGATATTACTCTTTGTAAATGGACCTGCTGTTTTGAAATACGCTGTAGACAGAGATAAGCTTGCACATTTGTATCTGAACAGTACATACCGCATGCGAGTCATTAAACCAACAAAAGCATTTCTGGTCTATATTTGTACATGTTCTGGGAGTTAAAAATAGATGAAAAAAATACTCTCTTCAGACAAAACATGTTATTTTACAAAAGTACTATAGTGGAGGTTTGTTCTGTAATTGGTAGACACTATTGCTCTAACTATGAGTTGGTCTGTTGTCTTTTTTCAGTGAAACATTGCAACATACAGTATTGACATACATGTACGAGTTTGAACTATAGGCAGCGGTTCTCTGAGCAGTTGGTTTGTTTTTTTTAGTATATTTATAAAAGGGAATACTGGGAACACAGCAATGCAAATACAACGACTCTTGTGAGACCAGACAAGTTCTAAATTTCACACACAAAGATTTTTTTGTTTTTGTTAAACCATATAAAATACACGTAGATTTGTGATGCATCTTTTGATACAAGCAATACATCTAGATAACTGCAGTAAATTGACCTACAGTGGTTTTTAAATGATGAAAGTGTGTGTGCCTCTTTAAACTCAAGTGTGTGCTGTCTAGTGGATGTTTTTAATGTTTTTCCAAATTGGATTACTGCAAATAAATGCTGGGTTATTGAATGTGACAGAAAGTGATTATTTCATCAAACTCTAATTTAAACCGTACAGTTGTTAGTGCTGGTGCATTGGGAGCTTTTACACAGTGCTATATCACAAACCGCTTAAACTAACCGGTAGCCTAAAATTTTTTTTTTGGTTTCCTATTCATGCAGGTTGCAGTCAAGCTTTACTGCAAATTAAATGCCGTCCTGTTGTCTCCAGCTCACCCTTGGAAATCAGAGGCCACCTACCCCACCATAGCTCTGTACCATGCCTTCAGAAAACAGGGACACACTGTGTCAACAGCACTGCTGCACTGAAGAGACCACCTGCACAAAAACCCCAGGGTAGGTCCGAAATGAGAAGTAGTGCTCATGATTAACTGTGGAGCTTCAATACAAGGGGCCTAAAAGAAGGGGAGGCCAATACTAGAACCCCCTTGGAATACATTAAGCTACCTTAGAAGACATTATGCTGTTATGAACCAACTAATGGTATCGCCAAATGGCAAGATTCCAAGTTTAGCTGGCACCTGCTGGCATTTGACTTGGATCCATGTATGGCCAAGCTTTAGGTGATATTTTATATTATGTTATACAGGAATGCAGCTATTATAATTGGTGCCAACTTCAAATGTGCGTATTTGAAAGTATGACTTAAGTTACTGAGAAATTGTTTATGGGTAAAGTAGAAGGCGGCCCATTTTAAATAATAAAAGGTGCATGTTTCTGATGCCTGTTGTATTATATGGGAATAGCAGTCAAGTGCATCGTGCTTAGTGCACCAATATCACAGCTGCTGCTGTTGAGTCTGCTCTGCTGTGTAATTTGCTTTAGAGGAGTCCTGTCTTCTACTTCTGTTCCAGTAGTATAGTTGGTAAGAAACTAACCGTATGGTTTGCCTGTTTGAGGAACAGGTAGTGTCGTCTCACACATGGCTTCAGATTAGTGTCCTTGCACCCATCAACCACAGTCTTACTCGTTACCAGGACAGCAATGCTTCTGGTTTCAAGGAGAAGCCACGGTTAGGTTGCATTCCTGTTAAACATTAGGCACCTGTATTTAATGTACCTAGATATTATTTTTGTAATGGGTAGTGGCATTAGGTGATTTGTACTAACTTGCCTTTAGGAATTTCAGAATATGCTTTTCATGTGAGATACGCAGCATTTCATTATTTTGAGTAGTTTGAATACAGGTTTAAATCACATCAAATGCTGTTGACTGTGTTTGACTGTTTGACTGTGAATGTGTAATTCAAGGAAGTACACATTTCTCCCTGGCGGCAGGTTCACATATTAGAATAAGATAATTACTCAGAACTGTAGACATGCAAGGTGTTGTCACTTTTCTTTTTTTTGCCGCATAAACTTCTGCAAAATTGTAAACATGTTACCATGGGTTATTGCTTTCGTAAATCTGAAATCATGAAAGAAACTGGGAACCCCACCCCCTTCCCCAAACAAAACGACAAAAACCACCCCTGCAGTGCCTTGATAACTCATACAGTCCATTTTAGAAAACCCTGTACAATGCTGCTGCTTTTACATCAAGACAGCAAAATGATGAGCTGCTACTGCATGTTTTTACTTTTTATCGTGGGCTCAGTGCAGCCCAAAGAGGAAGGAAACTGTTGAACGAGAACCTAAATGGTTATTCTCACTTGTGTGCACAAGTTCCTGAAAAAGACTCATTACGTTTACATCTTCTTGTTCAACTTCTAAAGCAGTTCTGAAGTCTACAGTAATTTTAACTGGCATCTTTTATCACAACACCCCTTCCTAGCACTGAGGGGACTTCTGCGGAGCACATATGAGCACATATGATGGTGACATCGTATACAATTTTTTTTTTTTTTTTTTTTTAAACCACACGCTACTTACGTTCATCCTGTTTAGCAATAAGGAAGTGGTAGTTTACAGACAAGTGCATTTTTCTAACCTTAAACACCCATTGCCGTTTTTTTTTTTTTTTTTAAATCTTTAAAAAGTTATTTGAAATGGGTGTCCTTTAAGGAGGTGGTAGTCTAAACCATGGAAGACTCTTCCCTTGGGTGATGTAAGCCGTGCAGGAGAGCAGCAATGAAGACCTTGCCTCGGTCGTAAAGGCTGATCAACGCTGTGTTCTCTTCCTAGTGCCCCCTAAGCCTGTTCATCTTCAGACCCGTGGTCTGGACAGACGACCCAGGGCAATCCCACCGGCACCGTCCAGACCTCTGCCTGCAGACCCGCATCCCAAGCCAGGCAAGAACTGCGTCTCTGCGTGGAAGGAGGACACAGAATCGCCCAACAGTGTGTGCTTGCTGATTGAGAAGTTCGAAAGCTCCAGGTACAGGTGACTTTTTCTTTTTTTTTTGTATTCAGTAACATTTGTATGATTTTATGATTGAGGTTATAGCACAGTATTAGAATGTTGTAATTAGAATGTTCCATGCAGAGACAGCGAAACAGAAAATAATTGGGAACACCACCCTTAGAAAATTTTACTATGGTTATTTTGCACAGTAATTTTGTAGTTTTTCCATGCTTTTCCTATCATTGTAATATACATTTACCATAGTTTACCGTCAGTTACCATGTTTATTAATGCTTTACAATACCTCTCTTTGCTTTACAATGCTTACCTATGCTTTGCCTTGCTTTCACTGTGCTTTATTACACTTTACTATGGGAAACCTTTGACTGCTAAGATCTGTCTAAATGAAACCACAGTAAAGTCATGGCATAAACTGCTAGTAATGGCTTACTTAAAATATATTTTCAGCTGTTACTGTGTAGATCAAAACTTCAGTAGTTAAGTCAGTCAGAGACTGAACGTTTCAACATCGATACTGTATAGTGGTGTCAAATATTCTGCATAATTACAGGGCAGCTAAGTTATTACATGCAGTTAAACTGAAGATGGTGTTTTCTGTATGGGGCGTTTTTTTGGTTGTTATGCATTTTCCATAGCACACAAAAATAGAGGTAATTTACAGCAGAATGAAGTGACATCACAGTGACATCATCATCATGTGATTACTGCATGAAACTCTTTTAGCATCACTATAAACCTGATACAACTGGAGTTATCGATACAATTTATCCCTATTTAGTAGATAGCTAAAATATCAGGAACGACTTATAGCGTTTACCTTAATAGTACACAATCTCTCTTTAGGGAGTGAAAACATGTTTTTGATTTGTAGTTTGACTGAGCACCTTTGATGAAGCATTTACTCAGTAGTGAGAAATAATTTCCATGTTTGCTTTTGAAGGGTGTAGTTACCTAATGTGGTTATTGTCTTTTGCAGAATACCCATTCTTGGAGTCTATAGGAGAAGCCAGCTTCATCTGTCTCTTAGCATGGATCCTGCCCAGGAACCAGCAGAGTGTTCAGACTCTGAACCTCCAGGTTCCAGTGACTGTTCAACCACAGAAAACCTTGCGCTCCCCGTCTCTGAAATGATGTCCGACGATACCGAACTCTCAAACTTAAGTGCGCTGCGGATTGACGATATCAGCTCATGCAATTTAAAGACCACTGGGGACTGTCCTGCTGTGAACGGGGCTGCCGGGTCCAGCCAGCTCAATGACAATCAGGACTCCATGTTGGAACAAAACGGAAATGGCAAGGTACCCAACAGAGACAGTGGGATCGATAGCCCTTCATGTAACGTGGATGGAGAGGTGTTTTCAAATGAGGAGGCCATCGATGAGGAGAAGAAGGATGAGAGTGTCGCTGAGAGCGAAGCAGACACAGGGACGGTGAATGAAGCGAAGGAGAGTTCTGTTTCGTCCATGGAACACAAGAGGGACTCGACACAAGACGAGGAGGATAGCGATATGGACGAGGGCAGCAGCGAAGAACACGAGACAGCAGAAGTGCCAAAAACAGAACAGCCAGACACGGCCAAGGTAAGCCCAGGTGTGGCTGCCATTAGCCAATTGGCAATCCATTGCCATTTTCTCTATTCAAGGCTTTTGTTAAACCATTGCTGTTTTTGATACAGGAGGTCACATGGCAAAATCCCAAGTAGCCAAATAGCTTGTGGCCTCAGCTAAATACGACAAATCAACCAGAAGAGAACAGTGATGGTTTAAAATGATAAGAATTCTAATAATAATCGGATGCTGTGCCTAGAATATTTGAGGTATTTTGAGGATGTGGCAGATGAGAAAATATTTACCATAACGTCAAGCGAATCCCACGCAACTGCTGATAACACATACACATATAGAAATGATCAGTGACCTATTCCATGTGAACACACAAAGAGAATTAACTTGCATGTTACTTGCACATATTTATAACGGTACACACCATGGTCCAGGGCCAGTATTAAATAATAAACGGTGCATGTTATCCATGGAAAATGATGGTAAACGCTCCTCCGCTCTTGTTTATGCTGGTGATGTTTATTTGCATACTATCTGTGAAGGCCCTGCTACAGTACTAGGTGTTGACTGTGGTGTTTTAAACTCACTTCTGTGCTGGTTAGTTGTAAGGCTCTGGTATCATACGAGTAAGTGGTGGTTCATGGCCAAGTCTATTTCAGCCCTTGGAAAGGACTGCTGTGTGGTGTCTTGTAAATCTGGCTTAGAAGCCCATTTATTGGAATGCAATTACCGATACTTAACCTTTTGATACCATGGCAACCTTTTTTCCGTTATTATTTGATAATGATCGTTGGGTCAGTGGGGAGTCCTATCAGGACATCATCCTAATAGTCCAGCAATTGCGCGTGTTTGAAGAGTATGCCAACCTGCACTATGGCTAAGTTTACCTGTAAAATGTGTAAAGTTATCATTTTCCTATCTGAAGTACACGATAGTTACTGAACTGTAACATATGGTGTTTTAAGGCTATCGCCCCTTCCCGTGAAATTAGGTCAACACCGACTATAACAAAACCAATGGAAAGGCAAGGTACTGCCTTTTAGGACACTCACTGAAAACCAGATTGTTACCTACCAAAATGGTGAATTATCTGACTTCATTTATACGTTTCAGACAGTAGTATATTTTTTTTTTGCCCCAATCTGTCAGCATACACAGGGATGGTGTTCCAATGATGGGTGGATCTGTTACAATCTCACAGTAGTGTCTGTTGATTTTACAATGCCATTGAGATATGTAACTGTATTTCTGATATGATCTGTCTACCTTTGCTCTTTATATTTCCCTTTGAACTCTCCCCCACCCAGAATTTCCTTTTACCACCAGCTTCTTCAAGCTAAACAAATACCAGCAGACGTACTGCATCCTCCCCAGTCTGTCGCTGCCCGCTGCCCGGCACTTTTAATCTCCTTCAACGCACTCCTCCCAAACTCAGCCCACATTTTTCCATCTGTTCAGAAATTCAGATCAAGAAAGGTTATCTGTGTTCAGAGTATAGGTTGTTTGTGCATTCAGTAGATTTTCTTTTTCCATCGTCCATCGTCGACACTCCCAGATCTGCCCTGTGTATTTTCTGGGTGATTTTTGTTTGCCAGAGCAGAGCTGTATGTGGAGTTGAACTTCTTTTCATTCAAGTCACCCTTCGTGGTTTATATTCCCACTATCACTCAGCAATGTTAGTTTTGAAAGGTTTTTTTCCCCCCAGGCTTTGTCTGACTACTTCAATCACAGTAATCTGTCAGCCATGCTAATAAAACAGTTAGGCATTCAACAGTTTAATAATTTGTATTTATTTGCAGCAGAATATAAGATTATAGGATAAGATCTTGAAACAAATGTAATTAATACTACAGTACTTTTTAACTTTTTGATGCTAACATTCACAATACAGTAACAGCAACTGTACTGCACTTGTGTTTTCACTGGAGGTTTCAGTTGGGTCTCCAGTGGTCAGACTAAGTGACTTGGATTGAAAAAAGTGGATGCTATGAAAGCAGATATGTTTTTCAGAAATGAAAAATGTTGATCACTCTTCTTTTTAGAATGTTCAACGTTTAGAATAGTTTGCTGACAACATTCCATGTGCAGGTGTGACTAATACATTCCAAGGGGTTCATGACCTAGTGATTGTACAGGGTGTGAGTATGCATTTTTGCTCTGGCTGGGTGAGGTTATGTTTTTTGGAGAAACCTCTCACATGCCTCACCTCTGCCCTTGAGGGGCCAGCCTCATAAGGGTTCAGTCTTCATGCCCAGCCAACATATTGAAAGGTGATCATTGCATGGTTGTTTAATGATGTGAACTGCTACCATCAGAATAATTTCAAACTCTATCCACCAGAGTTTAATGGCTAGTGGATTAGCCCTCTGTTTAATTACATTGTAGGCGCCATATAGATGCTGCTGGATGAGATTATATAAATGGGTATTGATTGCTTTGTTTATTTTATTGGTACTGTAGCTTGGCCAGGGAGGAAGAGGATGTGGTGTAGCTTCTTACATCAATTACACGGAAGTCAGCATAGGTTTTGGTTTTACAGTTTTGGCTTAATAGAGTCATACAGGCAGCCCTCCTAACTCCTAAAACTTTTGAGTGAAACTCATGTGTGTATCTATTTGAAACCAGGGTAAATACTGAAAAGCAGGTTCTATGAAGTGGCTGCTGTGAAATGTTTCACCTCTCGAGAGCATCATCATTGTTCATCCCTTTACGATAAGAACAAACATTGTCTTACATGTGACAGCATGCCCATATATTTGTAGTATATTATTTCCAATTGAAATCCAGTGAGGATGTCATCCAACCATGCAACTGGCAATCCTTAATATAGCAACAGTCTTATTCCAGTAATCATTTATATGTGTTTTTTTTTTTATATTTAAACATACTATATGGAAAAAGACTTCCCCTGTGAGTTGCTGAAATGTTTAAAAGTCACAGTGACTCTAAGTTTGACAATAATGTTGCTTGGACCCTGCAGTCCTCGCAGTCAAACCTGGAATTACTCAAACATTAAAACATTTAGAGCTGTGTGCTACCCCTCTCGTTGTTTGAACAGAATGCACCGTGCAGGTTTGCAAAATGACTGCTTTACAGTTTTGCTAATAGATTCTGTTTAATTTCCTAGTGCACAGAGCCACAGAAATTGTTCAACATTGCAAGGGAACTCCTGCAGACAGAGGAAGCTTACGTGAAGAGACTCCACTTACTGGATCAGGTAATTCTTTAATACGGTTTCACGTTTCTTCTATTGGGTAGCTAGGCTGCGTTTAACTGGCAAAGCTTGAGCATTGAAGTTGAAGTGACAGAAAACTGAATTTGGATGCTGGGTTCGTTTTCTGTGACACACATGCAAGTTGATCTCTGACGACTGTGCCTCTTCTTTTGACTGCCCCTAATACCCTGCAAGCAAGCTGGTAGATTCAATATTTCACAATAATCCCTGGATAAACTAGATTGAAGTCAGTGACCTTCTGATCGAGGGATCAGGGTCAGTGTGGTTCATTATCAATAACCAGCTACTGTACACACAGGACTAACAGTGCATGCAATATGCATGTTGGTTGTTTTTACATCTATTTGAAGAAATCCTTTCAATATAATTTGTTTTGCAACCACTACAATAAAGTTAACTGCAAGGTCATTCTATAAATCTATAATACAACTTGCACAAATTGGCTCTGGGTTTATGTTTGATCAAGTGACACAATATATTAGTTTAGATACAAACTCAGTATCCTTTTGTGTTTTTTAATTATTCACAGTATTAATTAATACATAAATCATTAATGCTTTGGGATACAAACAACTAGCAAGACTCAATATGAATTTAATAGATTGCCTTTTTTCCTTTGACTTTTGTTAAATTGCTAAAGCCGTCCCATATACTTTAAATTATGGATGTAAATAACATCTACTGAAAAGGATTATATCTTTAAGAGAGTACTTAGTCATAATTTTGAGCTGCCTTGTAAATAGCAAGCTTGAATGCTCTTAACTACAGCCTTGGTTCGGTGTACTAATTCAATTTTATTACAAATGCGATGGATCAGCAGTTTAAATCCCAGTTTATTCTGGTTTGGCCTTGATTTCTGATCAAATGAAAAACATATACTGTAGCTTCAAGGAAAAAGTTGTGGGATGCTTTGAAGGAAACCCCTCCTTAAGAAACGGAGAGATGTGGACTCTCCTGTATCAGTGTTTGGCCCATGGGCACTCATTGTTAATTCTTCCTCAGTTTTGCATATAAGATCTTTCTTTGTGATGTTATGCACATGCAAGCAGTTAAAGGAGGTTGTGTGTGTGTGTGTTTTTTGATTTTTATTTG
The DNA here is from genome assembly GCF_017654505.1 of Polyodon spathula. NCBI lineage: Eukaryota > Metazoa > Chordata > Actinopteri > Acipenseriformes > Polyodontidae > Polyodon > Polyodon spathula. Next base: position 35,729,320 of record NC_054549.1, on the reverse strand, counting down.
TAGGTATTTTGCACTAAGTTAACAGAGGCTGGGATTCCACAAGATGTGATCACCGGAATCTTCTCCAACATCACTTCTATCGATCGGTTCCACGAGCAGTTTCTCCTTCCTGAGCTCAAAACTCGAATCATGGAGGAGTGGTGAGTGCAGGGTAATGGAAACAGTCTGCGGCAGCAGAAGACTGCTCTCTCTCTGTCTCGCCACAGAATAACCTCTTATCCCTTTAGACACGTGCTTCTTTTTAAGAAGTACACCGGTATGAAGGAGCATTCTGTATTTCAAACTTAGAAATACCACAAAGCCGTTTAAAAGAAAAGATATGGAATTTAATGCAGACTTTGAAGTTTATACGTTTTTCTGGCCCCGTTTTTATTAACATAAATATTATCCCTTGAATGTATTTGCGGCAGAAACTTGCATACTGTAGCGCAACACGTTTTCCATCAGCATAGAGGGCAACTGGGTTCAATTCTCTTGGAGGTAACCTGATTCACATCTTAAGCCGTCAAGGCAAACCGGTATGAAGGAGCTCTCTGCTCACAGGTATCTTCACAACTTAGCATATACAGCATGAAAGCCGTTTCAAACTAAAATACACAAAACATATGAATTTAGGAAGTTTATGTCACGTATTTCTGTACCCCAGTTTTTATTGTTAGGATAAAATATTATCCCTTGAAGTTATACCGGCAGTGAAACGTGGCATACTGTTAGCGCAACATCGCATGTTCCTTAGCACTACCTCTTCACATGTCTTGAGGTCTGAGTGTTTATCCCCTGGTGACACTAAGTTACCGTTTTATCTGCAAATAGTTTTACTTTGTGTGTGTGTGGGGGGGGGGGGGGGGGGGGGGGGGGGGGGGGTGTGGGGGGGGGACGACACTAATGTATCATTTGTTTTTGTCACGTGTGATGCCAGTGGTCTCTTAAGATTATACTTCTTGGTATAACTGAAATGCAATCAAGGCTTTTAAAGGTGTCGTTCTTAATGTTCCAAAGGAGATTATCATTGATTCATTGCTAAGAGAAATTATGCATTTCTTTGTTTCTGTTGCATTCCATTTATGATTGATTATTTGCTTTATGACCTTGCTATATTCACAATAGTTTAGAAAGCTGTTAGTAACTGTCATTTGTTTGAATGAATTTGACATTCAATTAATTTAGTCGAGTGCAATTATATTTTCCCTTTCCTGAATATTTTAATATAGTGAGGCGTGCTCTGCCTGTACACATGTCTTCATTATTAAATATTCTGAAGATATAGAACTCATTAAAACAACCATATTAAAATTCCCCAAAACTGTATTCTCAAATGTGACCTCTCAGTGTGCAACTTCCATCTGAAGTTAAGCACATTGCTTTTAAGAAGGACTGATCCAACTGGTGATGAGTTCAGTGTCAAGCATAGGATTTCTAGTGATTATGAATCCTTTTCATGTTTCTTCAGGAACACAAATCCTCGAATAGGAGACATTCTGCAGAAGCTGGCTCCTTTCTTGAAGATGTATGGGGAATACGTGAAAAACTTCGACAGAGCCATGGACCTGGTGAATACATGGACGCAAAGATCATCTCAGTTCAAGAGTGTGGTTCAGAATATACAGGTAAGCAGGGAGACCTGTTCTTTGCACAGACCACCGCTGCAAACTAAATTATTTACTAACTGAGCTCGCTTCACCTACATGTGTTCAGTTTTTTCTATATGGTTTCAATAGCTGTACAGTGCATTCATTTAAACTACTGACCTGTGAACAGTACCGTATGACTACCAAGGTTAATCTCACCCTGTTCTCTTGATGATAATTGTGAGCCAATTTCAGTGGCTAATCCTTGTTCATTGGAGTTTAGCTTTTCTCCTTTTGTCTTGAAATAGGAGCCACCTTATTGGAACAATTCGGGAACACAACAAACCTGTTTTAATTTGCATGAGCCGTTAATGCCCATGAGAGTCGACAGATCACATGACTAACAGCGTGTGCTTTATTTGCATCATTCTGTTGATTAACAGTTGAGCTATTGTCCCTCCTGTGGGTTTTACCAAATAAAGACTGACTAGCTCAGTTTTGTTAGGTTGCATTTTCTTTCACATGACAGGGAGGCACATAAAGGGTTAATGCCAGTTGCTGGATCTTGTAAAGTCTATCAGAAAATAATGGGAGCTGATGGCTTTCAGCTTCATTTCCTTTTCATGGTTGTTCTCCAAGGGAACACATCTGCAAATTATGGTATGGAGTGTTTGAAGCATGTCTATTAGGAACCATCTGGAAAGCTGTATTTAGGAACTGATGAGCCCAAAAACATGGTATGTTGATGGCCACAAGAGAATGGAGTTAAGAACTATTAGTGGCTGATAAAGACAGGACAACTGACACATTGCAGATTGTAATGTCAGTGTATGCAAGTCGGAGCAGGGAGTACGATCCCAGTATTATCCCACACCTCCTGTTTCAAATGTGACAATGATGACCAGCCCTACTTTAGTACCAGCAATACAAAGACCACCCCATCACAAAGTCAGGACGAGGTCTCTAAAACTGGGTTGACCTGCATGAGAACAAGGAATGCCATGCAAATTGTCAGCAGTGCTGTTGTGAAGGGAATTATTTAAAAAAAGTATTAAATACAAGTTCCGCCCTATTTGTACATTGTTAGCTCAGTTTTGCCTGGAGGCAAAGATTAGCAGTGACATATCCCAATAAATGTACTAAGAACATAAATATAATATTCATAAATATAGAGTCATGCAACAGTCTAGAATACACTTTGGAAAGCTGGTGTGTCCTCCTCTCTGATTCAATTTAGATCTGGCCTTTTTCATATGAATATTACATGCAAAACTTGATGCTCTGCCGAGTTGAATACTGTGCCAGCTATCTCTGCTCAGACCGCTGTGTTCTTGCTCATGGCTCCAACAGAAACAGGAAGTGTGTGGGAACCTGACCTTGCAGCATCACATGCTAGAGCCGGTGCAGCGCCTCCCCCGCTACGTGCTGCTTCTGAAGGACTACCTGAAGAAACTGCCCCAGGATGCACTGGACAGGAAGGATGCTGAAAGTAAGAGACACCCTTGAGTTTTCATTGCAGACACCATGCAGCTGTGTGTGCAGGTCAGGACTCGACTTGTTCGTAACTCCCACATTATTTCCTGGGTGGCCTATAATTGAAGCCATCGTTGGATGTACTCGAGAAGTTCTACTTGTGAAGTTTGACAAGTTACCATAAATAACCTTGACAGTGGAATGCTATCTTGACATATGGGACATAACCTTAAATTTGAGGAGACATGTACTTACACTGAAGGCTTTGTGCATGTGATTGTAATTATGGTAAAGTTTCTGTTCTGTCAAGTATACATTTGCATTTCAATTGCCATCTTTACAAGCCCTTGTAAAAGTAAATGGTGTTTGACATTGCAAAACTATCCATCCTTTAACCTTTAGTGCAATAATAATGTTTCCCCCTCAAAGCTCCAAAAGGTGTTTATTTTTACTATTTATATGATTTGAAGCATTCTTAACCAGTGCAATAACATCTGTGTCATGCAAGACTTTGCAAAGCCTCCCAAACTGCCAATTAACATCCTCTCTGTCCACGCTGGTCCTGGCCATGTGTAATTATCCTATTTGCTTTTACAAGGCTTTGCTTGTTGAGCTACCCCATTTACTTCTTATTCACACTCATCGTTACAGATCTACCCATTCTTTGAGAATGGCAAGGCTTCTCTGTCATTTCTTTTGCTGTGCTTTTTAAAGCCAGGCTGTCCTGCTGGTTTGTCCAGTTTTACACTCAGGTATTGCTTGCTGTCTTTTTCTTTCATGCTTCTATGCTATAAAGTTGTGAACATCAGTAAACTGACCAGTTACATCTCCAACTCTGCTGGTCACTACTCTTCATTTCCAACTTCTTTCCTAAATGTGCTGGTTAGGCGTTTCTCTGGGGCAGTATTTTTAGTGCAATTTCTAAAATCCTCAGGTTTCTTTTCACATGACTGCTTCAGTAGCATTTGTTTCCTGCACTTCCCCATTCTCTTGTTATGCTTCCCCTCCCCTTTCACATGGAGGTCATGTTTAGTTTCCCCAGTGAAAACCAACTGCCTGTCTTCTCTGCACAATCCACTGTTGAACAAAATAAGTGTACCTTGAAATCTCTTTCAGTTTTGATGGAAGCTTATTCTTTACTTCTCTATCAGTCCCCACTGTATGTATAGTACATATAGTCTCCCATATTGATCCACTGACAATTCCAGCAACAGCATTGCATTTATTCGATCTCTGTAGTTTGCAATGCCTGTTGTCTGCATTTACTGTAACCCAGTGTTCCATCAGGTGACAAAAAAAAAAACAAAGAGGTATTAATATGTTTATTTATAAGTTTTGAGGTTTTCTTTTGTGGTCAGTGAGCTACTGCTAACCTCATGTATTCTGTAGCTAACTCATCTGTGCTGAGTTAACTACACCATATTTCATGGGTGTGGAACTCATAAGCTAAATGATCAGTATTTACCTGATTTCAGATTTTCAGATTATATTCTGCAACACAATTAGGAAGATGCATTAAAAATGGACTTCATTTGGACGTGAATTGTTTTACTACTGTGAAGGCAAGCTCATTTCCTGAGAGCATGCTGATGTTTTAATGAGACTGTGCAATCTATACATGCCAGTATATGTGTGGGGGGGGGGGGGGTGTCTGCCAGTTGTGGTGGTCTTGTACTGGCTTGGGCAGGCATGCTTTAAATAATGGCAGATGTGTTTCATTTATTTGTTTATTTTTCATGGAATCAGTGGGGTTTTGTATTGGGTTCCAAGGACGATTTACGTTTTATTTTTTTTTTCTAATTATAGAGTCACTGGAGCTCATCTCAACAGCAGCCAACCACTCAAACGCAGCTATTCGAAAGATGGTAAGCTGGAAAATAGAACTGTTGGTTCAGCATGGTTTTCTTAGCCAGAGTTCCCCATGTGTTTTTTGTCCTTGTTTGGGTATCCAGAAATCCTTATAGGGATATTTTAGATTATTTACTTATTTATTTTCCTTCCTTCCACTAAATTCATAAACCTTTTTCTCAAAAGGATTTTTTTTTAGTTCAGACTGGACCCATCACTTTACTGTCTTTGTGCAATGTTCACTTTCTCTCTCTGTATTGAACATGTAGTTCCTCAGTGTACACATGAAGAGAGAGACTTGACCAATAAGCGTGTTTTCACAGTATAAATGACAGGCGTTCCTTTAGCACACTGACATGCTGCAGACAGTTTACAATTCAGGAAGTAACCACTGTTTCCTGTTTGAACAATAAGCTGGATAGTTCTTGCCTTTTATATATAGGGCAGTAGCTTTTCACTTATAGTGTGTTACGCTGTAATACAATTAAACATGTACAGTATATGATTTAGTAAAAATAAAAAATGTCAAGCACTGCAATGCAAGTTATCTTCCCTTACCATGAATGTTACAATTACAATCTCCAGATTATTGTCATTATTTTATACCGTTGCTAACCGTATGTCTTGATGCTAGACTTTTTGTTTTTGTTTTTGTTTTCACTGTAAAGTCACTGTGGTCAGGACTGTTTTTTTTTCTAGACCAAAGAAGAATAAGCAGCTTCGGCTTTGTCTTGTTGAAGAATAAACAGCATCAAGAATTACTCAGATAATATTCAGAGTCAGCGGAAACCACGTGCACGTAATAGTTGCTCCTCATCATAAGAGTCTGATGTTTGTGCTGTCTGTCTGTGTTCAGGAGAAGATGCACAAACTGCTGGAAGTGTACGAAAGACTGGGGGGTGAAGAGGACATTGTAAATCCTGCCAACGAACTTATCAAAGAGGGCCATATCCAGAAACTGTCTGCTAAAAACGGAACAGCTCAAGATAGGTATTTATTCCTGGTAAGTCTTTCTTTTTAATGCATTCTTGTGGGGGGTTTGGATTTGAAAGGAGCTTATTTACGATATGGAAGTAAAACACTTGCAAATGAAAATATATGTTTTTAAATTTTTTTTATTTTTTTTTGTATTGTTTAATGACACGATCATAAAACAATAAATGGCTTGCAACAACAGAGATGCAGGGGTGGAAATACGGCTCCCTTTGTACAGCAGTTTGATCCCTGGTTGGTTTTACTATCAGTTCAATAAGACACACCTGAGCTTGTACCGGTACCTATGTTCTGTAGCTAATCAAGCATTTATTAAAACCTGGAATGGTTGAAACTGCTGTACAATAGGAGTCTTATTTCCATCCCTTGTGATGACATACCTGTTTACAAGAGATGCAGAACAATTGCAGTGCTTTACCTCCCTACAGTAATAAAAATATACCTGTGCTTCCACCTTGAAAGAGTACGTCACACACACACCTTTTCTGGGAGGCTGACTATTGTGTCTGATTGTTGTAAACTGGTGCACCTGATGGATTGCAGAAGGAACTCCCATGAGAAAGAGGGTTTTGTCTTAAAACTCTGAGGAGCTGAGTCGAAGAACACTTTACCTCTAGGGTGCAGCCCAGCTTTTATTCCTTTTACTTTAAAACATAAGGTTGACATCACTTGCCTTTTTGAGATACAAAAAACATAAAGGATAGTCCTGCTGTGTATTCTTTACAGGCACTCCCAGGGCTGAAGTGGCTTAAAACCCTTCAAATCACCTCCTCCCTCATCACACTGATCTATTGCATTTCTACCTGCCTGGAGAGGAACACTCTGCCACTCCCCACATAACTGTTACTGTACGCCAGGTTTCGCAGGCTCTACTTCCAGCCTGTGAACTTGGATTTTGTCCATACAGGAGACTAATTAAATCATTTGCTAGGCTTTTAGTATAAATTATTCTCATAACACACAATGATTTTCTGGTGGGCAGCATTTCCATGGTTAGTCATAGGCAGTCATAAGAAGTACACAAAGTACGTGACAATTGTTAAGATACATGTAAGTAGATCTCTCTCTAATGTCGGGTGTTTTCATTTCCTGACAAATACGACGGAATATAACTACCTTCATATAAAAGATCCTGCTTGTTAAGCACTTCATCTGTCTGAACAGGCCAGAGGCATTTTACCTGCATGTAATAACATGGTGTCTTTTATAAAAATATAAATATATATATATTTAGAAAGAGCTAGGTGCTTCTGTTTGCAATTTTACAAACCAAACCGTTAAGTGTTATCATTTTGATTTATTTGTAGTTCAACAACATGGTGCTGTACTGTGTGCCAAAACTGCGGCTAATGGGTCAGAAATTCAGCGTGAGGCAGAAGATTGACATCGCAGGCATGCAGGTCTGTAACACAATGCAGGCACACTGATCTCGTTCTCCCCTTCACTCGGGTGCTTTTGTAAACAGTGTCTTCTTTTCAGGTGCAAGAAAATGCCAAGCAAAATTTGACTCACACATTTGCAATAATTGGAAAACAAAGGTCTTTGGAATTGCAAGCCAGGTATGTGTGTTCCATAAAATACAGTTAAGAGCTTAGTAGATATGATGTGATCCATTGAAAGTAGGGCACACCTTTCAGTTTCTGTTGCACTGGATACAGTATCTGGTTTGAGTCACTGCTGTAATAGTATAGTATTGCAATAATAAGATTACTCTTTCTATGTCTTTAACAGTTTGATTTGACCTTTTTTTTCTGTTTCTTTTTCTAGGCCCATAAATGTGGTTTAATATTCTGATAAATAGTCAGGGGAAAAGAACATTTTATATAAAACACCCTGATGTGTTTCAACATATCTGATCTTTTTCATCTTGTGATTCATACATGGATCCAAATGCTTTCTTTGAAGTCAGTATGAAGCAAGAGACTTTACTGAAAAGTGCTGCTTTCATCATTATGTCATTATTTATGTATTTGGTTTTCTTTTCCAGAACTGAGGATGAAAAGAAGGATTGGATTCAGGTAATAATAATAATCTTTATTTTTTTATAGTGCCTTTCATAGTGGACCACCATCACAAACCGCTTTACAAGATATGAGACTAGGTTGTGTGAACTATGCATCAGATAATTACAGGAATGTCTCACACGAAAGACAGAGCACAAGGAGGTTAAGTGACTTGCTCAAGGTCACACAGCAAGTCAGTGAGTGAGCCGGGATTTGAACCAGGGACCTCTTGTTTACAAGCCCTTTTCTTTAACCACTGGACCACACAGCCTCCTCTAATGGTCATTTAATTTCCCTACAAATGTAACCTTTTAGCTCTCTGTACTGAACTAAAGTAAAAAAATCAGTATTTTAGTTTCCATGAAAATGATTTCCAGAGTGTAGAAATAAAAACTAAATTGATATAAAGGCAGAAAAAATAAGAGGTTTCTTTAGAACAACTATGTGAATCTTTGGTAGGTGAAAGGATTGTTGTCTTGTGTTTCTGACAATAGGAGCTTCCCTTTCTCTGTGTGTCTGAAAGGCACAAAAAGGACCGCAGACATTGACGTCTACACGAAAGGGGACAGCTTCACCCCCCCCCCCCCCCCCATACTTTTACTGTGCTGTGAAGTCTTTCTTTGTTTGATTTCCTCGGTCTGGGGCCATGAAGGGGTTGTCTGCTTGGCTTTGCATGAGCCTGGCCTCTAGCAGAAATGTATCCTATCACAGTGTCATGAATATTCATTGACCCAAACTCGCAGAGATTCAGTTTGTATGCACTTGTGTGCTTGCTCACGTTAAGGACATTTGTGACTGGAGAAATGGAAAACTTTGTTTTCAACTTTATTTATCCATGTGTCTACCCCTCTACATATGTATGTTTCAATCAAGTTGAAAGTGGAAGATTGTGGTCCATCAGATCACAATAGCACTGTAAAAGGGTTAAAGCACATGCCATAGATGATCTGATGTGTCTTTACCCTTATCCAACAGGTTATCCTGGCTACCATTGAGAAGCACAAACAGAACAGTGAGACCTTTAACAAGGCTTTCAACAGCTCGTTCTCCCGAGACGAGGATCACCCCTCCGACTCGCCTGTAAGTATTACAGGGTTCCCCCTTCCTGCCCTGCTCCCTGTGCGATTACAGTGGGGTTTCTACCAGGCACACAACTCTCTTTGTAATTCTGAACTACCAGATTACACAGCTCAGACAGAAAATGAGGTTAGAACTTTAAAAACAAAATCGCAAAACAAATATAGATAGATAGATTGATTGATTGATTGATTTTTTACATCATACTTTCAGGATCATAAGAGTTAAACCAGTTATTAATCTGTGCGTGTTGAGTTGTAAAACTCAGAATGCCCTGACATTATCAGGGCTGCTGCTTTATGAAAATGTATGTGGTAATTACCGTAACTATTCTCTACTCGGCAGCCCTTGGGCTGTTTAATTGGGCAGGGTTTGATAAGTAGCCAGCATTCTGCTGGTCTGTCGGTGTTGGAATATCTCAGACCTACAGAACACACACACACACACAAATTTACCTTGATAATTACTACTGTGTGGTTAAACATAGCACATTGCATGACAAGAAAATTAAGTGGTGGCGAACGGCACGCTACAGTATTAATTAGAAACTGATTTACCAGTGAGGCAGCTAAGAATAAGGACTAAGTGCGTTCTAGAAGTTTATTAAAACATCAGTTATTCAAACAACTAGACATTGAAGTCAACTGAATGACAAAACATATATTACAAAATGGAGGAGCGTTGTACGTAGACACAGCATTAATTCATTAATTCATTAGGAAAGACACAGGTCTGTCACACTGTTTATGTAACTTTCAGATCTGTATTTCTAAGTCGACTACAGTACATACTGGAAGTGCAATACTGCAGTAGACAGTAGATGGAGAGCTACTGCCATCTAGTGTTGAACAAGACAAAATAACTGAACAGAGCATGTTGTATTGTCACTTATTAAACTAAAGTTTTTTTTTTCATCTGTAGAAAATTATTTTTCTGAATTATTTTGTTTAAAATGAAAAAGAAAACCTTTCTTTGTTATAAACATTGTGAATGCAAAATAAATTTTTTCCTGTTTTCGAGTTTCTTTTCCATGACGTTGGTCTAAAAATAGCTGTTTTTGTGAAGATTCCCCAGGGAGAATGGCCAATGTCGTCCTGTTTCCGACATCAGGACTGGATTTAAAAGCGCATCCTGTTAGCTTTGTTACAAAGTAATATTTAATGTTTTACAGAATGTTGGCTTTTTTTCAATGGATTCACTCGATGGAAACACCTCTACTGGTGGGGTATGTGTTGCACTTTATATCTGAAATGTGTGTACATTTTTTTGTACAGTAAAATAAATATAAAATGAAATATAATGTCCATATTTGTAGATGGATTCTTGCAAGAAACATCCCAAATCAAAGAGGGAAAAAGAGAAGCAAACCTGCAAAGGCTGCAACGAAAGCTTTAATTCCATAACAAAAAGACGTCATCACTGCAAAGCATGTGGAGCGGTAAGTGTCTTGAGATAGGAAAGCATGCATGCTTTCACACAAATCCTACTGCGTGATAAATGGATCAAAGATGCAAAAAGATTAAGAAGTAAAGCTAGCAGAGCCCTCTTCTGGAGTCAACAGATCTGCACCTGGAAGCACTGAAGAATGTTACTGGGCTGGCAGAGTGATCGTAACCTGTCTATGACCAACAGTCATTAACATGCAGATCTTTTAAGCTTCTGTGTTCGTGGGATTTGGTTTGCATTCTGGATTCCAGGAACAGTGCATGAGGACAGATTTTGGTTGGAGTTAATTTATTGTTTTTAAATATGATGATTGTTTATACTGAAAGCACAGAGATTTTTTAAGTCGGTTCTCTTTTATTAGTTTCACTTCAAATGCATTTATGTCTGTGGCAGGCCATCTGTGCAAAATGCTCCGAGTTCAAACCGCTGCGGGTGTGTAACGAGTGTTTCGATTCTCCACTGGCACTGCCTTCCAGCCCAGGACTTGAAACCACAGGGGACCAGAAGAAAAAAGCAGCCGTCGAGGTGACAACTCTAATTAATATTATTATTATTATAAATAAATTATTATTAAAATAAATCTGTCCGCTTGGTTTTGGAGTATTCATGCTTTTTGGAGGTTGTTGAGATCACACAAACATGCCTGTGGGTCAGCGCTTTCCCCCTTTAGAAGGTCCCACCCCCGTATGTCAAACTAGCAGACATTCTGATATGTTAATATCTGTCACTGTGACTTATTGCACTGGTATGCCCATGCATAATCAGGTAATAAACTGCTATTAGCTGCTTAGGAAAGTACGGCAGACATGCAACGTAATCATCTCTATGAATGTGTAACTTGCAGCACTATAAAACACATTTGCTATCGCATATAACCAACATGTAATTTGTAACACTTGTTGTTCTTTATCTGCAGAAATAAAGAACGTGATCATACGCATGGCACTGTAGCTCTGTTCTTTACTCACAACATGTTGAACTTCATGTAAATGAGCTGGAACCATTTCAGTTGTTAAGTGTGAATATATGCATGCAGAATATAAAAATGTAGTCTAAATAGCGATGTAGCCGATTGTGACTTCTAGGTACCTGTATTGTAGGCAATGTAGGTGTTGGTAAAGTCTATTTATGCAGCTCATCAAACGTTTTTGTCAGTCCTAAAAGTAACAACAAGTAATAATGTTTCATCACTTGTTTTCAGTCCACTGCATTGCAATGTCAATGTAGCAATCCTATTATTTGAATATCTCCTAAATGAGCAAGCCTGTGCCACTGTAAGACTATTAACACTGTACCTAATACAAGCGCAGACTGACAGCTGACACGGTGCACCAGGTACATTCTTATGCACGCTGACAAGGTCACATTTTGCTCTGTTTACAGGGCTGGAGTGTGCGATGGGTAATACAAACAGTTTCTAACAGACACTAAATCAAACGTGGTCATTTATTCAGTTTACAGCATACAAGCCAATAAATGTCACTAATTGACTGGCACATTTGGAACTAATTAATCAGAAAGACGCCCTTGAACCCTTGTCATTGTTAGGCAGGGCTGATGCACACTGGAGCAACAGATTAAGGAAGCTATTAAAATGAGTAACATTAAGAGTAAAGTGCAAAGGCACATTCTCAGAGAGGAATTCAATTATTTTATTTGCATAAACTGAGCGGTTTCTTTCTAGTTTCATGCTGTTCCAATTATTTTATTCCTTTTACAACATTTGCCTTTGTACTAACTTCAATTTCAATTGGGCTGACCAGCTGTGCTGGACCTGCTAATTCCCCATTTCCTTTATTACGATATCAAAGGGACTGACTAAAGTGCTGTTGAGAGACAGCTGGTCCTAATAGAAGTGTACTGTAAGTTTATTATAGCGTTTAAGGTTTGTAATCAAAATGCTGGCATAAATAATGTTCTTTTAGTCAGAGCTGGAATGGAGTCCCCTGCACATCAAAACGCACTTTCGATCTGATCCACAAAACCACAAGAGGGCACTGTCTAGCACAGAGCAACCGCGCGCCCCTGCAAACCAAAAAATAATATTTTAAAGAAGAGTTCCGCCCTGCTTTTCTACATTTTAAGAAGCAGTCCGCAGAAGCGTAGACTATTCATCATTAGGTACCTTTTTTTTCTCCTTTAACAGAAACAGAATTCGTTAGCAGCAGAAAACAGCCTCCTGTGCAGCAGCCTTCATTTCCAGGAGAAGGGGAAGACCTGGCACAAAGCTTGGGTCTCCATTACCAGAAACGAGCCACTGGTGTTGTACCTGCTACCAAGCAGCCAGGTAAGAAAGACCTCCCGTCCTGAATACGCCTGCCCATCTCTGTATCGGGCACAAGGCCTTGGAGAATTACAAATCCTGTCTAAGATGTCACGGCTTAGAAATTTATAAGACCGGACTGCCAGTTTGAAAGGCAGGTTGGCTGGATTGACATGACTTGATAAACTGCAAATGTGTTTACAGCAGACAGTGTGCTTTAGAGTTACGAGAGGTAGTTACAGAAATATTTTTGTATTACAAGTAAAACCCAATTTTGATGTACCTACAGTAACTAATTGTCTAACCATCTGTCAATTGTAACATGGAATGAGTCGTTAGTAATTTATCACGATCACTCCGTACGTTTTGACTGAGACGAATGCAATTGTTTTGAATGATTATTCATAACTTTTGGGCATGATTTAATGCAGAACTATGCAACATATTTTTTCTAGTGTAATGGAAATGTTATTGTTCGTTTTTGCAAGCCCCGTTGTGAGAGAATAAAAGAAAATTACCAACAAAAAACAAAAAATAATAGTTTTTTCTAAAAATAGTAAAAACAATTATTGTTGTTATTTCAAAGGAGGCACAAGACTATAAGCTGCTCTTAATTAATAATGCAGATGGGTTTGGGTGTTTGGCTAATTAAATTATTGTATTTTTAATTGCCACACAAGATTTAAAAAGATCTAAAAATAAATACTATAATGAGCTTATTAACTATAAATGAAGATTTACAAATATCAACTGAATTAGCCAGATTTGCAGCAGGAGTTCAATATCTCGTTCCAGAACAAGTAGTGAAACGAAGTCAATGGCTTGACTGGGGCCTAAACAGCATTTGAATTAAAATACAGTAAACCCTTTCATATGTAACAGATTTATCCCAAAATTAGACGCCATGAATTTTAGTGATGTAGGACAAACAGTAAAGCTGTTGCATATACATTATATAGAGCACCTTGCTCAACTACCAAAATGGACATTGCAGAATTAGTTAGTTCAAATGAGTGGCTTGGAAATAACATTGCTAAATAACCAAATGCCTGTGCCTGTGTCTGCTTTCTAGTCTTTCTGTCTTTACAGCGGACTGGGATTAAAATTGAATTATTGCATCGCTGTTTATATTGCAGCTTTAACAAAGTAGGAGATAATAAAAATTGCGACAAAGATAATTGCAATTATGTTCTGTTAATACTGTAATAATGATGGTAGTATAATTACAGTTGAATCCTAGGCATAGATGACAAGGATTTGAGATTTTAAGTTGACTTTTCTTAAGAGACACCCCAGTGCTAGCCAACCTGTAGATATCTGTCTGGATTGCTCAGTGTTATATATTAACCTATGTTAACCTTTTTATTTTAATACTTGGCATTTGCTTTCTCAAACTCGTTCTGTTTCAGGAGGTTCGAATGCCACGTGCCATTCTGCTGCCCGGCTATGAAATCAGCTTGGCAACAGAGAAGCTTGATATGAAGCACGTTTTCAAGCTCAGCCAATCCCAGCACAGCATATTGTTCAGCGCAGAGGAGGAGGAGCTCCAATGCAAATGGATCGAGATCCTTTCTAAAGCAGTCAAAGGGGAGTCGGGGCAGGAAGACCTCTGCAGCAAAACTGAAGCGAAGAACAGCCTTTAATCAACAGCCAGCGTGCTGCTTGTGGGCTTCCAATAGTGTGTAATGTACACGCATTACTTGAATTCACTTTTACCATGGCACTTTTATTTTTTTTAGAGGACAGATCTCATTATTCCCCCATGTTAATATCTGCGTGTGTGTTTTCATCACTGTTTTCAGCCTCCTTAAAAGAAAATTGCTGTTCAGTTTCATCAGTCTGGTAACATGTTTTCTTAAATCTGGAAACAGTTTGTGAACTGGTGAGATATCTTCTCATAAATACGTTGTGCACACGTTTTGGTGCAGCATTAACTGCATCTGCAGCTGCGAAGGTGTATCTTTTATTCATTTGTATTCAGTATTGGTTGTAAATGTGACCTTTCCTTGTCTGTTCTATGGCTATTCTGTGCGGGATGTATAGTATTTTCATTTGCTGAACAAAAGCTACTTTTTAAGTTAAGAGTTGTGAAAGCTTGTGGCTGGCCACTGACATTTCTCCTGTCCATCCTTTGTGCTTTCGCACTGCAACGCTGCTTGTGCATTTTAAGTGATGTAATTAATTTACTTTTTACTATTGCTAATTGGACTACATCTGCCATTTTTGTGATTAAATAAACATAGCAAGATGACGTACTGTAGGCAGGAACATGTACAATACCTAAGAATTCAATAGAGGGAAAAAAAAGTTTCTGCCTGCATGTTTATTTGACATATTTATGTACTGTGCATTTTAATGAACACATTTAATTTTCATCATCAACTACATTTTGATGTGTGGACAGATTTTATATTGCTAACTGGGACCATGCACACGAACAACAACATAAGCAAAACATTAATAAAAACAATGCATATGGTTCACTTTTGGCGGTTTTTGGTATGTAAATTTGTCTTGGTCAGGATGGGATTAATTCATCAAAATATGAATCAATGCTCACACCTCTTTCTTAGGAACCACATACTTTAGGTTTTTCCTCATGTTAGAAAGAGCCTTGTCTCTCCCAGATGTGGTTTCTGGTGGTCTGTAAAATTCCAAACCGAATTAGCTACCAATTTACCACCCATTTGAAGTCTTTCCTCTGGAAACCTAGTAGCCATAGATTAAGCAAATGCAATCAGTTTTGGTTTCATAGTTTTATTTGTATTTAGCCTAGAAATTGGATTTCAACTCAAACTTATTATCCATGAAGCTTTTGTGAAGATTGGATAACAACATGTTTTGAGTTTCAAACAGAGAAGATCAATTCGTCTTGATTCAGTCATCGACAGTCCAATCAGCAGAGAAGTCAGGTAATCTTTGAATTGATTACTGTAAAGAATTGTAGGTCTTAGATAATTAACAATTAAGAGCACTGGAAGGTAAGCCTCCCCATCAAGCAGATAAGTGACCAGCCTGAAACAAACATGAGAATACCATATACAGTTGCATTGTAAGACTGTTTTCCATAGTTTTATAGATTGCAGTAAAAACAAAGTGGTTAGCACTGATCTTGGGCTGCCTGGTGTTACTTTAGGTAGAGTGCAAGTCATTGATGTTAAACTTTCCTTTTGCTGTTGGGTTTTGTTGTTTTTTTTTTCTCATGAAGGGAATGTTCTGTCTCTTGTGCTGGTGATGACAGCATGATTTATAATATTAGATGCAGGTGATGCAACTTATTTTCTCTCACCTTCAATACCAGTGAATAAAAATAAGGCTTCTATTCTTAAGCTGTGTTTTCATCATCAAATGAGGTTTGTGTACTGCAGTGTATCGTGCATAAAACACTGCATCTAAAAAATGTAATTTCAAATTGAAAGTACAGCTCATTCAAGGCTATACTGTAAAGGAGCAAAGCATGTTTTTTTTTTCCCCAAAAAATTTTTCAAAATTTGCATGTTGATTTATTTGTATGTTTTTATGTTTATGAGCAAGCATGCTGTGCACATACTGTGTTCTACAATGAAAGACAAAGTGATAAATGAGTTCAACTGCCCAGAAAATGTATTCGTGGACAGGAGCTGCATAAAGTTATTGTATGAACAGTTGGAAGACTAATTTTATTGAGAAGGATTTACCAGCCCTATTGATGAAGGTTTTTACCATCTGTCTCAAGCTTTTTTTGCAAAAACCACTCCTACTAGCTATTAACAGAGCATAATCCATTTCGAAAGTAGATTAGTGGTATTTGCCGTAAAGCAGGTTTTGTATTTTTTAGCAATGTAGTTTTTAGCTCCTTGTATGTTTTATGTTTTACTGTGCAACCAGAATTATTATTGTATGTATTATTATAGTCACAAGCCACGTGTTTTTTTCGAAGTCCTTTTAAAAAAACACGCTGTCTGAGCCACTTAAAAATGTCCACCATACCAAAGGCACTGAAAAAAGGGTTAACTCTGATAAGATGCATATGTTATTAGACCAGGGAAAATGTGTGTTTAACTGCAAAGACATACTGTAATTTGATTTCACACCTAGAGGCTGAAAGCCATATTAAAATACTGTCCTTGCCTCTCTTGCTATGCGTGGCTATGGTAAACTATATATGAGGGACAAACAGCCAGGCATAATGATAGCTGCTCTTGATAGTTTTATAAAACATAATTAGTTCTAAGATTCTAAAGAAATGTAAATCCAGTAGGCATTTCTTTGTCAAGTTGCAGCCCTTCTACTAACTTCAGAAAGTTGAGACCAGCTGCAAAGATGTGCTGCATTTGTGTTTTGTCTTGCTACAATAGTGACACTCTTATAATTACTGCCTTTGTATTACTGCAGATTTATTTATTTGTGTAATTATTAATTTGTTATCTGGTACCTATTCTTCTCTGGTTTGTCCCTTAACAACTTCAGAATTCTCACGTAAAGGATTATGTTTTAGCAAATTGGTAATCCATTTAAAGGAGAGAATTGTTTTGCTCCTCGTGGAAATACTGCCGAGTAAAGTTAGTCTTGAATTCAGCTGAGAAAGACAGTCAATAGATGTTCATTTATCTTCATATGTGTTACTGTTTATCTTTCGATGGGGCTGCTGCTGCTTCTTAACAACTAGATAAGACAAAACTCCCTTATGGTCGTGAATGCCTTTCATATATCTGAAAGTGATTTAAACCCAATTTACTAAGCTTGTGCTCACATTGCACAGTTCTATTTTTGCACACACACACAAAAAAAAAAAATCCAAATTAGAAATCCATAATTAAGAATGCAATTCTGAAAACTTCTATGAGCTTGATAACTTAGTCATCAGCTGATAGTTTAAAAAAAAAAATCAAATCACCAGATCATTTTACATAACTGGGTTGGCAAGCCCACCTCTTCTCACCTCTCTTCTTGGTCAGAAGAACGCATATTCAGCTGAAACACTTTTGCATTAATGCAAATACAGATCAGAATACCTGTATTCAATTAACGCAGAAGCTGTACTGTCTTACAGCCTGCTGCTACACTGTGACAACGAGACCTGCTGGGAACATGATGAAAAATTGAAATACCCTGCATGCAAGTTTGCAGTTAAAATCCTTTAGCTAGTGCAAAATAAATGCATTTATTCAGCAGATGTACTCCACTGCATTACATATTTGCAAGGACTGCATATTCCTGATTAAAAATAAAAAAAAAATAAAAATACAAACTCATTTTGTCCTTGAGTCACTTTGAAAACCCTTCAGCTCCACTGGGTCCCTGTTTGTTCTCCCAGCATGCCAATTTATCTCGCTGGGCAAACCTAGTATTTTATAAGCTCTAATTTATTCAGCAAAATATGTCGCTCCAACAGCTACTTCTGGAATCCCAGTGAAAGGTATATTACTCTTGTAATCTTGTGCTGAATATTCAATACTGAAGGTAAGAGTCAACTCAGCCTTTTAAATAACTTCGTTTTTGATCCCCCACTGCCCCACATTAAGCATATTGAATTGCAATTAAAGTAAATCAATAATTATGCTAGGCACAGAATGAACAGAAAGAAACAGGTTAATCTATTCTGATGGACCTCATTTCCTATTGTTCCCATCCT
Source organism: Polyodon spathula (assembly GCF_017654505.1). Taxonomy (NCBI): domain Eukaryota; kingdom Metazoa; phylum Chordata; class Actinopteri; order Acipenseriformes; family Polyodontidae; genus Polyodon; species Polyodon spathula. Next base: position 35,711,035 of record NC_054549.1, on the reverse strand, counting down.
TGACTTTGTTGACCACCCGTCTAGGTTCAGATCACAAAATGATCACAGTGAGTGGGCTCAGCATGGTTTAAAACAGTGCCCGGGGATAGACGTGGAGACCAAACTGCTCCTTCACTCAGGACTGTACCTCCAGAGCAGGCTTGAGAAATAATCACTGTTCACTCTGCTGGCCCCTAGAACATGTAAGAAATACCACATGGTCTGTTATTTCTTAGATCCAGTAGAGTAGGGGTCGGCAACCTTTATCAAAAACAACCTGCGCACAAGATTGACGGAAGAAAAGTGTGAATGCTTGCATGAAGCTGAACTTGACCAGGTATGAACCAGACTTTAAAGAAATGAGCAAAACCAGGTGGCAGCAGAAGTCTCATGAAAGCAGCTTACTGTAAGTACATCCATCAATTTACATTTTCTTTTTGATTGTTTTTTTGTATATATATATATATATATATATATAGTTTCGTTTGCTATAACTATTGGCTCTATGTAAAAGTTTCCATTCAGGTTGGCTCTTTAACTAGACATGATTCTAAGAGCTATATTGAGACCACAGGGGTGCTTTGATACCGAGTCTTAAAACCACTGCCCATTACACAATAACATTCCTTAACATATTCTCAGCACAGAACAGGAAAGTATAGAAGTACATCATCTCTGCCGCGGATTTACATTTTATTTTATGACAGCACCACAGGCGAGAGACCCGGGTGCTCGCAATGATCTTTATTCTCTAGCGTTAGTGAACATACATCATCTGGGTTTAAAAAATATTTCCGAGGGAAGCACGCAGACATTTGTATATGTGTACTTTTGATAATAGGGCTACCGAATGACGCGGCACAAAGAGTTGTCATTTCTGAGAAACGACTGCATCCACGAGGTTTGACAGATGTTGTAATGGTACTGTAGATAACATAGTGTGGTTAACCTGATCATTTAATTTAGAAAGTGGAGAAATACCGACTTGAATTTACACATCACCCATGATGTCTTCATCTTAAAAACCTGACGATATATCTTTTTGTGATTTTCTTTTAATCATGATAAAACCAAACTGCTTCATTTCACCTGCAATTGAGAATTATGGCCAAAAAAGGGTATTTTTATTAATCAATTATGAGTGCCTAAATACCAGCACATGAATCATATAATCATTACAAAAAATGCATTGTATTTAACCACATTTAATGGATCCCTAAACTAAAGTGTTACCCAGGAGAGAAATACTGCACAAAGCAGGAAGATTTTCAAATCAGCGTTATATAGACACAGCTTTTTTTTTTTTTTTTAACCATGTCAATGCTTATCTTTTTATTTTGTAATTAAAAAGTATATGCAGTGTGACCACTGAAGGTATTGCTGATTCTTATTTTAGAAGCAGCTTTATCAGACCTCTCTTTTAATATAACAACAGTAAATGATGTCATGGCAAAGCGCCATCTTTACAAGGTGTTTTCATGATTTGTACAAAGTGCGTGTTCTGTAGTCAGCGGTCTGTCTGACATATTTAAATGGCGCAGAATGATTGCCAGGAATAGGTTAAGGATAATCACACCTGAATACCACCTGTAGAACAGGTTTAACCTTTAGTTCCCAGTGTCCAGTATATTTGACGTTGAGAAAGTAGGCATTAAATATGTATGGGAGCATACCCAGGGCAGTAAAGGGTTAAGAAGAAAGGCAATTTGTACACAGCAGCATTTCAGAATATGCCAAGCTGTATTTAGGAATCAATCACTGAAGTTGAGCATCCATGTTTGAATGTAATATTAATCAATGTAATCCACCAACAAGCAGTATTGCAAAGTTCATTTAGATGCTAGCCCTTTGAGTTATTGAACAGTGGCTTGATACAAAATACCAGTGACAAGGAGGTATCGACAACCACCATCCTCACCCTGCTCATAGTGGTAGGTAAGGTCGTGCCTCACTTGAACTACCCCTCGACTGTATTGCAAAACTGAAATGCATTTGTGAGCTTTTGATTTCAATGCTTCCTCTCTGTAGAATATGCTACCAGGTGACACAAGAGATACCAGGTTGATTGGCTTTTTCTTTTAAATCATGCAGTTGGCTGAAATATATCAAGGTTTGTATGCTCTAATGCTACAATATGCTAATGCTGTTATTTACATCACCTTGTGATATTTGACATGGAAGGCACAATGTAATTGTAGATTAGGTGTATATAATGAGTGGTGGGCTGTTCTGCATCAGGGACTGAATTGGCTTTAATGTGACTTTTATTCCCAGCTATCCTCTGGCTACAGTGCTGAAAGATGAAAGGCGTGAAGTGCCCTTATCAGGGGACAAACACACAGCCAATACAATGATCCTGTGCTCACAGTTCTAAAAGGAGATGCCCATTTATACTCACAAGACAGATCAACGAAAACAATCGTATAACAACCTCTGATCATTAGTGCTGAGAACAAAACCCATAAACTCTCCTCTCAGAAAAATGCCGAGCGGCATTAAAAATGAATCTGGAAATGACAGAGTGAGCACGGGGGTTACATGATAATGTTGTTTGTAAAATGACACAGATATAAAGAGGTGAAATCAAACTGGAGCAGATGAAGAAGAAATAAAGCAGAACTATCAAGCAGGGAGCATGAAACAACTTCTGTACAGTTTCAGCTTACGAAAGTGAATATGCAGGTGGAGCCAAAGGAAGTGTCACAGACATAGCATAGACTGATTCCAGTTGAACACAGTGCTTTAAGTATGTCGAATAAGACACTGAAATACCTTCAAGAAAATCAGTGCAAGTCTTGGGTATGTGTTTAGTAGATATTTTCCAAAGATCCAAAACCTATTGCAGCGCTGGTTATTATATTATTATCATTATAGTTTTGTTGCTCAGGCTGAAGTGGTGGCAAAATAAATGGGGAACTGTTGGATCAGACTCCCAAACATTTGTTGCAGTCTTGTACTTATGTAAGACTCCTCAGGCTTCAGTACACTTTTTATTTGAAATGGTGCTGTGCGCAGTCTAGCAAACTGACACAGCATTTTCCACAGCTGCAGTATTTTATCTCGCTCATCACATCTGCTCCTTCAATCTTTGGCCTCGCTTTCTTTTTCTGCAAAGGAAGGTGCCCCCACATCGTGGTTTCTCAAGGCCGCCACACTCATTTTTACTTGTGACTTCAACAGGATTCACATTTCGTTATGGAGGTGAGAGTGCAGCAATGAACCTCACAAGAAGCCATGCTCAGATCAGTCTGCCAAATAACAACTGCACTTAACACAGTCCTTACTAAGACAGGTGCCCACATTAAATACATCATTGTCTATTTTATGTGCAATAATTATCCAATCTATCAGTTTTACATTTTTTGGTAGCTATTGTACAGAACATGTACTAGAACATGTGTTTAGCTATTACATTGTAAAGTACATTTGAAGGGCAAGTGGTTGAGCTGTTCAAGTGTGCTGCTGATTGATATCCAGTCTCCACAACGTACAGTAATCACTGACCCTGAGCTGGGAATCAGCTAAAGGCTGCAGTAGAATACTAGCCTCGGAATGGATCGATTTCCCAGTGACTAACCCATGCGGGACGCAGCAATCCGCAACACACAACATCAAAAACTGTGTTTCCACTACCAAGCACCTTTTAAGCCAGCAATTAAAAGATATCCTTTCGTTTTTATGTTCCATGTTCAGGTATCTCACCCCCTGTGGTGTATTTTCCCCTGTTGAGCTCCTGCGTTGCTGGTTTAGCCTGCACTGAAACCCTTTTGCTATTTGAGACCTGATGGACCTGAAGCGAATGGCAAACACCAGAACAGTGTGTTCTGGAACAGATTGGGATTTAGGGCAGTGGAAAGGTAATGACATGGAATGGGATATCATACAAAACCATTTAACTGAATGGGCATTCAGGTAAGGTTTTCTAGCAGAGGTTTTGCTTCACTGTGGACTGTAATCAAGCTAAATATTGATGTCACGTGCTGTCTAGACACATTTCTGGGTTGCTCGCAGGTGAGAGACTGGGAAATATAACTTCCTTTTTGTGATGCTCTAAATAATCATGGAACCCATAGAACACTGGGTAAAAAGTGTAAATAAACATTAACATTATGGGATATAAATACGTTATAAAATGCACAGTACCACTAAAATGACATCTGTAGTTATCTTGTAAAAGCTTTATTACTGGGAGGTAGTAATTGTTTGAGCAAAGTTGCAGTTAAATCTGTAATTTGACAGCACAAATGCCAAAGGCCTGTCTGTCTCATTCGTGTAGCCTTTACAAATGCATTGGCCCACATATGGAAAAGGCATTTCGCTTGTCGCATTGAGATGAAGTCTCCCTGAGGCAAAGACCCACAGTCTCATTTTTTTAATTGGACACAGGCTCTCCTGCCATTTTTTATTCAAAACTGACAAACCTGAAAATTTAACTTGCTCAAGTACACTTGAGTTGTTCTCTCTTAGCAGCTGTCATTTGTTGCAGTGATAAATCGAAGGCTCTCGTGACACATTTAGTGTTGCAAGTCTTCTGACTCAGATTGTGAGCGTGCAAGAATCACTGTATGTGTGAAGCTAAAAAACAACAAAACAAACAAAAAAATATATATCAGGTCCCTTTGCCATCCTCACTAAAATCTAATTTAAGAGATTTTGCCATTCAAATACATTGTAACACTTGACTAGGTGTCAGTACAGTAAATGTGTTGTTGTTTGACCTCTTGATTTCCTGTTAAGTTTCATATGAACTAAACATCTGTTAACGACATTTTCCTCATTGTTCATTATGAACTAGTACACGTACTACGTACAAGAAACAGCACAGAAGTAAGACTTTATTAATCTGGAATAAGGAGATTAGTGTTGGGGGCAGGAAATATGAAGGTTTTATAAAAAATAAAAAAAAATCCCAAGCTGATGAGGGTGACAAGCAAATACCAGTGGTGCTGAGATCAACAAGGGCAGCTAAGCATGTGGGTTTCTCTTTCTGCCGCCCTCGAACCCATCACTGCCACCTACTGGCTAGACTGAATGTCACAACAAATGCACTGGATATTTTTTGTGTGTGTTGCCAGCTTACCTAGGCTCGATGTTACATATAAATATACCCAAGTACAGTTTATGATCTAGTTTTGTATACCTGCTTATCAAGTGCTTTGGAGAAGGTCCTGTGTTGGCCGATCAGCATTAAGTCACAGCTCCCCCTTTGGCAGGGAATAGTCTGGACCAGAGTATCAGGTATATGATAGTGCATCAGATAAATAACCCAAATGTATCAGCTAAACGTACAACAATGACTGAGATTACATTTATTTTTAATGAGTATGTTTCAAGAGGGATGGAAATGTAAGTGTTTCTGATCCCAGATTGATTGTGTCTTTTAGAGTGAGGTTGTTTTTAGGGATGTGAAATTACTACTGTCTGTTTCAGGTAATCTTGCCAGAACACTCTTGTAAAAGAGTCCTTGGTCTCAATGGATTTATTTCTGGTTAAAGAATGAATAAGTCAATCAATAAATAGAACTGGGTACTGGTTTGCCACCTTTTTACTTGTTTGCTCTATGAAGGCTGTGAATGAATATTACACTGATATATTCGGAATAATCATAGCCAGCTAGAATCAGATTGGAATGATCTTAAATTCCGCTGTCCCGCACCAAAAGTGAGACGCAACACACAAACACATCCATGTATTCATACAGGCCAGTATGCAAGAGAGCACAGGTTTTGCTCACCATGCTACAATTATAATGCTATATTTTTTTGCACTGTATTGTACCCTTATATATTGCTCATCACGTTTAGCTGAAAACAACACATTTTGAATGGTACATAATTAAATTGGGCTCCAAATCCATTCAAACTATCAGGGAGCAATCATTGGTTATTTAACAGTATTGCTGACTAGCTAGAGAAGGACGAGCACAGACAGTGATAAATGTCCCTTTCAAAAGTCTGCCATGTAATAAAATTGTACAGTCATTTGCAGTTTGCGAATGCGTCTCCTGTACTTTGTTTCTCAACGACATATTTAGAAATCAAAGCTACGAACATGTGGTAGAAAAAGAGTACAGTATGGCCTCTTATGCTCTTTCAGTTCTATGATTTTTTAATATTTTGCTCGATCAGTCCTGATGTGCATTTGCACAACCCTGTTCACAACCTGCCAAGGCACAGCATGAGCAACACTGGCCTCCCAACAGCAATTGATTGCTTGCTTGCAGTGTCTATGTAAATCCAAGGCAAAGAGCGGAATAGTAAATAATTCATTTTTATTAAACTGTCTGTTATATTGTCTAAGACATGGATATTTGTATTAGCTGTAACATAGTGTCATATTTTATGTCTAATCTGGAGCCAAGAATTATAAATGTATATGCACTTCAAACGTAGTATTTAATACCGCTCTGTCATTTAGCATTTCTTTGCTAATACTGTACATTGTTTACCATATTCACATTTACTCTGCTTGCAATGCTTTCAAGTTAACCATGGGATCAATAGGGATCCTTAATATATAAATTGCATTGAAATAAGATTTTCAATTTGCTTGAACTACAACAACAAAACAGACTGAACAATAAACTACAACAAAACAGACTGAACAATAAACTACAACAGAACAGACTGAACAATAAACAAGCCCGGTAATCAAAAAGAGAAATGATACTTTGCATTGTATGAGCAATATGGAGCCGTGCAGAAAACAATCTAGAAAACTAGGGTTACCAAAGGACTGCTTTATAGGATTAAAAAAATAAAGATAACGAACGCCTTACTGACATAGATTCAACCTGTGATGACACAGAAGAAAGGACCGAAATGACAAAATGAATGATGTTTTCTACGGGGCGATGACCAAGTGGAGGAAGTACTGTAACTTAACTTAAAACCTGGCAACTACAGATGCTGATTTATCAAAAATGTAGACTGCTTTTGAGACATCAGAAGATGAATGGGTTTGCCCAGGTAGAAAGTCAATGAATAGCCATCATATGTCTGGAGAAATAGAGCTCTGTATAGCTGTGCACAAATGCTGCTGGTAGAGGTGCCTGTGTAACGGGCGGTGCTGCGTGATGCATTGTGGTAATGAATCCTGACCCCTGCGCCAGAGATAAGGTTAAAAGCTCTAAAATGAATACCTTCTCACACTACCTATATAATGCACAGTTAGCCTGTTTTGACAATGTGATTTAAGTGAATGGCACTGGCATGGTTTCAATGCACGTTGATTGCACACTTATTTAAAGAGAAGTGGCTTTTGCCTTTCTTTACAGTGTTTAAATAGGATAAGAAAAACCCTATACCTCTCCACATTGCCTTCTTTTTAAAGATCTGCGTGATCAATATCCCTCTTAACAAGTGACCTTTGAAGAGTAAGTGCGACCATGCATGAGATGTGAACCTCTGTAGTGAAGCCTGTCTCGCACTGTGGCTTACAGTATGTGCTCAAGGGCCTATGCACTGTGCTCCTTCTTACATCAATAAAACAATCTTACCGGGGCTGCCTGCAGCCTTCTATTAACTATTTGACTTACAAGTGGAAGTATAGATACTTACCTGTACTAGGTATCCCAACCCTTCTTTCTTGCTAAATGATCCATTCTGTTAAATGTGTACAATTTAGTTTCCCATGCTTAACCATGTTTTTTTGTCCACGAGTTACCATATTTATTTTTTTAAATGATTATTTCAGTGATGAAACGATGTAAATATTAACTACAAACAAAAAGAATATGCAGTAACCTGCACACTGTTTTGATCATCAAATAAAAAAGATGAAGAAAAAAACCCTATGCTATTGCACATGGACTTGGAGAAGTGAGCTGACTGATAATATTGTGGTGAATTAGGTGTTATTTTCATGTATCGTATCTGTATATGAACAGTATTATACACTTTTTATATGTTAAGCATTTTATTACCTAAAGGCTTGTCTGACAGTTTATTGGAATCCCCTCCATTCCTTATGAATCTTACAATGTCAGCGTAGCTGTACTGGAACACTCTAAAATGTGTTAGAAATGAAATCTTCAACAGCACAATGATAAAAGAAGGGCTAAAGATAACAAAGGCCAGGAAAATGGATTTTAAGACCTTAGGGATAACACCTTGAGCAAACAGCAAGAATTAACCTAGAGGCCAACTAAATGAAACTACAGGAGATCCACAGTGTATTGATCTGGCAAAGAAGGCTGATATAACTCTAACTGGAATTAGAACAGCTAGGGATAATAGGAGAACAGACACAAGATATCTGCATGCCTGGATCTGTAGAAACATCCGAGCAGTTAGACCCAGTTTCCCACGAGAAAAGAGCGTTGATTTCTTTGAGGCTTCTGGGTCCACAGCTAATATTGCTTTCTGACCTCATTTTTGACAAGTGAAATTGAACGTTGTCAGGAAGGAACAGAAATATAAAGCTATTAAAACCTAATAGATAAGGTTTAACAATGTAAAATCGATTGTGAACGAATACCAAGAAAACATGTATTAAAAATTCTGTATGTTACAGTAGGTAGGAAGACAAAGAATGAGAACAGCAAGCCTTTAACCATTGATCGACCCTTACCATTCATTTACAAATCACAAAGGAACTGTTATAATGACCCAGTACAGAATGAGATAGATACCTGGGCTAACTGTCTTTCTGCACAATCAATAACAGGCTGAAAGCATTACACTTGGTGAATGTTTCATTTGAGTTTCATTGAAAGCAGTCTGTCTCTAAAATGCCTTGTCTACTTTTCAACAGAATAGCTTACACTTCACATTGTCTCTAATTACAGGGCAGTACCCATGTGGTTACATGGTATCTACATTGTAAATACACAACCTCATTTTTAAATACTACAATGCAATTACAAAATACTTTTTTGCAATTAAACTTGTAGTTGCATTGTAACTGCATAACCACCCTGGTCAGTACTGTGCTATTATGATGTAGTAATGTGTAATTAAGAGGCATGTAATATATCGTTACTCATACCAAATGTGAAGACCTGAGTTTTTTTTTCTTTTTTTTTTTTTGTTTTTGTTTTTCCCTGCCAAAATAAACTAACCAAACTATTTTCCCATTTTTTTTTTTTTTTTTTTTGTTTTGTTTTAGTATTTTTTTTGTTTTTTTTTTTTTTTTTTTGCTTTTTATTTTTTTTTTTTTGTTTTTTTATTCTGTTGCCTATAAAGGATCTTAATGATAAACCAAACGGACTGCCGTTCGCTACACGGCATCAACCAATCCCATTTCTGCTTTTCTGGTGATTACCTGCGGAGAATGTTAGAGCAAACCAGTGAAGTTGCATTATCCCATATAGAATGGCAACTCAAATATGAATCATCTAGTTTAGGAATCCCAGCAGGTGCTTAAACCTTTAGATCCTGCTGGTGTGAACCAGGATGTACACCTGCTGGCACCTGTGTGGTTTTCTGCATTGCATTGTGACATGCAACCACAGGCATTTTATAATCTAAATCAGAGGAAGTAAACTTGAACTCATGGCTAGTCTTTGTTTGAGCCGGTTACTTACTATTTAATTGATCCTCTAAAACGTTACCTTAGACTGCCATTTTTGCATAATCAGTCTTCTGTTTAGCATACAATACAGTGTCAGCACAGACCTCAATGTGCTGTGAACTCGCCTGAGGGTTTGAAGTGTGCTTGAGCCTCTTTTTAATGGAGCTGCTCACTCTTCCATTCCTTAGCACAGCTGGAGATGGAATGGAGAGAGCCTTCGTTAGTTTCCATAAAAAAGAAAAAAAAAAACTGGTCAAACTGTCGCCTCAAAGAACACAGAAATAAAACAAAAACAGCACGGTGTCAAAATAGAACTCATGCGATATATTAAAAAGCAGATGGAGGCTGGTGAGGAGGAAGGTGGCCTCTGGCACACTGTGGACATAATGGATTGAGGTAAGATATTAATCCTTTCCTTGCCAATCATTGGACGTATTGTTTATTGAAGGTCAAATAAGATACTAGCTATTTGACTGACGATTCGATCTGTTATGGAAGAGCCTAAAATATGCTTGATCTTTACGTGAATTGATCTAAGGTTAAAGAGCTGCCTGAACCATGCTTTACAACCATTAAAAATACATTTTAGGACTATGTGGTGTACCATAAACCCTTCTCCTATCAGGTCAGTTGTAAGACAAATAGATAACAATGTGTTGACTTTCTGAACCTCAAAATGGGCCTCAGACCCACCTACTCTATCTCCTTCAACAGTCTTACCATCTTCTGATGGCCCACTGTGAATCAGCAAGAAAAATGGGGGTTACCACAGTATATTTGCACTGTCATTTTGGAGTTTTCCCTGGCTAATACCCTCCTTATAAGGCTCACAAAGTAACAACCTTCTTAAAAACAGGTCCCTAGTATGCCTTTAGTATCACGACATACTGTAAATATAGGTTATACCATGTTCTGAGACCAATTAGAGAAAGGAATTATAATAGAAATTGATCACTGTTTTCATCAAGAAACTTTTTTCAAATTGACATAAAGATTAATCACTGACCAGGAAATAAAAAATAAAAAAAACAAAACGGGTGTAAAAATGTAAGCACTGTATACTGTAATTTAAAGAGGGATATATTTCATTTTTTCTCTGGTGTTTCATTAATATTGTACCTTTATCCCACCATAAAATGAAAGTATATTTACAAAGGCAAGAGTTCTTACAATGATGGATAACTGCAAATAGTAAATTGCTATGACCGGGGACATTAGAGATCCATAAAATCGGATAAAATCTGCAGAAGCCTGTAATTGCCTGGCCTCAAGCGCTACTGTACTCTGTAACCACATATACAATCCACCCGGCATGGCTTCTATTACCTTCCAAACAAAAGAAACTGTGAGTTTAATAGGTCTTCTTTCTTTTTTATATAAATATCTGTGTTATGTTTTTTAACTAACATACATGCAATATTGTAATATGAACATATTCTCAAATATGTAAGTTTAACATACATACCTGTATAAATCTAAACCCATGCCATCAGTGATGATTATTACACAATAGGAACAGTATGACAGTGAACGTTAAAACATGTAGCGTCTCTGTAGTAAGCCGACAGTATATCATGTATCTATTTTTGTGATTCGTTTAGTAATGGGCCCCACGTTTTAAAAAACATGTCCCAATCGTGTAAATTGCAACAGTGTCTTCAGATTTCAGTTTGCTGCTTTACTGTGCTGAGCAGAGACTGGCTAATGCAATTAGTTGGCAAAGAGGAAAACATGATCCTTTTTGTAACCCTAAAATGAACGATGATTTAAAAAAAACACTTCAGAAATTACTCCAACAAACTTGCCTTGAGGGAGATAATCAATCAAAAAACACATCTGTGTTGGTTCCCTCTTCTGTGACAACATAAAACCATGCTGTGTTTATTTTTTTTAATTTACTTCCAAGTGACACATCTAGTGTATTGCAATTTTGCAACATAGCTTTGAGACATCTTTCATAAATCTCCGCTTTTGATTCTTGGGTCAGCATCGTCAAGTGGCTACATTATCAGTGGTGAAAGATCTCAATGATTTGGTAGTTTATTACATCAGTCTTAGTGGGAAACAGCCAGTAGGACAGTTAGTAGAAATTAACGATTTCTCAGTTCAGGAATGTTTATTCATAACTGTTAGCTCTGAAACAAATGTCAAGCTGTGACTTCATCAGTAAAGAACTATGATCTGAAATGTACATTACCAGTCGCACACTCAGATTGTATCTTAAACAATGAGACCTCTGGTGCGCTGCATTGGAAGGCGCTGCTTCATTCAGATCGCAGGCACGTCTTGTTTGTAATTTACAAGGTGGATTTTGTTTTGTAACATTTCCAGGGCGTGTGACACGCTGAATCCAATTAGATGGAGCTAGGCCAGCCAGTAAATCCTTGGGACAAACAGTCACTTCAGATTAGCTTTCTGTCTGTTTATTACAAGCTCAGTCAAACCCAGGACCTGACAAGTCAGCTTCTAATTACTGCTTCCCTCAGCTTCTTAAAATGGCCATTGCTAGGTCGAAACCTGTAGGAAAATATTCTAACCAATATATTATATATACATCAGCCCCCAACAATTCTTACTAGATTTTTTTTTTTTTTTTGCTTTAAAACAAAATGGTAATGGCAAGCTTTAGTAGTTTGTTGTTTACAACAAAATAGACATATTCAATGTGTTTGTAATTAATAAAAAATAATAATAATAACAAAAAGCTTTTTGATTGTTTCCTGAGGTCAATTGTATCATCAGTTTGCTACAGTATGGATGGGAGGTAAAAAATCTTTCACAATTCAGTTGTGTTGCTGCCAAACATGATGTTGAAGAATCTAAATGTATTTTGCCATGATGTGAAACCCACTTCAGGGCTTGAATCAGAGCACAGATTTACCTTCTTTAATGAAGTGGCCCTGCTTTAAATTCTTAAGTGAGCTCAGGTTCCCTTTGATGTGGGACCATGGCCCTTGTTTGGCTGTATTCCCATCTAATTATTAGAGGTGTGGAATGTATTATACAGTATCATAAAACTGAGAAACATTTAAAAGGCTGCACCTCTCAATTAGACAGCGAAAAGAAGCATGTAGGGGCCTGTACCTATTAAACGAAATGATCATTTAAAGATCATTGATATGTTTTTTTTTTTTTTCACTAAACATTTTAATCTCCCAAACCCTTACACGCCCCATGCATCTCCCCCCAAAAAAACATTTTTGTCAAGGAACTGAAACTATAACTTCAATATAGCAGATTCGTGTTTTGCATATCCTGTTGGTGCAATTAACCATAATGTGCAATTATTATCAACAACAGACAGCTGCATTTTCATAAGCAAAGCTCCCCAGTTGAATGCAGTTATTATTATGTAATTTTGACTGAGGAAAGCAACGAAGTTGAATATGTACAACAGAAGTTTTGTTGACAGGGTGCAATGATAAGCCATCAAAAAAAAAAAAAAAAAAAAAAAAAAAAAAGCCTGTCTCAGTTGTCTGGATGACTAGACTTCCTCAGCTCCGTTCATTATTGCTACTGCAAGACTGCCCTGTGAAAAACTAGTATTTGTATTGCATGAGCATCATTATTTTTATTTCTATTCTTGAGTAATCCTGCCTTCAGTGAAATGCCTGCTTCCAAGATTTATTTCTGGCAGGTGTGTTTTATAATCAAAGTCCTTGCATGCCAGTGAATGCTGGGCAATGGCAATTCCAGCCTTGCATTTTTTTTTTTTTTTTTTTTTTCACAATATTTTGACTCGTTATTTTCCACAATTGGCTGTTTAAGCTGACATTTCAAATCCGCTCAATGCCTTGATAAAACAGTAAGTTTGTAGAAGTCAACTCAACTCATATGCCATGCCTGGTGGTGGAAAGCTTAGGCTTAATCAGAAAACAACGAAGAGGAAGTGGTTTACATGTGCTGACAGGGAAAGATAAAACAAGATTTTTTTTTAAGATCAAAAATTGGAGGTGGAGCCACGAGGACTACACTGTGAACTGTACTGAAACTAAGAAGGGGAAGCGTGCCCTTGCAATTATTTCTCTGCCTTATTTCGGAAACTGTGTTAGTTTAATAACTGCACATTGACTGTACAGTTTAGTGAACAGCGGGCAAACCGGGGAGGTTTGTCTGGGACTGTATGCCGCTTGCAGCATCGTTATTAATGTGAAATCCAAATAGGTTTGAGGGATCATAAAACCCATTAAAGAAAGCAGACCAGAGTCCAAACCTGTGAAAAAATACACCGCGAAGGGAAACACTCAGCTGCATCTCGTCATTTGCGTATTTATTTTATATATTTATATTTATACTTAAAAAGGATATTCAGGTTTTGGAATTGCAGAACTGGATATGCCTACAGCAACTGCTTCTGTGTTTAATATTTCAAGGACAATGTTGGCACCCGAAGATGGCAATCGTGCCCACATTCACACAGGTAAGACAAGACTGGATGGAAATTCTTCAAGTTCCAGCTAATCGTGCTCAATTTAAATGTTTTTTGGACGCCATTAATGAAAAGAATAATATTTGCTTTATCATCTGACGTGCAAAGACTCAAATAATAATTACGATGGACTGTGTGCTTTAACCAACTCGGCAGCATTATACAATAACATTACACTACTTGGCAATTTTTTTTGAGACACTGACTATATTTATGTTTTAATTGATTTATTCTCTGAGAATGAATACGTTCTTTAAAAGTTTCACTGAATCTCTACAGGGCAGTAGTACAGTATACACTAACCCCGCCTAATATACTATAGAGTCGCATGTGTCGATTGAACAACCAGTACTGCTTATCTTACATATGTTACATGAGTATCGTTGTCAGTTACTGTATATGTGTTCTATATATAAACGTTTGGTTGTCCTTTTTTATTACATTTTTTTAAACCATTCATTAGTATTCTTGATTCAATAAATGTCGGTCCATTGGAGTTTACAACATTACTTCAGCTGCTGTCTGGGTTGGTCAATAATCAAGTTCGGTTTTAAACTAAAATAGAATAGCTTGGTGTGTGTTTACTACATTCTTCCATTCTTTACTCTCCTCTGCACTGTAATTGGTTAGAAAACGGACCTTGGTGATCGTCCAGTTAGTTTACACCGTGAAAGGATTGTTAGCTGTAGGGTCAGAATCTTCCTCTCTCCTTCAGAACCTGTTTAGCTTTGTATGGAATATATCGATATATCTATATCTATAGATGTATATAACCAATAATTTTGGTCATAAAAATATCCCTTTTAATTGTTTCAGCAACACAGGCAGATCATATCTTAAATATTTTAAATGTGATGTTTTCCTCTAGTGGAAAATGCCCTCCAATGTTCAAGTGTGAAGGTTAGTCTCATTATAGCCTCAAATTAATGTTGCTATTGTGAAGCATTGTGCTTGTCATGACCTGACCCGCTGGAAAATGGTGGCCTCTAGTGGTAATTTCTGGGTAATTTGAGCAAAATATAATCTAAATATTTATGCTAACAACTGCAGTATTAAAATAATAAGACAAACAAACAAACAAATAAACAAAAAAAAAACAACCTATTACTGTTTTGGCTGATTTTGGCTAGTGCCTTCATTACCATGAATCCGTAATTGATTCTTTTTGCAGTTATGGATAATTGAGCTTTAATCTTTGCCATGTACACAAGGCCTGCAGAAAGCACTTCTCTTGATAGTTTAAACATTATTAACTGGTTAAACAAGTGTTTTTCTCTTTCATTTTACTGCTGTCAAACAGTGAGAAGGGCACAGAGCTCAACCAACCAATAACCCCAAATCTAACTTGAGTGCTTAGCCTCCACTGTGTCAAACAGTGTGCAGGTTTTGGATATGTTCCATTCCTACTTTCTGGCAGTCAGTCCTTGAACATTTTACAGCATGTCACCCCATTCAGTAATTCACACAGAATATGGATTGCTCAGAATAAACTGAGCGAGAAAGGACAACTTTCACTGATATGGGACAATACAATAGGGCTCTACTTTACATTAACTCTTTCCAGTCCTGACTTGTTTTTGTCAAGGTGAAGAATATACTCCTTTATTGAGGGTACATGAAAACAGATTTTTTTTTTTTTTTTTACACATATTTCCAACTTTGAGGTCCCCCAGGATGGAGAGTGTTAGGCAGCATGATCAGATTGCTTGAGCGAAAGCTGTATTTCTCTCCTTGTTCCAGGACAGTGCAGTCCAGTGACTTCCCCTTCGCTGGGCAGCCTGCAGATAACAGAGGGCAACGGCACCAGCATTGGCACAGTCATCTCCTTCCAGTGTTCCTCCAGGCACAGGCTGCTGGGAGACGGGTTTATTTCTTGTGTCTGGAAAAGCAACAGCACGCAGTGGACAGGGAGCACGCCAACCTGCAAACGTAAGGACAAAGAAGCACTATCGACCCCTTTTCTATCCTACTGGTATTCTCAGCTGTCCCATTGTGCTATAGTACAGTATAGTATAGTAGGCTCTATATTTATTCTCTATTTGTTAATACGCTATGCTTAAAAATGTCAAACCAGCCAAAACCGTGGTGAGGTTTATAGCATCTGCTCTGTTACCACTTTCCTGTTATCTCAACCCACAACTGGCAATTCACTACCTCTATAGAAAAACTGAAACCAAAAACATATACTGTGCAAAAGGGTTAGAAGATTCCAGCCCGTTCCTAGAGATGTAACCTACACACTTCTCTCTGGACCTGTTTAGTATGTATTTCACTGAGTGCGTGGGCTCATACAGTACGTGCGAGCGCAGGGGCTGAGCAGTATTTGCATGCTGATTGTCTGTGGGCGTTCAAAGCTTGTGGTGCTGTTCTTCACCAGCCGAAGTTACAAAAGTAAGTACAAAAACAGGATTATTTTTAACTGAATAACAGCAGCCCCTCCCCAGCCTGTCTACACTAAGCTAAGGTAACCCTGTCAATATCCAATATAATATACACTATAGTACTGTTCTAAAGAGTTGACCATAGATTTTTTTTTGTAAAACATGTTTTATTATATCAAAAAATGTATTGTATTAACAGTATCACATGAAAAAAAATGAATCTCAAGCAAATTCCACAGTTTAGTAAATTACAGAAATGCAAATATCCATTATACAAATATTTCCTACTGTACATCAGTACATTAAACCACTCACATATAAATAATCCTCAGAGTAATAGATTGGTACAGAGAACAGCATACATTTGATCCAATTCTATGTGTGTGAGTTGACAATATACAAAACAAGAGTATGCCCCACTATCACTGTTATTCATAACAGTTCATAACAATGTGATCAACATCATTTCTTATAAATTAACATGGGATGAATATGGATAACTAAATCCACACAAATTAACAGGGCTGAATTCAAAATGAATCACTTCAGAACTCAGAGGAAGTGTAGAAGATAGGTATTGCTACTGTGGTATTCAGTCGGAATTCATTATGAAATGGCACCCATTATTTTGAAGTGTGGCCTGTATGTTTCCCAGCGTTTATATTCCTACATTCACACACTAGGTGTTTTTTTGCTAAGAGGAAACTAATCTTTGTTGGCCTGTGGGTTCTTGCTCTGTATTAGCCAGTTTAAAGCCAATCTGCACTTCAGGAGGAAACCTCGTTCAACATTATTGGCTGATAAGCATTCCGGACCATATAAACCAACAGTTTGGGCTGCATGATTGATTGCTTGTCACATCAAAGACAGTGCTCGCTTAATTACTAAATAATGAATCGGTCGATGAGCAATTTAATTTCTTCCCTTGACTTTCATCCCTTGGGAATTTCCAGGGCTCAAAACATTAATTAAGGGCGAAAAGATTACTGGAACTGAAATGCAAGTATTCAAATTGCACTATTTAAAAAGCGTATCAGAAATCAGTAGGAATGTATCACAGATAGATTTGTCACATGTTACTTTTGCTTTAGTGGCAATGCTTTAGCTTGCATGGCATAAACAAGTACTTGACTGATACACTACCCATGTATTAAAGTTCAGTTACATGTCTATGAATAGTTATTGGATATTTAATAGACCTGCATTAGGCTGCAGTTGAAATGTTGTGCTGATATTCTTTATGTATGTGTGATGTGTGCCTGTGTTGGTGGCTTCCTGTTTCAACACATATTTAAGACTAGAACTATGTAAAGCATTGGTTAACAAGCTGCAGAATAATAGCGATATCTTACTGAACAATTCCTCAATGCATGATTTCGAATAAGTTCAACACTTAGTCATATCACCCAAAATAAAGGGTAACTGTTAAGGTAAAAAGAGGAAACGTGCACACCACTTCCTGACTGTTTCTGTGGGAGCCAAACTGCAAAAACAATGCACCTGTGCAATCAGTCAGCTTTAGGTGAAACAGCTAACTGAAATCAAGGACAGTGCTTCTGAGTCATCTGCCTGTATTTTATTAAAAATAATTTTTTCCTTCCAGTTTATAAGGAACTTGTTACCTAGCCCATGTAGGAAATAATAGTTTGGTAGGCGTTTCCTGTAAAAATGTTATCAGTTTGACAAAAAGCTCATTTGGAAATGAAAGGTGTTGTCCCGTTGTTATTCCTGAGTCCACTGTGTATAACCCCTCGCTGCTGCAAGCTGCATGCCTGTTTGGCTGCCAGGTTGTGGGTTATAGCTGGGATTGTCACCTTACAGTTAACAGCCTTTTGAGAATGTAAACCAAGTGGGCGGTCAACCATGCCAGTTTTCTAATAAAGTAGTTAGAGTGCACAGAACGGCTAGCTACTGCACGCAATTTAACTGCGATTTTTGTTATTATTTCAGCTATTTTGATATTTGAGGATTTTGGATTCAAAGTGGCGGTGATTGCTTCCATTGTCAGCTGTGCTATAATTCTGCTGATGTCTTTGGCATTTCTAACCTGCTGTTTCATCAAATGCATTAAGAAGGGGGAGAGAAAGAGGACTGAAAGGTATACTATCCCTACGATTATTATTTTTCTACTGTTGATATTATAGGAGTCTGAAGAGGGGGGGAAGGGGGCTAATCTAACTTAACAGCATTTAATTATTTTTTGAATGGGTTTGTATTTCTGGCAATCAAAATGTCTTAAGCTATTATTCTTTGGTACTAAAAATGTGCATCTTTAAATAGTGGAAAGGAGAGAAATGTCACAGTATGGAAACATTTGCTTTGCAAAAGGGATCCAAACTGAATTATCAAATGAATTAAACCATCCATCTCTCCATTGTTTTTCAGGGAGGTGCAGCCGTGGTATCAGACAGACTGTGACGAGCTGCAGGATATGAGGGCCACTTACTATGGGCATAAAGGACGAAACAACAACAACAACAACAACAGCAATAGGACAGGAGACCAGAGGAACACAGGGTTCGACAACCAGGGCTACTGCAGGTGAGCTGTAAGCCCCTAGCAATGAACAGAGGCTTTCTACCTCAAGCTTCATGATACACAGCTCTATAACAATATGTCTTGTTATATGTAAATTGTATAGAAGGTACGTGAAAAGACAGGCATGAAACAAGGTGTTTCCATACGTTTTAACAGTGCTTTTATGAATCTTTAGCATTTCTTTACCATGTTCAAAACATTAGTCTAATTTTAAAACTCAGCGTTGGATAAAAGATTCATACAGGCATGCGAGCTGCTTAAAGCCTGGAGTCATTCCTGGTTAAAAATAATAACCGCTTTACGAGCAGGCTGTTAAGGCAACATCACTTTAACATTGTTTTAAAGATAGTTTTTTATGCCTCTGTGAGTGGTTTATAATGGTGATTACAAGTCTGGAAGCATTACCCTCTGTACTCTGTTATCCGCAGGTGCCACGAGCACTCCAAGAACATCTCCATCCCAGCATGCTGCAGTGACGGCCTGTCCGTCATTTTTAAGCCGCAGAAGAAAAAAATCCCGAGCAAGTACAGGTTATCGGAATGCAGTGTTTCTGCTGTCAGTGGGCCTCACATGGCCGAAGTCTATGAGCACAGCAGAGAGCCACAGGGAGGGCTGCACGAGCACCTCTTCCATGGCCTTTCTATATAAGACGGGACACAAATCGGACCTCCATGTGCCTTAATGACAATTGCGTTTGTTTTTGTTTTTTGTTTTTGTTTTTTTTGCTGGATTTTGCCTAAATGAATCCTAGATTTACTAAGAAGAGATGTTTGCACTTCTACTCTGCAGAGACTGCCGTTAGCCAACAGGATAGACTATTTTTTAAACATTTGAAAGTTTCTTATGGGAACACAATCGATCAGTGCACAGCCAATAACTTTTTTTCAAGAGATTGTGAACCAGATTGTCAAATGATGGAAACGACTGCTTCTCGGTTATAGGTGGAGCATAAATATCTTCGTGTACTGTTGTTGGAATGAAGTTGAAAAAAAATACGTCTTTAAAAAGCAGCCATATTGAGGCACTGAATTAAAACTGGTTGTTTTTCTTAACACTTGCTCAAACCTATTCCCTTGAAAACTGCTACTAAAAGACCACTAAAAGAGCTATGAGTGGAGCTGACTTGTAAAGTAATTAGTATGGGCTTCTACCTGTTTTTACAAAACTGCAGTCAAGATAAAAAGTATCCAACAAAGCCTTTCTGGGCTCTTTGGACTGGTTTACACTGGGAAAGTGGAAATGTTTTCAGCTGTTGATTGTTTGTAATATTTACATCAATAAATTTGCGATGCTCGTCCACATGTTTTGTCTATGGCAAACGCCCACGCTACATGGCTTAAACAGGGTCTGTCTATGGAAAAAGCAGTAGATAGTCCAAATGACATTTTGTCAAGTAGTACAATTTAAATGAAAGCACTTGGTGATTCATTGATGATAATTTTAATACCGCTTACTCAGGAAGCTTAATTTTGTGGACATACATCTCTTATGTATAAGTGCCCCTTATTTGCACTCCTTGTGTTACAGAACAATGGAGACGGAGTGAGTCAATATGTGTGGTTCACAATGTAAGAGTTGTATTCAGGGCTCTGTATTAAAACCAGATATCAAGATACACACCAACTCCATCTGTGCTGAGCAGTGCCATTTTAAGTTTAAAATTGATCCTGGCAACTAAAAACTCAGGATAGGCTGATTACTCTATAAATGAAAAACGCAGCAAAAAACAGAGAATGGGTTGTACTATTATTGTATAAAATGCATTGCTGAATTTTGGACGTGTCTTTCTGCCGCCTTCTTAACAAATGTCTTTTTGTTCCAGCCAGACTTTTCTCTGGCACAGAGATCTCCTTGTTCTTTCTGATTTGCCAGTTGGGCTGTGTTTGCCTCTGTCAGTGTTAAACAATGCCTACAGAAGATGTGCACAATGTTTTTTCTTTTCTTTTCTAAATCCAATCTTGCAAAGACAGATTGCATGGAAGTGTACGGTACTTTTTTTGAGAAGTGCGGTACTCTCTACTGAGGGAAAACTCGTTTCACTTGTGACCAAAGCCAAATTCTAACCCAGGCCTCCAAAAGTGAAGTTAGTTCCCCAGTTATGTCTAATGCTGTTGCCTCAAGGGGATGCTTTAAGTCCACTAATAGGATTTCAGGTGCCTGGCTCTGAACAGCTTGCAATGCATATATATATATATATATATATATATATATATATATATATATATATATATATATATAACGCAAAATCTTATATCAGTCTCAAGTCAGCGAGTCTTACTCCAATTCAGCATGTCAAACACTGAAGGAATGGTAAAGTAAAATTGCCCAAACTATCACTTAAAAAATTGCAAAGTGCTTACTGCACATTGCACAGGTAGCAAAGAACATTTTTTTTAAAACTAAACATGTATAAGATTTTTCCACCCCATAAGGTGCCGCTGCTGTCTCTTTTGGTAGTCCCCGCCTTAAATGTAATTATTTATACCATGCATTTACTTTTCAATGTTGAAATGAGTTTTGGTCCACAATCATACATCACTGGGGGCAAAAGTGAAGAACGACGGGCCAGGCTTTTCACCATATGGGCCAGCCGAGAGAATTAGAATATTGAGTCAAAGGTTGAAATCAGTAATCAGGGTTAAGGAACGGCTCCAACAGAACGCGTCATGCATTCACAAGAATGCAGCCCAGTTTTACATTGGCTCATCTTTCTGCACCAGGTAAAGAGCGTGGCCCGTCTCGCTGCAAATTCTCATTACTGTTTAATGTGGTCTCCACCCCTAAAGTGATCAGTGTGAAGGATCTCTTAATTCTTCACGTTGTGAAACTGGCAACATCCTAAAAAAGGGCTCTTGGCTTTGGCCTCACCTTGGCCTTGAGAATGCCAGCTTCGGTCTTGGCCTCAGCCTCAAAGGACCAGGCCTTGCATCCAACACTGCATGATCTACGTGGTTTGCGGATTGGGCTCTGTGGTGTCCAATCCAGTACAGTCTGTTCTGTTTCTATCGACCCACTATGTGAGGTAATCAGAAGATCATTTCAGATCCTACCTTACACCCAAGAGACTGCAGCTAAGTGACGCTAGACACTACCAAGTGCAGGCTTCGGAGAATTTGTCATGTTGCACACCGCCAGCACTGCCCCCAAGGCAACGCAAGGGTGTCAGGGTTTACTTTAAAGGATGTGTAATATGCATGACAAGCTGTGTCTCGGCTTGAACGACTGAAACAAGCAGGTTTGCAGGAAGACATGAATAAAGAAAAATTTTTTGTTAAACAGGGTTTTGCATGGTCAATTTTAATTTCCCTATAGAACAAGTGCTACAGCAAAGAATATTTGCTGTTCACATGGACTTAAATATTTACTCATCCTTGATGAACAACCTCAGCAAGCACTAAAAAAATAGAAGAAAAAATTACTAAGAAATATTATTGCTGTAATTTTAGAGATTAAGAGATTCCGACTAGGAAGATTCAGACAGTCACGTGTGCTGGATAAACGGGATTAATCACCGTAATCTCGTGGAAATCACCTCACTTTTTGTTGGTTGAGGTTTGCATTGTCTCTCCCGTTAAACATTTCCTGGGACTGTGTACAATATACAGGCAAGGGCAGCCTCTGCTGGACAAAAAATAGGTTAATCAATTATGAAACATCTCAAAATTCACTATTCAAAAAACATTTCGTCATCCGAAATGCAACTAAGACATAGGTTAAAAAAAATATATATATATATATATATATATATATATATATATATATATATATATATATATATATATCGCGATACCACCTTAAATCGAAAACTTTAGGCGATACCACCTTAAATCGAAAACTTTTGCTTGTGACGTACAATGGGCATGATCACTGGGAGGAAACCGCCATGGGACGAGGAAGTGAGGAAGTGGAGAAGCGAGAGGGGTAAATAAAGTTCCAGGCTTTACCGCAGATATCACCATGTCAGGTTAGTAGAGATTATTAAAATCCCCTGTGTGTTTTCGAGTATGAAGTGCCTGTTGCTAGCTGCGCCGTAGTGGGGGCCTCCAGCGCACTGTTGTTGCTGTTATTAAACTTGACCTTAAATAGTCCGGGCTAGAACGAAGTCGTGTCATTGTCGAATTAAACACAGTCCATGTTTTTTTTTTTTTTTTCTACTTCTTTTGCAACTATGTAATTGCATCTACTTTGCTTAAGTGCTAGTAGGACTACTTTGCATGCACAGATCATTTGAAAATGTACTTTTATTTTTTATAGATTAGAGTAGCAATAGTTTTCAAAGTCATTGGGTAGGCGCTGTAGCTAGTTTAAAACGCGTGCTTTAAGACCAGTTGCATTGTTGTTGTACTATCAAAGCCTTTGGCCTTTCTCGTTAGTACGCTACAGAATATATTCAATTTGGACATGTAATTTTTCCCCAGTTATGTGCTACAGTACCATAGCAAAATACCGTGCACTGTTCATCACCGGAAACGCTGTCAATATGTAATGTTACATAACATTTCCATACAAGCACAGTATATCATATTTATTTATTTGTAGTATTAATATTTCTGCTCCGTATATTTTGAAACCAACATGCAGTATGCTGAGTTGTGTTGGTAATTATAAGTCACAGGGCGTTTTCTGTGGTCTGCAAAATAAACGTGTCATTACAGTTCTTCAGCCTGTGTGTGCGTGCTTTTAAACAAAACACACGGGGATACAGCGTGACTATCCAGTTATATTGCTTGCTTTATTTTTCAATTTTTAAAGTAAAGAACATAAGCAGAGAAGAAAAAACTACTGCAGATCTGTCAAGCATTATTTTCCTTAATGAGATAACATGCCTAAAATTGCTGAACCAGCAGTTGTCAGTGTTGAGCAGATTAGACCCAAATACAGCTCTAGTCTGTAGAATGTGAAATGCTTGCATGCTATTTTTATTAATCACTGATTACAGTGTTCCATGGAATACCTTTTTGGATACTTGAGTTCTAAAATTCATAAATTGTTTAACAAAAATAATAATAATTTCATTATATCTGTAAGCACTATAGATGTTGTTAATCAACATGCCTTGTGATTTTCAGACACTTACTGTGATCAGCTGGAGCAGGACACTTGGTTCTTAACCAATGACCACAGGCTGAGCGCGCAGCTGCTTGAAAAGCTTGTGCTTCAGCTGAACAGGATCTACCCCAATGTTTTAAGTGACAAAGAGGCACAGAAAGTAGGTAGCCCATCAGGCATTGCAGCGCTAATATCAAACAAACACGTTTCTTTTTAGGAAGCCTGAGTTTTTCCCACAGTTGGAAACTTCACTAAAAGTCTAATCTTCTTTTGAACAAAAAGCAACATTTAACGTCATCCCTTTTAAATCACAATAGCCCAAGATTGTAAAACTGAAAAGGATTTAGTACACCAAGAGGACAGTTTCCCCTCTTTGGAATGTGTTTGGAATTGTAAACACTTTGCAGAACAGGGGTAGATAAGCCATGGGCAGTCTTATTTGGTCTGTAGTCTGATTCACAGAGACCTTGCACTGGTTTGTGAAGGCAAGGGTGTGCTTTTTGGAAGTAAATAATAGTACTTATTTGCATAAGGAAAGTCTCTTAAACTGTTCATTGTTTGTAGTTCAGGGACGTGAAAGTACCAACAAAGACTAGGCTGGCAGACCTGTTGAGTACCTTAAAAGGGAAAGGAGAAGAGGCTTGTCACGAGTTTTACAGAGCTCTGCACATCCACACTGAGCAACTTTATATCAGCCTGCCCAGCAGAAAGAGCCAGAGAGGTAAGTCTTAACTAACAACTAACAAACTGGGCTAAGTTTTTATTTTTGCGTTTGTCTTACTAAATTGGATGTGCAGAGCATTCAGTTGTGGCTTTCATTCTTGTACCCTATTGACGGTGCCTGTGTAACGCACGATCATCATGCTCGAAGATGCAATTGTTAATGAGGTGAATGGCTCATGTGGTTTCAGTGTGTTTTGATCATGCACTATTTACATACTGTAGTGTGAAAAGGGTATTTGAGAAACACTTTTTGTTTAGTTACACCTGGCAGTGGCCACATTAATCTTTTCTCATTGTGTGACGCGTATTGTCAAAATGTGAGAAACGTGGATAAGCCTTCCATATGTACAGCTTGCCAACTCTTTTTATTATTAGTATGTAGATGTAGTTAATCTGTTTTTAAGACATAAAATTATTTGATATAGTTTTATGACTTTTGTCCTGTAAACAGTGACGTCTTTTAAAATGAATGCCTTTCTACATAGTGTCATAAGTTCTATCCATGAACGCTCCATTTTTAGGCATCCTCATTTGTAATGCGCTTTCAGCTCTGCAATTTGAAGTACCATCTAGCAGTAGCTATTAATGCTATGTTTAATAAGATCAAATAACTTAGCAACAGCACTTTAACATTGTGTAGTTGTGTGTTCTGCTTAGTGCAGCAGACCTAACCATATGCTGCTTTTGTTCCTAGACGCAACAGAACCCAATGGGACTAAAATTCAACCAGACCCCAGGGAGAGATTTGTGCTAAATGAAAGGGGTAAATCACGACATGTAACCTTCAAGTTTGAGATCAACATTTAAACTATCTCTTTCTGGTTTGTATTTATAAAGCTTGAGCAGGAGGACAGGTACATGAGACTTCAATGCTCATTTAATATCGCCCTATATTTCTAAGAAATACTGCAATAAACATTTTCTGTACTTCTTGGAATACTTAGACTGTGCAACATTGCATAATTGCAAGGGATTTGTCAGCCCATCAGCAATTTTAGGTCAAATTGGTGAACCGCATTGCATTGTTGACAATTTTCTGTACAGTTATCAACTTTTCAGACTGCTGGCAAGCATGCACTTCAGCACTGCAGCTCGGCAGTGGCCCTGGCAGAGCAACAAACCCATCTTGTTGGTTCATTACTTTTTTCTCCAGTCAAAAGGCCAGTTCTGATTTTTGCACTGGTTAGCGGTCCAGGGAAACTTACATCAGAATTCACCAAAGAACCCAGTGCCGGTGGTATTTTAGTGTGGTGTTGAATTGCACACTTCCTTTGGGTGTTCAGAACGAGATTACTGTCACTTGAAATCACAACCATTTCATCAAGCGCACCACCCATATTGTTCTCTGTGCCGCTGGCTTTTTTACCCGCAATGCTTTCCTTGATGAAAGTCTCTTCCAGCAGCATAATGGCTTTTTATCTTCCAGGTCCAGTGTTCTTCATCATCTGCTTTAGTGTTGTTGCTGGTCTGGCATTGTACTACTACAGCAATGAAGGTAATTGCCATCACTGCTTTATTTTTAGCCTTGTTTATATATTACAGTGCTCCCCATTTGCAAAGCTATTGTCCTGAGCCATAGTAACAAGGCTGTGCTATTCGAGCCTCAGCTGTGCTATTGGGAGCCTCAGCCAGGCCACTTTGTAACTGTTTCAGGGTCACTGTATGTAAAACATTGATGTTCTGTCTTGGATTTGAAGTTTTAACCTAAACATGGGAGAAAAAGCATTGCATACCTGACCTTTTTTTTTTTTTTTTAAATAAATGTTCTGCTTTATAAAGAAACACTAATACATGTTTTAACATTTACATTTTTTGGCTAACTTAGCAGTTTGATATATGTATGGATTGTTTTTATTTTATTTTGTCTTAAACGGTAATTGACAAAATCTTACCTGTTTTTGTAGAGGATAAAGCTATTGGAGATGCCAAGAAGATACTAGGATTTACATCAATTGGGCTCAGCAGACGAGTCAAGGCTATGTTAATATCCTACGCAGAGGTCCAGTCAAAGAACCAGTAATGCTAAAAAGCAGCCCCTTGCATTTGCCAACAACATTATGGAGTAAGCACAAGGCAAACCAGCATGCCATACCAAAGACTAGGTGAACTGTGTGTACAGCAGTAGGAAATGCATTGTTTTTAAGCATGTATGTAATTATATATGATTTAAATGATATGGGACAACATCCTAAGCCTTATAACATATATTTTTTTGTTACTGTAAGATTGAAAGATTGACACTAATGCTGGTAGGATGGTTTTGTCCTTACTTAGTTTTTTTTTCCGGGTACAGTGCCCTCCACTTAGCCCTTTGTTGAATAACTTGTTCATCAGGTTTTAACTGGGTAATAAACTCAAGCAACAAAGAACAATACGTCATACTGGACATTCAGTACGTATTGAAGTCTGTAAATATATACTGTAGTTGCCTTTAAGTTTATTAAGTCATGTTAATAAACTTTTTTGGCCACTAGAGGCAGACGTTTTCTTAGGTGAATACAGTACTTGGATTAACTGAATAAAAATATTTTGCCAAAATTCAGCCAAAGTAATTGATAATCAACTATCAGCAACCAGTAGCATAATACTCTAAATCTGTGTGCATCTCTTTCTAACATTTGGTATACTGTTTATGACTGTTGCCTTTTATTATTATTTGTATTCAAAGTATATTATTATTATTATTATTATTATTATTATTATTATTATTATTATTATTATTATTATTCTACAGAAGAAAAAGGTGCATGTTGTAAATAAAATAAAAAGCAGTTGTTTGTTGCTGTTTTTATATCCCAAGAACTCCTTCTAATTGTTTTGTCGCATTGTCAAAACTTTCACAAAGAAAACCCTTTAACAAAGACTGTAAATGCAGCTGTGCCTGTAAAATACGTGGTTAGTCTCTCTCTGTTATTGACGCATTATGAAATATTTTTGTTTGAGATGAAAGCATTTTTTTATGAGAGAGAGTGTTTTGAAGTAAGTTTTATCAGTTGTATATGTATATTATGTAACCTGGGCTGCCCCCTACAGTATAGAGAAGCCACTATTTAAGCTTGCTCATGCTGCTTCTTGTTATGTGTTTCTTTACCCAAGACGACTTACAGAGACTAGGATGTGTGAACTATGCATCAGCTGCAGAGTCACTTAAAACAACGTCTCGCCCGAAAGACAAGGAGGTTAAGTGACTTGTTCAGGGTCACACGGTGAGAGAGCTGGGATTTGAACCGGGGACCTCCTGGTTACAAGCCCTTTTCTTTAATCACTGTTATAATAAGAAGATAGAAATGGCCTTTGCAGTTGCATAATCTAATATGTATAACTGATGGAAAGATAGCACAGCAAATGTTTAAGAATCACCAGAAAGAGTGGAAACTAAAGTCTTTAAATATGACCTGCATACAGTATTTCTGAAGAGGATTCGTTGTCTTTTATACCAGAGACATCGGCCATTAGATACTGAAAATGAGTGGTGCTATTAATGTAATGATGTACATAACTGAATATTTTTGTAACGGTATTTTCACTTTCCTATTCGATCCTTGAAATATTCTTCATTCTGCACAGCAGCTTTGTGTGTATCTATGACTACAGGTGGTTTTTCTTTGTTTATATGACATTTGTATATAGGTTTTAACAGGAATAGATTAATTGAACTCTCTTGT
Source organism: Polyodon spathula (assembly GCF_017654505.1). Taxonomy (NCBI): domain Eukaryota; kingdom Metazoa; phylum Chordata; class Actinopteri; order Acipenseriformes; family Polyodontidae; genus Polyodon; species Polyodon spathula. Next base: position 35,682,758 of record NC_054549.1, on the reverse strand, counting down.
ATTCATGTCTATAAGATATCCAGGACATCAGATATCTATATCGAAGTCATATGTTGTTATATATATATATATATATATATATATATATATATATATATATATATATATATATATTATATACTATATATATATATATATTAGACTTAATCTGTTAAGCTGAACTGATTGGATGGTATTTATTACAACAAAGGTTATTTGTATTCATATAATTAAATGTAACCCTAATCCATGGCATTTATAAAAGTGTGTCCTATTTTATCATACTCGTAATTAAAAAAAAAAAATCAGAAGCTTTACATTTTATTATACTGTACAGTTTCGCTCTCTTTTTTTGGGAACATTCAAAATGTGACATTGTGTCCATCTCGCCGTCTGTCCATCTGTGAACACGATGGACAAAACACCATAAACTTATTGAGGAAGATGCTGTTCCCTTTTATTGAGAAAGATGTTGTTCCCTTTTATTGAGAAAGATGCTGTTCCCTTTTATTGAAGATGCTGTTCCCTTTTATTGAGGATGCTGTTCCCTTTTATTGAGGATGCTGTTCCCTTTTATTGAGAAAGATGCTGTTCCCTTTTATTGAAGATGCTGTTCCCTTTTATTGAGAAAGATGCTGTTCCCTTTTATTGAGAAAGATGCTGTTCCCTTTTATTGAAGAAGATGCTGTTCCCTTTTATTTCTAGTATTGCTAGGCGGGGATGAGACTGGCGGAGTGCGTGAATGTTTCATTATATGTGTTCTTTGTTAAAAAGATGGAGATCACTTCATATTCTAGGAGTGGAGGCCATTTAGAATTCAACCCGCAGTTAAACCTCCTCCACTATATCCCTTCACAGAAAAACACTTGATCACAATGCAGCACTTCAGTACCGAAGCCTTGCTATTGCACTGTAGGTGCTGCATACAGATTTTCATGGTAAGATCCATTAATCACCTCTCACAGGCTTGGACACCCTTTCCTGTCGTCTTTTTTTTCCAGTGTTGAAATTCCATAAAAAGAACTTACTCTTGGTTAGCCAGTTGTGATTCTCTTTGCTCAATCTCCTCAATGATGCTGCTGCCCAACCCCTACAGCTACGCTAAACCCCAGTGGAACTGGATTAAAAACACAGCTAAGTTTAACAGGATACAGTCTAAAGATAATGTGGTCGCATATTATAGCCATGATGAGCATCTGCTGAAGGGACTGGAAAGCAGTTTGGAGGGGCACGCCTCTAGTGTAATGTGATGCTGTACGTTCACTATTACATGAAGCGTGGGGGAATGTGTTGCTTGGTGTCATCTCTGTGGAGCAGCTAGCCCCTGTGTTGTTGCTATTGTATTTTTAATTCATGTTGCTTTAACCTTGGATATGTTGAGGTGGATTAGCTGCAGGGTCTTCATAACAAGAGCAGCACCCAGTCCTGATCAATAGCAAACTGGAGGGCTGCCAGAGAATGAGTTCAGCTGTGTCTCCGGGTTGTTCAGTGGTTTGTTAAATCACACATTTACAGCACTGGATTCTTTTTTTTTTTCCTGTATGAAAGGACTATACTTTCTTTTTTCTCCGAAAGAAAAAAAATATAGAATATTATTTATATATATATATATATATATATATATATATATATATATATATATATATATACACACACACACACACCTTGTTTAATAAACAAAATGTGATTCATTAATAACAAAAAGTGCATTGTTGCTAATTGACTGTGGGCCAACCTTTTAATATAAATGTAAATGAGGCAAAAATAAAGCATTTTTAGCCAAGTCACGTGACATATTTAATTATTAGTGTAGAATAACAGAAGGCGTTATACTACTGTTAATACTATACTAAGCTCTGTGTTGGGCGTGTCTTATTGTATCCTCTCTTGCAGTGTGGGTGAGAGGACCACAAAGTGAAGCTGATTTGTTCTGCCTGCTGAATACAGTAGGGAATTCTCTTTTTGTTTATGATTGCATATACAGTAATGTATGGACATCTCTGTGCAGAGATTGATGCACATAATTTCCTCTGCTACGTCACTTGTGACTCAGCCTGTAGCCATTAAAATCGTACACACAAATATCCAGACAGAAAGCCAGTCTAAGCTTAAGATGATTAATACTTAAAACCACAAAGGGATTTTGTAAACAAGGGATAGAACTGTTTTTTTCCTGAATGAATAAACAGAAGGGTGTCTATTTTACGCTGAAAAACGGCAGCACACTGGGTAAGCGAGGGCCAGAAGCAGCTTTTCATGAACTGTACATTGGTATACATTACAAAGCTAGGGTGTGCAGAAAAAACGTATAAATGTTATTGCTAGATTCTCCACTTAGAATGTTTTACCTGTCTTCTTAATTCAAATTGGATTTAAGCTAATCACAAAGCAACACCCGCTGATCAAAGCAAGTAGTTGCTGTATCAGATTGAATTTTAACTTTGCACAGTGCAGAAATATGGCATTGTGGTTTCTTGAAACAAGTCACATTTTCTGCACACATTTTCAAGATGCATTTAATTAAATTTTTTTGTTGTACATTTTTGCACTTTGCATTTTGTTTTGATTGTTCTAATAAGGGGGTTATTTTCAGCATTGTTGTATTCCTGAATAACTTCAAAGATTAAAGACAGTTGAATAAAAATTGCACTGAGGTTACATGCTGTTAAGGGAAGTCCCTCTTCTTAAATCGTGAATACATGTGCGGACCATATTCATGCCTTTCTCTGCATTATACCGAGTAACAGAGTCAACATGCTTACATCACTGCTATTGTAGGAATGGAATCTGAAAGACTGATGCACACAGGCATTCTGACATCTTATTGTCTGTAGTAGATACTGGTGACACTAAGTACAAATCAATATAAATATTTTATAATCTCACACTACCAATATATGTGGTATTTTTAAGTTTAAAAAAAATATGCAGACATTTAATTAAACAAAACATTATCATACCTGGTATTTTACTTCAAAAAAAAAAAAAAAAAACATTTAAACAACACCAGCATTTTTGTCTGTCACCTTTTAAAATTAACTGAATAGACCCTATTATAATAAAGATTTCAATACACAAATAAAATCTACTTTACATAAACAGAACATGTATTATCACTGTGACACATAATACTGTTTACTAACACATCTGATCAAATTAAATTAACTTGGATTAAAAAAAAATTAATGCCCATGCTTCAGTTGACCAACCTCTTACTTGGTTTTGTACTCTTTACTGGTTTTGTACCCCCCCCCCCCCCCCCCCCCCAAAGAAAATCTAAATTGTACAAAATTAACAATTACAGTGATATTGCTATTCACTTTGTGTACAGATCTACAGTATTAGCAAGGGAAAGCAAGGGATTGCTTAAAAAAAAAAGGTGTAGGAAATACAAAACAATTAGTATAAAAAGCTTTATTAAGGCATGTGCATTATTTTGTAAAAAACTGATTATATGAAGCAGCAGTTTAACGGTCGAGACCCTAGAGGGAGCCCTTGTTCCAAAACAACCCCCCCAGGACTACCTCTGTAAACTCACAACAGAAACTGAAATGTTGTCACCATGATCTGGGCTCCTGATGGAACGAAATGATAAAACAGCCATTGATGAAGGTCTATTTGATGAAGCTGAAATTGATGCTGATGAATCCTATAAAGTTCCTAATAAAAAATCCATTCCCCCACTAAACACCCAGTTTAGATTAGGATACTGGATCACCTCAGCACAGTGCCAGTAAGTGCTTTGTTTGGATAATGCTGTAGACCCCACTACCTATGCATTGCAGTCAGACTTTATACTACTAATAACACCTTTAGCGTTTTAAGAAAATACTGTTTGGTTTTCTACATGCCTTTTTTTTTCCAATTTGAATGAAGACTATACAAATGATCTATAAAATTACTCCTATAAAATACTGACCTAAAAAAAAAAAAAAAAAAAAAAGATGTGGATGAGGAGGGAGGGGTAGCAGAGGCTCTTTCCAGACACTTTACAAAATTAACGATATAGAATAATCACACTAAATCACATTACAGCAATTAAAAATGTATTACAATATGTCTTCCCCTGATATGGTAAAAACAGGGTTTTGTGAAACAATTACTTTACAAAGCATGTTGCTGTAACTTGGTGGATTTCAATGGGGTCTAAAAGTCCAAAGACCCTGTAAAGGAGGCTTTTGGGTTGAAAAAAAGGCAGTGCTGTGTTCCGTGTTCCGTTTCCTTCGTAACCCAAACCTCTTCGCAGAGCCTGTTGTGCTGTAGTCTCTGTAGACCATGGTTGCTGAATGAAGAGGTCAGGGAGTGCTGGAATATATTTAAAAGGGAGTGAACTGAGGAATCCATCAGTAGTGAGTTTTTTTCCTTGAATCGCAGCACTGCTTCAGAGAGCTACTGTTTGTAGCTGAATCAAAGTGCAATTAATGAACAAAGACTTTCATTGCTAAGCTTATTGCCTGTTGTACCCCCTTGTTGAACAGGAATCCTATTTGACTATAAATGAAGAAAACACTTAAAGTCCAGTTTTTTTCCCCTTTTTTCCCCATTATACATGAGAATTAATAAAGTGAACTGTCCCCACAAGAGGGACAGACTGAAATCATCGCAAGTACTAAATACCAAAGCAAACAACAACAGTGATAAAGATCTGTGGTGCCTGTCATTTCATGCAGGGTTAGTGTTAAATAACTGCCACAGTTGCTGGGTCACTGCATGGGCAGACTAAAATTGTAGATCACTTATATACCTGTTTAAGGTCAGTCTAATATATGAGCCAAAACCCCATGATAATACTTCCAATAAGAGCTGCAAAACGCACTGAATGCTCTCAGATTTCCTATTAGCTCTGGGGTCTGTCCTGTACAGAAGAGACCAAACTACACACGGAGCAGTGTCAGCACCCTGCACTCTCCGTGGATAGATTGTCTGTGTGGGTTGTAGAGTGCAGTGCGGGTATGTGGGGTCGCCTGTTCCAGTATCATGCTTTTTCCACGGTAAACCTTCAAACAGTAGCTAACAGATCAAATCAGTGCTCTGAAAACCAATTTGTGAAAATACAGGATTAAAAAAAAACAAAAAAAAACACACCAACGTGACATAGTGTTTCACAAAAGTAAAATACAAACAAACAGTCCAGTGTGATTTTGAAACTGTACCTTTGAAAATGACCAGCAGGTTCGCGGTTTCCAGTCTATTGCTTCAGGTTTTTTAGGTCAGGTTTCTGAACTCCAAACGCTGTGATGAAGATATTCACAACCACAATAATAAATACCAGGCCGGTCGCAATATTATTGAGAAGGTTCAGTCGGGGTTGCCTATTTTCATCATTCAGGTCGTACTTTACTGTAGAATATAAAAAATGGCAGTATTACACAGTGGCTTGTTTAGGGTTTAGCTGTGTTATATAAAGGCTGCAGATCCATCAGTACACACCAAGCTGTTTTTATTTCAATCAGACAGTGGTTACTCTGAATGTAAAGTTAGCCTTTGCACTCCTGGACTTTGTTCCAACCCTGTTCTAAATTGTTTAACTGAACCAAGTAAACCTGCATCCAGACCCTGAAGTAGTTAATGATCTCATTTTACCTGTTAAACCTGGAGTGGAATAATGGCCCAGGACCAGGATTGGGCACCCCTCATCTAAACAGTTTATAAACTTGATTTTTCAGTTTCTAAGCTTGAGTTAATAAGTGGCTCTGTACATCACACAAACCCCAGCTGGATTAATAGACTGCTTGTATCCCCGCTCTGAAGTACCTGCTAACAGAATAAGCTTGCAAAAAGTAGACCACAGTCTCATGCAGTTCACAACACAGTTTTACTATTAAATAGTGAATGCCAATATGCTGTGATTTTCGCCGCATAGCAGTCTGCGTCAGCAACAGCAAACAACAATCCCAAGATTAAAAATTCCATATATTCCTTATGCTTGGCCTAGCCTGAGGGGATGGAAATGTAGGCCATTCAAGACATGCTTGGCTGTACAGACAGCTGAGGTGAAGCAGCAGTTGGGGATTTCATATGCAGCTCGGACTCATGGCTCACATAAATTTACTCTTGACAATCCAGGAGGAAGAAATAATGCTAATGGAAAAATACTCTGTGGAAAACAACACAGTAATCACCTGACACATTTCACACTGTTTTTACAAGCAGTGCAAAGGGCTTACCCATTAACAGTATTGTTAGCCACTGCTATTGGCGACTTGCCCAATAGTGTCAGAAATGAAAGAATAACATTTTCCAATCACTTGCTGGGTGCAATGCCCTTCCCTGCTGACTGTAGCTCATGTTGGGCTGCATGTTTTAGATTGCTCCATTTTCTCTGTGCTTGAGCGTCCTTTTCAGAGGAAATATATCACAATGTCATTCACCTGTCCCGTGGTTGAACCAGGATGCCACAAGCTGTGCTAAGGGGAGTTCTAAATGGAAAGGGACTCTATATATCTAGCCAAGCAAGCCTGGGAGACTCTAAGGGCTGCAGCCAACATGTGAAGACTGCAGTGTTGTACTGTTTCCACTGTTTACCCATGCTTTATGTCGTGTTTTACCAGGCTTTGCTATACTTCTCTGTCCTTTACCATGCACTATACTTTAGCAATGCTTTACAACTATGCTTATACCGTATATCCTGATAAAATGAAGAGATCTGAAGTTGTTTGCTCTGTAAATGGAAAACAAACCCACACTCAGTTTGGAATATGGCATCCGTAACTGAATGCACTGAAAAGTGTCTTTGCTCTCCAGCCACTCACCGATGAATATTAGAAGCACCCCGACAATGACCTGCAGTACGAGGGATATGCTGATGAGGACCACGATCGGAACGTAGAAGCTGAAGGAGGGCCCCTGCTCCACCACGGCTTTCAGCTGGGAGGCATTGGCCATGAGCAGCGCAATGTCCAGCATGCTCTCTGCAACACTCTTCTTGTTGGCGTAGTGATTCATGTTGATCGGAGCATTTCTCCTGCTGCTGCGATAGGCAGAGGACTGCAACAGTGAGGGAGGAAGAGAGCAAGAAAGGAAGGAAATCAGCCTAACTACAGTCTGGCATAAATATCAGAACATTCACTACAGCACAATGCAAGGGTTCATTTTTAGTAGGCTGCAAAACACATATGTGTACAAATATAAGGGGTGTGACAACATGGCTCACACTCACGTCACTGCAGTGTTATGGTTGATTTAAACTGAAGCTCACCTGATACTTTTTTTGAATTGGCCAGGGTATTACCAGCACTCAATCATGCTTATAATTCTAATAATAGGGTCGGACAAAACCTGAATAGGCCACCTCTGTTTAAAGCTAAGATCGTACTGATGTAATCAGGATTTAAATGCAACAAGATGATAATTCTTGATTTTGCATGACAGTAAACATATGAATAATATATTAAAAAATAAACAAAGAGCGATGAAATACTGGAGCATTCATCTGCCACAAATAAATGTGCTTTTTATAAGAAAAAAAAAATCAGTCATTAAAATCAGATTGTATTTCATTCTTTTTAAGTCATGTGTAAAAACATAGTGAACACAGTATATCACATAGTTAAGCGCCATGCAGTGAACCAGACTGCTGATGGAAGAATCAGTTTCACAGGGTCCAGCAGAGGGCAGATTTCCACACACGCTTGGGTCACAGCTGCAGCAGTGCTCTCACACTAACTAAAGGAAACATTTGCTCTATTTGCAGTTTGTTATGCTTGACCTTAATACTGCTCCACCCTAGGCCTTGAGTGTTGTTTACATTCCACTCTTTGTTTGCTCATAATGCACTGAATTACAAAGACAAAGTCATTCAAACTACTTAATATGTGTATAAAAGACAATGCCAAACAAAAGCAGGATAAGTATTTATAAACATGCACGTCCTTCACTTGTAAATTGATAAAAGAGTCTTCTAAGACAGAGGTTTGTGAGGCAAGGTGGAGCAGTGGACAACTGTAGCCCACACAAAACCAGAACCCATTTGGCATACAGAAGCTCGTGGGATTCCATTTGCCACTGGGATAAAGTCTGAAGTGATCTGAAATCCAACTGCTTCATTTCCATCAGCAACAGATTAGGATTTAAACTGGGACATTGTCCGCCCCAGTTAGTATTGTGAAACATACAATATAGGTGATCTCTAGTTGCAGACTGGATTGTAGATTGTAGACTACAGTTGGCACCAGCTGCAGCCTCAGTTTAATATTAAAACGGTTTACAGGCTGGTTTCACAGTGCAGATTGGAATGTTGCTGTATTTCACCGTGTGTTTGGTCAGGAGAGAATCAGGGCCAAATAGCAGAGGGGTTCTTTCAAGTCACTAATGAAGTGTGCTGGCAAAGCTTTTGTTGGAAAGCTGCTCTCAAAGAAAATTGTATCGCCTTTATCTAGCAGCACCCTGCAACGGCTTGCTGACTGAAAGCCACTGTGGTGTAGGAAGATAGCTCAGTGACTCAGCACTGCCACTGTGCTCCGGTTTCATAGAGAACAAAATATAATTTCTTTGGTCCTCGCTGGGAATTCTGAAGGGAGCCTAGTGAACTCAGAGAGACATCTGTATGGCTGGGTGTTGTCCTCCAGAGGCCAGTAGCTCGCTGACATCCGCTCTCGAGTTTCTCTGTGTAAAAGAGGAAGCTAGCTTGGTGGTGGGATCAGAGGATGCCCACTGAACCTTCAGTTCTCCTGAGCTGGGTGGGGAGTCACAGCGGTGAGGGGAAAAGCCTTAACTGGGCGTGCTAAATTGCAAGATTCATACAATACGGATAGGTATTTGAGGCAGCCAATAAATGTTTGTGGATTCCAGATGTGTGGAACTTTCAGGCTGGTTGTCTGACAAGGCAGTTTTGTGCACAGGCTTATGCAGCAAAAAACTGACAGGGAACTGCACTAAAAAGAGTATAAATATAATAACAATAAAAAAAAAAAAGGAAATCAAAATAAAACTACTTTCTCACCCAAGATACGGTATATATCCACGGATGCAGGCAAAGCCAGCTTTTTATTCATCATTACCAGAATGTTTAAGCTCAACAGCTAGGCACTGCAATAGAAACTAGCTGCAATTGCAAGGCAATACAGAAGCTCAGTGTGTGTGTTGTTCAGCTCGGTTTGGATTTTCAAGTTATTTTAAGTCTAGAATTTTAGGTAGATGTTGACTAAGTCTGTCACAGCTATAAAATCTTAATGCGATTGGATTGATGTGCTTGCTAATAGGAAACGCTGTAGTCGGGTTTATTACTGTGTGTTAATTAAGCACCTTGTTAACCTGGAAACAGAGTGAGAAAATGAGCTATTATTATAGTTGATAAAAAAAAAAAAGTTTTATACTTGGACAGTTATCAGCATGTTTATTACTGCAGGTCCATTTCTTCAAGTAAAACAATTTTAATGTGTGTCCTCTTTGATAACATGCTAAACCCAAACATTTCTAGTTTAATTTTACATTGGAAGTGAAGTTTTGTAAACGTGCATTTAAAACTCTGACAAAGGCTGATAGGACATGACTCACAATCGGCACTCGGCTCGGGCTGCATGTTATTTATTTTAGTTTAACAATGCAAAAATTTTATTTCCATCCTCTAGCCTTTGAAAATAAATTCTTTACATGCAAATTTCTGCTGTGCTGGACAATATGAAAGCAAACTCATTAATACAAGACCAAAGGCTGTATTAGCAAAGCAATTTCCTCTATTTTGCTTTACACTGTTTATCTCAGGGGTTTAGTGCTTTAATGCTTTGTTTGTCATTCAACCCTTCAGCATGAATTATACAAATTCCACTATGCAAAATCACCACAATAGACAGGAAAACTCATGTGACTGAAAGAACAATACTTATTAAAGCTTAGACAAGATAATGCTACCTTATACATATTTTGACATGACATATTTGGCTTTTGGCCATCAGTTTGCTGATAGTGGAGAGGCTGACTGTAGGGAAGCCATGGGCCAGGGGGCTCCCCCTATATTTCATGTTTCCTGTTTCGTTTATATATTTTCAAGTCATTTTTGAATACTATAAATAACCTAATTGCAGGCATCTTGCCATGGGGCTTTCGATATATAACAGGACATGTCTTATAATTTTTGGCATGGGTGAAAAGATAAATCAGTCAGGGGGCTATCTTGCCAAAATTACTGTAGTGCTCACTCATTTTATGCCTCTGTTGGGCTGGGAACAACCGTGCTAATGATGTGTACAGAGCAGGCAGTGACTGCCTATTTATAGACACCAGTTTCACTTCTAGATTCCCAATTTAAAAGGCGATGCAATAATGTGCTTTTTTGAAATCCTCTTTACTCTCATGCCAGCTTACTGTCATTAAACAAAGCAAACAGTAGTCTGGTATACTTTTGGTGTGTAATTGCAGTTTTTAGGGAAGATAGTTACAATGGCTCCTGCAATGTAAATCTGTTCAAATGTATTAACAACCTGAGGGTCAGTGCTGTTCTTGGTAAAACACAAAAGCTTGTCAATGAGTCTAAACCCTGATCAAACGAAAGGTGTCCATCTTTAATTGTATTTCAGAAAGCATTTAACCTGGAGGGGAGCTGTGTTAAATATTTCAATTGAGTTGCTGTATTTCATCAGTTTGAGTCACAGCAGACAGAGCAGGCTGCAAGGGGGTTTGATGGACAGTGTTCCCAGTAAATTAGCATCTGAACAGGCCCTGTGTAACAGGCAGACGGGGTGAGATCATGGGATTTTCTCACTGCCTACATGACTCCACCACACATCTGCAGCAGGATAATCCTCCTCAAAACTCATTAACTGACTCAGGGAGACCAGGATTCTGATGGAGTAGCTCCAAACAACAAGGATGCAGTGTGACCCCCTCCTCCTGCTCCAAATATTAAAACACACAGCACTTGTACGGTATCTTCCAAACTCACATCTGATCAGCAATGTTAACAATTGTCATAATAATAATAATAATAATAATAATAATAATAATAATCCAGAGTTCAGCTTCTGAACTTGTCATTTCACTATTTTTTTCAGTTGATGTTGTTGAATAGTTTTGTGAACACTCATTTTAAATATGATAAGGATTTAATGATGTTTATACCTCTCGAACTGCATGTCTACAATGTGGGGATGTAAGAGATACTGAACCACAAAGAGCCAGTGTGATGTTTCTTGCTGTACCGCCACTAGAGTGTTGCAGCGGGGCAGGTTAATGGGTACACTTACGCTTCTGACTTTACAAAGTGACTGAGGAGCCAAAGTGCCAGCCTACTAAAAAAAAAAAAAAAAAAAAAAGAAGAAAAAAAGCTTCAACTTTTCCCTGTTTAGGAAAAAAAAATATGTGCTTTCCTTTCAGCCCACTAGAAAAGAATTATTGCAGAAGTGGTGATTTTATGAAATTGCACCATAATGTATTTTGCTTCATGGTGACCTCAGATGCCTATCGTAAGCATGCTGACAGTGCGATTTATTAGTGAAATCCTGCAGTGGTTTAACTGCACATCGCCTGTCAAGAATTTCGGATACAGTGTGTATTTGTGTGTGTGTGTGTGTGTGTGTGTGTGTGTGTATATATATATACACAGACAGATATAGACACTCTACTGTAGTTAGGTAGACAGTTACAACAGACTGGCAGGTACATTAGATAGAGAAGATAGAAACTGTTTTACACAAATAAAATGTTATTATCCCATACAAACATTAGCCTGTTTATAGGACTACAAACAGCAGCACAAGATTAAGTCATTTCTACAAAAAGAAAGCTATTTAAAAGCTCTATTGACCTTTCCTTACAAATACTAACAACCGCTAACAGGCTTCTTTTGGTGACAGCTTTTGCATACTGTAGCATATTGGTCTGCTATTCTGCAGTGGTTCCTAATTGAGTTATGGCTCTCTGCACCATCTGCATGACAATCTCTCTCCATACTCCCAGCCCTTGTGGACGCACTGTTCTGACTGTTACACTGGGCACTGTGCAGTACTATAACTGCAGAGACAGTAAAAAGAAACAGCACCCTCCACTCGACCCTAATTTTAAATCTGCAAAACAACAAGGCTAGTTTAGAGGTAACCTCCTTGAAATTAACCTTCAGTATCAATTGCAGAAAATATATCCAGTCTAGTAAACAGTCACCTGACACTGCTTAAGAACCATGACATCATGCTGACACCAATTAGATCCCTTTCCCAGTGCACTTAACCTTTTCAATTAGATCCCTTTCCCAGTGCACTTAACCTTTTCAATTAGACCCCTTTCCCAGTGCACTTAACCTTTTCAAGAGCTGCAGCCTAAGCACTGACTGATGAATCAGGCAGCAAAGGGAAAGATACCATGGTAAATGTGTATTAATTTTGAAGTTTACCCACGTTTTTTCCTTGCCAGTACTAGGCATTCACCAGCTTTATGCTCTGATTCTCCTTGTTGGTGTTTAACCAGGCTTTCCTCTTACAGTACGGTACCCTTGCCAAGCTTTGCTACAATGTTAATACTGTATTGGAGCTCCACTGCTATTTTATTCTTATTTTCTGCAGTAAATGAACTTCTGAAGTCTCTACAGGTACAGTAAAGAGAGACTTTTGTATTGTAAGCTTTCACTCATCAAGGTTCTAACTGCAGAAATCAATACAGCAATACTTCGTATTTATTTGTTGAAATGACTGGATGTCATTTCTGCTCCTACGGTAGATAACAATGGGGCTTGTGCTTGAAATGCCAGTTGGTTGTGTACACAAAATCCAACATTATCATTTGAAAGACTACCAGCAACAATCCTCCATTGCCAATGCTGTTAAAGTGACTGACACTGATACACATCATTAGAAGGTCATAAATAAATTAATTTGCATAGAAATGAATAGGTGTGGATACTGTTACTGTATTAAACCTCTCCAGGTCTGTAGGTTCTGTATGACTGAGTCAGAATGTAATATGCTGTTTCTACACACGTCTGGGTTATTCTGTAACCAACAGGCCCTCTTCTTGTATTGCAAAGTTCAACTGGACGAGAGGAATGCATTTGCACATATTTTACAGAGTTTTAGTGGGAAACTACAGTAGGTCAGTCCTTGAACAGGCATTATCTCTATAACACACGGTATGGACGGCTTTGTTGAGAGGAGTAAAAAGTGATAAACATCACAAAATGAATAAATAACTGATTCACAACTAACTTCCATTAGATGTTTCTATTTTTACTGTTGTGTTTGTCAACCTGGGCAACCAATAATGCAAAGCATACTTTACCAAAACATTGGACAGTCCCTATTTCTATTGCATTTGCGATCAGCTAGCAGCTGTAATTCAGCACTCTGCGGACATGTTACTTTTTCTATAGCAGAGTCTCCTCTTGAGTTATCGTTTAATTAAGAATCCTTTTTTTTGGTTGATCTTAGTACTGCCAAAATTGGAGCATTCTACTTTGAAGAGAATAATGTTAAGTCTCTGTGCTAAAACCTCATCAACAGACTGTGCCCCTAGTACAATGCAGTCCTTTCTCCTAATACCGTGCAAATTATACATATGAAAAATCAGATTTTCACAACATGAAATGCATACAACTAGTACACAAGTAAGTATGGTATTCTTGCATTCCATCATTTTTTATATTTTCTTTTTCAGTTAAAAAAAAAAACAACTTTCCTTTAATGTATTTTATTTAGTTGGTTCCTTAAAATCCCCCATGTTAGCCATATGTCTAACACATGGTTCCTCAATTTAGGGGAATGCTATACTAAGGGACAGCCTTTTTTTAACCTTTAAAGAGACTAGACTGTATACTAAAATGAGTTTTCAAACTTATTTTTTTAAAAGTCTGTTCATAAATTCATCTATCTTCTATGTTCTGCTTAAGAATCTTGCATTCATTTCTCATTAAATTCCTTTGTTTCAAGCACTGAAATCCATGTTCAACATAAGCCCAAAACTTCACTCCTAGTGGACTGGCTTTGTGTTAATGCAGAATGCCCGCCAACAGGTCTATTGTTCTCACTGACGTCAACAGACAGTTAATGGAACACCACATGAATCAAATTATACCACACCTGCTTTTGTATTAATGCATTGTACTCGTGTATTTAAATTAATTTCTGGTAAAGATGACCTAACAAAAGCAGCTATTACTGTATGTTCCAAAATTCAGATTTATACCGAAACGTATCCAACAGCAACACATTCGATAGGCCAATTGAACTTCTACTAAAAGTTTACAAAGGTAGATTTGCACTGTAATCTTGCAGTGTTCCCATGCCTTCCCTGTGGTTATACTATGCATTTACCATACCTACAGTATCTGTGCTTTAAAATGCTTACCTATGCATTGCCATGCTTTCACTATGCTGCATCACACTGCTGTCCTTTTACAATGGTAAACCTTTAAAAAAGGGTGTACATGACAAACTATACCAGTATTTTGGTTTTAGACCTAAAGAACAGCTTAATACAGTGCTTAGCAAGGCTTCTGATCTCAGAGGTTGAAGAACTGAAAATATACGCTATTTGACTTGTCCATGTGAACATAAATCTACAAACCAGGAACCTAACTAATGCCTTGTACATTTACAAAACGATACAGCTCTGTGCACGAACCCTAACGATGGACATTGAGACAACGATAACCAGAATCGAAATGGAATGCAAGAATTTATAGTAACGTCTGTAAAAGTGAGATGTTCCAGTAGCAGGTGACAGCTCGGTGCTGGACAAAACTGTCCATCGTTAAACATCTGATCCAATTATGCACCAACAAAGTAGTGCCATCAGGACGATCACATGTTTTGTTCTTCTGAAGCTTGATCAAGCCCTGCACTTGATCAAGTGGGTCTTTTTTTTGTTTTGTTTTTCTCACAAGTGCAGTAAAAAGTACTGCAGGATATAAAATGTATATAATTGTGTGTTACTGCATACACTATGAGCTATGGTTCGACATTTAGACATTTGATAAATATTGTTGAACAATAATTATTTTTTCTTTTAAAAATGCACTGTGCTCTGATGACATACTCATGCTGTTCTTTGGTAGGGGCGGTATTTGCAGGTCACATGACACAGTAAGGGACTTTTGGGGAACTTCATACGGAAGCCGCAACTTCCCCGAGGCTAGACAATGGCTTGTTACCTATTCATAAGAAAACGACCACTGTATGTCACACACCAATAAAACAATTCACTATTTTGAGTATTTGTTCCATAATATATATATATATATATCTATATATATATATTCTACATTAATTTATACTTTAATTAATTTAGTGAGAGGTGATGGTGGCAGGTTTCCTGAGTTTAATTCTAATACCCCTAAACCTTTTTTTTTTTTTTTTTTTTTTTTTTTGGCATTTTGCATTTTCAGTCATGTAAATTACCATATCCGTGGAAAGGGGCAAATATGTAAATACAAATAAATTCCGGACACCTGTGTTAGCTTTACTGTATTGCCCAAAGCATACCTTTTAAGCACAACCCATGTTAAATTTATATTGTAATAAACAAGTTTAATGTCTACATGTATCACACAACAGGAAATATTAATAATAGCACTTCTGGGAAACCAGATACAGTATTATAATCTGACAAAGGTGTTTTGGTTACTATGGCAACTCTGAACACCAGAAGCTAGTAAATAAATAAGTAAATGCATACATACATACATACATACTGTTTTCTAGAAAAAACAAAACAAAAAAATAATAAAATAAAAAAAAAAAAATAAAAATAATAATAATAATAATAATAATAGAGATTGTTTACTGGTAAAATGATAGTGAATACGAGTTTACCATTGAAAGATAAGTACACCAGCCACCGGCATCTAGATGCCGCATACTTTCATTTCATTAAAAAGCTATCTGGTGAATTCTGGTTCGTGAATGCAACAATATATCTTAAAAGTACACCAACAATTCAAATACATTCGACCTGAAATATAAACTACAATGTAAACAAATAGGCATTGTTATGTTTTAACAAAGGTTCAGAATTCTGCATTCCGTTCAATTAACATGGCTCTTAAATGTAGGTTTAAATATGTAACGGGTTAACTGATGCTACTTACCTCGCTGTCTGCAGAACCCGGGCCAGCGACGCCGTTCAATTCGATGTTTTCAGTATCCATTCTATACAGAACTTAGTGAAGAAAGTGTGTTTTATGAATGTCGCTTTCAAACGACTTGCGTGTTCTCTACGTACTACGGTATAGAAACACAAAGTTTGGCGTCTTCCGTTTGGGGGCGTTAAACCTGGGCTGGACAATGCAGCTCATACTACGCCATCCGAAAGAAAGAAAGCGGGTTGTGTGTAGCCTACTACCAGTTCCAGGTTTCAACACGTGATGTAGCCAAGGGCATGCACAATAATCAACACGCCGCTTTGTTAATTTTAGTTTGTTTTTAAAACGTTGTGGCCCGTTTCAGTCTTATACTGTAGTTTCTCATTCAACAGAAAGCAAGACAGACTGGACACTGCATTTTTAAGGTGTCTTCGGCAAACCCGTTTATAAACAGTGCCATCTGGCGGTGAAGTGAGTTAAAACAGAGACTTGTATTGGAAATAAAACGTTGTGTTTCAGCAGGATAATTAATCAAGGCGCGCAATCCCTCGAATTTTTCAAGGCATGTGGCTGCTGTTTTTCTGTTCCCCTCCTAGTGGTTAATCTCACTTATCACAGCGGCAGGTTAATAGCCTTTCTGTTTAGCGTGACTGAATTTCTGTAACCATTGCAACATTGCACTATTTAGACTGTATCATATTGATATTGCTATAACTATCTAGCAGTTTTAAAACAGAAATTTTCAAAACTGTATTGTACGGGTTCCACTCAGTTTTTCCTATAAAATGTTACCAGTAGCAAAAACCCCATTTGGTGCTTGGTTTGCTTCCGTGGTCTACAGGAGAGTTGACAGAGGTTATGTGTGACCTCCTCCTGCTGCTACTGCAGACTGTTATTCACAGTAAGAGGGAGGCTTCAAGGAGGAAGGAACAAGTGTGAAACAAGACATACTGCACAGTGCATAAACTGAAGTGTCGTGGAAGACATATCTCGACTGGAATGTGATACAGTCTCGACTGGAATGCGATACAGGTACCATATCGACTTTCAAAAATATTTAGTGTGGTGACAATATCCTCAGTATGCACCTGCAAAGCAGACAAAGATGTTATAGCAGTTAAATTACTCAGATTATAGAGAGGGTCCTAATACAAGCCTTTATTTACTGAGGTACATTTAAAATGTTACTATGATATGCACCCATCTACTCGACCAACATTTACAATGTTAATTACTTATTATTATCTAACAATAGGATTTGCGACTGTATTTTCTTGTGCGAGTGTCAGTGTTTATCATATAGTATGTGTAAAACTCTTCCAGTCCCATTTCCATATTTGTGTTATATATATATAATATATTATAATATTATATATATCTATATATATAATATATATATATATCTCATATAGTCAATTGTGTTATAATAATTGTTAAATAAGCTGTTCTCAATTATCTCTCAAAATAATTAAATAAACCAGAATGACAACCTCTGGGCTGTAAGAGAAGCTGCAAAATACGGGTGGAAACAGCTTACAGATGTAAAAGATTAAATGTATGATGCCCAATATTTCTTCTCTCTACTTACCTATTTTGTAGTTTGTTTGTTTTTTGCAGATTTACACAGTGCCCTGTATTATTGTTTATTATGATTTGCCTGTTGATATTTGCACCATTCTTATTATAAATAAAGGCATTAAAAACAAGCAATGGAAAAACTAAATAAAAGTGTACAGGTACCAGTGTGCAATTTGGAATGACAGGGAAGAACAAAGAATAATTACTTAAAATCATTTTAAGATGCTGATTTATACAAACAAACAAAAAACAAACAAACAAACAAAAAAACAGGTTACATTTGTTTGTACTGTTGGTTTTCTTTCAAGGTATTTAAAAAAAGTAACAGCTAAAAACAAAACAAATAAACAGTTGGAAATGTTGTTTCAGATTCCCGTTGAAATTCTGACAAGATGGGTCCTCGGCTGTTCTTTGTGCAACACTGCAGAAGAAACCAGGCATTTTTATGCTGATTCGGTCTCTGTGTCACCCTTTAGGACAGATAATAATGAGCTTGTGAATGCAGTCATTTAAAGCACAAAAAAACGCACAGTCAGCTGGAAGTCATTGAACTGTACTCTCATTTTAATTAGTTATAAATAATGCGGCATTGGCTTGTAAATCGCTCAGATGTTAAAATTAACTGGTGTAGGTGATTTAGCTACATGCGCCTTCTGTGGTTAGTTTGCAGTAAGGACCGATAACTGGTGAACACTGGCTTGGGATATTGCTTTTCCTTGAGTAGCTCTGGTCGTGCAATGAGTGTACCACAAAAAAAAAAAAGCAATACTTATCGTCACCCCTAAAGGAATCGGCACTTCAGGGCGTACAAAGGTCCAAATGTGGGCGGGTTTCATTGGACTTCTGTGAGCGGTGGGCGGGAACACACCATTCGTCATTTCAATGGGTTTCTTATGCGAAAGGCGGTATCGAATGACAACGTGCGTTTTGATTGGTTGCGAGGCGTTGCTAGGGGCGTGGAAGAGATGTGTAAAAATGGTAGCCGAATGCAAGCAGTTTCCATTGATTAGCTTTAAATTGTGAGAGACCAGAAGAAAATGGACAATATCGGAGTATTTTAGTTTAAATATTGAGGTGAAATGACTGGACATACACATATAAAATTGTACACGTGTTTAAAATTCTGTTCACAGTTCGTAATTTCGATAAGTGGGATAGAAGCCAGTGCAATTTTATTTACATTTTTGCGTATTCAGAAGGACAAGAGAACGAACACAGACAAGCTGCTGCCGCTGAGGATAAAACGCTTGAAGCCGAAGAACACCAGGCACACAGAGGAAAAGCTAGTCAAGTCAATAATATTAATACAATCTCCTTAAGTATATCTTTACTTGAAAACATATCTGTATATATATATATTCATTTTTTTAGTTTTACAATAACTTAGTTAGGTAATACTGACTATGTAAGTGTAAATGCCAATATATTTGTTATGCTAAAAATATATGGTAATATACGAACAACTACGGGTCACAACGCGTTTGAAGCGAAGATAAACTTGGCCTGTATTTGTCAGAATATTTATAACTATGCAGTTATTTTTCGAACGTTTTGTTGTTAATTTGAAACTGGCCTCTGAAATTGCTACAGTCAGTAATTATTAACGCTGCACATCTCTACAAAATTAACAAAAATTAGGAGCATATAATGAGGGTGAGATGCTCTTATGATACAGTACTCCTACGACGATCTCGGAATTGAGAATTTCACATTATCTTACATACGCAAAATACGGTTTTCATAAATTCTGGATTGTGTTTTTTTTTTTTTTTTTTTTTTTTTGGTGGGGACGTTTTAAGTAGTAAAACTATATATGGATAAGATTTTATCTGTTCAGACGGATGTATTTGAAATTGCTATCCTGATACCC
Organism: Polyodon spathula; assembly: GCF_017654505.1. Lineage (NCBI taxonomy): Eukaryota > Metazoa > Chordata > Actinopteri > Acipenseriformes > Polyodontidae > Polyodon > Polyodon spathula. Next base: position 35,663,328 of record NC_054549.1, on the reverse strand, counting down.
GTGTTACATCAAACTGCGTCAGTGTCTCCTGATTTTGCAGGTACTGAGCTGCTGCTACTGTTTCTGATAAATCGGGAATATCAAACATACATACTAAAATCACCTGCTGAAATGGAAAGGGGAGGCGAGTCTAATTCAAATCCTCCGCTGGGTGGTAAATTTCCATCTGTTCCCAATTCCGACTGTGAACGTAACATTAATATTAATCACGCCGTCAGTGATAACAATGTCAATAACATGGACACTGCTGCAGTGCCGAGAGGGGGAAGCGATCCTAGCGCTTATCCTCTATCACATCATCATAGGCTTGTCAATCAGCGGTTTAGAAGGAGAAGTTTGTGGTTTTCTGACTCCGAAGAACAAAGCTTTGATTCACCCGAATGTGACAATAAAAACAAAATTCAAAATCTAAATCTGCGGACAATTGTAGGCAGGACAGTGGGGACTCATAGTTGCGTGCAGGAGGGCTCCAGCACCGAGAGTCAAGGCGGACAAAAAGACAGTGCAACGGAAAGCGTTAGTGCAGATGAGGAGAAAGCTGAAGTCGAACAGAAATGCAACGCTGTCTTGCCTGAAAGTACCAAGAATGTGGGGAAATCGGCGAGTGAGGAGACTGAAGAAGAGGCTGGGATGAAAGCAGTTTCCACATCTCCAGGGGGCAGGTTTCTTAAATTTGACACCGAGCTTGGAAGAGGGTCGTTCAAGACCGTCTACAAGGGATTGGACACAGATACCTGGGTTGAAGTTGCTTGGTGTGAACTTCAGGTAATGTACAATACATTAGGCAAATAACCCCAACAGTGTCCGATAACATAGAGAGGAACACAGTACGTGATACATACACTAAAATAAACAGCACGCTAGTAACACATTCATGTACACAAGTAAAACGACTTATTTCAAAACGTTAAATGAAACGTGAATGGAAGTTCTGAAGAATGATTTAGTCAGGCTTTGCTGCTTGGGGGGGGGGGGGGGGGGGGGAGACGTTAATGAGTGAAAGTGTTTGGTTTATCCTTGACTCCCTAACAGTAGGCAAGAAAAAAATTAAGAGTAAAAATTATTAAAGTTCTAACTTGTCCATATAATTTTGACCATTACCTACCCCCCGATTATCATTAATAATAATAATAATAATAATAATAATGTCTGAAAGAAAAGTCAAATCCTTAGAAATGTTTGAATATACATGTTGACTACTGAAGTACAAACACCTCAAGGTATCAGGTGTGTGACTGTGTTTACCTGTGGTTGCCCGTGTCAATGCTATTTTACAGGATTTATATTGCAAAGATTAATGGGGTTGCAGGGATGGCAGAGTTTTTTTTATTCAATTCCATGTACAGTATGTTTTAACACGTTTCCAAAGTGGTTTTTTTTTTTTCAGAATTGTTGACATTTTATACGTTTTTTTTTTTTTTAATTCGTTGCTTTCATTAAGTCTGCTTAAATTCAGCACAGCATAGAATAACACTTCTAATGAACACTGTAGAGTGGGACTCCTGTAGAGCAATAGGGGCAGGTGCCAGTTTAAAATCTAGCCATTATGCCTTAATTGTGACAAGGCATTTCCACACCTCTTCAAAACACAATACAGTGAAATGCAATTCCGATTGGCTGTTGGCTGATTTTTAGTTATTTCCCTCATTATTACTTTGACATGCAATTAAATGCTATTCAGTAAGGGATTGCTGTTTGTGTAACTTTGTTGCTACTATGTATCACGTTTTCACAAAACAGACTAGGAGCCTGAATTTCAGTCCAGCTGAAGAACCTGAAAAGTGGCTACAGTAATAAAGTAAAGGGACCAGTGACCGATTTAAGTTTCAGGTCAGGCAGGCATGTTCTTGTCCTTTCTGCTACAGCGTGACATTGGGGGAAATACTAGCATCGGGAAACACTGGGTAAAGTGTGATCTTGGGGTATAATCTGATAATACGTCCCTGTCTCTATTTATATATTCATGATGTAAAGAAAATCGTCTTCACAAGAAAAAAAACAAAAAACTCATTTTGGAATTGGGAATCCAATTTTTAGTTCTGTTGAAACTGTAGTATAGAATTTACTGTATGAGATTTGTTCCACAAAGAGGAAATATCTGGTCTGTGTAAATGCTGCAAGTCATTTTTATACTAGATGTTTCCAGACACGTGTCATGTTTTTCTGAGAGCAAATGGCTAACTGGGTTTGAGCATCCTAATTGGTGTTTAGGGGAGGCATATTGCTCAAGCAGTTTTAGTGCTGTGTGCTTTCTGAAGAGTGCAGATCATGTTAATAGCATGTCTTTAACAGCACTTTTAGACAGGCTTTGCAGTAAGTTGAGAATGGGTTTTAGGCTACTAGAACACTGTGTGTGCTAAATTGAAGATATGGTGGCTATTTCCCCATGTCTTGTTTGTTGTTTTTAAATCTTTTTTTGCATTAACTTATGTTCAAGGAATTGAGTAGTAATTCTCAATATGTGTATCGTTGTAATTGGTTCCACAGTTCATTTCATTTTAATGAACAATAATATTGGATGTTCTTGTAGTCCTTTATATACAGTAAAGAAAGTGTTTCCTCATGGCCTGCCATTTGCATGATAATAAACACCAGCCATTTTTCTCATGGCATTTTGCCATGAATACATATTCAGAAAGATGAGAAAAAGGTCAAACTTTGACACATCAACCAAGAATGCATACGTAGCTGCATTGCTCTTGAGTCGATTTGCTTTCTTTTTGCCATCTTCAATCCTTGATCTCATCTAGGGTATTTAATGTTTTTTTGTTTTTTTTTCACAGCATGAGGATTCAGGTTGACTACACCATCTTTGTGGCTTCAGTCAGATTGGCAAATACTTTATGATGGCACATACATCTCTAATCCATGAATCCACTGTAGTGATTACATTGCAGTCTGTAACATTATCCATGCCAGTTTTTGTGAAAATTGTGTCCTTACCCCCTCTAACCCTGACATTAATAGGTTATCTTTGTTGTTATCTCTTCAAGTCTTGAATGCTATTTGTTTTAATTTGGTTGCAGACTGGACTTCTTTAGTATACGTGAATCGATTTAATTAAGAGAATAAACCTAAACTCTCTGGTTTGGGGTTATGCCATTATCACAGTAATGAGTCATTAATGCTAGTATAGTTATCGAGTTTCATGTTGCAGCTATAGCTTGGATGTGAATCGGTCTGCAGAGGTTAAACATTTAACTTTTCAATTGTACTGAAAAGACTTACTGAAACTGAGACAGTTAAAATAAAAAAGCAAACAATAAATGTTACCCTTTAGAACCATGTTGCACAGGACTACTGCATATTAAAGGCTACGCTATGAATCCCAGAAGTGTCAGTAATGTCAATAGGAACTGTACACTGTGGCAGTGATGCTGTCTGCTTTAATGAAAAGCAGCAGAAGAGACCTAGACACTGATTTGTCATAGTTTTTTGTTTGTTTTCTTTGAGTGAAGTGCATGCAGTATATTATGGAAGATGAACAGTTATCACATATCCCACAATGTGATAATCTAACATTGCTTTTCAAAACTATTGCTTTCTCTGTCCTGAGACTACTGTGTGGTTGCTAATCCATTGTCCTTAAAAGCTTTTCAGTGCTAGAACATGAACTAAGGCTGTTTCCTGTACAATAATATTCAAACGCAATGTTGGGATAAGATTGTTGCAGTACAACACATGCCTAGCAGCACAACATTCGATTTGATTTAAAGAGCATCAGCAAAGCAGTTGTATTTGAAATTAATAAAAAATATTCCCTATTGTCAGAAAAGTTTTACAGTATTTCAAAAAGTTGATACAGTTGGAAGTGGCACCAGCCAAGATGAAGCAGACTTTTCTTAAAACAAGCAATGTTTTATCTTTGGCTGTCCAGATGGTGTTTTAACATGCAGTAATAACTGAGATTATAAATCTGCAATACCCAATTAATTCACCTGGGTGTACTGTATCCTTAACTGCCACACAATGTCCTATCCAAATAACCCAAGGAAAGAAATATACGTTTATTTTAAAGTTAGTTTGTCATTGCAGGGGTGCTACTTAAACAGTGCTGTGACCTGCTGGTGCATTTTTATTTAAATTACAAAGCAAAGTATGGATTATGATTTTCATCATGGTGCTCTTTTGGGGGTTTCGTATGTCTCAGTCTGCCACAGAGGTGGTTTAATTTCAATGTACTGTAAGAAGGGTATATCTGCACCAAGAAATGACTGCACAACACACATGTGTTTGAGGAGTCCAGGGAATATAGTATTAGGATTTCATACCCATGACCTTTAGGAATAAACATCAAATGTGCTGTTTTTATTTTTATTTATTTATATTTATATATATATATATATATATATATATATATATATATATATATATATATATATATATATATATATATATATATATATATATATATATATATATAATATTAGTGTGTGTGTGTGCATGCATGACGTCAAGTAAACAGTTTTACTGGAATAAACTGCCTTCTCCAAAAACCCTGTTACTAGCAGGGTTAAAACAAACAGTATGCTGATGTTTCTTCAAGGGCATTTATTCACCAATGCTGTCCTTGTGTTCTTTTTACAGTACAGTAGTGCAATTTAGAATATAGAACTGATGTGATTGTAAAGTTCTAAAGTTGTAGTAGTATGGACTGTTCAGATTGCAGTAGTAGATTATTTAAAACATAGTAAACTCACATCTGCTTGAATGCCATGGTAGGTGTCCTCATCATTATCATTTGTCAAATTATATTTAAGTACTGATCTCTGATGTAACAGTTATTTCCTGCTGGATGGTGGCAGTTAGGTGTCCTAGGTGGATGGCAAAGACAACAAAAAAAGGTCAGTTATCAGCAGCTGCGAGCACTGCCTCAAATACTATTCTACCTGTAGGATAACAGCCGCTCTGAGAAATAGTGCCTGTTAAGCGTGTCCTTGTTCACTCCAGACTGTCATTTGGTTAATTGGTCCATCATGAATGATGGTTTCAAATGGTAGAAAACTTAATGTGTAATTTTGCCCCATTACATACAGTATGTAAAGCGCTAAAGCTTTAGAGTAGTTTCGTTTCACTGTAGAACATTTTGAATATTTGGAAATTAAAGATTTTGACAAAACGTTTTTTGAAACGGTGTGTATGGACTCTATTGAAATTGGCTAGGTTTGAGTATTATGTTGCCTGTGCACAGTATTTCCCAACTCTAGTATGCACTTTCCTTGGGGCAGTTTTGGCTATGGGCAATTAATCTTTGTGAAAGAGACATTCCTGTTCCAGTGACATGTATACCGATTTATTGTTTTTTTTAAAAGGGAAAGCAAGGATTTTCCTGGAACTTCTGTATTTTAACTTACTCTTTCAACAGGGACCTTTTTGTAAGATTAATTTGATCCTTATTGCTGACAAATTAGATGAGCACTAGTTTCTATTCTGGAAAAGGTAAATATAGTATCTTAACATGTATTTTATTGTGGTTCTTTTGGTTAAATCAGTCAGTCAATCAATAGGCACCATTAAATTTGATCTGCCATTTAACTTATTCTAAATAAGTCCAGAATGGCAGACGTCACAGTATTCTATGATAAAATGTTTTTTTTTTTTTTTTTTTTTTTAATGAAAATGAATTGAAAAGTAAAATGCCCAACTCTTCCTATTGTGTGGGTTAAATGCCCAACTCTTCCTATATATATTATTATATATATATATATATATATATATATATATATATATATATATATATATTATATATATATATATATCAAATATATATTCCCAACTAGTTTAGGGCTAATACTTTAAAAAGGATTCAAAGCGTTTCAGGATATGTAGTATTTAAAATTGGTGAATTATTTTTTTGAAAAATGCCTAAGTGAAATAATATTCATACATGTCCTTTCTGTTTCTTTTGTTGAATTGTTTTCTATAAATCTGCATTCTTCTGCAATATTTTACTTGTAACCTGCTGCAATAAAACAGTATCTTCCTATTTATAGTTATAGGGTAACATAAATTCCTTTGAATGATCCCTTAGTCAAGCAACTCCAGTTTTTCTTTTTTGGTGCAACAGATTCATGTCAAATTCTGTACATGAGTTTCATGTTGTTAAATGTTACAAATCCAGCCTTGTGACCTGGATACTGTAGCATTATTCTACTGTTTTATTGTACTCTCAGCAGTTTTGTAAACTGACAGATAGCATTCTTCATGGTCCTCAGCTATCTGTTGTTACAAGAACATCATGCAACAAAACTTGTCACTTGATTAAACACTTGTGAACTGCATTTCTGATACTTTTCAAAACTCCAGAACAAAGTATTGTAATGGATGTTAATGCATTCATTTAAGATGTGATTGTAATACAGTTTAAGCAGCTTGAAGGATTTTTTAGTAATTGTGCCCTGTGCAGGATGGAAGCTTAACAGACTCTATTTTTCATAGTTTGTTACAGTACTTGCTTTCTTGCACCACAAAGACTTTATTATATTGGTAATTCGGTTTACTTTACATTAGGCTACTAGACAGATCTTTGTGGGATGCAAATCCTCAAATAAACTGTTTATTGATCAATAGGCTATATTGAACTAAATTTCAAAGACTTTAGTCCAAACGCTACCATTGGATTTTACTTTCTTTTGGTGGTTATTTCTTAATTTGGCACTATTGCATGTTTAACAGCTGTGTCTGATTTATTACATTGTTTCCAAAATGTGGAACTAATTCACCTGATTATTTTTAAACTGGGTTCTGGCTGTTGAACCGGAGTGTCTGTCCAGTAAATACTCTCTGTCTGATGGAAAGCCTTGGCAAATATTTGTAGTATCTTCTGGCAGTTTACCTTGCATTGTACAGTAAGTGCATGTCCAAGGCAAAACCAGCAGACATGCACAAGGAGCATACAATAGTTCTACTGTATATAATGCTTTGAATTAATGTATTTGTAACTTGTATTTCAGTGATGGTGTTGTTGTGATGTACACTTGACCACTGGGAGCAGACTGGGAACAGTGGGCTTGTCCAAAGTACCCTTTCTTAAGTAATCTTACAATAGCAGTGACCATTGTGTTATACAAAGCAGTCAAACCAGAGAGGTGAGTAGCACTTACATGAAGTGTAGTGAATCATCTACGCTCTTAATGAGTCATTTCCCACTTTAAATGATTGACCCTTTTTTAAACACACACCTGGCACAGCATAATGTATTTATTTTAGGAATAGTCAAAGTAATTTTACTGCCGTATAGTCTGTACAGTACAGTATACAGTCTATACAGTAGCTCATAATTTCATGTTTTCTAATAGTTGCTGAAAGATATTTAAAAAAAATAAATACATTTAAAAGTATTCATTTAGCATTTTTCCATTATGCAAGTTCACTAATTGTAGCATATATATGTTTACCAAATGTCGTACGTTGTCTATCATGCTCTGATTCCTCCTTTTCTTAAGGGGAAGCTTCACACAAGTCATGTGATGCAGTCAGTACAATCTCTTGGTAGGCTATTTCTGTACAGTAATTATTGTGTGATGTTCTGCAGCTATCGTTTTAATAGCACGTTTCTAGTTTAATGACGTGACTTGTTAATTTCTAAACAAGAATTGGTAGTATTGTTTTAAAACTAGATAAACTCACTGTGCTATAGCTTCATTACCTGCTGTATTCCTTTTCTTATGAATACAATATTATTCCCAAAACACATTAATCTTCTCTTAATTAGTAAATTTACCTTTTTCTTTTTAGTATTATCTCTGCAGTAAAATGCTGTCAGACCACGTTGCAGTCGCTACAACCTGATATTGACCTTCTCAGTTACTTACCAGTTACTTACGATGCTCCTATATACCAGTGCTGCTTAGTGATCAGTGCTTCACAGATGGTCAGACTGCATAATTAATTCTAATGTGATCACAAAATGGATAAACATTGAGTACACAATTCCCTGTTTCTCATACTTGATAAGTTATTGGAGGAGGTGGGGTTTTGGTATAATAAAATTGATTTTAATGTATTTGTAAATGATTCAAGATCGCTGCACTATTGTAAGATTGACTGTAATGCTTTTATATTGGAGAACTATTGTATAGACATTATAGGAGTTGGAAGTGAGCAGCCTTAAATTTTAATCTAACTTCAATATGATAAAAGAAAATATGCTGGTGGTAAAGGTGCAACCCTTGTATTGATTTTAATAGCATAAAGACAATTGTAGCTGGTTAGCGACGGCTTTTAAGCTGTAATTCAATATAAAGATATCTTGGTAATTGCAGGGGCTGAGAATCAATTCTTGGTGGGTATTTACAGTATGTCTGTCAATTAGTAACACAAGTGCTGTACTGTTTTCCCAAAAGAGTGTCGGAAGATTCAACACACAAGAAACCTTACACAAGCCCATAGTGAGGTGTTGGGGTGGGGAGTTAGTGAGAAAGACTTAATGAATGATGGCACTGTTGGAAATAAATGAATTTGGTGGGAATTTGTGAATCATGTTATGAAGTAGCATTTTTAATCTTGTGCTTGTTGTACTTTTTTTTTTTTTTTTAATCCTGCATTTTGTATTTCATTGGTTGCACTTTTTAGTTGATAAAGTGGATAATCGGGAATTGGTCTCAATGAAAAGGTTTATTTTTTTCTCTCCTTCCTGGTCTGCGGTATTTTATCTCCAGTATATTCAATATGCTGACTGAGCGTGTCTTAATGTACTGAGGGAGGTCTGCATACTTTGCTAGCTACAAGAGAGAAAGTACTGGAAGGGTCAAGTTAGGATACAAATGGAATGGCAGCATGGTTTTAGTTACCATCTCCTCCAGGATAGCGACAGACCCTTCTTGAACATAAATCTAGTACTGCACACAAATGGGAGCAAGGTACATTTTTGATAGGTAGACCCATTTTTGTTAAACAGCAGAAAGCATAATAGTATAAAACCTAAGATTTAGAAATTCCATCTGCTGTGTTCATTTTAAAACTGTAGTTACTATGTTCCACTCCTGCTGCAATATGTTGCCGACAGTCTCACACCATCCAGGAAGGGCAGGCATACCTGTATTTTACTAAATGGGTTACAAATTGGTTCCCTTTTGATTCCTGTGTTTTACTGTGTGTGAAGCACCAATATATTTTTTGTGATACACACTTTTTGAAATATTGACGGACTGGCTTAGCCTTTACAGGAGACATGCAGTTCTAATATGCGTCAGAACAATTAGGTGGCCATTTAATACCAACCAATAGAAAATTCTTAACCCAAGACCAACTTTTTATTCTTTACCACATACCTCTGTGGATTGATAGCTAAAATACTATAACTGACAAAGAAACCAAAACATTAAATGTGCTGAGGAATGGGATTTGGTTTTCTTAAACCCGAACAGTGTACCCTGCAAAAGCTGGTCCGTTTGAGAAGTGGCAGAGAACACATGACTCTACAGTAGTTTTGAAACATTTTGTTCCCACCATTTACCAAACACTGTTGCACAGAGTGCACAAAAACAATCTAATGCAACTGTCAAGGTAACTGCATTGCAGTGCATAAATAACAAGGGGAAGACAAACGTGCAGTTAAGTATCACTTGACAGGTTCAGGAGGTACTTTGAGCACGCATGTTTAATTGCATTGCGTTGATATTGTAATGTTAATGGGATGAACCGTGACAATATAATATTTATGCACTAGCAACATTATTTTTTCACTTGCAGACTTTATATTACTTTGCAAGATAATAAGTAGCTGCAATAGGTAGAGCACTGTAGCTGTAAGTTATCAGGTGATGTACATACAATAATGTTTGCCTTTGTGTTGTGTACATGTGACTGCAGAATATCATGTCTCTGTTCTGTAGCACTGACAATTGGTGCATTTTAACCGATAAAGGCTTGGAGGGAATGATGGTGTTCATATTTAGAGGCTTGCAAATTCTTACAGGACAGTGGCATTCACAGTCTTGTTTGAACGTTTTATAAGGTCTGTAGTTCAAATGAATAGCTGTTGAACTTACTGTGTCCTAAAGCATTGCCCTGTTGAACTGGGCGACTGCAGCTTGTTATGTGTTTGTATGGTCTTTTGGGATACAGACTGTTTATCAGAATGCTCATTGGGTTATTTTTAAGTGGGTGCTAATTCAGATAACATCTGCGTAAATGCATTTAGGAAGTTTAATTTCCAGCTTTTTTCACCTCGCTAACAAATATAACATTTAAAGCAATCTACTGTAAAGACCCTTAAAGGTTTACCACAGCAAATTTACACAGTAATCTTGCAGCTTTTTCCAGTACTTTTCCCACGGTGCTGTCCAAAAGTAGTTTGCCTAGTTTTAATAGCTTGACTATATCTCTCTGATTTTTCTGCTTTTATTGTACTTTGGTAAAGGAAACCTTTTATAATGGGAGGGCACTATTGATATTAACTGCAGTTCTGTTCTATTTAGGGAACTGTATCTTGTTACTGTACTATATCTTTGGGTAATTGAAAAGTGTTGAAGGGTTGTTTTGCAAGGACTTCATGCCATAAAAACTGCGTTTAGCCTTTTTAATTGATCTTTTGTTAAACTTTTTGTATTTTGTAATCTGTAATGTCTAAGTGTATCATTCATGTAAATGCGGAATGTGTGTTGGGTTTGTTTATTATCCAGCATGGACATTTTTCTGGGGATAGAGGAAAGAATTGGGTCGCAAAAACGCATTGCTGAAGAGCAGTATGCAAAAGATGATAATTGTACAGCAGTACGCTTTGTTATTTGTTTATTTTTAAAGCTAAATCCAGCAAACCGGTTTTGTAGTTCAAGATATTAAGATCAATGTGTTTACAGTAAAATTGTAATATGCGTTTGCCACATTAAAGCAAGTCTGAATTTCTTTAACTACTGCTAAATCATGTGTATTGGAGCATTGCATTATGATTCATGCTGCAAGTATTAAAACGGATACCAGTTGAAATGAGGCTAAACATTGAAAGTGAGTGTTTGCATTCAGATCTGTCAGTTTTTAGTACAACCTGGTTAAACAATATGTGGCCTCGGGCTCTGAGACAGTCTGAAAGCCTTTTGAATCCAAGTACTAGTGCTTTTTCACAGACCCTACACAAAGCCTGAACCTCTGAAGTAATCAACATTGCATGGAATATCTTTCATCAGGCCTTTCCTTAGCCCTTCAGGGTACAGATAGATATCCGTATCCTTTTGCTGCTGTACTCCTTGCAAATGTAAGCGGAGGTCCTTGAGAGGGGAGATGTCCTCATGTTTTGGAGGGTCATTTAAATGCCCTGTGAATGCACAGGCTGTGCTTTCTGAAGCTGCTTGATTTTTAACATTGCTAATAGCTTGTTTCTTGGCATACCCAGAAATGGCAGATTTAGATTTATTGCTGTACTATTTATACTCTAGTAGCACGTGGGGTTTATATTGCTGTACAGTCGCATGCATGTCTATATGGGAGCACCGAAGCAGAAAGCACCACTTTGAAAATTTACAAATAGAATACTTAAATGTTATTGCCCAGCCAGTACTTGCACTTCACTCCTTTCCTGAAGAACTGGAAAATGTGTGTGTTTTAAAAATAATAATTACAGTAATCCAAGTCATTTAAATGCCTATTGTCAAGGAAAAGTACAGCAGACTCTCGCCATCAGTGTGAGAGTGAGCACTGAAAACCAATATGCTATTTAATGAGTAATCATTCCGGCTTGATTTACTGTTGCTGTGAATGCTGTTGTTTCCATTACATTGTAACTGGTCAAGGCTTGTGTTCTGAATTCTTGTGAAGAATTTTGTCTGTAAAATGGGGCCATTTCACAGTAAACGCTTAATTGTACGTTTTTATTACTTGTTATCACTATATGCATACATTTGCCTCTACAGCTTTTTATGTAGTAACTTTTAGATTTCATAAACTTGAATTTTAAGGAAAAGTGATTCAAGTAAAAATCACAGATTATACAGTACCATAGATTTAAGTCTCCTTTTTACGAAAGCAGACACATGCATCCTCAAATGTGCATTGGAGGACCACACAGCTCTGGACAACTTGCAGGCAGGCCTGCAGTCTACAGCGTTCTGCCAGTTGTGCGCCACCGCCTGGAAACTCCCATCCACGGTCGGCAGTGGAATAGCCTGGATTTGAACCGACGATCTCTATGCTGTAGTGCACGTCCTGCACTCCACGCGGAGTGCCTTTATTGGATGTGCCACTTGGGAGCCCCCTTGTATGCTACATGCAGTGGTTTATTTGGTGAAACGGCCACGGCAAAAGATATTGGCCGAGTTGCAGTTTGTGAACAGCATCCCCATAAAACCAGGCTTCAAGAGTACTGTATGCATAATGGATTAATTACAATGATGCATTATTAATATAGCATGCACTAAGAGTACTGTAAAAGCTCCCTTGTAGGCTACAGTATACAATAAGCATGTTGATGGCTATGGCTTATAGGAACCCCTCTTCTATAGGCTTAGTATGCCTTACTTGTAAAAAGAAAACTTAAGAGGAGCCACAGGTGCTTAGTGATTTTTGTTGGAAAGCGGGTGAGGAAAGTTTAAAGGACTAACTGCCCAGCCTAGTGAGACAATTGTATTTTTTTTTTATTTTGAAGAATGATTGAGAAACCAAGCAAACCTTGATGTTCAATCTGTGTCAAATTACTGTTTTAGAAATTGTAAACACACCAAATTGAGCAGGTGTTCAATATGTACTTACTGAACATGTATTGAATACAAATATATGCAAGCAGCTTTTTAAAGTTGGGGGAGACTTGAGGATTAGCATTTCCACTGCACAGTATTTACAGTATGATGGACTTTGTTAACGAACAGGGGCTTGCCCCAGGAACAGTAATAAACTCATTTTAATCAGACTTCATTCCCAGGCATTGTTTACATTTTAAATACTAAGTCCTCTGTTCCCCCCCTCGGCATTACCATTTTAGTACAAGTGAAGTGTATTTGTATTGGTTTGAATGTAAAACAGTAAAGGTTTACAGACTTAGACAGCTCTTACAATGAAAACAATGACTGCAGTAGAAAACAATACTACTGTGTGTTTGGACAACTCTCTTTCCCCCTCCCCCCAACCTCTCAATTAAATGTAAATGTAATCGTCACACTTCAGTGTTTTAACAGGTTTACAAAGCAAGATAGCACACACCATATGGGCAGAGTTACACTAGTTGCTGGATTTTCAGTGGTATTTTCTTCTGTTAAATACGGAACCTAATGGCAATGAAAAAATGAACAGTTCAAGATTATGAAAGGTTCAAGTCCAGCTTAACGCATTTAGTGATAAAATAAGAGGTAGTGGGGAAAAAAACAGTAGCTATTTTAACAAAACTACAATGAATTTTTCACATTGTGTACTGTAATTCTGTTCCATCTAAAGAGAAACCTGTGAAAAGCTATAAATGATGTTCTGGTTCAGGGGGTATATAATTCAAATGCAGTTGCCTATTTTTTAGTATAGTAGTTTCAACATAAACTGATCCTGTTTGAAGCTGTTTGCTGTAAGGATTGTTGCAGTACATTAAACCAAAAATCCATCTTCCCTCTTACTGGTGTTAGCGGCGTTTTATTCTTTTGATTTATTTTCTTCACATACTTGCAGATTTTATATTATAGAAGTAATAATTTATTACTTGCATCTAATCTCTTCCTGTGCAGTAGATCACATGACCTGAACACAGCTTGACCATGGCATGAAGCTGAGCTAGAGCACAGGAAGTGATTTCTGACCAGGAACCAGCATCACATTTGCCTTCTCTATCACAGTCTTTGAAAATATCTAGTGTAAATGTTTCTAAATAGGTGTTTTTTTTTTTTTATTTTTATTAACCTTTCAATTTGATTTATTCTTTTAAATTCCACAAATGTAGACACACAGCACTTGTGCTCCTGTGGGGTTATATTTTGAAATGTGGTGTTTTTTATTTATTTTTTATTTTTATTTTTTTCCCTACAGGACCGCAAACTGTCAAAGGTAGAGCGGCAGAGGTTTAAGGAGGAGGCAGAAATGTTGAAAGGCTTGCAGCACCCAAACATTGTTCGATTTTATGACTCCTGGGAATCCTCACTCAAAGGAAAGAAATGTATTGTGTTGGTTACTGAGCTGATGACATCTGGAACTCTCAAAACGTAAGTATTTTTTATTTAATAAAATCTTTGGAATTTATTTTGCTTTCCAACTTTCAGTTGAAGCAATTTATAATTAACAAATAAATTGTAAGATTTGATTGTTTTGCTTTTTTAAATTATTGTTATTTCTCTAGATATTTGAAGAGATTTAAAGTGATGAAACCAAAGGTTCTACGGAGTTGGTGCCGACAGATTTTGAAAGGCTTACATTTTTTCCATACAAGGACTCCCCCTATCATTCACAGAGACTTGAAATGTGATAACATTTTTATTACTGGACCCACTGGATCTGTGAAAATAGGCGATTTGGGCCTTGCAACTCTAAAAAGGGCTTCTTTTGCCAAAAGCGTAATAGGTAATTTGCATCCCCTTTCGTCTTACTATTTTCTTGGAGGCAATCTGTGTAGTTGGCAATTCTACCCTGATTTCTTTTTGTGGATATGCTCAGTATTTGCGTTTGCATATGTCTTGCTGAACTTCACTGTGTTGATTTTTAGCATGTATTATTCAGTTTGATTTTGAGACTATGGCTGAATTCAGATTATTTCTGCGATCTACCTTGCTTGCATTGTTCAACAGTGGTTTTTTGCGATGCTGTAAATTAAACAATATTAGCCTTTGATTTGATATACAAATGTTGCTACGAATGTGTTACTATTCTGAGAACCTGCTGTGTTTAGTTTTGTATGTAAAAGTGTCTTGATACATTTGTTTTTAATTATTCCTAGTAGTTTAGGTAAAGGAAAACCCATTCATTTTGCTCTTTTTGTTTTTTCTACTTTTCAAATTTTCCAGGTACTCCTGAATTTATGGCTCCAGAAATGTATGAAGAACATTACGATGAATCTGTAGACGTGTATGCCTTTGGGATGTGCATGCTGGAAATGGCTACCACTGAATATCCATACTCGGAGTGCCAGAATGCTGCACAGATTTACCGAAAAGTAACAAGTGTAAGTAAAAAGCCATTATAAAAGTTCAGAAATTCAGTTAATTGAGACTCTATTTTGCTGGAAGCAATTCACTTGCAATACAGGAAAATACGTGCAAACGTAAAGCGATATTCTGATGTGAAGTCGCAGGATGTGAACTACATCAAATGTGTTATTTGTTTACGTATGAAAACACTAAATACAGCTGTAGCTTCAACTATATTCAAGGTGAACAGTTATTAAATTAAAAGTTAGGGTTATGATATTAAATACATTTAGAAGCACTATTAAACCACACCCCACAGTTTTCAACAGTAATTTAATATATGTGGAATGTGCTGAGCTTACTGTGGCTAATGGTTTTGTGAAATGAAAGCTGTAAGAAATAATTAATTTGTTCCTAAAGAGAGCAAGAGTCTGAAACTACTTATTGTGTTAGGGTAAGTGAATCCATTCCTGTGCTGATTTTTGGTGACCTTTCCAACATAAAACTTGTTGACATTCAATTTTGTAATGTTTTTAGAAAGGGGGGAGAAAAAAAAAATTGTATAGTTAACATTGCAGATTTGTTCTGAGGAATTAATACAGTAGGAACTGTTTTTTTTCTAAGGTTTATTAGTTGCTTGGATTGTTGCCTTGGTATTAAATCCTTGGAAATCTTTAAACATGTTAATCTCTCCTTGGCATGAAGAAATATGTAAAGTGTTTAACTGAAAAGGCAGATTCATCGCCCATATTACACAATTAAACAAATATTGTTTACTCGGAGAGAAGTCAACTGCGAAATGTATGTGGCACGTCTGAAATGTAATTTTCTTTCTGTTAAGGGTAATGATTTGTTTACAGTAATCCTGTAGATGTTTGCTCTTTACTCAAAGAAGGTGGTTTGGGGAAAGGGTCAGTTAACAAAGAAAGACGGATTCTGTCATACTTGCATCTATCAAAGTGCAAGTGTCAATCACAAACAGGGAAACCTTGTCTAGGAACCAACATTGTTAGAACTAAGACTTTCAGGGGAGTATTAGATGGGAGTTTCAAAGGGTCAAGAACACATTAATATGTGTCATTCCTTTTACAATATGAAGGTGAATGCTCAATTATTTGTTCGTTTCAATCGTTACCCTAGATCTGTCAAGAAGTCTTCGTGCCTTCTAGCATGCAGTGTTCCTTCACTAGGGAACATTTTGAATGCATAAAGATGGACATCTATCAGCATTGCTGCTGTCTCAATGGGTGACGGGGGTGTGTCCTTAAGGGACAGGCTGACATTTTAAGGTCTGTTCGCACCTGATGTAACCAGTTGTGTCATCAAGGTTGTACCAAGGTCACAGGCTTAATCTCTTTAGGGAAAAAATGGTGTGAACCTTTGCTTACTCTGCATTGTGTCTATCCTCATTCAGTAAGTTAAGCATTTTGGGGAATATTTTTTACTTGCGATCCTAGCGTTTTAACTAAGGTTGGAAGCTGAAAGAAACATTTAATGTATAAAAATTTGTATTCTCCTTTTTTTTAACAAATTATTTTATTTTTAATCTTATTTGACAAGATTGTGCTTACCACAAAAAAATATCTTCTGAATTCTTGAAGACATTTTTATTTTAGTAATCTTTCTGACTAATCCTTACTCGAGTCTGTCTGGCAATGTTTCTATAGAGGATTACTGACACGGGTTTACATTTCACATTTTTTACCCTTAAAGTAGAGCCAAGCATGCATCTGAAACGGATTGCTTGATTTCTGCAGCTCACAACTTTTTATAGCAAGATGGTCTGCGGTACTTTACTCCCCAAGGAGTTAAAACTGCATTATTAAACACAGCTTTACTACTTTTTTTTTTATGTCTTGCAAAAAAAAAGTTGGTCTGCTTCAGAATTGCTAGTTAGATGAGCAAAACAAACACTCCTGTTTCGTAGTTGTGCAGTGACTTTAAAGTAGAAAGGGGTTTATGCTTAGCCAGAGTATGGCAATTTTGAAAATGCTTCCTATAGTTTCTCATAATCTGCTTGAGTAAAACTAAGGTAAAAAAAAAAAAGGAAATGCTGTAATAGTACCACATGAATTACTAATGTATATTCTCGTGTAAAAACAAAATAATCTCAATAATACTTTACATTTAGTTTACCTAGTCAAGAGTGGAGGCATTCTGTTTAGTCAACCCCCTATTTTCATTTTCTCCTAACCATTAAAAAAAAAAAATTGTCATGCAATAACATGCAAATAAACATTCAGTTTTACGACTGCTACAATCCGGGTACGCTGTACTAAAAGAGGTAGACAATTTGTCAAGTTAATGTTGTATTCGGCTAACATTGGTTTCTGGAGTCACCGTAATTCAATATTCCTATGCAGGTTGTGGTTTTATTTATTTATTTCTCGAAACACATTTGTTGAGTTTTGTGAAATCTTCCCCTCAGTTGTCATTTTACTGTATCCAGGAAATTCAGACAATGTCATAGTGAGAGCACTCTGTAGGTTTTAGGATGGAATCACGTGGTTTAATTACAATATTCGGAGTTCTTCTTGCTCACTTTTTTTTTTTTTTTTGGTTTATTAAACTTTGTGATCAGAAAATTAAACGGCTGATTTTGGGTTCTCAAGCATATATTTACCTGTTTTCAATAGATATGTGAAAAGTGAGGGAAGGCACTTCTGTTTTTACTCTTTGCTGTGAAATACAGTTCAAATGCAACCAAAAAATTAATTGTTCTCTTGGCATTTTATTTTAGAAGTTTCTAAGCTTGCTGTACTCTGTAAAATATGTAGGATATAGTTCTTAAATGATCATTTTGACACACTGTTTTTATTTTTTACAGTTTCTTGTTTTGTTCAAGTTGGGTGGAATTCGTGATAAACTACACATCCCCCAGAAACTTCTTTCTGTTTTTATTTCAGGGTGTGAAGCCAGCAAGCTACAACAAGGTTACTGATCCGGAAATCAAGGAAATTATTGGAGAATGCATCTGCCAAAAAAAAGAAGAAAGGTTTGTTTGAAATTGAACAATGAACAAGCGCCACTGTATTCTCGTGCAGCACAAGAGCCTTTGATTGAAAGGGTACTACAACCTTACAAAAAATGTACTTGGGCATGCAGTGTGCCCTTGAGCCTATATACAGAGCAAATGGTTGTGTGCATGGTATTTGAAATATCAGTTTTCAGCATTAATAGTGTGGCTAGTGTCTCTGCTACTCCATCTCTGAGTAATTGCCGACATTTGCTAATATTGTCAAGTCCACTTAGAACTTTAAAGTCGGTTTCAAAGCACTTCTCAAAATGTCCGCTTTAGTGCACCGAGCGTAAGGATTATTATTGCTCTCATTGACAAACGGGTAACACAGTAATACCGATCCATGTAGTACAGAACAGAAAAGCCAGAGCACTTGTTATGTGTTTTTTCCCAGTTTTCCTGCAGTGATTTAGATGACAGATGTGCACTAAAGGGGATAGTTTCAAAAGAGCTTTGAAACTGATTTTAGAGTTCTATTTTTAGGTTTGTTTGCACATCCTTAGTAATTTGGATACTAACATGGGGGAATATTTTGCAGGTACTCCATAAAAGACCTTTTAAATCATGCCTTCTTTGCGGAGGACACAGGGGTGAGGGTTGAACTCGCAGAGGAAGATGACGGCAAGAAGTCCTCAATTGCCTTGAAATTGTGGGTTGAAGATCCCAAGAAACTCAAAACGAAATACAAAGACAACGGGGCCATTGAATTTACTTTTGATCTGGAGAATGAAGTTCCTGAGGATGTAGCTCAGGAAATGGTATGTCCTTTCTATTTTATATGCACTAGGGCTCAGATAATTGTGGGGGGAAAAAAAACCTGGAAATCCATCTGTGCAGAATAAATGCAGTACAGTTTACAAATGAATATAACATATAAACCATCATGGAAGTAAGCCAAAACTTTGGTTCCACATTCTCAAATGATTTGAAGTTGTTATGTTTAAATGTCTGAATTGAAAAAAAATATTGATTAGGTGTCCTTTTTTTTTTTTTTTTTTTTTTTTTTAATTGCCAGCTGGAAGAGATTTGATCTGAAATAAACTATTTATTAACTAACATTTTTTTTTCAGTTGTTAAGTGTGGTGGCAGGGGACTATTTGAAAACTAGAACTAATGAATAAATGTTAAATGCAAGATTCACATTTTTCAAATTTACTTAAAGCCCATTGAGAGTGTGTTACAAAAACAATATGAACTAGGAAGCCTAATTTATTTACGTTTCAAATCGGTGTGATGCTGTTTAAAGTGAATCCGACAGAAAATCCATGTTTGCTTGAATTGTATCGAGCAAGCTTACTCGGCAGTAAAGAAGCAGGTGTCAGGCGACAGAACTGTATCTGTTGGCAGTCGCTTTAAAAATTGCCTATTAGGTAGGGTCTATGCAGAAATGAAATGTTTCTGCCCTTTTATAAATACAAAATGCATCGTAATACAATAGGTGTTGGCATTGGTTTAACACAGATTTCCCTAACATTTAGTGATGTTAATAAATAATGTAACCTAATACTAGCAAGTTTGCATCCTTGAATAACTGCATTGTTCATTGTTAGGAATCTTTTGTTCCACAGCAACATTTCAAAGTGGGTATACATACCTGTGCATTTAGCATTTTAGTTTTGGCTCTGAAATAGTGTCCTTATTTGTAAGGCAGTGAGAATGGGATGTAAAGTCATGTGTCATCATTCAGATTTCCATTTAAAGACCGCTGCTAGAAGAGCTTGGTTGTGCTTTTTTATCTTAAATGTGCAGCCAAGACATAATAAAACAAAACCCTTGTTTTTTTTTTGTTCCAGATTGAGTCTGGGTTCTTTCATGAAAGTGATATCAAGATTGTTGGAAAGTCTATAAAGGACAGGGTGGCATTGATCAAATGGAAAAGGGAAAGAACAGTTCTGTTGCAGGTAAACAAGGAGCGCAGAGATGGCGATGGCTTAGAGAAGCAGAAGGCCCAACAAGCACAACTGCTGACCCCAGTTGTAGACGTTCTTCAAGTGGGACAGCCAGTCATCTTGGAGCCTGAGGAGCCAGAAGCAGACCAGTATGCCCACTATCTGAATCTTCCTGCCAGTGCCACATCTGTTACATGTAAGAACAAACAGTGCTATTACATGATTCATCCTCATCTGATTTACACAAGGAATGAAAATTCTCCACGACACTGCAGTGTAACCAGAAGAATTTTAATATGAATTGCTTTCTAGTTGTGTATCCCATTTACATATACAAACATGGTTATCTTTGTGCCTGTTAGTCGGCAAAGTATTAAGGCTGGATGGAAACGACAGCCCTGGTTTAAATCAAGGGATCACAATGGTTATGAATCATTTTTATGTTCTAATTCTTGCCAGTGAAAGTGCTTAGAAAGGCAGGATTGAAAATTATACAACCTAGGCTTTAACTAAGCTGTATTGGTTTCTGGCTACAGAGTAATAATGCTTGTCCTAATAGTAGTAGCAAAATCTCTAGTTGCTTAAAAATCAATTGATAAAAAATACTTTGTTTGGTTGGCAACTCTTTAACCATTACATATCGAAACATGTATTGTCCTGTCCACTATAATGACTGATAATGATTTTAGAACAAAAGGCTGTTTTTAGGAAGCATTAATCTTTCAGAATATTGCTTTTAACGTGTGTGTAAATTTGTATGTGCTTACTGGGTGGATTTCATTGAAACATCATCGAAGACCCCACGGAGAGCAGAAGTAATTGAGCTGAGCTGTCATTTTTAGAGTGCTGGATGATTTTATGCCATTGTTGGTGCATGCATCAGCTTGGCATTTTGCCTTCCAGCCCACTAGATGTAATTTATTCACGCCAGGCTTTATCACTTCAGCCTGACACATCGTTGCTAGACACCATTTGCATGCTAATGTGTATTTAAAAAGCCTTGTGAATCTCCAGGGGCCTGGCTTTTATGTGACCTTCAAAGAAAACATGTGCAAATACGTACTGTATGTGGATGATATGTGGGGAGTGTGATGCTCTGCACCAGGAGCATTATTAAATGACTAAGTACATAGGATTCCATAAGTTTCTATAGGAGTATGGGGGTTCACCATCACTTTAGCAAACACTTATGGAAGCTGTTAATATGAAAGAGGTTCATTTTCTTTATGTACGTGTTGTGCGCATGTCATTGTCGTCCCGTCCGTCCGTCCGTCCCCCCTTTTAGGAATTGGAGGGATCTGTGTTTACTTAGACCTGTCTCCTGTGCTTCTAGCTGACAGTACATTTGAGAGTGGCCTGGGTTCGACAGTGTACTCGGACTGTCAAAGCATCCAGCAGAGTGTTGTCTACCCATCTCGCATGGACACCATCCCATCTGCTGTGCAGCAGGTCTGCAGCCCACCCCTGAGTGACACTCGGGGCCCTCCCTCCAGTCTACAGCACCACCAACAACAACAGCTGCAGCTGGGTTCCTATCCACAACCTCCAGCAGTGAGTAGTAGAGAATATAATACCAACCCACATTTAAACTGTCAGAATAGATTACATTGCAGAATGTGATACCCTAGCCATTTGACAACAATGTGATGGAAAGAGTTCATGGTGTATACTGACGTTATATTATTCATTATGGAGCTAGCTATGGTGGTAGGGAGGGTGGAAAGTATAAGTTAGAAAGAAACAACAATGTGCCCAGATTGGGCTCCCAAGTGGCACATCTGGTAAAGGCACTCCACCTTGAGTGCAGGATGCACTCTATAGCTTGGAGATCACTGGTTCAAATCCAAGCTATGCCACTGCCAACCGTGGGCGGGAGTTCCCAGGGGGTGGCGCACATTTGGTCAAGTGCTGGCAGGGTAGGGGTTAGGTCAGCTGGGGAGTCCTTGGCTTGCCGCACACCAGCGACCCCTGTGGCTGACGCAATTCAGAACTGCATGGTCCTCCGATGTTGTAAGTTCTAGATATGGCTACGCGGCAGGCTTGCAGAGTGGGAAAAAAAAAGATGGCTGACGGCACTCGTTTCGGATGACGCGAGTGCTCTTCATCTCTCCCGAGTTAGTTCAGGGGTTGCAGCGGTGAGTCAGGTTGAATAATTGGACATTCCAAATTGGGAGAATTGGAAAATGAATAAAAATAATAATAAAACACAGAAAAAACCCAGTGTGCCCTGGTTGAACCTTAAAGTAAAACAGTAGCTTCATCCATTCATCAATGTATGAAGCCTGTTTTTTGTGCCAGGTGTTACCAGTGAAAACAGTAGTTTAGACCTTAGTGTAAAATACTGCTTAACTATAGAGAAATCCGAAAGTTAAGAACACTGTTAAATGTAGTTCATTTTATAGATTTAACTTAATTTTTAAATTACAGAAACTGATGTTGGTTTCTACTCATTTTTAACATGTATTTGTATTTCGCTATCAAAACAGAAATGTTCTAGTGTCCTCTCCATAGTCCAGGAGCCTTTTTTGTCAGATGTTTCCTCAGATTGTTCTGAGGGTCAAGTTTCCTTTGCATTTGACTCTAGCACCGTGCAAGGAGTGAACTTTGCACACAGGCGTGGAAGCACCTCTCTAATTAACGCACCAAAATGCAGTAGCAGCTTACATCCTTTTTTTAGACAATCCAACTCCTGCTCAGCAAGGATTGCCTCCCCTGGGTAAGGCAGCTCTGAAATTGACAAGTGAACATTCAATAGGCAAGAGTCTTCCCGAAGCCCTTTCTGGAAATGTAAATAGTTTTTCGCTTTTAAATCCCTTTTTTTTTCTCCTGCACCTCAACCTAAAGCTGTGGGATTCTCGCCGTCGCAGTGATTCTGCTGTGGCATCCGCATCAGCAACCACAGTACTTGCAGCTTACTTAGCATCTTGTTTTGCACAAGCCAGGGAAAACTCATCCCAGAATAGAAATCCTGGGGAAGCAGCTCTAGCAAAAGCTGTGTGAATTGGATCCCCACCTGCATCCCATCCAGCTGTTGACGCAAAAACCTCAGTGTTGTCAGGCTTGTGTGGCACAACTGCTAAAGTCTAAAGCAGATTTCAAGCACACTGCAATAGTTTCACCTCACTCGCCTCCACCTTGGATCTGTAATAAATCAGCAGCAGCCTGTCCTTTGCCTCTGTTGGCTAGAAGGCGGACCAGTGCAGACATTACAGACCTTTCATTGTTACATGAATCTTTACATAACACAATTAGCAGAAAGACTAGCGTGTCTTTTCTTAGAGCCCCAAAGCCTACTGAAAGAGGATCGTATCGGCCTCCTTATAGCCGTGGAGAGGCTGCTGTGCATGCAGTTCCAAAGCAGCAAGATAAAGGCTACTGTGGGAACAATGTGCAGAGTGAAAAGGCCAAACCAATGCCTCCAGCTGCACAGAACAGCAGGGGCACCCCAGCTATTGAAAACAGACACAGTAATATGGTAGGTTAGATAAAGACACTTGCTCTTTACTTAGCCCTCACCTGTTGTCCCTGTGGATGAAGTGCCTTTTAGAGTGTTTACATAGGAGGTGTACAAGCTAATTGCATGGGCCAAACTCTGTTTTCTCCTCCCCTGTTTTGCTGAATTCATTTTTTTTTTTGCTTTTGAAATTGCATACCAAGCAGCCTACAACATGATTTTTTTTTTTAGTTTTTCCTATATTTTGATTTTCACTGCTTTACTGAATGGAACTTTCCCATGCACATCCCTTCTCGTTTCTCTGGTACAAGAGACCTCAATTCACCAGATTGATGGACTGTAACAATTAATGTACATTTTTCCAGAGAGGATTGACAGTAATTGGAAAGCCTTGCCTGGTCCCACTAAAATAACCCTTCCTTTACACTGATCCAATCGATCCTGATAGAAAAGTGCCTTAACTCCAGCAGTGTCATGCTAGACACCATTTAAAAATACCCCTGCAGATCCTATGTGTTATGATGCTCCAGCCTATTATCCCTCGTGTTTATTTCTAAAAGGATACAAATGTAGATATTTGTGTGTGTTTGTGATTTACATAACATGTTGTTTCTGATATTGTCTAGATAAAAGCATATTACAAAAAGAACAGAGATTGTTCAAATACCCAACATTGTTATTGCTGCTTCTACTTGTTTGTCTAAAAAAAATGGATGTTAACCTTTTTAATTGATTTGTCAACCAAAAATACAAATTAACTGTTTTACTTTACACAATTAGAAGGATTTTTTTTTTTTACCTTGTTGCATATTTAAAATGTGTTCCGTTTCCTCCCTCGTAACCAAATAGGACAGGATTAAGATTGTCATGTACTTAACGTTGCTGTTGTGTTTCAGCCTGGCTTTTCCATGATCCCAAACCCAGCTGCTGCCCTCTGTCAGCAGTCCCTGCAGCTTTATCAGCAGCCAGCACAGCCATTCCATGTTCTACAGCCAACTGCAATCCCCCCAGTGCAGCATGGGCCAGCGCAGACCATGCCTCCATCCCAGCAGGTGAGCGAGCAGCACATTCACTCCAATGCAGGTGGAAATAAAGTAACAAATCTGTTTCTTCATCTTAATGAGGCAGTATTCCACTGCTGCATTATTATTTTTTTTTAAATAATTGCTTTGCTTCCCATTCCAAACGCTACCACCTACATTCAACGAAGTGTAAACACTAAATACATTCATACAGTAAATACTCTGCAAGGACCAGAATTGCACAAGAGTGCCCCTGTCAGACTAAAATATCTTTATGAAGGTTACCAGACTTGGCAGGACAGGATCTGTATATTTTTGTATTTTTAAATACAGCTACCCCTTTTTCATGTTTTGAAAATAAAAACGCAAAAGTGATCGCATGATCTGGGCGATGCCATGAATTGCAGCAACACATTGTAATCGTTTGAGTTCATATGAATAGTTTAGACCACGCACTTTAAGATACTTTCTTTATAGTTGGTACACAGCTTTTTTTTTTCCCCCTCATCATCTTTTGTCCTGTTTCACAGCAGTGTTTTAACCTCTGGTCATGTCCGCGATACAGAGTTTTATTTTTATAACATACTGCGTCATTTTACTTCAGGATTACAAACCACTTCATCACATATGCTATTCTGCATATATTATGGTGTGGTGTTGGTTTTCTGCCAACCTTTTCCTCCAAGTTTTTTTTTTTTGGGGGGGGGTGGGTTACATGTTTCAAATTTTTTATGAAAAGGAATACAGTCTCTGTGAACTGGTGTATTTCTTTTTGTTGTTAATTTTCTAGTTTTCCTTCACTCCTGTTTTTATTTCTTGTAGTTCCAAAGCTATTTCTACACTGCAACATTCCAGTCCCAGGTAGATGTTATGTGTTTTTTTTTTTTTTGTTTTGTTTTTTAATTTATGCATTTAATTTAATGCAAGCATTTCTATAAATTAGTTGATTTGCTTTTCTGCAGGATGTATTTAAATATTCTGTTCAGGTTATTTTTGTGACGTCCATGAAGTTGAAGGGTGAAGACTATAGAATTTTAAGATAAAGGCGTAAACCTGTTAGTATCAGTGTGAAGTTCTGGTTATCTGTAAGGTGAAATTATTTTAAAAGTTTACCTTTTAATTAATATTGGATTTTATTGTATACGTTACAGTAAGTCATACAGAAATATTTTTTTGTCAAGTCCACATCCAGGCTAGTGTGTTGTTTCACCTCCTACCCCCAACACCCCCAACCCTCATGTTCTTTCATATGTGTGTGACATTCTCGCTGTCTCTGTGCTGTGTACAGTAAAATAATTTGTATCTCCTGATTAATTTATTGGCAGTGAGTATATAATATTGCATTGCAAGTAACCTTATTAATTGAGTTTACTGAAAACAAATAATCATGAACGTTTTGCAGAATTAATTTGATCTTCCAGGGATCTCCCTCCCTTATCCTTGTAAATAAATAAATAAATAAAATAGACAGATGGGTCACCTGAGCCACCCCTTCGCACCCCCTCTTCCACAATCCTGGAGTCGCCACTAACTCAAGTCTAAAAACACTACATTTCAACATCTGTTATTTCTCTCTGCAGCAGCATCTTAAAGCAATGCAGAATCTCCAACAGCAGGTTTCTGACATGAAGCCACTTCACATCTCCACGCCCCCCTCACAGGTACATGTTATCCCAGCTCTATAATACCAACGATTGCTTGTGTGAGAAATTCTGCTTTTCTTGACACCAATTTGGGGTACTAGTGGTTACATGATTCTGAGATAACTGACATGCTATTGGGTGCTTTTATTGTGTGTTTTTTAAAAAGATAATGAACTGAAACCGTACAAATCAGTCTGCTTAGATTTTTCACACAGAGGTTGAACTGCAATGTCAAATGCCACCTTTTACTAAATTTCTGTGCAGTGGTGTTTATGAAACATTTAGATGCGATTTGTCTTAAATTAATGTAATATATTGCTGTTTTGAGACATTCTCTCTCCAGTGCCTTCCCAAGCAGCTGTGCACCAGTGAAGCTGGTAGCATTCTTTGGCTTATATGCTTAAACTAACATATATTTGTATTATGTTTAGTTATTAAAGATAGTTGCTTGTGTGCCTGAATTTCTCTTTCACTTTAAAACTAAATTAGTGCCATTTTGGTGGGGGGGGGGGGGGGGGGGGCATATTGGACAATTAATTACAATGACAAATTTAACAGGTAATTATATGAACAAATTGTGAAGTTACAGAAAGCAATTACACTCTTGTATCCCGACTGCACGATTTTCTCTGACTTCCAACTCTTCTTTTGTCTCGCTCTCTTCCTTTCCATCAGCAGTTTCCAGTTATTCCCCCTGCAACTCCCCTTTCTGGATGTGACACTTTTGTTCCTTCTCGGCCTGATTTCTCCAACGTTTCCTCTGTGCCAGCCTCTTATTTCTCACCTGGCAAAACAGTAGCTCCTCCTTCAGTGAACCCTACAGTGTCTCACTCTACAACTAAAGTGACCCCTGCCATGCAGGTGGGAAACCTGACTCAAACCCCTGAATCTGTGGTCTTGCCATGCCAAGGATTGCCTGCGCCAGTGTCTTTGCTTGATATGGCTCTCCCTGGTGATTCAGTTTTGCCAGCTCGGCAGCAAATGCACCAAATGCACCAAATCACCCAGCAGCAGCAGCAGCAGCAGCAGCAGCAGATGTGTCCCTTGCAGCAAATAATTCAGGCTGAGGTTCCACCCTTGCAACCTATTCAGATAGCACAGGCAGTGTCTCAGCAGCAGCAGCTTCCTTTGCTGCAGCAGTCTCTTCAGCAGAATTTAATTCCATTTTCAGAGCAAGCTATTTCTGAAGATGAGCACTCCGGGCAGGTAACTATTGCTGCCCCATGTTAGAAGTCAAACAGTCTGGAATTATGTAGGGTTTGGTCTATGTATTGTTTTTTAGAAACTAGTTTGACAAAGACCTAGTGGATTGGTTGTTTTGATGCCTGAAGTGTAAACAATTTACTGAGCAGTAAAACTTACTTGATTCTTCAGTTTTTTTTTGTGCCTTTTACATTTAAATGTCTTGAATATCAAGCTATTTTTTTCAGAATATACAATTGTAATGCAGAGCAAATAAGACTAAATACACATCTTAAAAGGCAAAATGGCATGACCTTTTTATTATTTTTTTTATTTTAGGTGAGTGCTGGACAGATATCCACTCAGTATTCTTTTGATTTGGGAATGCAAGCAGAGACACATTTTCAGACACCCACAAGAACTGCTCAGGCTCCAATCGTGTCCCCACCTTTGCTTGAAATGATGTCTGCACCAGCTGGAGTGGAGCAGGTTGTGCATCCCACTGGCAAGCAGACTGCAACAGCTGCCCCTACAAACATAACCCAGCCACTAGGTCAGCAAACCAGGATGACTGCACCTGCCCCTGCCCAGCCTGCAGCAGACATTTGTCAAGAGGTGCAAACATTCTTTACATTTTGTAATGAGGTTGTAGGTGTTAATAGGGTGTTTTTATTTATTTTTTTGTCAATTCCGATTAAACTGTAGTGACACTACTCTTATTTCACTTTGCAAAAAGGCCCTAACCCTTCAAGGACCATAATAATAAACTATATTGCCAAAATTCAAGACCTCCAATTAATTTATTCTAGCGGAAGCTTGTGCTTAAGGTGGAAGGCTATTCACTATTTGAAATACCTGTTAAATAATTAAGGGGTGCTCTTGTGTTTTGTAATTGATTTATTCTTCTGTCTTTCAAAATATTTAGTTTACACAGCTACTTTTTTTTATAATGACATAGATGTTGTATCTACTTGTATGCTAGCTTGATATTTGTTTAATATACATGCAGGAGCCCATACCAGAGAAACAGCTGCCACTACACAGTTGCTGCTATGACAGGTAAGCCTTTTCAGTCACATTTCCTTTTGTTACCTGCATAAAACTTGAATGCCTCTGGGTTACTCAACACAAGTTGTGGAAATGAGCTACAGTCACAGCCGAGGTTGCTGCAGTTGATTTGTGATATTAATTTCCTCAAAGGCATGCTAGCAAAACAGCACATATTTGTGTAATTGTCCCACAGGCAGTTCTTTAAAATACTATGTCTTCACAGTTGACAGTGTCATTCGCTTTTTTTTATTTTTTATTATTTCCTTTTTCTTTAGTGTGAATTCTGATGCTGCATCAGGTAAAGAGATGAGTGATGGCTATGAAGGAATTCAAGGTGGTGGAAAGCAAGAAGGAAAGTCAAGAAAACATCACAGAAGGTCAACAAGAACTCGTTCCCGTCAAGAAAAAACAAGCAAGCCCAAACTGACCATTCTAAATGTGAGTACGCAATATACAGTGCAAAATAATCTATAGTAGTTGATACTGATCTAAGTCATTACAAATTCTACACAAAAAATAGGTACAATTTAATCATTTCGGTTGTGTGTGTGTGTGTGTATGTATGTGTGTGTGTATATATAAAATTTATTTATTTTTCTTTCATTGCTGAATTATTGATCTTCCAATAGGTTTGTAACACTGGAGATAAGATGGTAGAGTGCCAGCTGGAGACACACAATCATAAAATGGTAACATTCAAGTTTGATTTAGATGGGGATGCTCCTGAAGAAATAGCAATTTACATGGTAAGTTTTGCTCTAATGACAAAACATAGTTTAAAGGTAAATGATATGTTGGAGATTCGTGAAGGCTTCCAACTTTTGAATCACATTTTCTTAAATGATCACAAATCATTCAGAATTGATCAACTACTATATAGGGTTTTTTTTAAATGTGTCACATTCCAGGCCAACACTATTTTAAAAGACCCACTTTTTTTGCAAATTGCCTTTTGTAGGAAGGACTTGTTTAAGATTATGCTAAAAATAATTGGCTACTAAGATGCCATTTTAAGCCACAATATAGGCAGGTGTGTGTTAACTAAAGTAAATGATAGAACTACCTAACTGTATCTAGTCATTATCCTTTCCCTATTAACCTGTCTGCCTGTATTTGGGAAATGCTATGTATCAAGTGCTTTGTTCTTTTGTTTTTTTCCCTTTTGTAGGTCGAGAATGACTTCATCTTGCAGACTGAAAAAGAGACATTTATTGAGCAACTGAAAGATATAATTGATAAAGCTGAGGATATGCTGAGTGAGGATACAGAAGGAGAAAGAAGTTCTGATCAAGGAACCAGTCCGCTACAAGGACATACCACTGTTTTAGAAATGGGAGAGGTGAGGAAATATTTTACCAACGAAAACATTGTTGCTAAATTCCAGAGAACATGTTATTTTTCAGTTTTTCTCTTATTAGTTCTACCATTCCCGTGCTTCTCTTAGTAGCTATGGTGTGTGTCTGGTGGCAGAGGTCCTATTAAATCCGTTGGCTTTTTCCTTTGCAGCCTAGCTTGGACACGTAGAGTGCTGCCAAGAATGAAGTTATAGCCACCGCCAATATAGCCTGGGAGTCTTGTGTGATCTGAAATCATTATTTCTTGAAACTGTGAAAGAGCTGATGGAAATTTAACTACTCTTGTATGTTGCAGCCTGTGCCATTGTACTACAAAATACTAAATAGCTCTGTGCAACAGTAGCAAAGGTCCATAGCAATGTGTCTCTCAAAACGTTCTGACATCTTAAATTAAGTTTAGTGGTCCTAACCCATTCTTGACATAAAAAATATTTACCTTTTTTAAATAATTTTAAAAAGTAGAGAGTTTGTAAATTTTTTTTTATTTTATTATTTTTTATTTTAAGGTTTCAACAGATCAGCAGTTGCGGGGCAGCCAGCCTGTTTATCAGCAGAATGGTAAGGGTTAACTAGTTGCCTTAACTATAGAACCAGAGAAAAAATAACCAAATAGAGAGAAATAGGTTGAAAATTGCATTTAAAAAAAAAAAAAAAAAAAAAAAAAAAAGCTGTCTTAATGATTTTATTTTATTCATATTGACAGTGCTGCATACTGGCAAACGATGGTTTATTATATGCCCAGTGGATGAAACGCCCACACCTGAGGTAAAGAAAAGCACTTCATCTGCTTCAACAGCACAGCTTGCAACTGCTCAAGGTAAATTGCTACAGTAAAAAAAAAAAGTGAATGCATTGTCGCTTCTAAAATACCAACCTTTTATTAAAATTCAATAGCAAAGGGTTTACTCGTTGAGTTGAGATCAAAATGTATGAGTTTTAAAAAAATTATTATTAAATTACAAAATGTTTTGTATATTTTTTTTTTTTTTTTATAGAAATCATCTGTTTTTGTTTTTTGGCTACAACAAAAGATACAGAAATAAACTTTACATTACATACGTTGATCGTTTTGCCAAGAGGAACAATCTGACGTGTATTTTTCCATTCTGTATATGACAGAGAAAAGAACTGTTATGTAACCGCACACTGCCAGGCTTTTAAACATGCTATACTTTAACAGAGTTCCATAATATACTGTTCTTCTTTTTATTTATTTAAATTGTATTTTCAGAGCCAGAAAAGCAAATCAGTACTCGGGCAGTGCACTCATCTGCTGCAGTAGCTCAGGCCCACTTTGACGTCTCTGATGGCCATCTCAGCACAACTACTCCTTTCACTACAGGCCCTGCTGGTGTCGCCCCCTCGACACCTTTATCAGCTCCATCAATTGTTCAATCTGCTGCTTTGCCGTCGACTGGTTCCCAAGTTAAGGATCCGTGTGGGAGTACAGGAGAGCCAGAAATCCGACAGACTCAACCTGTAGTGACCAACGGACCACTGAATGAAATTCTGAGCTCCGTTCCAATTGAGGAGCTTTTTAGTTCACTCTCGCCCTTGCAGGCTGTGCAGCAAGTTGCTGAAATTGCTTGTGCAGCTTCTGTTGCCGATCTCCCCTGCTGCCCCATCGTGCCACCTTCATTGGAAATTACTTCTACTTATAGGGCCATATCCCCACCTTTCCCTATCTCGGACCAAATTTTAGACCAACCACCGGCTTGTGAGGCTGAATCGGCCCAGCAGTCTGTGGTATTGCAGCAGCCTTTTGCAGCCCAGATTCAGGCAACCGTTGGATCTACTGGAACAACGGCTTCATCTCAGCCTCAAAGCCCAGCTCAAGCTCCTCAACAGTATCTGCAACAGCAAGCGTCCGCTTCTGGGCTGTCTAGCACTCCACAGACTTCTGTGGTGGAGTCTGATGGGGAAGGCCCTCCAAGGGTGGAGTTTGTGGACAAAACAATCAAGACATTGGATGAAAAACTACGCACTTTACTATATCAAGAGTATGTTCCTGCATGCTCAGCAGGTACATCTGAAACATATGAATATATTCACTCTCCTCCTATTATTGAAAGTATGATAGCTGAGATTGAAAATATGCCATCAGGAATCCCTGACACAGCTGGCAATCAGATGTCAATTCCTGATGAAGCGTTGAATCATCCTCTGTGTTCATCAGAACTACCTGTGAAGGGTGGCATCCAGACAGCATCTGCCAGTAAAGTGACTTATGAACAGATGGTAAGTTCTCTTTTTTTGGCCATGAAAGGCACTCTAGAAATTAAACTGATTGTTTTGTTTATAAAAAAAAAAGCGTTATACACATGATGGTTGTGATGTGTATACTGTTTTTCGAAAGTACCTAAAAAGACCCTCCTATTCTGTAAAGTCACAGAATAGCCTACAAATCAGTGCAGAGCTCTGTTGGCCTTATGATGCTAAATCTGAATTGTGAATAGGGTACGTTTGGAACTCCTAATATTGTTTGGCATGTGCCCTTACTATAGGTTGCAAAACAAATACCAAAGTATAAAGGCAAATTAAACAGCTTCTGCTGTCCCATAAGGTTATCTAGGGGTCTACAGTAGTCACATCTGGTTAGGCAGATCAATACATTTCCCTTCAAGGTGTCTGTGTTCTATATTGGTACTGCTAAATGGCAAGTCACATATATTGCACAGATACTATTTTTTCATGCCCAGTGGTTTTTTCTATTGGGGTTATAGTATTAACCTGAGCTTGCCTTGATCTAAAGCGCCCTTGAACTGGCTATGTGGATGTGGGGCTATGCTTCCATGGCCAACGTGGCAATTAAATTTGGTAGTGTTTTTGAAGCAAGGTCTTTTAGTATGTCTGCGTCACATTCACAGAAGCAAAGTTTGCCTTTTGCAGGCTCGGGTGAAAGACACTTGCAAATGTATTCCTTAGCGAAAAATGGTAACTTTTTTCTCTCCCAGCCTCAAATTCCAGAAAGAAGTGACAGCTTGAGCTGTGGTAATGAAACTGACACACACTGGAAAAAAGGTAGGCTTTACTTCACTCATATTTCAAAATTTCACCTCTGAGGGGAGAAAGTTTTAAAAAATGTACATTGATTTACGAAGAGCCAAAAATACAATTAAATTAATTTACTTGGCAACAAAAATATTTGTATTAATTTGAGGTTATTTAAGCAGAAAATGTATTGACATCAAACACATGCACTTGGGTATTTGCAGTCTGGCAATTTCTAGGTTAAGACTTCTAATGGATAGTTTTGCATATTTTTGTTTTAGTATTATTTTACTCCTCAAAGCTGTGATTCCTAGTGAAAGCTGGTGACTGCTAATGGCTGCCAGGTTACTCTGCAAGCTCAGCAAAATCCCCCCCAAATGAAACCACCTGTTACATCAATATCCATTTTATGTTGCTTGTCAGATCTTTATTTATTTATTTTATTATATTCATTTTAAGGTAAATGTTCTCCTCTTTTTTAGGATTTCTGAGAGGTGGCTGGGAATGTTAGTTTTTGACCTTTCAGTAACATATCCTTGGATTTTTTCCTTTCAGGGTCATTTGACAGTACAAGTAGAGGAGAGTTTCTTCTCAGCTTGGCCGCTAGTACACCAAGCAGCACAGCAAAGAGCAGGTTTCAGGTAGATATAACAAAAAAAGATATATTCTCATATTAGTGAGTTCATATTTCAAAATGCTGCTTTTCCTGTGGACCTGCATTTCTAAAATAATAATTTAATTTGATATGTTGTTTTTAGAAAATAATTTACACACTCAAACAATTTACATCTTTTTGCCTTTTGTTTTTAGATTATTCCCACCCCCCCAGATATCCTCATAAGGCGACTTGACCGAAACAAGAAGAGTATCTCTCCAAGAACCAAATGCATGAAGAGTCCAGCACAGACACCTCTGGTGAATGGGGTGCATGGTTTAGACTTTCGAGAGAGCAAGACGACTGAGAATGACTACAATAACCTTGGTGCGCCAGCAGAGGGCTCTCCAATCACAACTATTGGCAGGTTCTCTGTCGTGAGCACCAAGGATGAAGTAACTTTCAAGACACCTTGCAATAACAGATATTCAGCACCTCCTGACTTCTGCATGGATGAACCTCCCTCCAGTCCCAAAAGAAAGTCTGTTCCCCGTGCTCATACATCTATTCCTGTTGATGTCACTGTCCACAGTCATTCTACAGATTCTGGGGATGAGGTTAACAAACCCAAATCTGCTGCTTCTGCCACAATCCCGTGTTCTAGCACAAGTGATCATACCAGCAATGATCTGATGAAAAAAGCTGTTGCTTTCTTAAGAAGATCTGGAAAACACAGCAGTGTTCAGAGCCCTGACACTCTGAATGGACAGGAGGCAAACATTCCAACAATAAGTATTACCTCCTTCCATTCTCAGTCCTACGTCAGCAGTGACAATGATTCTGAATTTGAAGATGCAGATATGAAAAAAGAGTTGCAGAGGCTCAGAGAAAAGTATGTAATAAATGTTGTTGTTTGTTCATTCTCACATATATAAAATTAGGGCTTCTGTTTGGTTTTTATTCCTTTTTTTTGGTGCTTTATTTTGAGCTATTTGAGTAAATTTCTTTTTTGGGGTGCTTTTGATTTTTTAAATACTGAAAATTGTTTTCGGTCAAGGCAGCGGTAATCAAACTATGGGTCGCTACTGCTTTTTGATGGGGTCACGAATACCTGCGCAATTTAAAAAAAACTAGTTTAAGAAAGGTGTTCATGTGTTATTGGCACTCCTTTTTTTTTTTTTTTTTTTTTTTTTTTTTTTTTACTCCCAATGACTCCTTCGCTCCATCTGCCTTTGTCTGAATGTTTCAAACTGGTTACCTAGCAACCAACTTGCATGTCAGCCACTCAACAGAATGCACTTCTGTAGTGTTAAGTCAAACCTCTGATTTTTTTTTTTTTAATTATTTTTTTGTTGTTGGGAGTTGCTTTGCATAAATATAAAAAAATGGACAGTGTATAGGAAACGGGAGTAATAAAGGGGGATCTAGTGACACTGCAGTAAAAGTGCTGACAACAAGGACTCAATCATCAGTAAGACAAAAATCTGAAAAGCTTGTAGATGCTAAGTGGCTTGCTTTGCTAGCTTACCTGGCAGATATTTTTGATCACTTAATTATTCTTAACACGTCACTTCAAGGACGAGATACATCTCTCCTGTCTGTCACTGACTAAATCGAAAGTTGGATCAAGAAGTTGTCCTTGTGGTACGGTCACGTAAACCTGGAAGTGTGTGTTTGTTTTATTTTTTACTGTTGGCTGTAAAAAAAAAAAAAAAAAAAATTGCGATTTTGTACTGTGTATTAAAAATAACCAATGGCTATATATAGTTTTTGTTGATACAACCTTGCAATGCATGTTCTACTAACTAGTCTGCAGTAATACAGGGCAGTGCAGTCGCATAATCATTTTTATTGCTAGAAGGGGATTGCAGTGCAGCGAAGTATGAGAACCGCTGGTTAGGTCTGTTCACACCAAGCGCGCTGCGTCAAAGCATCCGCGTTGGACGTATTTTGACGCCATCAAGTTTTTTTCTAAAGTTGGTCAATGTGAAGCCCTGTCACTGAACTCAGCATTTCTCTTAAACTAGAGAATTGTATTGTTTTGTGTTTCAGCACAAAGCACTGTAATATAAACACTATCTTGCAAAAACTAGAGTTCTGTCTTTAAATACAAATGGGAATATGTTACGAACATTTAGTGTACATACGTTCGCATAGCTGTTTCGATTGTGTAAATAAAGCAGTCTTTCTTTACTGTACGTCTTCACTGTTTTAGAAAGGAGACATCCACAAGATTTGAAACAAATAATTCTTTTTTTTTTAATTTTGACAAATGACCATACCCATAATGAAATGTAGTATAGGCCTAATTTGGCCCGTGGTCTTGTCCATTGGAGCTCATTACTGCCCCTATGCGCTGGCCAAACTATGATGTGGAGGAGGCTGTGTGGTGTGGTGATTAAAGAAAAGGGCATGTAGCCAGGAGGTCTGTGGTTCAGATCCCGGCTCACTCACTGTGTGACCCTGAGCAAGCCACTTAACACCCTTGTGCTCATTGTCTTGCGGGTGAGATGTTGACAGTGACTCTGCAGCTGATTTCATATAGTTTACATACCCTGGACTAGTGGTGCTTAACTCTGGCCCTTTAGATCCAGTCCAGGTTTTTACTCCAAGCAGGTTCCAATGTAGTTAAATGACTGATTTTTAGGACCTGGTTCAGATGGGGACCAGGACTGGAGTGGATCTCGAGGGCCAGAGTGGAGTAGCACTACCCTAGTCTCTAAGTTGCCTTGGATAAAGCTGTCTGCTAAATTTAATGAAACAGTAATAATAATGTATTGATTTAATGATAACTGATGCTAGCGTGCAGGACAAGTGGCACACTGGGCCGCCTTTCCCCTAGACAAGGCATGCAAGGTGGAGGCAGGGGAGGAGGACCAAACAAAGAAACGACAAGGAGGCTTAGACGAAAGGGCTGTTTATAGGTTTGTGCTTAGTGGGTGGATTCCCCTTTCAGAAACATGTTGTTTCTGCCAGTGAAAGTGAAGAGATTTTCCCATTTGACACACAGACATACACACAAAACAGTGACTTGATTTTGTAATGAATATAAAACTGTGTGAACACTTGCTTTCTACCTGCTAATCAGCTGTTGAAATTATGAACATGAACTCCCAGTTGTGATCTGTGATCTTCATATAACATTATATGTACGCTTCGTAAACGAACGCGGGTGGTAAAATAAAGAATTGAAAAAAAAAAAAAATTTTTGTTACATCATGGGTTGAATTAGACAACTTTTTATTCATGATAGGTTTCGATTTAAAGCGGATTTTTTTATGAAGATTTGAAAAACGTCTTTCTGAAAGACAGCTTACTGATCAATGTTTCTATGTGTAACATATATATATATATATATATATATATATATATATATATATATATATATATATATATATTATTTTTTTTTTATTTTTTTATTTTCTGTGTTCAAATAAGTATATTTACATCGGATGCGCACACAGAAAGAGGAACAGTCTATTTGATTCCGATGCCGTCTGTTTTGCACTATGCGGCCAGGGTGTAAGCCTGTATAGTATTCTAAAAAAAACAATATTACGCTGGATGCTGACACTTTGTGACACACTTCGTGTGATACATTGCCAAGCTGCAATGGGAAAGGTAGTTTTTGTGAAGTTTTGTTTGTTCAATTTATTGTCTTACTGCTTCAATATTTGCTTAAAAAATAAGTATGTACTGCATTTAAAAATTAAAATTAAAAAAAAAAAAAAATCTCTGCCAACATTGAATAGCACTTAACAAGCTGTTATCACAATAAAAGGAATAAAGCAAACAATTGTATACAAATGTAAAAAAATAAATAAATAAATCTGCACACACATTTTGGCCAGGTTTACAAAAAAAAAATATGTAATTTTAAAAGACTAAGGTTATTTACCTGTACATGTTTTGTGAAGCGAGATATATTTGTGTGTTTTTTTTTTTTTTTTTTTTTTTTTTTTCATACCCCAGACACATGAAGGAGATCTCTGAACTACAGTCCCACCAGAGGGGTGAGATTGAGGTGCTTTTCAAGAAACTTGGCAAACCTCTCCCCCCAACTCTGGGATTCCTGCATGCAGTGCCACCAACTGGCAGGAGGCGCAGAGCCAGCAAGTGCAAGCTCAAAGCTGGGAAGCTGCTCAATCCTCTGGTTCAGCAACTTAAAAATGTTACTGCTAATACCAGTGAGTATAGGTGCATTTGTCTTTCCTTTTTTTATGTCTAGAACAATTGCACATTTTTGCCTGCCTGGTTATTAACTTAATCACTACATGCACAGTCCTAAAATATTCCAGGCTTAAAGAATGGTTACAATAAGTACAAACAACAATCTGTTTTAAGTTTGGAATGATGCTGTTGGCAATAATCCACATACTGTATGTGTTTATCTTCTAAAGGTGAGCCACCTGTGAATTCCACTGCTGCCTCGGCTAAAGACTCCGGTCTGGCTGACAGTACTCCATTAACCACTGCAAGTACACTGCCTTCCTCCGCTACTGTCATTCCAACTACTGAGCCTGTTCAGACACAGCAGCCCTGCTCAGTCAAAGGGTCTCTCTCCTCTGAAGGCATCTGTTCCGGCTCAATCAGCGATGGGAGTGGAGCGCACAGCGGGCTCAGTCAAGGTGATTATTTCTGGGCATTGCAACGAATAAACTGTCTCTCATTCTAGTGCTGTGTTTCAGAATTCCGGATGAGGTAAGCATGTAGATAGCATCTTATAAGCCTCGTAGAACCATCTTAATGATGTTTAAACTGATCTACACAAGATATTTGTTTTGAGGTTAAATACACAGTCCTTTGTTTATTGGTTTTTAAACCTATGGTAACCAAAATGTTACTTGTTTAGGCATACCAACATTGTGTGGAATTTATTTATTTTTTTACATATAAGGCCGTATAAATGAACAAATAATAGTACCCTTTGCTAAGGCTGATCCTGAAGTTGTCTTCAAGTGAAATTTTAGGGTGCAATTTAACATATTTTGCATGCACACAAAGAAATAGGCCCCAAAATACCTTTTGTAAACGGAATGGTTTGTGATTATGGTGTGTGCTTTAGGTATTCAGTTAAGAATT
Source organism: Polyodon spathula (assembly GCF_017654505.1). NCBI lineage: Eukaryota > Metazoa > Chordata > Actinopteri > Acipenseriformes > Polyodontidae > Polyodon > Polyodon spathula. The sequence continues at coordinate 35,625,017 of NC_054549.1, read as the reverse complement.
TAGATTTGCAATATGATTTCAAGATGTTGTTCCAACTGTAAATATCAGTGTAGCTTTTAAAAGTCTTAATTTTAAGAAATACCCCAAACAATGTACTGCAGAAGCTTTATTCTGTAATGCTTTTTGTTTTCCGTGAAAATATTGTATTTTAAATGGTTTAGGATGTACAGGGTTTTTGAAGTAGCAGGGTGGGAAAGGCATTATTTGAGGTTTAAAAAAGAGCTACTCTCTTTTAATGGCGTGTACACTGTGCCCTTATGCTGTTCATTGCATCTTCTTGCACGCATTCAGACATGTGACTAACATTTTCTTGGCTGTGTTAACTTAATTCGGCTGGTTAAGTGCCTGATATTGATGTAGGGTCTCTGATCAGAACTGTATTTCCTTTTACAAGTGTGTTTCTGTTTTTTCTTCCCTCTATATTCATTTGCAGGCTGGACGGTTTACCACCAAACACCCGAGAGAGTGACCTATAAATCTAGTAGCAAACCTCGTACCAGATTCCTCAGTGGACCTGTGTCTTTGTCCATCTGTTTGTATTTGTTCTTTTGTACTTTGCCCCATTTCATTCCTTTTTATTTCTTTTGTTCATTCCAGTTTTGTTTTTGGGCAGGTTGCCTGCCTTTCCTTTTCACAGCCGCCCTTTTTGATTTAACCCTTTTTTTTAATAGCTCATGTATTTTGTTTTTCCATACAAATGCTTTTGTGCACTGCTTTTGGCTCGCAACTGGATACCAAAAGCATATGTGGAAGAGCTCATCTTCTGTAAACGTGGGCTTTGGCGATGAATTTGATCTTGAGTGTACCAAAGCTTTTGTATTCTGTAATTTTTGTGGAGTAATCCGAAGTTACAATGTGGCAAATACACAAAGTCTGCAGCCTGTGTGTCAAAAACAAAGGGCAGAATCCCGGCCTTCGCTTGAAGAATGGTCTCTTTCACACATGTTTGGACAATGAAGACATGCATGTTACAAGCTGATACAGTACTAGGAGGTCACTGATGGGCATTGCGTCTGTTTAAAAGGGCTGTATTAAAATATTCTTCTATTTAATTCTACTGTTTAATTTCGTGCCTAGCTTGCATGATGACAATGTTGATACAGAAGTGCTCCAGCTAGTTTTTTGTTTTTGTTGGGTTTTTTTTGTTTTTGATAGTTGGAGTAAGTTGGTTTTATATACACCCACCCCCCACCCCCTTTTTTATATAAAATATATTATTCTTAATGTGTTTTTGTTTTTTAATATAAGCTTTAAGGAATCCTGTACCCCTTCATATGAAACAGACAATTAAACAAACAAAATGTTCTGGCAGGAGCAATAGAGAAACAAGTTTTTGTTTTTTTTTGCTGTTTTGTTGTGTGAGCTACCAAATAAGTATTCCACATCTTACATTCAGATACATAAAGCAGCTAATAGGTGTGTGTTTGTTTTTTCTTTCAACAGTCTGTCCATGAAATTAGTGGTGATTTTTACAAACCCACTTATTTTGAAACGTATAACGATATATTAAGGTACCTTTTGTTGAGGTATTCATAATTCACATAGATTTTTAAAATAGAATTCATGTTTTGAGGCTGTTTTTGTAAATGGACTTATCTGATTTGTTCTCAAAAGTATTAGTAATGTGGATTTGTATCATTTTTAAATCTGTTCACATTAATTTTCGTTTTAAACATTTTAAAATGATTGTACAGGGCAATACAGAAAGTTTCTTCATATCCCATATGAAGGGCACATACTTCTCTTTCTGTTCTAGGATGATTCTAATATCTATCACGAGTCTTAGTTTTGGATTGAATGCACATGTAGCAGGTCCAGCGTTTCCCATCTAAACCACTGACTAAATTCCCTTTTCCCCCTTTTCCTTTTTATTTCTTTTTTTTTTTTTTATCTTAGTGATGGCTTTGTATTGCTTTGAAACAACTTGTCCATCACCCAGCCTGTTCTGTTCAGTCTGTTAAAGTCTAACTGTGTTTTGTCTTGTATTGTTTTGCCTTGTAGGGTCTACCCTGAAACGACTTTGTCTAGGCAAAGAGCGCAGTAATAGTAAATATCCAATTTACTTTCTTGGTCTCTCTTCCTCATGGCATGACTACTCCATGTTTTTTATTTTTATTTTTTTTTGCTGCCAGATTCATGATTGTAATTCCAGCAGCTGCTGTGAAATGTACATTCAACAAAGAGCAGGTTTCATATCATTCATGAATATGCGTTGTGTTTTGTTAATGCATGACAGTGTTGCGTTTTAAATTATGTGTGTGAATGTAACTTGTGTTATGGTTATATTTGTATCAGCATTAGATAGTGCATGCATTTTGATTTCTATTTGTTAGTCGTTTTATATGAGATGTGTTTTTATAACCGCTTTTGTTGCTGGTTTTACTTATGCTTTCTAAAGCTAATTAATTTTAAAATGTCACCTCAGTGAAATGCAAGGTATAAACTTGTATCTGAAATATTTATCTACTTGACTTTTGTTTCTTACCTTCTAGTTTTGCACTTTTAATCCCGCGAAACCACTCTTGTGATGCAAATGTACTGCATCATTTGTTAGGCACACCTTTTATTGTCTATATAGTCAATGAAGTTACAAACCAAGCAGCAAAATGGTTAAACAGTATTTTCAAAGTGTACGGTTTTAAGATATCCCTTTCTTTTAGGGTCCTCAAATAATGGTAGTTCGACTGTGCCGGTACAGAGCCAGCAGCCCATGCCACAACAGCTGCAAGGACTGGTGCAGGCTCAAGCCAACAACAGCAACAACAAAAAAGGCACCTTTACAGATGATCTGCACAAACTAGTGGATGACTGGACCAAAGAAACTGTTGGAGCCACACATATAAAACCTTCTTTAAACCAGATAAAGCAAAATAGACAGTGGGAAGATATGGAGCCCAAACCAAAGCAAGCTGTGAGTGAGGTGAGAGGAAATTGGCAGTGCTTATGTTTTATTTATAGGGAATCGATATTTTATAGCGGAATAGAGCAGCATAATCTTGGCTCACACTTTAAATAAGCAATTTATTTATTGAGGGACAAACCGCATTGGTATGGCTTATACTATATTATAGTACAGTGCACTGTATAATCTTAATCCTGTTCAACAAGGAACTGCTGTAAGTATAATGCACAGTTTCAAACATTCTGAAGTGTTTACAAAAAAATGTTAAGGAATTTTTTTGGCACTCGTGTGTTTTGAGCAACGTGACGTGTGTTGCTCTTTATTGTGTGCCATTTGAATGTTTTGCAGCATTTTTTTAAAACAAAAAAAACAAACATGACTCTCTTTCAATTCATTAAAGGTGAAATGCACGAGTATACCTGGAACAATGAAGAAGTACCAGATTCCACTGTCATGCCCAATGACTGCTGCACTGGCTCCAGGGATTTCACCAGCCATGACTGGCAGCCACGTCGCTGGGATGATGCCTCCTTATAGAATGCCTGCCTGCCAGTTCAGAGGACCCATTCCTGGGTCGGTGTATGGAGTACAGTGGCCAGTCATAACGGGTCCAGTGGCACAAGTCGCTGTGTTTGGGGCACCAGATGTGCCCAGATTTCCATCCCTTGGAAATGCAGCCTTGCAAGTTTATCCTGTGCCACTACAGAAACCTATTGTGAACCCACCAGGCCCCAAAATGAGGACTACTTAGCTTATAGTGTGTATGCTGGTGAAATGTTGATAAAGCTTTGCTCTGGTGTGTATTAGTTTTATAGGGAACACTTCTGCTGTTGGATATGGTTCTGCTGGCAACTGATGTAAGGCTGATTTGAGCACATAGCCATACATTGCCTCATGCAATCACTGTGAAACAATTTCACAAAGTTAAGGTTAGTTTTGTCTTGGACAATTTATAGCTTCTTAAGTATTATTAAGACACTTTATTATGTTATATGCTTGTATGCTAAAACACTAGTAACCTAAACAAGGTTTTCAAAGAATTTGAACATGAATTTAAAAGGTTATTTACCCTGAGGGAGTATAGTGCCTTGAATAATGCTTTTCAGTTTCTGCTGGAAAGAGGTGTAAATGTTTGAAAGATATATATTTTATTTTGGCTTGTGTGTGTGTAATATATATCCTTTTCAGTTTCTTTTCATTTTTAATTTTATTTATTACAGAAAATCTAAAATACCTACCCAGCACTGCTTTTGCCACTGTAAATTTATTTATTTTGAATAAGTTTTTTTTTTTTGTTTAATTGGCTACACTAAAAAATGCAGTTTGCTTTTTTTTTTCTTGACCCAAAACAACTTTAATATTTTGTTCTGAATGTAGGTTCTCACTTGCCAAAAAAAAAAAAAAAAAAAAAAAGTTTTTCCATTTACTTTCACACCAGTACAACTGATTCACTTGAATAAAAGTCATAAAAGGAAATTAGATTAAAAGAATGCTTAGTTTAAGGGATTGAAGACACACCAGACCAGAGCTACACTGATACACCACAGTGCTTTTTAACACAGAGGGAGCTGGAAGCTGCTGGGGATTATAGTCTTTGTGTTTTTATTTAAATATATTGATGTATAGAAGATTGCAACTGTGTATGTTTGGTTTTTTTTTTCAGTCTTACAGTTGCACACATTGGAACTGGTGTTCACAATTCTCCAGAAAGTTTGCACATTTAACACTTAATAAAGCAAATGCATTTACAGCAGATGGCACAGTGCTTTTTGTTAGTTTGGGTCTCTGCAATCACCAGTGTTTTGAACAGAAACCATTATTAGTTCATGTTAGTTATTTCAGCATATTTTGCTACGTGGAAGTATACAGCTTTACCCTGCTACCCATTTAGTTTAGTACTTCAGTATAAGACTGATAACATCACATAGTTGTTTGGCACTGAACTGATGACACAGTTGCATGATTTAAATACATGAACATCAGAAAGGGGTCATTTTAATGTATGTTGAACAAATGCATATACTATTCCTACAAAGGTATGGTATTCTTAAAAGTGTTACTGTAGGTTACTAATGTGAAACAGTGTTCTCGCTACATTAAAGCAGATGTGAACTGTGCTATTATTTTCTAGGACTTTTACCAATAAACCACAATGGGCTCTATTTTGATTTATTTTTCTTTCTTGTGACATCTCCCTTGCAGGTAATGTTTATTAAAACAGTGCGAGATCTTTGTATCCTTTTAGTGCTAAGAGCAGTTACTTTTTTTTTTTTACTGATTAGCACATCTAGAATGTTAACAGATAATCACTTATGAATGACTTGCAAGATCTCTAGTTGAGAAAGCAGCCTGCTTCATAAATCCTGGGACAAACCGTTTAACTGCTAAATAAACTAAATGGCGCAAGATAACTAAACTGTACCTGTAAAACTGATAGTTTGTTCCTATGTTTTTGACCAAAACAAATGGCAAAACATTGGCACAGGTTTACAAATAACACTGTATAAAGTCAAATCTTAATTACTTGGTATTCTTTCATGCAGTTACATTTTATACATGCTGAATTGCAGAGATGCTTTGTGCTGCCAAGCTGTGAATTGTATAGTTCTACTGTACTTATAACTGATCTTAGTCTTCAGTTGTTTTGTTCTTACCCTTCAATATATATTCCATCAATTCGGTTAGAATTGGATTTTTATAGACTATTATGCAGATTCTTCTGCCTTTTGGCAAATACTTACTGTAGTAAGAGATTAATGTTCTCTGTTACTTGACTTGCATTTTTGTTTATATTCATGTCTGCTTCATGAGCAAACATGGGGAACCTATTTTTGAAAATCATTGATGCTTGCACTAAAACTTGATGTCTAAATTACTTTTGCCTGTTGTAAACTCCTCTTATGTTGACTGACAGTCGTTGGCACTCGATCACAAATATTGTACATGTTTTAAAGAAAGAAATAAACATATTTTGTGCTTGAAAACATATGGACTGGATTTCTGTTCCTATCAATATTTTAAATGTAGAAAAGGTAGGGAAAAAGTAAGGAGGAAAAAATAACAAAACAAACCCCCTACGAATTATGTAAATGATGAGTGAATATAACATTTTGTCAGGGCACATATTTTGTAATCCATATAAATCAACAATGTATGCTGTCTTCCCTTTTTCTGTGGTCTTAATCCAAAACTACCACAGTAAAAAATATACACAAAAAAATCTGAATTGATTTGTAACAAGATTTTTGTTTAAATTGTAAGATCTTATTCTGTGGAGTGGAATATCTATTTATTTACTTGAGGTAAATGGGGATGGTGGGGGGAGAGTTGAATTAAGTTGCATCATTGCCAGGAATTTCAACAAACTCAAAGTGGGATTTTGGTCCTGGGATAATAATGCTACATTTCCTGAAAACACTTAGAATCCAGAAGGTGCATTTTTCCATACATCTGGTGGAAGTCCTAAAAACACATGAAAACAGGAGTGAAGTTTAATAAAACTTATCTTCAAGTATCCATATGAAACGGGTGCTTTTAAGATCCTAGTTTTAAATACAAAGTCAATAAAGTGACGCTTTTGCTCAGAGTTTCACATCAACCAAATCAGTCATTTGGTGACAGGTTATTATGCCGAGCTGTCAGTGGAAATCTCTATAATGTTCCTGAATATCAAACGAGGAATTTAAAATTGTAATGATCCCTCATACTTGTATAAACAATAAAAAGGTGAAGAAGGAACTGTAACGGTTTACATTTTCACCTCTTACCTTTGCGGTGTACAGAACCGTTTCTTTTTTGTGAATAAAGTTTGTTTCTGAGCTGTGCACTGACTGCATCCCAGTATTTTAGAATTTGTACAGGGATTGTTTAAGCGAATGAGCCCGTCAATGCGGGCTCTGCCGTGTGGTAGATGGACGCAACTGGAGTCGTAGGCGAGGTCATCTACCACACGATGGAGCCCGCATCGAGAGGGCTCTATAGCTATTAGAAAACGTGTTATTTCTTTATTTTCTCTTTCTAAAAAAATTGAAAAAAACAACTTTAAAACCTATATTTAACTTGAACTTCTGATATTTCGCCAGGTAACATTCCGCTGAGAGAAATAGACCCTAACATAATTAGAATAGACGTAGAGAATACATTTTGTATTATTATTATTATTGTTATTGCTAACATGTTTACTGATTGGGGTCTTACTCATTCTTATTATGATTAATCTGGACGTGTACAACTGTTGAATAGTCCGTGTAGTATTGAGTCAGACTCGAACCTTGTTGGAGGCGGGGCGTCATTCAAGCAGGCGGGAACTGAAACAGGGTTTGACTGGCAGTTTGTGAGGGAGGGTGTTGTTTGGATCCAGCCGATGACAGAATTGGGGACCATTGGTGTCTTACCTGTTGATTTGAACCTTCACTACTATGTCCTGTCTTAGACACGACTTCGCTTGTCTCAAGACCAGCGTCAGAAAGTGTGTTTAAGTAGTTTTTTTTTTTTTTTTATGTTATCAGATTATGATTGATTTTAAAATATAATTCACAGTTAAGCACTTCAACGTTCCAGCGGGCATCTATGCAAAATAAAAGCCCGCTAGATCTAGAAGCTGATTGGCTGTTCACACTCAATCGTTCACATATATATATATATATATATATATATATATATGAGATATATATATATATTATATATATATATATATATATATATATATATATATATATATATCGTACGTATTAATATTATTATAATTATTATTATAGGATGCTATTAGCAAGAAATGATTTATTGAAAATAAAATACTATTCCTGTTATATAAATATTACAAGGAGCCTGCAATTCGTTTTTTTAAAGAATAACTTTCCTGCTCTTTGTACTAATGTCCACAAGACGGCACTGTTGAGTAATTTTAATAAAAAAGCGTGTGGATGTCGAACTGTTTTAATTCATACATTTTCGGATGGTATATAATAGGCTGGGATATTTGAATTCACTTTGATATTTGCAAACAAAGATTAAATAAACGTAAAGGCATATTGTCGAGGTCACTGCAGTGTTACTATGATTCAAAAACTATGTAACAGGGAAATGTTATGCAATTATCCAATAGAAATCTGGTTCTTCTGGTTCTCCTGGCAATAGAGTATCACTTCAGGCACAAATAGGAATGTGTTCTGAAACTAATTTATTTTCTACAGGCTGTGTGATGACATGACTATCCCCAACTGACAATTACTACCCCAAATCAGATGAAAAGGGTATTCTGTGTATTTTTTTATTTTTTTTATTTTTTTTTATTTTTTTTTGATCGTCAAACCTTACTATATAACTAACTGTAATTTGCACTTCCAGGCCACCGTAGAACTGCCACTGTCATTTTACGAAGACCCTTGATTTTTTTTTTGATGATGAAAGCTTATTGCATTAACTGTTATATAACTACAATGTATTTGTGGTAGTCGAGTCGATATGATGACTGCTTAAATATATTTCACGGATTTTAAAACGCTCCACATCGACATATATATATATATATATATATATATATATATATATATATATATATATATATATATATATATATAGTTAGAAATAAAAACGTATCTACACCTGGCATGTTGGGTGTGAGGGTGTGTTTGTACCAGTGACCACAAATTATACAAACTAAATTTGCCTTAGTGGAACAGTGCACAGTCCTAATCTAGATAACCATCTTTAGTTCACGCCAGGTAGCACAGTATCTTAAACAGCTGGTCTGCGGTGGGTTTTTGTTCCTTGCTCTCCATTGCAGCCTACGGTACTCTCCCGATCCTGGCTCCTCCTTTCCTGTACGCTACGTGCCGTGCGTCACTGTCTCTCTCTGCACAGTCCAGATCCATCCAGAGACATGGCTCCGTGATACAGCACATGGCGGCCAGCAGCCATGAACCAAAAAAACAACTCACCAAAAATTCAATAAATGCATCCGTAACAACCCGCTTTATTTTTCACCGGATTTTTTTTGTTTTTTACCCCCACAACGGCAAAAAAATTCAACCGTAAAATTAAAAAAGGGGATTACTTTTTCATGAAATTCCCCATTTAATTTTTTTTTAAACCTTTTTTTTTTTTTTATATATATATATATATATATATATATATATATATATATATATTTTTTAGTGGCAGCCAAAATGGGAGTCCAAGGTTTCCAGGAATACATTGAAAAGCACTGCCCAAGCGCCGTGGTGCCGGTGGAGCTTCAGAAGCTGGCCCGGGGAAGCCTGGTCGGGGGCGGCCGACAGAGACCTCCCCAGAGTCCGCTACGGTTGCTGGTGGACGCCGAGAACTGTCTCCACCGGCTCTACGGCGGCTTCTACACAGATTGGGTGAGCGGAGGGCAGTGGAACCACATGCTCGGTTACCTGGCAGCCCTCGCCAAGGCCTGCTTTAACGGCAACATAGAGCTGATTGTGTGCTTTAATGGCGCTTTGGAGAAAGGCCGCCTCCACGAATGGGTGAAACGGCAGGTGAACGAGAGACAGACCGCACAGCAGATTGTCAGCCACATCCAGAACAAGGGCACTCCGCCGCCCAAGGTCTGGTTCCTGCCCCCGGTGTGCATGGCACATTGCATCCGATTGGCACTGCTCCGGTTCCACATCGGGGTAAGCCATTACATTATTGATTTCCGCTGTAAGGTTCGTGTCCAGTGCGAGAATTGCAGACGCAAATCTAAGGATTGTTGATCATGTTAATCTGTAAACACACTATCTGAAAACAAATGGATGAAAACCCGTTATAAGGCCTTGTATGAGATCCGGAATGCAAATATTTGTATTTATTTATTTATTTTCATGGAAAGGATACCAAGGTCAGGAGGGAAACGGAGCAACTGTCAGTGAGTGCGTTAACCAGAAGACTTGTATTTCTGTTGTTTAACTGGAACTTTGAGGACGCTTGGATGAAGTAGTAATATTTCCCCATCATCGTCCTCTCTTACACGTGTGTATTGGCTGAAACGAATAACGCCGGTAGAGAAAGGTGTTGAATCAGCTGGAAAAGTGAGTCTAAATTTGTCCATCAGATGTTTCAGCTGCTAATTGATTAATAAATCCGGGCGGGCCCTGTACGCCATCGCGTGCCCCGCCGTCAATTTTGACGAGTTTAGCCAGTGCTCCCGCAAAACAGTAAAATATGTATGACCAAATGTCATTATATTAAGCGATTTGATGAAAGTAAATGGGTTGCAAAGGTCAACGATCCAGACAAATGTCGTGTTGTCCCAAATTGATGACACTTCTGTTGCCACACTGAGAACTCAGGGGGGGCGGAATTCCAGGTTGAATTGACACCTGTCTGCCTGGAGGAAATGGAGATGGAGTGGGCTAGGTTAGGATTCCCTGGCATACAGCTTGACTGTCAATATTTGGGGTTAAAATACTCAGAAATGTACTATCAGACCGACTACAACGTGTGTTTTGCACAGACACACAGAAAGTTGTGCCTGGTTTTATACTTGCAGCTCTGGGAGAGTGTAAATCGAGTAAATGAAAGTTTAAAAATAATTGTGGGGGATTGAACTCCGCTTGCACTTCTGCTGAGGGGTTACTCAGGGGCAGATAGCACCTCTTCTTTGCATAACCTAAACTGGTTAAAAATGTTTTTGTGCAGAAGCATTGCAGAATGTCAAGCTGACCCAGATACATCTCTGTGCCCTTTACTGGCAGGTCTTTTATGGTTTAATAGCTTGTTGTTCATGCTATGTTTGAATTGAGTTGTGTATGAAAATGGATATTTGAATGCACGCTGTGCATTTGGGTTTGGATGGGTTTTTTTGTCTTCAGGTTTCATGCCTCTGCCATACAGTTTATTGCCACACCATTTTACAGCAGTTCTCGAGCGATTTAAGGAAGTTAAGATTTGCACATTTAGACTGTTAAATTATGTACAGCTACTAAAAATACCTTTTAAAATCACGGTCTAGGCCTTCAGGCATTTTTAAGCCCTGCCAGCTGTACTGCTACAGATGAGTGACATGCAGTACAGGCAGACAGACAGCCAATCAGCATCTTGTAAGCCTTCACATACTTTCAACCACCAGTAGGAACACCACAAGTAGATGATGGAATTTTTCCAGGCAAATCTGTAGTTTCCAAAATACTGCATTTGTAAAGAAGTCTTTGTTTGTAAAGTTCTAGGTGAACTATCTACATTATCATAAGATGACGACACTTTATCGAAGCAGCAGTGGTTTTTGTAGCAATACCTCTCTTTGACTTAACCCTTTCATGCTCTCGGCTTGTTTTTGCACATGCTGTAGAGAGCACTTTTCTGCAGGCTTGTATTTACAGACAGTGTGGTTAACATGCAGGTATTGCTTTTTGGACCTAAGTGTAGGATGTGTTGCTTGGTGACTGAAATATTTTATATAAAAGTTGTTCTACACTTAAAATTTATTTATTTATTTATTTATTTAAATAAGAGATTGAGTTAACTCTCTTGGCATTTTTTTATTCTAGTTTTGCCAGTTTTTCAGTGTTTGCCAGTTCCGACTGAACAATGACGACAGTGTTAGAATGCCAGTAAGCATTGCAGTATGTAAAGCATAAGCTCAGTAAAATGTCCTCAACGTTTCTTTTTGTTTTCTCCTGACTGAAGTCAATATATTCGACCGTGATGATCCGCACATTAGTCAGAAGACTTTGATGCGTTTCACTGTTAATAATTTAGTATTTTATTCAAGCAAAATCTCTCTTGTCTCTCAGGTTGCACAGAGCATTGAAGACCACCACCAAGAAGTGATTGCCATGTGCAGAGAGAACGGATTCCACGGTTTGGTGGCGTACGACTCAGATTATGCGTTGTGCAACATCCCTTACTACTTCAGCGCTCATGCCTTGAAACTGAGCCGCAACGGGAAGAGCCTGACCACCAGCCAGTACCTGATGCACGAGGTCGCCAAGCAGCTGGACCTGAATCCAAATCGTTTTGTGATCTTCGCTGCACTTTTAGGTAAGCGGAAGCATTTTGCTAGGTTGGCACTTCTTTTTTTTTTTTTGGCCCCAGAAAAAGAAAGTTAAGACAGTAATTATCCATTTGCTTATTTTTCAGGTGTTGACAATCTGTAGCAAAGCTTCAAAAAATAATGGTTTAATTTATTAAACATATGTAAATGCCACTCCTGCATTAAGTTTAATACGTTGTGCCTTTAACATGCTAATGTGTCACCTGGATTAGCAGGTTTTAAACTTGATCTTTGACCTAAATTCTGTTGATAATATGTTGCTAAGTGGGCGAGGCTTGGAGCAGGGACCACAACAGCAAAGACTGCAGGCAGAAATGAATATAATACATTGCAGTGTAGTTTATTTATTACATATTATGGTAATGATGTAAGTTTATTTTTTCCAGAGTGCATTAAAAACCAAAAGGCTCTGGTTCCTCTTAAATGGACAAGTTGTCAAACAAATAAAAGAACAGTGGGAACAGTTAATAGGCCAGGACATCCTGCCCGTGTGTGTGTTTTTATACACTGCACTGTCATTTTAATGAAAGCTTAGTGTCCAGGGATTGAAACATTAAAATGAGGTCACAGAGTTTTGATCTCCCGTGACTCTGTTTCGAGTCAGCTGCTTATTGAAGTGGTTAAATCCTCAGACACATGCAGTACAATGTTGCCATACTGCCATTGATACTCCCATCTTCTTCATAAAGTAACTACACAAACCTTTTTTTTCGCTGCAGGTATATACACACACAAATAAGTTTCTGCTTTTACAAGCAGGTAATCTTTTTGATAGTGCTCTTTTTGTTTTTTAGCATTGGTAATGAAGATCAAATGTTTAAGTATTAATATTAGTAGGGAAGTGATATGTTTAGGGTTACTGAAGTGCAACTCGTAGTTTCGTGTGTGAGTGGTGGTGGTTTGAATCTATTGGGATTGTTTGTTTTTTAGATAAAGATGACATGTTGTTTTTCTAGATAAAGTTGTTCAAAGCATAATATATCTGTCCATAAACCATACATATTTTTTTATAAATCATGTGTGTGTGTATATATATATAATATAGTGTGTGTTAACATAAGTCAATTACTACTCTGTCAAATTATTATTGCCCTGTTACTGCTGAAAGGGAAGCCAGTGAAAATAGAGAATAAAATAACGCATTGTGAGCTTTCATCACATTGTCTGGAGATGAGTGCTGGCTATTGAATGGGTTTTTATTCAAATACAGAGATCAGTCATCTGAGTTAAAGGCAAGGGCCTTGCTTTGGACCTGGCTCCTGTGCAGTAAATGCAGGGCTGCATTAATAGAAATGCAATCACGCACTGCACAGGAGCTGGCTGCCGGATGCCATGCTGGAAAAGGCTTTGTCATGTTCTAAATACAGTAGTTCTCTTTCACCGATTGGTTTGCTGGTGTGACAGAGTCAACCAGTCAGATTTTAACTTGTAACAAGACCACCAAGTCTTTGGTAATTACTTGTGTGCTGTGACGTCATCAATTGCCTAACACAGTTTAAAAATAATAGTTTTATGGTCTGTATGTTCTCTGAATTTAATTCATGAAGTTTATCTTCTGTAGAAATGATCACATGGAATTCAGTTTTCTGGAGAGTTATAACCTGAAATAGCAACAATACAATTGTGTGTATTTCCAGGTAATCACATTCTACCTGATGAAGATTTGGCTGCCTTTCACTGGAGTTTACTAGGTCCCGAACATCCTTTAGCATCTTTAAAGGTATCAAATCCAAACCCTGTGATACCCCTCTGAAACATGGTCAGCCTGCATCTGTCTGCACTGTGTAGAACACCAGTGCTGTTGAGGAGGGTGCTAAGTTTTTGTTCAGCCCTCCCCCCTCTATTTCTTAACTACTTTTTGTTGTGCAATTTTGTTGTTTGTCAAAAAAAAAGCCTTGATTTGAATTAAATGCCGATGCTAAGAACATGTGTTATAATAACATTTATGATCTTGCTAAATGGCTAGCAGGAATTTTTTAAAATGTATTTATTTTTGTAATTTGAGTCCTGTAATGTTTGTTAGCAGGAGACTGAAAAGTCTTGTAAATGTGTACAGCTTTATGCCTGTACAGTGATATATTTGTGCAGCAGAATGTAGCCCGTCAATCCGTCTGCTTATAATGTGCATCGTTAGCTTACTTGTTTCCAAATATATTTTGCAGAAAGATTAGTCATATTGCTTCAAAACATTGATATGTGTCACATAACACCACATTGGCAGTCTCTTCTGTAATGTGAACAATGCAATTCTTTATTGAATTAAAAAATTCAGTGTATTTAACATGTTCCAGCATTTACAGTGTATTGAATGTTATTCTGCTTGTGCGGTCCCCAGAATGGATTGTTGTACTTTTGAGCTCACAGTTGATGCATGTAAGACTGAGTTTAGCTGTAGTTATGAAGTGGTTAGTGTAGCAGGGATGCATTGGAGTTTGTGTTTATTGGTGTTTGTTTGGCTGCTCTGTGTGTAACAGGTACGCGCTCACCAGCTTGTTCTTCCACCCTGCGACGTGGTGATTAAAGCTGTAGCAGATTATGTGCGCAACATTCAGGATGTCACAGGCTTGGAAGCCATTGCTAAAGACATCTTCAAATATTCACAGGTAATGTCATCAAAAGCACTTCTGCCCAGTCTCTTATCAGTTTTTGAAAGTCTATAACTTTAGGGACTTATTAGCAATGTGGCATATTTTTGTTCAAAAAGGTAATATTTAAAAAAGAAAAAATGTTTAACCCCCGTTATATGAGGAGTCAGTTTTAACTGTCTGTCTTTTTGCTTTGAGATGTTCTATTTTTGTATTGCTTTTCTTGAGCAATAAAGCCATGTTTTGCTACTTTTTTTAACTTTATACTTTTTTTTTCTTTAGTCAAGAACCGATGACAAAGTTGTCCGATTCAAGAAGGCAGTTGAGTTCTACTCGGCAGCCAGCAAACCTCTACAGTACCCTCCTTATTTAGGTAAAATAACCTTTGCCACGTTTGCTAAACTTGTTATACCACAAGGACCATTGCCAATAACTGGGCTTTTTTTAAAGTTGTTTTGTGTTAATCGTTGGGGTTCAGTGCCGTCCCAGTTTTTAAATTGAATGGAATTCTTACCATTTACATCCAGCTGGAATAGATGCAGTAACTCTTTCAGTACAGTCATGGGTAACTTGCAGGTTTACTTTAAAAGGTAACAGCAGTCCAAACCAGCTGATTTTCCACCTAAGAGCAAATGTTTTGTTGCATTTAGTTTGGAGTTTACTGTATGCTTGACAAATCCGTTGCTTCTGGTCTCGCCACCATTTACCAAGTTTCCATGGTATCAGCACGTGCAGGAATGCCCAGGCGTCTTTTTGTGAAACTGTTATGCATGAGTTTAAACAAAGCAAAGCAAATGTTGGAGGCAGATATGCAGTTTTTCAAAAAAGCACTTTAGAGCTTTATTGGGGATAAATAGATGGGAAGATTACAGGCTCCTTCTCTACACTAATGTGTGAGATTTTTCTTATTTGCCCCAGAGCTGCAGCGCACTTTGGAATGACTGCTACGTGCTCAGCATACAAACAGACTTATTTAGAAAAGACCATTGAGGAGCAGAATGGCCTGTAGTTTGCTGACTAGACTAATATGTCCACACTGCAGAAATGTACACTGTGAAACTTGCTCTCTTGTTGCTTTTCACCATTCATGTTAGTTTTGTTTTTGCTGTTTAGCAATTAAGTTTTTCAGTAAAAATATATAGTTTAAGTTTGAGAAACTGTGAAAATACCAATATTATGCTTATTTGATACTGACTGACAAGGGGGTTGTTTGTACTAAAGGTTTTAGCTTTACTTTATATAAATTGTCTACTTTACTTCACTTTAATACTTGCACTATTCTCTTTTTGCATGTCTACAGTTAGACCAAATCAGTTTGGAGTGATTGATGCTGTTCCACAATGTGTCCCTCATATGCTCAACATTCCACAGACCCCTCCTGCTAAATCTGGTGTAAGTTTGAATTCCGGTTAGCTAAAAGCAAACAAAAATTTGTGGGTATGATCCGAGTGGTCTCACACTTTTTACTGATCGTTATAAATTATGGGCACTTATTATAAAGTAATAAATCCTTAACCCATTTGAGGTCAGCACCTGGCTAGTGAGGAATAGTAAAGGAGAGGGAACCCAGCCACCAATAGAAATGAAAGTTTATAAAGAATATAGTATTGTTTCAAGAGGATAACACAATACTGCAGTATTTAAGGCTTACTGGTTTTCAAATAAACTGAACCCCAAAAAACTACAATCACTGAAAAACCAAAGCCGTGGTTTATATGATTTGCTCTTTACTTTTGGCTCAGGAGCTGTCTGGTCAAGGTGCGCCCCCAGGACAAAATGCCTACCCATCGACCCTGACCCAGCAAGCCCTCAACCTGGACACTGCCATCGGAAAAGGTTTAGCGGATCAGAACAGCTTCAGCAACATTCCTCATGAAGGAAAGCATACGCCTCTCTATGAACGATCCTCTCCCATTAACCCTGCCCAGGGGGCCAGCCCCAACCACACGGAGCCTGCATACTTTAACACCTCCTCCACGTCCTCCTCCTCCGAGAATGATGACAACAGTGCAGCCACTGCCAAGTGAGTTCAGTCTTTTAGGTTGAAATTTTCGTGCTTCGCTTGCAATTTTACAGAAATGTGATGGTACCTGCATGGGATATCTGGTCATCAAATGAAGATGTGTATGTGAGAGGTGTTTTTTTTTTTTTTGCAGTTGATCGAATTGTTGGTCAAATTAAAGCTAATTTTGAAGATTTAGTTATTAAAAAAAAAAAAAAAAAAAAAAAAAAAAAGTTATAATAGTGAAACCCTTGAGGTTGTGTTCGTATCCAAGTAGTAGTGTCTGAGCCACACTGTGTTTGTCATTCTGCTGTTACAATTAACAGTAACACATGATCATTCATTCTGAAAACACCAGTCCTTTATAGACTGTAACAAGATTATACAGAAATCTGAAAGTTAAATAAACTCTTAGTTTGTTTCTTTTTTTTTCTAGCCATGTAAGTGGACAGAAGGTAGAAAACCTTGCTGGGGGAGACTCTGGAGACCAAACAAAGGTAATTCCGTAATATATAGGTAAAGAAACAAGTCAGTTCTGCATTAAGGCTTTTGAAATGTAGAATTTGTAGGTCAGGTTAGCAAGGCTTTATCGTAGCTTTAAGAGCCAATTCCATCCTGATTTTTATTGATTTGTCGCGTCTTCTAGGCAGAAGCTTCTTCTGTTGCATCCTCGGGAAGCCAGGTAGCCGAAGGCAGTGGAAATCACACAGGTAATTCCCAGATCCCGTGTCTTCTCTCCATGTCCACCCGGAACCACATGGATATCACCACCCCCCCTCTGCCAGGAGTCGCGCCTGAGGTCCTGCGAGTGGCTGAGCACAGGCACAAGAAGGGCCTCATGTATCCCTATATCTACCACGTTCTCACCAAGGTAAGGGAAACGCTGTTGCCTCTTCAGACGGATTGATTTTCTAATCTGACACGCTTCGAAAATCGGCAGGCCCTACACCACTTTTTGTTTAATTTTTTTGTTTGTTTTTTGTTGAAGGAATATTTGCAAGTTGATAAAGATTGCATGTCAGTTCTTTTCAAGGCGCTGCCTCTTGCAAGATGTTTGCTGTATACTCTGGAGCTTTTTAAACACTTATCTGTTTTCTAATGCAGTGCAAGTTTAATCATGTATATTTTGTTCCAGGGTGAGATCAAGATACCAGTAACCATTGAAGATGAATCTAATAAAGATTTGCCATCTGCCGCTCAGCTTTACCGTCCAATTCGTCAGTACGTTTATGGCGTTCTCTTCAGCCTTGCTGAAGCCAGGAAGAAAGCGGAGAGGCTTGCCATGAGGAGGAACAAACACCCAGAGTGTAAGTCTGTTGGCGTTTTGAGATCTGTCTTTATTATGCTGTAATGTGCCCAAATAGAGAAACCTCATCAGAATACAATTTAATCAATAAAAGGCTGTGCGTTAGTTGGGTTTTTGTTTGTTTGTTTGTTGTTTTCAATAACTTTATAATGTTCTTAATCCTCCAGATCCCCCAGTGATAGTAAAGGAATGGGCAGCATACAAAGGCAAATCTCCCCACACCCCAGAATTGGTAGAAGCCCTAGCTTTCCGGGAATGGACCTGCCCCAGCCTCAAGAAACTGTGGCTGGGGAAAGCGGTGGAAGATAAAAACAGGAGAATGAGAGCTTTCCTGGCCTGCATGAGATCTGATACTCCAGCTATGTTAAATCCAGCTAATGTACCCACTCACCTCATGGTGCTTTGCTGCGTCTTGCGGTGAGTTTGGGGGGGAGGGGGGGGGGGGGGTGGAGATGTGTGTGTAACACGTCTGAGGTTTTGTGGGGTGTTGAAATAGACTAATATCTGGGGAGATGTTGCCTCCATACTTAAACCACGTGTGAGGTGCTTTTATTAGTTTATAATGTGTACTCTGTCCTGTTGTTGTCTAGGTTCATGCTACAGTGGCCAGGAGTACGAATTTTGCGTCGTCACGAGCTTGACGCTTTCTTAGCCCAGGCCCTTTCTCCCAAACTCTACGAGCCTGAACAGCTGCAGGAGCTGAAGGTACATTTCTGTATTAGAACATTATACATACTAAATACGGACTTCCAAAAATGTATTGACAGCCCTTCTGGTAAAGACATTTGCGTGTGCTTGAGTTCAGTTGTGCAGAGACATTATTTTTTAAGTGATTTTACAGTGGGGTTAGGCACTAAGAGGTGTGTGTGTGTGTGTATGTGTGTGTGTGTGTGTAGCTGTATAAAAACATTTATGTTTTCAAAGCTTGTGGATGCATATTTGGCTATCCAGTGAAGTCCTGATGCAAGTTCCGCCTCTTTGCCTAGATCGACAGCCTTGATCTGCGAGGTGTGCAGCTGGCCGCTCTGTTTATGAGCGGTGTAGATATGGCTCTCTTTGCCAATGATGTCTGTGGACAGCCGATCCCGTGGGAGCACTGCTGTCCCTGGATGTACTTTGATGGCAAACTTCTCCAAAGTAAACTCATAAGAGCCAACAGGGAGAAAGCTCCCTTAATTGACCTCTGTGATGGTCAGGTAATGTTTTCTTAGCTTCCTCATTCTGCTGCTTCTAGAAATTATACTTTTTAATATAACCTTGTGTTTTTTTGTTTTGTTTTGTGTCTTTATGATGTGTATTAATAACTGTTTCTGTGAGCAAGGCTGTCTCTTCCATCTAGTTCTCTGTTTTTGGGGATTGCCCTTGGTTTCTGACTGAAAAAATAAATGTAATAACTCTCTGGGTGATTTTTAGTAGTATATGTGTGGCATTTCTAAAAGATGAACTGAGAATTGCACTCATCAATGATTTAATTTAAGGTGTCATTCTTAAATGCTAAGTGGGAGGAAAAAGGCTGATGCACCTTACTTTGACAGTTGTCAGTTACCATGACAAAAAAGTAATTTTGCTGTGACAATTGAGGTAGCATCTATCAGGAACTTGGCAGTCAGTTACTGTTGGCAGTTAAATAGCTGCTGTGCAGAAATTGAAATAAATGTAGTGATTAAATTGGCACAAATCAGATATGTGATAAAAAGATATTACACCTGGGATTCTATTTTCTGGTGGGGGGGTTGGCAAAAATGACGTTGTCAAAATGGTAAATAGTGACTGTTGAGGTAGAAAGTATAATTGAAAGTGCCCAGAATTATCGAGTGTGTGCAGACAGAAACACTTAGAAAATTGCCTGTTTCTAATTGCCCAGGCCGAACAGGTTGCTAAAGTAGATAAGATGCGTCAGAGTATCCTGGAAGGATTGCATTTCTCTCGCCCGCTGCATCCAATCCCTTTTCCACCACATGGGATGCCGTTCTACCCAGCTAATATGTACCCTTCACCCCCAATGCAACCAGCACACCAGGGCAGAGGAAGAGGACTGGCTGGTAAGCATCTCTGCTTGTTAGCATTGCACTTCAGAGTATCCTCAAGCCTAGTGGATGTGCTGTGCCTTATGTGCTTAACTGGTAACTGTTCAATGAACACCTTGGGTATACAGTTGTGTAATTTTATGCACTAGACTTAAAATCAGAATAGTAGTTCTGTTCCTTACAGGACTGCGACGTGACATTTTTTTTTGTTTTGTTTTTTGTTTATTGGTTTTGTACGTCCAGGTATCCAGGCGATGTCTTCCCAGGGAGGGACGCTTGAGATAGCTGGCACTGTTGTTGGCCAGTGGGCAGGAAGTAGACGTGGGCGAGGCAGAGGGCCCTTCCCTCTGCAGGTTGTTTCAGTCGGGGGACCGAATAGAGGGTAGGCTCCTGGATATAGTCTTGCTAGTTTCTTGTCATGTTCTGTAAAAACATTACATTTGAATTGCATTTCCCCCCCCTCTTGATAGGCGTCCTGGAGGGGTTATTTCAACCCCTGTTATTAGGACCTTTGGTAGAGGAGTCAAATACCACAACAGAGGTTCCAAAAATCAGGGAACATACCAGGTAAGGGATTGTTTATTAATAATAAATCAAGAAATAAAGACTGTTGCTCAACGAGGGAGCTGCCCTTAATATAACTGTAGTCTTTAGAATGTGGATTGTATACGTTTAGTGCGTATATACAGTACACTGTGTTCTCAGACCTTTATGGGATCCTTTCACTAGAGGTATTGCAGGTCCCTGATGGAATTTTGGCCTTAACATAACAGTGAGGGGTTCAGGGTGATTCTGTCAGTATGCAGTTCTAGTCCAAATCTTTATTTGAGAAGTCTCGGAACAACTTTACTGAAATACAAGCCTTTAGCCAGTCATGGTTCTTTTTCAGTAAAGCTAAGACCGCCTCGTTTGATGTGAACTCTATGCAGCAGTCGAACTTCTTCAGTTTGGAATTTGCTTCTTGGTTCCTAGAAGTAACAACAGGTATAAAAGAGCAAGTGATGAACTCTCAACAGCATCAACATGATTTCTGAAATTAGTTCTAAGAGGTTTCGTGTGTGTGTGTGTGTATTTTGGACATGCAATTTGATTTTATTAATGAATGTAACTCCCAATATGTTTTGCGAATAAGATTTGAAGAATGTGTGTTGAGTGATTGCCTTTTTCTGTCTCTGTACAGATTAAGCCTGCATATGCTACTTCAGTAAATGAGGTGATTAAAGAGAGGAAGAAGCCCAAGCCAGAGGAACCCAAGTCCCCTGCTCAGTCTTCAGACAGCTCACTGACCGAGAATGGAGTAGAAGGCAAACCAGATTCCCAGCTGAATGGGAACAAGGGAGAGGGCAAGGCTTCCAACCAAGCTGAAAGTGCCTTGAGTAATGACTCTAAAATGTGCAATACAAATCTTCATTTAAATGCACTAAATGCAGACAGTGATTGCCACAGAGACGAAGCTCTGGGTGCCTCTGTCTTAAAAAAAGAAGAGTAAACCTATTTTTTTATAGAGAGGGTGAAGGATGATAGAATGGTGAGAGTTAGGAATATCTGGAAAGAAGGAAAGCCTACAGTTGAGTACATTTTTTCCTTTCCTTAAGCGAAAAATGAGGACTTTTGGAATTTCGGATCCCTCTTTTGATGTTGGCAAGTTAAAAACAAGAATAATGTCTTTCTTTTATTTCATTTTTATTTTGGGTAAAAAGATGAAAACCAGTGGCAGTCATAATGCTACCAATTCAAGAGAATGAAGAGCGCTTGGCTCCCACACAGATTATCCATGAGAATTTCAAACTGGTTTTAGGACGCGGTTCTTATTTTCTGTTTTTAAAATAATGAAGCAGAGTATGCTTTCATTTAGCAGTTTAAGTACTATAGGCTGAGAATTTCAGAACCTGGCACCATATATTTGCCATTGTAATTGATTTTGTGTTGTCACAGTAAATGCTTTTTTTGAGAATTAAATTCACAGCTATGAAGAAAAAACAAAACAAAACTCAGAACCACAATTCTCTTATGAGTCATCGCTGTTTGTGGTTATGTTGTGTTAAAATGTGCAGAATTTTGTCAAAATTAAGTAACTGTAGAGTAAATACTGCAATTTAAGTTCTGATGATCTAAATATACGTCATACTTTAGCTATATAACTAACATGTCAAGAAGCAACTTAAAATCACTGAAGATGCAAATGACCTTTTTTTCAAAGATTTAAACACAGTGCGTTCCGATACGTTTTGTGTCAGAAATGACCATGCATCGTGAACAATGAACAATGTGGTTTCTTGAATCAAATGTAGAACATTAGTACTACTGTTTCAGCTGAACTTTCTGCATGGTTCATAATTTTAAAAGTGTGTAGTTATTATGCATGTTGTCCTTTTTCTTCCATCCTTACAAGTACTGTGCCCATTTGCAAAATTTTAAAAAAAGACTAATAATCGGTAATAGTCCTATAAAAAGTGTTAACTGTTTAGTCATTAATTGATTTGCTCTAACCTTAAATTTTGTGATTTTATTGACCTCTGTTGCATTTAATCAAGAAAACTTACAAAAAAGACCTAGCCACTTTGAATATTAATGTTAACCCTGGTGTACTCATTAATGTATACACTTGTTCTCTGTTGCTGTTTTTATGCATTCATATTAGCAAAACCTCTTTAAAACTTAAAAAAAAAAAAAGCTTTGATCTTAAAAATGTACCCCCCCTTTTGTAGCTGGAAACAAGCACTCTGTTTGCTTGACGTTCCCATTAAGAGTTTAGCATAAGCAAGTAAACCTGTAATCATTTTGATGTTTTTGTTAGTGTTTCCAAGCTTACTGTACTTCTGAATCCAAATCATTACTTTATAATCTTTTTTTCATCTAATTCTCCTGATGCTCTTCATCACACATTAGTGATCAGAAATAAGGTGTAATCCCCTGCCCGCAAGAGCTAAATAGGTTACCTTGATGTAAGTTGGGAGGAGTTTGACCTAACTCATGGATTGTAAAAGAATGAACTACTGTTGGGTTTGACTGACTGTTGATGGAATGTGGTGTGGTGTATTTGAAGGCTATTGAATGCAACTTGCAATGCTTAATAAAAGTCTTTATTCTTTTAGTATACAACTGACTGTCTTCTGTGTTTTGTTTTGTCTACAAACTTAAATGAAAACTTGTGCTTTTTTTACAGGGTGGGGGTGATTAATCACACATGCCATATTCAGTGTTCAAGCTGCATTGAGTTTAATCAGAACTTTAATACTGAAAGTAAACTCCAGCAGTATAGCCAATTTTTTAGCTCTTGTGAGGTCTTGGTGCTTTCAAATGTACTTAAAATCATTTTAAAGAAAAACTAAAATTGGAACTGGTGTATGGCAAACAATGTATACTTTATTGTGTAGTGAGAGTCTTTCATGCAATTTAAACGTTAGGATTTGCAGCTGTGGTTTGCAAAGTCATAACCCGGTGAACCAGACTACACATGCCGCCCCTACACTCCCACGTGATGAAGTTTAGTTTAGGGATATTTCAGTATTAGCAATTTTGATAGTACAAGATACTGAATTTAAAGGTCAGTGCCCTGCTACATGTTGCTAAATTCATTATGCAAATGCTTTTAAATGTTTGTCTAATTGTTATATAATGAGAACATAATGAAAATAATCATCGTTGTGTGGCCTGCCACCTTTTGGACATTGCGTGACATTACTCTACAGATGATGACTACTACCAAAAAAAAAAAAAAAAAAAACAACAAAAAAAATGCAAATAGAAGGACCTGTAGAAACCTAGGATTGGTCCTTTGGATATAAATTATATGTACAATAATACCTCTAAGCTACAGTACAATCATACTATTTTTATTGTAAAATACAAATCTCTGTTGTGTGTTCAAATTGTCTGCCTAATACTCAAGCAATTACTGTATATTACACAACTTTAAGGAAGAATGGAAACATTTCCTTATCTATAGCTAATTATGAATGGTACATTTATATTGGTATCCCTGGCCAATGCAGTTCTCGATCAGTGCTAATTGAATGTGTTTTCTTTTCAAGGAGGAGTTACAGTATTCACTAAGTTAGGGGGGAAAAGAAGTAAAAATCTGAGTAGCCATGACTTTGCTACCTCTCTGTCATCCATAGCCTAATGCCTTGTATTGCCCAGTCACTCATTTCAGATGACATGCAAAAGGCAGTACATCTGGTCAACAAGTTGAGAAGGGAGAAAAAAGACCCTTCTACTCTCCTGTGACGAGAACAGTAAAATGCTTTGCATTCGGAGCACTGTGATCAATCCATTGTGATTTCACTACTCCTGGGAATTGATCTGTCTCTGATGAGATTAATGTTACCTCAAAGGCTCTCAGTGTTCAGGAGTGGTACAGTGTTGTATTCTCCAATCTCCTGGTGTCCTACCAATCTTAGTACCTTTATTTAATGCAAAAACACCAAAAACAATGTTGATTTAAGATGTTCTGAGAAACCAGTGTTGTAAACTCCACTAAACCAGTAGATAGGAAATTCCTCTGTACATGTTTAATCTGCTTGTCCTTTGCAGAGAATATAAAGGAAACTTTATGGGATGTTAACTGATACTAATTGGTGTCAATTCAGCAATTCATTGTCTTCAATGGAAGGCAGTAACTGTGTGTGTTGTTTACCTAATGGCGTGGCTGATGGAAGTAAACACTGTAGAAATGAAGACTCATTGTGGGGGAGCTTGAAGACCCAGACCAAATCTTTTGTTGCTTTTCAATTTCACTGCAGTTTAGTTTTTCTGGTTTCACAAGTGCTAGACTTGAAATTATGCAAAATATGTGGTAGGCAACAGTTTAGTAGAAAACTGCTTTCAGCTCTTCTGGCTCCTGCATCGATACAAACCTCATTACCTCATTCCAACATTCCTTTTTCTTTGCGCTTCTAGGTTAATATGGGGTATTGGTAACTCAAACCAATATTCACATGACATAGAATTAATATGATACCTTCATTCTTCCTAATTACATACTTTATAGTAGCATTCATCTTCTCAATAATTACGATTACAAGTGTGGCGTGATCCTCTTACTTTTCCATATTAATCTTCCATTGCCTTTTTGCTGTAGAGCTCGAACCTCCCACTGCAGTAATTGTTTTTAGCAATGGCACATTGCCAGCACAGAACGGGCCTCCACCTACTGCCTGTGCCACCTTTACTTAAGCTGTTTACGCTCTTGATTCCCCCCTCTGCCGCTTCCGGTGGGGAAAGACATAACACACAAAGGTCTGAACATGCAGTATTCAAATCAGTCTGATGAGGGCGCTAGCATGGGCACGTGTACTAAGGTAAGGTAATAACAACATGTCTAATGTAGAAGTATCAATCAGTGTACAGCCGAACCTTTCTCGTTAGCACTTTGGTTGCAAAAAAGTCTCTCCAAAAAACACTTTGACATCATAAGCGTATATGTGTATATATATGAATAAAGATGCTCTGTAACTTCAGTGAGAAATGTTTTGAATAGAAGTCGTTCTCCTTGTCTTCACTGAAATAAATTTTGTTTCACAGTTCTTCGTCCATGAGTATATTTGCTGTAGGTCCAGTCAGTAGTAAATCTATGGCGCAAATAAATGCCATAGTTTCACTTAATAGCACGTCCCCACAAACTATAACAAGGCAGAAGCTGTGCTATAGTTTTGATTGAGTCTTTTGTCTTCAAATGGTAAATGTTCTGGCTTAATTGAGACTGGAAAATCATAAGTGTGAAATGAGCAAATCCATTCTTCAAAAGCAATTTTCTTTAATGTGCCCCATTACCATAAGAGATTAACACAGAATGGCCATTTGTTACGTAACTGCTCATAAAGCTGGTAACTCTAAGATCCATTAACAATTAAACAAATCTTTTCTACAGCGACATCCCACACACTATGCCTGTGTGGTCTTTTGGAACACTTTTCCAATCGGGCTGCATGTACTCTGATTCACTGAACAGTGTTTGAGATTCTGGAGCTTTTACAAAGCATTACATCATTTTTTTAAAACATGGATTTCATGAATAAAATACAGTTTGATATTCCCACATGTGTTGCAGAGTTTCTGTTCTGTTTAGGCATGTGTACCACTTCAGACATTCTGCCACTTTAATGAAGAACAGTGCCGGTGTTCTTAGTGTGTGCGTGCGTGCGTGCGTACGTGTGTATGCGTGCGTGTGCGTGCCCTGGTATAGAATGGAGGATATTTTTTTGTATTTACACCAACAAAGTGAGAATATTGACGCACAATAGGAACAGCAATTATCATCCTAATTATTGTGTTCTTTTCTAAAAATATATATGTGTAAAAGGGTTTTTGCTTCCCCCTAATTTAACCCTTAGTGGAATCAGAAGTTATAACAGCGGGAGTCAAAGGAATGTCCTCAATGTGATAGTAGTGTGTGTGTGTGTGTGTGTGTGTGTGTGTGTGTGTGTGTGCAAGAGCCATTGCAACACGAAGCGGTTACAGTGTGTGTGTGTGGGACGGGGGGGGACGGGGTTCTCATAAGCACAGCACCCTCTATAGGAGAAGAAATGCGGTGCTGCACGCAATTAGCAGAGGCTCATTCTGCTCACGTCATACTCGCTGACCATACTTGCCAACAAGAGTTTTGATTTAAATAATGAAATACACTATGCACTGTAGGTGGCTCCTGTCAGGCATCCAGTTCCATTGTATTTTCATTCTTATTTAATTATATTTTGCAGGTAAAATTTAGTTCAAGGAATTTACCAATAAGATTTTTGCGTTACTGTAATATCAAATAGGTGTTTAAATGTATACATGTCTAAATATCTTAGTTTTTTTTTTCTTATTCGTGAATTGCTATTTCGTTTTCATAACTGCATTTAATTTAAACGTACATATTTATAAGTAGTGACTGTAGAAAGCTGAACAGTATCCAGGCCTGTATCGCTTTATTTAATAACTAACCAGACTCTATCCATCAGCTATACAAAATAACAGTTTAATATTTGAAAGTCCCGGGATGAATACATGTAAACCCAGCTTCTAGAGAACATTCTGATAATGATTCATTCACTTTGAAGATGACTGAAACAGCCTTACAAGATGACGTAACAGTATTACAATGAAAGGATGCATTTTCTTAGTGTTTATGAAAGTCTCAATACTGTACTGGTCTGTCACCAGGGGGCATGCATACAATAATACACTTCAGGAAACATCATTCGTTCAACATTTGTTTTTTAAAAGACTGCAATTCAAATGCAACCTGGATCCGTAAGAATACGATTTGTTGCCGTTACATTTGGTTCATGCCAGCAAAACAGTGTTGAACCGGCGTGCTTTTCTGAGAGATTTCTAATTGCAATTTTGTTGCAGCCGGGATTTTGCGGACTCTGTCGCTCCAGCGTTGTTGTGAATTGATCTAACATGGCGACTGTACCAGTTTATTGCATCTGTAGATTACCTTACGACGTATCCCGCTTTATGATCGAATGCGATGCCTGTAAGGACTGGTTTCACGGCAGGTAAAAGCACAAAACTAAATAATTCATTTGCATTTGTTTGCACGGCGTTTGTTTTTGGCTGTTTTTTTTTCTTTTCTTCTTCAATAAAATCTTTGCTAATGGTTGTGGATTTGAAAGCTATTGCCCGAAGAGCGAGGCCGCTGGAAGAAGAAGGCGGAGTTATTATTTAGGTTGGGGCATTTTTTGTGTGTATGTATGTATGTATGTATGTATGTGTGTGTGTGTCTGTGTGTGTGTGAGTAGCACAAACATTTTGACAATTGTTTCGTTTTTATTTCATTTTGGCTTCGTTTGTGATTAGTATTTTTGTTTGCTGTAGTTTTCTGCTTTCTAAGAACGAGCCACTGCTGGGAGCTGCAGTTGGTTTTGTTTCGCTGTGGTTGGGGTTGAATGTGGGTAGCGCTGCATAGACCTTCGGTTCATATTTTACTTGGTAACAAAGACTGCGCTTTGCAACGCTCTGTTCGCACGAATGTTTGTAAAACAAGAAAAAACAAACACTAATTAGTGATTTATAGCCTACTGTGCCACACTTGACAGTAAAATCAAACGCTACTGACAGCTGCTGTTTATAAAACAATGCCAGTAATATATTTATTCCTGTGGTAACGTATTTTGCCGTAACCAGTACATAATGTACAAATATATATTATTTAAATCCGCAGATTGCTTTCGGTTGTGTACATCATGTTCACCCATAACATTATGTGTTAGCATTGCACCCTAATAAAATCGAAATGGTACTGTATCCACGGTACTTAGGAGATTTCAAATTAAATTTCGTGGTTTATAATACAGGAGCAAGGCTTTGGACAGGATAAAAATGATAGCATTGGACTGAATAAATGCAATTAAAGTGAAAAAACTGGAGTTAATGCATATCTCCGGTTCCAGTTCAGTAGCTCTGAAAATTTTACGCGCGGTTATATGATTAACCCTTTGCGGATATGCAGGAGTTTATTACTGCAAATCAATCCGCATTTTGTTTTGCTTCAACAGGTAGCCGGTCAAATGCATTGTTCAGTACAGCGTATTAATTAATTAAAAAAAAAAAAAAAAAAAAAAAAATGACGTCACTTTGACCTGTATATCGGTTTATAAACATGTAAGCTACAGTTTTGGTTATAAGCGCCGACCTTCGCGTGAGTGTATATACTCCTTGTCATTGTTCTTAAAATGAATTGTTAATGCATTCGTATACCCTGGATGGCACCTCTTGTCACTTACGCCAGACAACTGTAGCTCGATCGTGTTTTTTCAGCACAATACAGGAGTGCAGGTCCACACGTGAAGACAGCAAATAACAATATAGCCTCGGTGCCAAATAGTACCGGCCGTAACATGGTGCTGTCCTGTTTTGTAATGGCATTCGTTGATCGATGTCTATGCGAAATTGACTGTTAAAACAATTTTGAACTATACTTTTGGATCAATTGATTTATTATAGTTTCATGACTTGACAGTTCCTCGTTGAGATTATTAATCGCCAGACATGCCAAGTGGATTTATTAAATGTCTAAAAGTTATAGACGTTGTCATTTAAAATATATATTTTTTATATGGGTGCATGCTCTGTATTAAAATCAAGTTGCTGTAAAAGCTATATGCATTTTTTAGCAAGCAAAGACCCTGTTCACATTACTTACAGTCGACTATCCAAGAGCAAGCGCTCACAATTGCCAGCCACTCAGCTATACACTTATATAGTGTCCAGATTAGGCGCTCATGTATTTCTGTCAGTTTAGGAGGTTTCACAGGATTGTGATAGTGTGCTAAATTCTCAGTATCTCCAATATGTCTGGGCATGCACAGTTTGTGCAGGATGGTATGGACATCTCTACCAAGACTAAGAGGTTTTGAAATTCATTTTTTCTCTGTTAGCTTTAGGACCATTTTCACTTCACCTTTTAGCAGCTTGGGAAGTTGGGCTTAAATACACACACATATACTTAACATTGAAACGCCTCTGAAGGTACAGGTTGAACACCATAGAACAGCTTCCATGTTTGTCCCTTTGGCTGATTGTAATTAAGGGAATTCATGGGATGAGCTGATTGGCATTGTGGACCTCAAAACCATGAAGATGATTCACAAAACTGCTGCTGAACAGAATTAGAAGAAACAATGAACTGCATTCTTGTGAACTTTAAATGTAGATTAAATGCACTAAGAGTCCAGAGCTGTCTAGTAACTCTTGGTGCAATCTCTGTGTGTGATTCATAGATATGTGTCTCGGGTGCACAGTATTTCCTATCTGTTTGCTGTTGGAGGCACTTTGAAGGTTACAATCATCAGATAGCACTTTAATTCTTTCCTGTTGCTGTGCCATTTACAAATGGTTTTATCGTTTCTCTTAAAAAGTTGGAGTGAATTTTGGTTTGCAGGAGAGTTTCCCCACTCTTCAGGGGATGGTTGACCCTTCATTACTTAACCAATCAGTTGTCTGCAAAGGTGTATTGGTTGTTTGGGGATGAGGACTGCTGTCCTGCACTAGTGACAGGGATATTGCCCCAGTACCTGGTGTGAGATCTTGACCTATATTTTCAAAGCCTTTACTCCAGTCTTTAATTAGCTCCTGTTTTTTGAAAGAAGTAAAACACCTGTTTACAGAAGTAGAATCAAACAACTACATGACATATTACAAAACTAGACCCAAACAGCAACATGATATATTGCAATTCCCCTTAAGCACTTTTTTTTTTTTTCATTGTGTAACATTAAAAGGTATTTTTTTTCTGTTTAAAAAAATAAATTCAAGTTTATTAAAGACTGGAGTAAACACGTTGAGAACATGTCCCCTTGTATCTTGCACTTTGGATGTTACATTTCCAGGCACTTGGGTCTAAACGTACAACCTCTACTGTTATCAGTGGAACAAATATATCAGGGACATTTGACAAGGGGGGCAAGATGTGTGTGGTGGGGGGGTACTGAATGATATGTTTGGGGGTCATTTCTCGATTAAGGATCCATGTGAGTAAATGTTCTCTTAAAGATTTTATCACGCAGGCTTAAGGTTGTTTCGATCCAGTGCACTTTAATAATCTCCTTGTAACGAAAACAAAAAGACTTTTAATACCAGTTCTGCTTCCACTTGCTTAATAGTAGCTATAGAACAGGGTGACGCTTCTTGAGAGCATGTAAATGCATCTAAGGTAAGCACTAAATGTTACAATGATGCTATACCACAGCAGCATCTTAAATATGAAGGGAGTTTAGCTTGTAGCCTTGTTGTTGAATCACATAAGACATGATCAGTCCAGTCCAGTGCAGTGCTTGTGGGAGGAGGGCTTAGTACTTATTACTGTTTTTATTATTGACTATAACAGAGTTTGTGAAAATGTTGGCGGTTCTAAGTGTAATAAGGGTGACAGGTTTCCTGTGGCACAGCTTTATTGTGCAAGGGGGAAGGAATGATTTAAAATGTTCCAATCTGGCGCAGGGAGGAAAGGGAATGCGTTCAGACTTCTGTAATCACATTGTGACATGTTTTTTTTTATTATAGTGTGAGACTCCAAAATTCATAACTGGTGTCTGCTGTGATTAAGATAATAAATATTGCAGTGTAAATGATATGTTTTCATGGTGTGAGCACCAGCTGCCATGAAGGCAATCTAGAGGTTCTCTTTATTGTGTTTGACAGTATCTCCAAATTATTTTTATTACAGAGATGAAACAATGTACCCCGAGCAGATAAGGACAAGGAATCTCTTGTAAATTTAACCCATGGCCTTCAGACTAAGGAAAACTGAGCCCCAGGAAAAATATGACTAAAGACAGAGTAACTGTGAATAGAAATACAGACGATAATAACGATGTATAGTTTAGAAGTGGCTGTGTAGCTGTTATTAATATAATAGATGTGCTGGGGCTGTTATTAATATACAGTAGTAGATCTGATGGATGTGAAAGTTTGTATTAATAGCATGTGTTTTATGCATTTTGTTTCCCTTAGTGCTGACTTGGATCCCTGCAGCTTGAATAAAAGCATTAGAAGAATCATGCAGATTTGCAAATATAAGGATTGGACAAAAAGTCAAACAAACAAACAAACAAACACACACACACACCTGCCATAACTATTAACAGGGTATGTTATAAACTAAATGGTTATAATTTTAAGCAATTACAACGCCCAATAAAGATTCCACACTGAAATAAGAGCTTTGTATGTTTTACTGTGTGTGTTGGCAGGAGATAGGCATCTCATTTTCCTTTAAGAATGAGCATTTAGTATTTCCCCACCCAGGGTTATTAATGTTGTGTAAAGCTGTCCATCAGCAGGCAGGTGGTCTCCTGGCACTGACAGGTTTGGTTAATCTGAGCTGTTGGTGCAAATAAATTAAAATCCATAGGCTTTGATTTCATTTCAAGAATGAGAACGAGAATAAACAGTAGCAGAGGCAGCAGCTAACCAGGTTGTCAGTTAAGCGAGTCATGTATTCACAATTTTATTGACATGTTAAATGTGCTTTTAAAACAAGCAAGGCTAGGTGCTTGTGGTAATTTACAGTTTTGCAGTGCATCCTTGATTATTGCAGGGTGTGGGTCTGTTATGCAGGAAATCCATGAATCAGGTGACGTTGTACTCTATTTAAATTAGTGATCTGTTTTCGATAGTCTTCTTTTTTGTGTTGCAGTCGTTTATTCGTGGACTCTGGCAGGGATAATTGAACCTGGTGGTTTAGTAGACTGGTGCACTGGAGGTGAGGCTGATGCTCGTCATTTCAAGGTTACCTTTTCTTCTGAAGATCTATCGGCTCTTCACCTTGGTAATAAAACATAATACATTTATTTTATTAGTTGTGAGGGCTATTGCTGGAAGTGCCTGTGTAAGTCTAGTTTGGCAGAAAAAGACCAGATAGACACACACACACACACACACACACACACACAGTGAGTATTTTTACACGCAACACATATTCCGTATATGTGTATTCTACTTAGATTTCCTGTATTTTTCTCTGGGCCCTGTGTACCTCTGTATACTTTAAAAATTATTTTAATTTGAACATATTGCCTGTACTCTCTTTTTTTTTTTTTTTAAAGTGCAGATAGCACCAGTTTCAAACCCAACAATGTACGGTACCGTTTTCTTTTAAATTGCAACACTGTATCCGACTCAAGCGGCTCGTTCTGTTCATTCACACAGTACCGGCTGTTTTAGCAGAGCCTCTTATTAGACAGCAGATCCTGTCTCTTTTTAGCAGAGTCATGAGCTTCAGTACTGTGTACTTGTAGTGAAAATGTGTCAGAACTGGAAACCAGCAAAGCTACCACCAGCGGTTTAGGAAGTGTGACTTTCAGTTTCTATCGTTTATTTGAATGTTTTGATTTGACTTTTTGTTCTCGATGGAACTGCCTTTATCCAGGTCTGTTCTACACAGGCTAAGTGTGTTACAAATTACTTAACCATCTTTAAATTTGGGTAACACTACATTAAATGTATTTACATAGTAGTTACTTTGTACTTACATATCATTACAATGTTATTATGCATAGTTACAATGCCCTTAATGTGTACATCTTTTTGCATGATATATGTAAGTACACAAGTGTGTCAGAAAAGGGTTAGGGTTATATCGTGCAAAAACATTTACACATTAAGTGCATTGTATCTTAATAATAACATGGTAATTCTGTGTAAGTGCACATGTATTTACTGGTAACTACCATGTAAATACACAATAATTAGAGACATTTAATGTAAAGTGTTACCTAAGTGTGTCTCCCAGTTTGTTACATGTTCAAAAATGTTAAAAAAATGATAAAAATAAAATAAAATCCACAAACAACCAAAAAGCAACTGAAAATGAGATCACGTAGAATCTGCCTACATTTGTGTTTTGGGGTTTTAACATCTGCCCACAAATCTGCTGAAATGATGCTGATGCAAAACAGTAGAAAACAAAAACCACCTGTCTGAACAGAGAGCCAGCCAGTGAATAAAAAATAAAAATAAAGCAAAACACATGTCCTATTGTGACCCAATGGGGGTGCTTCTTTCAGTGGTTCTCTTTTCAAGAGCAGCTCTCCATCACAGCAGAGTAGTCTCAGTGATCTACACAGTGAGAGAACAACATCTTTGACTAAAGGCCATGCCTTTTTTGTATTTCTGGTTTTAATTTGTTTTTGTAATTTTAGAGTATGTGTCTTCTTAAATTAGCATAAATTAGCTTGTGGGCTCAGTAGGGTTGTGTCCCTGGAGTGAGTGTTTTTTTAAACAGATTGCTCACTTGTAAAATACTTTAAAGGCGGAGTTACCATGAATAGTTTACATTTCAAATGACTGCATCTTCCATGCCCATTATTAATATCTGTGTTTTGTTGCTGATATTTTTTAAATTATTACTGGAGCCACACATTGATTCAGAACAGTGTGGAACACAGTATGTATTCAGCGTTGCCCTGTAAGGCTTCTCTGAATACAGTTATGGGAATATAACAAGAAAAACATCATTCAACTCATGTATGAGATCAGAAGATTGTCAGGTTTCTTAAAAGCAATACAACAGGACATTTATTAAACCACGCGAAAGTGAGACTAAACAGTCCTGATGCTGTGTGTGTTATTTCTCATTTAAAATCTGTAGGTTAAGGTTTGGATAGCACTAAACTGGTGTGGGTTTAGATGCATTAGAACACTAGGATTCAAGGTGTGTAAACTCATCTTTTACAGTGTCATTGAGATTCAGTATTTTCTCAAGGGCACGAGTGGTGTTGAATTCCAGGTGATTCCTTAGTCTTTGTTCAGGTACAGCACAGTGACAGTCTGCGTTTTGTGTTTATAGACCTTGAATTCTTAAGCCATGTCTCTGTTTCCATGTGTTGAAATAAATAAAGAACAGTAAGGGATTTGGTTTTCCTTGTTGTGCTTTTGTAACTCGGTGATACAGCCTTCAAAACGTTATCTTCTTTGAATAGAGTTTAAAAGCGTTAATGACTGGTAAAGTAGCGCTGGCTGTTTTGGCTTTTAACAAACGTATTTCAAACACTGTCGTCAGTGACACCCGCCTCAGAAACATGAAAGCCGTGTACAGAACGACTGTGTTAATGATGAAGGTTTAACCACAATATAACCTCAAAGACTTGCAGATTGACTGGTACAGAATTTCTAATAATGAGGTTTAATCTGTATGATCAATTACTAATGCAATGCAAAAAGGAAAATGGTATCCCCACCCCTAGTCAATCTGGGGGCTTGTTCTGTAATATATCTTAAGAATGACTTCTTTGTTTGCAAAAAGGGTTCAAGAGTAAAGAGTAAGGCCTCACTCTTGTCATAGCTGGAAATACACTTTTAATAAGGAAGTCCATTCATGGTACACAAGCTCCCTATTGCTGATAGAAATCTTAGCTAGACCATCCCAAAGTAAACTTTGTGTTTCTGGAAACACCCAGGGCTGCTCTCCTCGCGCTGGGGGATTTGGAGCCTGAATACAAGACACAAGCTTGGAGAGCGGCAACAGAAAGTGCTGCCAGCTACAGTTCTGTTTTTGTTTTTTTTTATGCCATGGGCAGGGCACCTGTTGAGTCTTTGTGTGTGAATTGTATGCAACTAAATGCAACATCAGCTTAGAGACTGGGGCAGGGGAATGTGGTGGTTTAAAGAACCTCGCACTTGTTTGTGATATGGTAGGGCCCCTGTTGGTGAGGGGAGGTGGGGGGCAGGAGGGGGTGTATACCAGAGACCCTTCTTACAGTTCGCTCATTTTCATAGCTGCACAGAGAGTTGTTCATTCAGATATTGTTGTTAAAACCACTTCCATTTTAATTATGTGGATTTTTAGAGCTCTTGAGGGACAGAGTAAACACATCCATATGTCCATTAATAGTTCTTTGTCTTTGTTGGTTTATTATTTGAAACACACTGTACATTCCTGGCAGGTTCTTATTCCCTTGTTGCGCTCCTGCTATGGTATATACGTGCTGTTATTTCAGTTCAAGTTAAAACTAAAGGACTTTTGCGCCTTTGTGCAAAACCCAGGTGCTGTATAATAATAATTTTTTGCACTTTTAGAAATGCTTAGACTTAACTAAAAAAAAAAAAAAGGATTTTAACACCTACATTTAAAAGTGGCCTTTTTCCATTTATATCTTTCCTTTTTTGGTAATACCTTCTGGTAATGCGGAAAGCAGTTAGCATCTTTCTAACAATTTTAACAGTTTCTTTTGTTGCTTCACAGCTGTGTTGGCGTGGATGAAGAGGAAGCGCCAGATATTGACATCTATCACTGTCCGAACTGCGAGCAATCCCATGGCAAGTCCACTTGTGAGTAGAGTACAGGCTGCAGGGTTCACAATGGCTGCCTGTTGCCATAGCCTGTCCAAGTGTACTTACAGTACCTGTAGAACTGACAGGAGGAACTCTTTGTTTTCATAACGCCTGATAGCAAACCCAGTTCTAAAATGGAACGTCATTACCGACTTACATTTACACCCTGCCATTTAGGCCTAAGTGTTACTTGTGTAGAAATATACCCGAACTAGTGCATTCACTGGTATTGCTTTTATTGCAAACTGTAAAGAAAGTCTCCTCGGATCAACATGTTCCTTGTTTCTTGAAACACAGAAACATCCAGCATACTTGAGGAAACAACTAATAACAAGAATGGAGACACCTGTTGGAAATTTGTATTTTTGTTGTTTTTCAGTGAAAAAGAAAAAGAATTGGCACAAAAATGACACGGGGCAAAGTAGAGAGGTGAAGAAGCCTGTTCTGAACGGCAGTCAGATGTTTATAATGGAACTCAGAAATAGGACATTCCC
Source organism: Polyodon spathula (assembly GCF_017654505.1). Classification (NCBI taxonomy): domain Eukaryota; kingdom Metazoa; phylum Chordata; class Actinopteri; order Acipenseriformes; family Polyodontidae; genus Polyodon; species Polyodon spathula. Next base: position 35,588,938 of record NC_054549.1, on the reverse strand, counting down.
AAGGTAAGGGGCTGTGCTTTTACATTACCTTAGAATGTTAAATGACACCTCTAATGGAACCCAATAGGACTTCTAATACCGCACATGAGGTAAGGATTACAAGTAAGGGGTAACCCCTGACAGGCCGGGCTGTAGTGCTGGGATGCCGTGTGATGTGTGCTCTGTGAAGCGCAAGGGAATCCAGGAAGTGGAGTAGTAAATAAACAAATAAGCTATGAAAAGATTGAGATTTCAGAGACAAGATGTCGGCTGTTTTTGTTTTTGTTTCCTGTTGAAGCAGTTGGTGGCACACAGCTGCCACTGGAGCAGTGCGAGACACTGCTATGGAAACGACCGAGGATGACATCACAATCGTTTCCACCCAAACAGAGAGCTGTGCTTGTCCAGACCGGTTTGTAATATTGTTCAGTGTGCCCTTTTCATGAATAGAATATGAGTACTGCTTTGAAATCAGTTGGTAAATTACCAGTGGAGAGATGGAATCTGTACTGTGCTCACTCGTCAACTCAAGTGATTTGTTAGTTTCTTAAACACGTACCATTGTCCTCTTCTTTGGGATACAGCTTTTTATTCTCAGTGCTGCGTGAGATTGGCTGGTGGGAGAAGAATGGAAAAAATAATAATACCGAAATATTAAGTAGAACATACTGTGCATGGGAGAGGTCTGGTAAAATGATTTTACACTGTAATTCAAATACAGATGTTTTTCTTTTTTATAGTGTATTTTTACTGTGTTTTTTAAAAACTGTTCCGTTGTTGACATTGAAACGTGTGTGGGTTTCACAGGCAGGCAGGGAATGGAAGTTTCTTCTCTGACCCCCTCTCCCTTCCCCCAATGGCTGGCGAGGACAGTTGTTTCCATAGCAGTGTCTCCCTCTGTCAGGTTCCAGCTTCTGGTGATGTCATTTCCTCTTTCAGGCTTGCCCTTGAGCTAGCCCCTTCAATTCAGATAAACCCAACAGATCTCTGGCAGACCATAGCAGAATATTACCTGTCACTAAACCAGTGTTTAAGAAGCTTTGGCGAAAATACAGTGTGAGCACTATGTATGTAGAAATGTTTGGATGCAGCATACTGTGATAGACCAAATAAAACAGGGGCGGCTGTTTTGGAAAGTAAACTCCATCGTGTCACTTGTTTGCACATCAGGCAGCAACTTCAGTAACTTCTTGGCGTGTGTGAACTTCATCCTGTGTCAACAAGCACATGATATTAGTTAGATCAAGTAGAAAATGCATATAACTAGATTTAGGATTTTAAACCAGTGCACATTAGGTCCACAGTGCTGTGGCAGGATAAATGTCCTTCACCCAATTTAAAGTGGAAAAACAAACCAATCCACAGAAATATGATAATGTCATGCATTGCAAAGGCCAAAGTTTATTAGCCTCTTAACAGCTGCACTTTCTGATACTTTGTGTAGCCGAGCTGTTGTGTGAAATTCAGAGCTGCTTTTTAAGCGCTCGGCTATAATACAGTTGAGCAGCTTGCATGCTACTGAAACTCTCCAAGCACTTAGATTTTTGGCTAGGTCTCCAAAAAAGAAAACATGAGAAGTACTGAATACAGAAAAGTACAGTATATATAAATATAATGTGAGAGTAGTCCTGACAAATATATAATATTTAAACTTTAACAGTTATGTAAAACAAAATACTGCACTTAGCCTTATCGGTGTGAACCTTAAAAATTACCCTTAAATTGACCTGTGCTGGGCATGTGCTGTAGTTCCTAAAAGTATCAGCAGATGGGGCTCATGCACCAGTTTAATAACAGAAAGAAAAATGAAGAGCTTTTGAAAGTAAGATTCGGCACTAACAGAAAGACTACCCTGTGATAAATAATTAAATAATTGCAGTGTCTTATACTGACAAATAAATGAAGTAGACATATAAATACATATTAATGTATTGGATCATTTTACTGGAGTTCTCTATACGAATGCTGTGGTGTGCAGTGTTGATAGAGTTGTGCCCCCACACGCTGATTGTTAACCCTTTCTGTTCTAGTTCTGAAGATGTGGTGGTAAAGCTGAATGGAAGCCAGCTCACACTGGACTATATTGAAGAGAAGGGCTTCACAGAACCCATCCTGGTCCCAAAGAAAGATGGACTTGGAATGTCATTACCTGCCCCCACGTTCTATGTCAGTGACGTAGAAAACTATGTCGGTATGTAATCTCACATTGCATCAATAATATGTTGGCAATGTAATGCCTTCGTCAGTTATCAAACAGCGGTTATCACTGAGCTAAATGGGACAGAAAAGAAGAAGAAGTGATAAGTTGTGTTGCATTAGCCATTTCTGTTAATCTAACTGCACTGTGTTTTTTGGTTTTTATGTTATTAATAAAGTTTTATGGGTTTTAAACCATTAAACTGATACGGTCATTCTAATAAAACTTCAATGCTGCTTTGCTTTATTTGTATGTTATATCAGTGAAGTGCTTTTTGAGGGGTGGAGTGCCTCAGTCTGTGCTCTTGTTGTATTATTCGCCAGTTAGACTTTTCCAATTACCCAGAACAGGCCCTGCAAATCTCTTGACCTCAGTGGTGGTCTGAAACTCTGCATGTCAACACGTGTTCACTGGGCCATTCTTGAAGCTGTAGCTGTCTTTTGTTTTCTTTTGTTTATGTATTAAGCAAAACTGTAACCTCTGCGTCTAATCAGAGATAAGGAAGGAACTTCTCTGGGAAGTGAGTGGAACACTTCTTGTCTGCCTTAGAAATTGATAGTCTATTACTTGGATCTTTGTTTGAAATAAATAGGTTTTCTTCCTTGTGCCATGCCAATGGCTAGTCATTCCTTACTGTTTAACGAGAAAGCTAAAGACGATTGTATGTTAAAAACAGCAGTCATAGAATTAAACATAGTTTCACATGGTACAATTTAGCTTTTTCTCTGTTACAAATTGGAGACTGTAAGGTTTCCCTTCCTGTCTCATTGAAACACACAACGAAATAATACACGTTTGTGTCATTGTTTGCTTTGTAGGTCCAGACAGAGTTGTGGACGTCATTGACATGTCCAGACAGACAGAGTGCAAGATGAAGCTCAAGGAGTTTGTTGACTATTACTACAGCACAAACAGAAAACGAGTGTTGAACTTGATAAGCTTGGAGTTTTCTGACACAAGGTAAAGTCAGACCTGGGTTTAAGAGACATGCTCATTTACTGTTCAGGTCGATGCAGCTTGTTCAGGTTCTACTAGACAGAACTGTTTATTGATTGACACCTTTCAGATGGCACAATCCACTGTAGCCACCCCTGTAGCCACCATCTCCACCCCCCCCCCCCCCCCCCCCCTCCCCTGTTTCTGTTGCAGACTCTATGGTCACAAGATTTATCACAGGCCCCCACAATCTCACTCCTTTCATTTGTTTTAACCATTACATGCTGTCTGTCTTATTCTGCATGTCACCTGGTTCAGCTCCTGTGTATTCACTGACTTATAGTTAGTAGTGAAGTGGTCATATGTATGTGATTGCTAAATACAGTATGTATTAACGGAAACCAAAATATAGTAGGGCTTCTGATTTTTGGATAAAAAATGATAAAACACCCGGATACAAAAAAAAATTAAATCAATGTATTTCCAGTAAACATCCTTTAAACACTGCAAATGGTTCCTCTGTTCACACTGACTCAACCCCTTTCCACATGAAAGAAATAAAACAAATAACTTACCCAGTGCAGTTGGGCAGTGTCTCTCCTTCCTGAATTGTATCTATCATTGATTCGTTCTGAATACTTTAAACCCACCCCAGCTACTGAGTGCCAGCAAATTCCTACATTTCTATTGGAGGATTTTTCTTGCTTGCGAGATATAAAGCTCTATTACAGTTCGACAGGGAGTATTTACACTCTCGTGGAATTTACAAACAGAATTGCAAATTGTGGTGAAATGTAAAAAAAACACACAAAATCCCCAGAAGAATGTGCCCATGACCAGATGGACTTTGTTGTGGAAGACAGCAAAGGAAAGAAGTGACAATTGAAGTGTGCAAGTACTGTCCAGTTACTATCCATATAGTGACAGAAAAAAAGTGCCTAAGAATTTAGGAAAGTAACCGAAAACAGTAATTTCACAATTTTTTTTTTTAATAAAACTCAAAAATAGCTAAAAAAAAAAAAAAAAAAAAAAAAAAAAAAAAAGCATCGAAAAATGAAATGAATAAAGACTGAAAAACAGAACCCTTAAATATAACCCAGGTTGAGTTATCAAATTGGATTGATTTAATCCCTGGGGATTAAACCACAAAATACTTGGGCAGATGCTGGTCAAGAGTGTGGAATAGCCACCCCTTGATTCCACTGTTCCGTTCACACATGCCTATGGACACCACGTCAAAAAGTATATTCATCTACTTTTATTTTTTTCATAAAAAGAATGTCCAGTTTTGTGGAGAGCCCTGAGATCGTCAGAAAGCTGTCCTGGGTGGAGAATTACTGGCCTGACAATGCTCTCCTTGGAAAACCCAAAGTCACCCAATACTGCCTGATCTGTGTGAAGGACAGCTACACAGACTTCCACATAGAATCAGGGGGAGCCTCGGCGTGGTACCATCCACTCAAAGTAAGCACACAGCTGCACAAACCCCTCGTTCTTCTGGTACTGAATTCGGTGCACTGCCACTGTTTTTGGTGTATTGCGTTTAATAATGCTTTTTGTATTGCATGTGTTTACTGTGAGGATAGCCTGTTACACCTATGGTGCTACGCTGTGAAGGCTAGAGCCTGTAAACTGAGATTAAACACTGTGCAATAATGCAATACTATTGTATGGAGAAAGCCTACTATTATTGACAAGACCCAGTACAATGGTTGATCTGCCTGGCATCACTCAAAGTATTGCATTTGAAAATGCTGGTTTTTGAGACTGGATTGTAAAAACAGTACACAGGGTTAAAATGCCTGTATTGTCTATTTGCCATTATATATGTTATGCCCTTCTATGAAATGAAACTGCTGTTTGTTGCTGAAGTAGGCTACCGTTAAAAAGTTTGAAATCAGTCCTTATAGCGTGTGATTGATTAGGACTCTCAATAACCGTATGGCACAAGCTGTAGATCGTTGTCATATTCTCCTGGTTAAGAGTCAACCAGCTGAAGCCTTTGACTGCTTGTCCACACTGGAGTGCCCGAGAACTTCCGTTTGATTTTTTTCAGGTGCTTTAATGAATTAGGAATATTCAGTTCTGACCCAACACCAGGTATTTCCAGCCCAGAAGGCTTAATGCATCAATTTGGATCAATTTGTGCCTGAACTCAGACTGAGGCAATTATCATCTTTAAGACCCCAGCCAAGTTCTCATGGCTTTGATGAGTGTGCTGTATATTTTTTTTGTGATAATGCAGTGTGCTTTATTGACGGTTCTTGTTTTGTTGTATTCGTTTGGCTTTCCCCTGCAGGGAGATAAAATATTCTTTTTGATCAAACCGACTTCTGCAAACCTGTCCCTTTACGAGCACTGGCGTTCCTCGTCCAATTACAGTGAGATGTTTTTTGCTGACCAAGTAGACAAGTGTTACAAGTGCACTCTGAAACAAGGACAGACTTTATTTATTCCTTCAGGTAAGCACTCCCTGTAATTGCAAGTCCATAAAGTGATGTTAAGGCTGTCCAGAGTAAATGGCTTCCCAAGTCAATAGTGTTGTGTGGGGATGTGCATACAAACAGCAGTAGAACTTCAGAGAGTAAGTACTTCAAATGCAGACAGCTAGGATTCTGTTGCTGTGGCCCAAGGTTTTACATCACCTACAATTTTAGGATTGAGACATAATTTAAAAAAATACAATATGAACACAAATTAGATCTTTTATTTAACATTGTGTAATCAAAGAAACTACAAAATGATATTGCAAAATAGTAGTACAGTATTTCAGATTTAGATTTCGAAATGTTTCATTATTCAATTTATTTCCTGTTTTTTCGTTAAGTGTATGGAAAACTACAAATAAGTATGCAATTCAGTATGTTTAGGTAAAATTATTCATTAGGTTTTATTTGATTTTATGAAGCAAAATGAGTTCCTTCTATAGTGTGATGCAGAACGTTTGACCAGAGCTGTACAGGTACACACAATGCCAGGGGGATTGTGAAACAAAATGATGAGAACTCACCCACCACAATGATTATAAGCGTAATTAAAAGGGAAAATGACTCCTCTTTAAGTGTATGGTCATGGGTTGGCAGGGAAAGTTTGCTCAGACAAACATACCATGAGTCATGAGCCATATATAGCTTGGAAAGAAAGTGTAAACCAGCAAGGGGGGCAGCAAAACAATGTCTTTACCATGCTTACTGCTGATCACATTAAATGTATCTGTAATCCATGGAATGCACAGAGTTTTAAGGACAGTGTTGGTAGCTGTTTTCCACCATTCAATCAATTAGCCAATAATACAAACATAATGTGTCTTTTCAAGTACCCGCTAACTGCATTGAACAAGCAGAACTTGAAACTACAGAAATGGGAGCTGTGAGCAAAACACCACACCTGGAGAAAACAGCTTTACTGTACTGGGATAGGCTCTTAGAGGTTGTTAGCTGAAAATTCAAGACAGATTAAAAATATCGGTAGATTTGATAAGAATGCTATTCAGAGAACAAATGAAAAGAATCTGCTGGCCAAAAAAAAAAAAAAAAAAAAGAATTCTGAGTAAAACCTGCTTAAAGGTTGCATTCCTACATGAACTTCGAAATCTTGATAGTATTATATTTTTGAACATTCGCTTGATAGTAAATGAAAGGTGCAGCTGTGGTTCATTGTATGTGCTGTGTACAGAAAGATACATGTAACTGTGTGCATGATGTTGAGATGACCGGTCAGGTTCTCTGTGAAAGCTGGGATTCAATGAAAGGATTATTTGGCACAGGGTCCCCTCTCCAGGCCACACTGTCTTGTTTAATGGTTTATATCAGGACATTTCTGTGAAAAGAAGTGTAACAAATGAGAAAAAAACAAACAAACTAAACGTGTGTTGTTTCTCGCAGGTCATTTACAAAAGCAACAGTCAAGGTGACGGGTGCCATTAGTTATGTCCAATTTGCTGTAATTTCATATTTATTTTTAGATCCCCTCTCTTTTATTTATTTATTTTTTTTACCAGGTTGGATTTATGCAACGCTGACCCCAGTGGACTGCCTGGCTTTTTCTGGGCATTTTCTTCATAACCTGAGTGTTGAAATGCAGATGAGGTACACACTTTACATTCCTGTATTCACCCAACATGCAGGGGCCGCGAGGCTTTGAATAACACAGAATTCATTCATGAAATGTACAGCATGTATATATATATATATATATATACACACACACACACACACACACACACCATGTATATTAAATGTTTTAATCTTGACATCTGTTGCTTGATTAATAATACGAGCTACGTTCGTTGATGAAACTTGTGTGAAATTGTGTTGAAAGTCGATTACAAGTAATTCAAAGTATTAGCATAATGCTGTGTACTGCAAGTATTGCATAATGCCAGTGAATGTTTAATACACCTATTTACTTGCAAGTCATTTAACAGTTTGAAAATATTTGCTTACAATTAAGTGGAAGTTAGCCGTGGTCTTTAAAAGTTCCTTCTGCCATTTTTTAAGATTTACATTGTAAAAAAGTGAGAGACATCTCAGCTGGTGATATTGCATTCATTAAGCACAGCGCTACTTAATTAGATCTGTGTATCCATTTAAACTGGGAACACAGAAAGCACTCTGTATGTTCCTGTTGTGCTTAGAAAGAAGGGTGCCTCAATGCAATGGAAATTGCGGTGTATTTTAAGACCCACTGCAGTAATTGTGGATCAGTCCTTTGTATTTATGTAATGCTTGTAAACGTTTTTACCTTGCATGCACGCTAAGTAATTGGGAACCATTTTAGTAGTGCAATTTGTTCCCTTCAATTCAGACTACAAATGTCTTCCTTATGTGCTTGTTATTTTAAGGACCACTTTAATGATGTTAGCGGTACATTATTCAAAAATCCATCGACACACTGCTGCCCCTAACAATCTGCGTGTGTCATTTGAACTAGTTTGTTTAAGTGAGCTCTCCCACATATATCAAGGCAAAATAAATCACAGTTCATGTAAATATTGTACTTCTAAACTGGGCACAACTGTTGCATGGTTTATCTGGAAGAATGTGTTTCCTGCATCCGCTGAAACACTGATTGCACAGATTTGCATTGTGTGTTGTTTCAATTGAAGATGTCTGCAGCTCATTATTGGAAAGCACAATTTGTTTTGTATCACAGAGCATATGAAGTGGAAAAAAGAGTGAAAATTGGCAGTCTTACCCAGTTTCCCAACTTTGAAACTGCGTGCTGGTACGTGGGCAGGCATCTGCTGGAGAGATTCAAAGGTAAAATAAGAACATGCTGTGCTAATCTTTTACATTAACAATATGAATCACCATTGAAAGTTCTTCATTACTTCTCCTGCTTTGAACTTGACTATAGCTTCCTGAAGGGGATTCACCTAGTGCATGCAGATCTTCACATGTTGTTTTAACCCTTGTTAGAGCAACCTCACTAAATACACTGCTGATTAGCTTCGGAGGAATTTTCTTTTGCTGAAATCAGTTACTCTGGCATCTTGATCCTGTAAAGCTTCAAATGCTCTTGCCATTTGGCACAGTTGCCTTTGGCTGTTTGTGTAAGTGATTAATTCATTAATTAAACTTTTTATTGTTGTATCTGGAAACAAGAATCAAATGTTGTATTGTGTAGAGAAATCTGATGATATGTTCGTGTCCTGGCTTTATGAAATCGCCTGTCTTCGCTAGGGTTTAAACATGGAGAGTTGCATTAGCTCTGATGCTTCAGGAAGGCAAAACTGGCAGTGACTGTTTCTCCGCGTTGCAGAACAGCAAACCCTGTTCTGCAAGGACAACATGCCAAATAAACACCCAGCAGTTGAATTCTCTCCAGAATAAAGGTTAATAGTTCTTGGGTGTTGATTACACATGCCTGTCTCTACTGGGTCTTGCCTATAAAGTGATCTTTTAGCAGCTCTCCCTGTAGATTCAGCCCTGCTCTCAACCTCTGCCTGCTTGCAGCTGCGAGGACAGCCATGCACAAGGCTGTGGTTTTCCGCTGACCTTTGCCAGCCAATTTCACTTGATGCTCAGCAGGACTGTGTGAAAATGTGTGAAAGTGAGGCTGCACTCCAACCCTCGCCCCACCCCTTGCCGGGCTGTGTGATTCCAGTCTTGAAAATCAAAAGCTGTGGTGCTTTCTGACATAGTTTCTTTAGGAAATACCTGCAGTTTCTGTCTTATTCAATATAATGCTATTAACACATATGTGTTCATTGTAAATATATGTGATATATTCACTGTTTTAAGGCATGTGTCTTGAGAAGGGTTGGGGTTCCATTTGCATGTGTTTTGTTTGTAGACCACTAGATGTCACTGCACATGCTAATCTGCATTTGTGGTACGAATATTGGAAGTGCTGCTTAAAACTAAGACCATGTTGTGTGGGTAAGACTATGTGGCGATGTTATGGATCTGCAAATGAGTCTACTCTACAGTTTTCTTAGAAATGTGTTAAAAGAACATTACACTGACTGCTCATCCCTATATAATTAATTTCTTACTTTAAATGGGCTGCAGTACCTTTTATACAATGATATGTGAATGATGTGACCTAAATGAAGGAACCTCCTTGATCAGTCTGATACTTGAATGTGTTTCCTTGTTACCCAGTTATCTGAAACTCTTGTAAAGATTACAAACCACACAATGGCAAGATGTAACTGACACCTAGAAGCTGAACTCTAGTCTTCTTGCTGGTTCCTGAGAGGGTACCTCAATTCTACTGTCCCAGACATTTTGAGATGTAAGGTGTTTGACCCAAGCTGCAGTAACTCTGGTGTTTGATTCCTCAGGCTTGCACAAAGCAGGGAAGCAGCCGCTGCCTCACTTGGTTCAAGGAGCCAAAATCCTTAATGGGGCTTTCAGGTCGTGGACTAAGAAACAGGTAAAAATTAAATATTGCCAACTGCTGTTTGTAATGCCAGTCATGTGTTATGCCTGCTGTAACAAAATGTTTATTAAGAAACTTGCCTTTTCGTTCTTAAATCTGTGATTTTTCTTAAGTTTTTTGTATTCAGTTACATGCTGAATACCAGGGTCTCAAAATTAGGGAAATGAATCCGCAGCCCCCTAACTGCTCAGTATAACCCCCTATGCAGAAGCACAGTACTTGCATGTTCCTTTTTTTTTTCTAAAATCCATGTGATCCTATGCAGTGCCCCCTGCTGGACAGATAGAATGTGTTTTGTGTGATTTATTTCTGTAGGCCTGCACTGTGCAATTTATATTTCTCTGTGAATGGCTGGTGCAATAACCTACTAGTGTGCCTCTGGGAAATCTCACCAGAAATCTTTTCTTTTACTCAAGGCTCTTCTTGAACATGAAGATGAACTTCCAGAAAACATGAAGCCATCACAGCTTATCAAAGACCTTGCCAAAGAAATCAGAATTGCAGAGGTCAGTTTGCTGTCCTTGCATTACTGTAAGCGTATGCATCTGTGTGTGTGTTTGTGTGTGAATGTTAGCATTTGTAACGTCCAAATCCCAGGTATTTAAAGTCAATTTGATTAAGGTTATTTGATGTTGTATGTGTTTCAGAGATGTGTATGAACGCCAGCATTGTAGAAGTCATTATCTTCCCATTGGCTATACAGATTCATGTAGGTTTCATCCTTGAAGATAACATGAAAAGGGAACACACCACTTTCCTAGAATTACAATTAAGATCCTATTTTTTTCTAACTGTTTACTAAATATTGTGGCTACTAATCTTGCATTCAAAAACAAGTGGCTTAACTTTCCAAAACGTCGATTTTTTGTATGACATTCATTAGTAAGCGTTTGTAACCACTTCTCCACTGGTAAGTGGTGTGCGCTACTCCTTTGGACTGGGAAGAGCACAGGCCACAGCGTGGAACTGGTCAGTGCCAAGGTAACTAACAGCAGCAAGGCTTTCACTTTGTGTATCATGCTAGGAAAGTGGAGGGTCCCTTTTAAAAGAGAGCACCTTGATGTGTGCTTCACTTGGCCCTCAAGGTGGACCACACAACGTGGATCAAAAAAGCACCAAGCACTGAGAACTAGCAGGCACAGCCAGTGAGTTTCCCACTCTTTTGACTGCATGCATTGGGTGTGCCCTGTCAGATAAATGCTGGAATATTTAACATATATCTGTGTAAAAATATATATTGTGGCAGAGTAGGGGTTTGATGCAGGACTACATCCCCCATAATGCCACGGACGTGAACAAGAACGAGTTACATCTGCCTGTGGTTAAGCAGGCAAGTGTATAAGCAGGCCAGAATAGTTGGTCGGGGTCTGTGTGGAGACCTGTGTGGTCAAATGAAAAAGGTACTATGTGTGTGTTTTGGTTCTGGTAAACGGCTGAGCCGTCCAGTTTATTAGGTTAGATCTTGAGAAGTGCTGTAAAATGCTCTATAATATGCCAATAAATGCCAATATACAATGGTAATTGAAATTGTATATATAGCAATCCATTAATATCCAGTACAACACCCCTTGACTATTATTATTATTAATTATTTTATGTATTTATTTATTTTATTATTGTTTATTTTATTATTGTTTATTTTTTTAATTAAAAGAGTTGTACATAATGTTGGCTGCTGCTGATTCTTTCAGAATGCATGTAAAGCCATGAAGGTGGAGCTGAGTGCCAGCATACCCGTGGAGGAGCCTCCTGCAGTGGAACTGGAGGAGCTGGAGGGGCCCGGGCAGCCTGTGTCCCCCATGTCCCCTGTATCCCCCGTGCACATCCCCTCTCCACCCCAAGAGAAGTCCTCCCGCAAGAAGGCTCCCAAAACTCCCAAGACGCCTAAAAACCCCAAGACGCCCAAGACGCCCAAGACGCCCAAGACGCCCAAGACGCCCAATGCCCAAAACGCCCAAAATGCCCAAAACGCCCAAAACGCCCAAGACCCCCAAGACGCCCAAGACCCCCAAGGCTGTGAAAAATACAAAAACTCCCAAAACGAAAGAAGGGGGCAAGAAAAAAGGGAAGAAAACAAAAGAAAGCTCTGCTTCCCCCCCCATGCCCACCCTGGATGTCCTGGAAGCGCACACACAAGAGGCTCTGACGAAAACAGAAATGCCAAAGAAAGGGAAGGTGTGTGTGTGGACTGCCTGCTGTCAGCTGGAGAGACCTCTCTATAGAGATATATATATATATATATATATATATATATATATATATATATATATATATATATATATATATATATATATATATATATATATATATATTGTGTATATAAAGCATGCACTGATCCTTGTTCTTGTAATTCATTCTTGTACTCTCCTTATGTGCTGTAAGCAATGTGTTCACGTCTTGTGGGGATTTTCTTTTTTTCATATATAGGCTGCAAAGAATGTGTTGAGCATGCCAGAGAAAGAGGCCATCAGCAAGCAGAACGAGCTGGAGAAGTTTGAGATCAGAGAGCAGAACAAGAGCAAAATGGAAGCTAAATGGAAATATAAGGTAGGACTAATGCTGGAGCATTGCAGGGGTCAGTTGTTCATGTGGTTCTATATAAAATACAAAACAGTACCGACCCAAGTCACAGGTATTCAGATTCAAAAAGCATTCATGCAGCTTGGCTGTAATTTGTGTATTCAAACTGGAAAACCAGTTTCTAAAATGAATCCAGAAAATGTGCTTGCTGCATATTCTTTCCCGGCCCTCTCCTGTTACAACGTCTGCATTGACACCATTCATTTTAGAGAGGAACCGAGTTAGGACCTTCCGTTAAAAGTCAAAGTCTTCTAAACTAATAAAGCGTTACACATTCAAACTCTTGTGCCTTTCAGTATTGTATGAGAGTGTAGGTGTTTACTAGCATAAATACTATTGGGACTAATTATGACACCATTAATGATTGTTAATGAGAGCAACATTCCCGTGGGCAGTGCCACAGTGAGCGAATAGCAGGCAGATCTGGAAACAGAGGTGAGTGTGTATTCACTGTGCGCACATCGGAGTGAAATCCGAATTGGTTTTGTTTTTGTTCTTTTCTGTGTAACAGAACAGTAAACCCGATTCACTGCTTAAAATGGAGGAAGAACAGAAATTGGAAAAGACACCATTGTCAGGAAACAAAGACAACAAGTTTGCATTTTCTTTTTCAAACAAAAAATTAAGGTACGTATTTTTTTTAGAATTGTAAACCAAAAACAAAAAAAAAAAACAAGAAAAAAAACCAATAACTTACAGCTGAGGTGTCTACATTCAGAAGAGACATTGTGCCACTATGCTAGTTTTTGGAATTTTGTTTCCAAGTAAAGTTTTAATCTCATGTGCAGCCTTATTTAGAATTAATTTAGCATGTTCTAGAACCCCAGGAATTACCAGAGAGACATGTATAACCGGAAGAGAAGTTACTACACATTTGAGAATGATACTACACAAATGTAATATGGTGTTAACATTTTGATGGTATATCGATATAAATATTTATGCATGCCCTGACGCAGGTATATTTCCATGTGAACAAGACAGACTCTGCATCTTTCCTGGTTATACTATATGAAATAAATCAATTTTAAAATGCTGATAAGTAAATCAATAAAAACATTTTATCACTTTTTTGTTTTTAACAGTTCTAAAGGGCTAAAACCACAGACGAATTCAAGTTTATTTGGATCATTACAAAACCTGAAGGAAGATAAAGTGAAGCCAGTCAGGGATGAGTATGAATACATCTCAGACGAAGGAGAACTGAAAATTGACGAGTTCCCAATAAGAAGAAAAAATAACACTGCAAAAAGAGACATTTCTTGTGAGTGTGCCAGTTATTCATTTATTGGATTCATAAACGGATTTCATATTCAGAAGGAATGCACAGTTATACCTGTAAGATGGTGTTACAAGATAATAGTCGATGGTTGATGGTTTAATTTCAACCTTTTAATAAGTGAAAATGTGCAGATGAGCACCATTCCAAATTATTATAGTGTAAGATACACAAAAAATAAAATTAACTGTTTGACAGATGATTTGTTGGTCAAACAGTTACCATCCAGAACTATAAAAACACTCAATAATGCTGAATTTAAAAATACAAGTTAGTGTTTCGACCTAGAAGTCTTTTTCATTGTCTTTGCAGTTTTGTAGAGCAAGTCTCGGTCTCAGTATTGAAGGTTAATTGTTTATGTTTATTTTCTTCTTTAGTTTTATCGAATATAAAAGAGCCGATTCAGCAGGCAAAAAAACCAAAGCTTCAACGTACACCCGCCAAGGTATGTAGAAGCTTATCTGCTCTGTTTATGTAGTGAGTGATTTAAAAGCAGTCTATTAATGTAGACTGTAATAACCTGAAGAACTTTGCTTGATTACATTTTGAAAGTTTTCCTAAATTATTGAGGTTGGATTTAACTGCTTTATACATTTTTTATAAATGAAAAGAAAAATTATATGTCATTGGCAAATCATGTAAATGTTTAATTTTTATAATGTTCACTTGTGTCATAAGGACCGTGGAGCTACATTCTCAGAGCTCTTCATGAAACCTTTTTTCATAATTAACCTTTTTTTTCCCCAAAAATTTGAAAAGGAACACATAACAACTTACTTGCAAGCCCCAGACTTTTATATTTCAGATTTTGTTTCCAGTTTGTTAACTTTATTTGATGTGTTCTTCCTGTGAGGAAATGTCGCCAATTACAATTTTGAGAACATTTGAGAATCTAGCCCATTTTAGTTTTATATTTGAATGTAAATTGTTGGGCTCGATCATGGGAGAAGAATTTTGTTTTTTAAATGATCAAAAGTGAATGCCATTGGAATTAAACAGCATCTCGTTTCTGAGGCTCGTTAGTGGCAAAGAACAAGAGAAATTAAAATACAGGAATGCACTGGTTTCATAGCATTGCATGGGCGTAAAACAATATACAGGGTGATTTCAAGAAAAACTAAGTAGCCAAGAAAATTCCACAAACTGATGAGGAGAACAATTCTGGTGCAAGTTTAATTGCAGTTATAAATTGGTTTATGGAAGTTCTCTAAGAAGAAAGCATGCTATCCTTGTAAGAGGTGTGGAGAATGTAAAACAGACTTTCTCGCTTTTTACACACACAGTCCAATTAGGGGCCTTATATCTAATTTGAACTTGAATTTACAGACGTTTGTACCCCTTCTCAGTAAATGTGATATTTCATACAGTAAATTCCCTGTCTAAAGTCCTCTCTGCAGGAAGCGTGCTGTCTAATGGGTACAGTAATAAAGGTACAGTCTAGCTAAAATATAAATAAAACAAAAAACGTTTTGTTGTTTACCAATCAAGAGTTTGCTTATTGTTTCTCAAACCACTCCTTATTTGTTTTCCCAATCTTTTCCTGGCTGTAGACTAATGATTCCTCAGATGAAGGGTCGCTTCACATTGACACAGAAACAAAGACGGAAGTCAAAGGTCGAAATTCAAAGGTCAAGAAGGAAAGTGGTAATGCTGCGGGAATACTGGATCTCTTACAGGCCAGCAAGCAAGTTGGAGAAATTGATTACAATGCAAACAGGTAGGGATATCTGCTACATTGCAAGGATAGAAATAAGACCCCATTGCATAGCAGTTTGATCCACTCCAGGTTTCACTATGAGTTGAAGATGACAGATCTGAGTTTGTTACCTGTAGGCTGTGGCTAATCAAGCTTGTATTAAAACCTGGAATGGGTGAAAATGCTGTGCAATAGGAGTCTTATTTCCATCCCTGAGTATGTATTTGTGTTGTTAATATTGTATTGTATGTGTATATAAAAAAATAACGTCTTGCAGGAATCAGGAAAAGATTTGAACTGGTTTTGATAAGGAATCTGAACACATACTGGAACACTGCAACTACAAATTTCCCAACAATTAAGAAAATTCCAATTTTTTGAAAGTAGAAAAGACTCTTGTTAACTTTACAAAATGAGAAACAAAAGCGATTGAAAGTGCTTAAGAGAGGCTTGAAATTTAAAATGCAGTTGTTTGGTTGGTAGTTTTATAAAATGAGTTGGTGTCTTACCTCATTTACAAAGTTAGTGAAGGGCTCAGCAAATGCTTTAACCATGGCACTAAAAGTTTAAATAGTAAAAAAAAATTGATTCTTGTTAGTTACAATGTTCTTACAAGTTTATACAGTAGATTTTATATATAGTAAAAATCCGCAACAAAATCCACTGTATAAACTTGTTGCACAATCAACTGCAAGTCACAGTCTAAAAGCTAAATACCATTCTGTTTCTATGAGAGAAAATACAAATAGCATGTAGTGAAACAGCAGTAGCATAATATAGCCACCAATCAACAAATAAATGATTAAGTGCAGTAACGAGGCTCCTGTGTAGAAGCTTGGATCCACACAGACTCCTTACATGTACAGCCATGGCTCCTCTATTTATTTGTCAAAAGCTACGTTGCTCCAGGCAGTTCCTCTCGTAATTTTTCCTTTCTGTGTTTTGGTTGGTTTTTGATGGTCCATTTCCACTGCATTGAAGGCTGCAAATGAGAGAAAAACAGAAGAAAATGGGAGCAAAATATGTTAATTTCTCTGTGATTGTTTTAAGTATGTTTAAACTGACAAATGACTGAATGATTCGGGACGTGGAAACGACCACATTCAATTATAGCAGCATTACTATTTTTGCTTTGTTTCAGCTCTCTGTGTAATGATTTAATAGGTAGTTGTCTTGATTTTCTTGTGGTCAGGAGGGCTTGCTCTGTTAAAATGCAGTAATGGAAACAATCTGGTCATCAATACAAAAATCTTCAATAAATTCTAGCACCAATAAACCTGTGGATTCTGAAAATCTACGAAACATCCATTTATATGCATACAAAAAAGAACAGGACATAGCTTGATGAGCAGAAAAAGATACATACATTGTGCCCCCAGAGTCAAACTGCCATATATATTCTAATCAAAAGATCATTGGAAAATCAGAAAGTATACATTCATGATCTTTACAGTACTGCAAATAAAACAAAAGCAGTGTTGCATTTTTTATTCTTGTTGTTCAACTCATTGAACGGCTATCTGAAAATCCATGCTTAACTAAGTTAGCCTAGTATACCAGTAATGAGTACTAAGGAGCCTGTGGATCCATTTCTCTAGTGCAGTATTTATTGATTTATTTATTGATTTACAGTCCGCCACCTGCTTCTCCCAGCACACAGGAAGCCATCCAGGGGATGCTGTCAATGGCCAACCTCCAGTCTTCAGACTCCTGTCTACAAACATCTTGGTCCAACAACCAATCAAAAAACAACTCCCACACTACGCAGTCCTCCAAGAAGACAGGCAACGGCAACAACAAGAGGCCCGCCAAGCGCCCGGTGAAGAAAAGCGCGAAGAGCAGCAGTGTGGACAGCGTGGAGATGTTTGAGGACGAACAGGACCACCTGCATGCGTGTTTCAAAGATTCGGATTACGGTAGGAGTTCACGCGATAGCACATGCCTCCACTGTGTATCACCCTGCTCGCTCTGTGTTGGGGTATGAAGGGTTACTTTGTTCAGATGTCAGGGTGTTGCAGTACTAAAGAAAAAGAAAAAAACAACAACTTGATAATGTAACAAGTCAATCGTTTCAATGTCTCAAGACGTTGAGCAATACTATACCTCTATTCATTGTATGAATAAAATGACTGAATTTATTAATCCGTGTTCATTCTTGTAGAATGCTATTTATCTTCTCTTTTCCCATATGGAGAGTAATGTTTAAAAATACATGCCACAGTTTCATTTATGCAGTGAAAGGTCGGAAAGTAGAAAGTTAATCTTTTAGTGAGGTTGTTTTATTTACTTTCTTTAAGCTAATGCTAACTCAGGTCCTCCATTTTACATGTATATATAATTTGTTCCTTTTATTAAGCAAAGAGAGGTTCTATAAATAACTATTAGAAAACTGGAAAAATTAATGGTCGTAATTCCGATGGTGGTCTGAGAACATATGACCACAATCACGTTCACGAAGTGTGCCGTTACATTCTTGATTTGTTATTTTTTCAACATGGCACAAGGTTTTATTTGAAGAAGAAAAAAAAAATCTTTGGGGTTTATTTATGGTTGATAGTTTATGCATTCATTTTTTTTTCAGTATTGATTAAAAAAAAGTGTGTACTCATAGGGGACCGGATGATTGAGTTTTTATTTACAGGTTATGCATCCTTTCCAAACTCCTTCACAAGAGGCTTCACTGTCTTTCCAACAGGTCTTTCATAGAAACTCAAAAATCTGCTTCTAATGGGCAGCGTTTCCAAAGAAACGCCACAATCGCCCCTCTGGTTGTTAATATTTCATTACTGCAATGGCAGATTGCTGTTTTAAATGCTTTTTGATGTAGGGCCCTAATTAGCTAATAACCGAGAGATCATTTTCATTTGCATTCGCACCAAGACAACATTTTATCAGCTTGCATAAGCATACAAAACCCAGAGTTTTTTGTAAACAGGTCATTTTTAATCTTGATAATTTAATTATAGGAAAAAGTTTGTGCTTAATTGATTTCGTTCACTAACAAGCTGGTGAAGGAAGGCAACAGCGGAGAACCGTGCAGCTGTTTCACAGATGCTGGCCTTGGTAATGCCGCTGCTTTAAAAACACACATTATTTTAAAAAGCAACGACGGAAACTGAATACAAAATGAAATGCACATTTGCCTGCAATGCTTGGAAGCCTGAGGCAACATAATTTTGATAATCCAAATACTTTGTTGCTGCCTTTAGTATATTAAAACTGCATCAAGTTTTAACACTCTGTCTGTCTCTCTCCATTTTCTTTTTAGTATATCCATCTCTCGAGTCTGATGAAGATAATCCCATTTTCAAATCCAGATCAAAGAAAAGGAAAAGTTCAGATGATACGCCTTACAGCCCAACAGGTATGATCACTCTGTTAGTAATGAATAACAACCTTTTACTAGTGTCGTTACTATTATTTATTATTACTGTATTCAAATAAGTTTTTTTATTGTCATTATTATAAAAAGCAGTAATGTATTATTGTTGTTATTATTATTATTAATTAGTAGTAGTAATAATAAATCAATTTTAAATTGTAGCCAGAGTAGGTCCATCAGTCCCCCGACAAGACAGACCTGTCCGTGAAGGAGCTCGAGTGGCTTCGATAGAAACCGGACTAGCGGCTGCAGCAGCCAAACTCTCCCACCAGGTGAGTGCCATGAATCACACCCTGCACTGCACTAGATTTGCAAGTTGCATTTCCACTTCCCCAAACGCCACCCTGGAACCTTATTGTCCTGCGCAGTTCCCATGCGTGTCCTTCCCTCCCTCAGGAAGCGTGTTCATTCAGGCCTGTGGAGTACAGTGGAACACGCAGACTGAGGAAAGACATGCCACCACAGGGTCAGCGCACTCCGTCGCTAGTGCCCCGGGTTGGAGGTGCTCTTACCGCTTTACTTTTTTTTTTCAGGAACAACAAAAAACCAAGAAGAAGAAAAATACCAAAAAGAAGCTCTCGTCGGACGATGCAAATAAAATCCCTCAGGAAAGCAGTTCACCGGAGCCCAAGCTGGAGTCCCACGGGAGCAGTCTAGAGGATCACGAATACACGGCTGGGGCCTCCAAGACCCCCGGCGCTCCACAACCCATGGCTCCCGGAGTGTTCCTCACACAGAGGAGGCCGTCCACTTCATCTCAGAACAGTGCATCAGCCAAAGGTAACCCTTCCATTATGACGTCATGGGATTTATGTTAAATGATCCATATAAAACACCTACTCTTTGCTCCCTACCTGCTAACTACAACAGCAGAGTAATAACTTCGGTTACCAGGCCTGGGTTCAGTGTTTTGTATGCTTTTCTGCTTGATATAGACATAAGTTATGGTTACCTTAGTGTAAACACAGCTCCTTTATCAGTAAGTGACTTTTCTTTTACAAAACTAATTGCTGAGTGAAACACATAGCTAAAGCAGGTGTTTGACTGATGTAGAAAGACTGAGGCAGTTAGCACTGGGTAAAAACCGCCTCCAAGCTGTCTTTGAGCATATAGTTTAACTGTCAGTTTAACAGGTTGGAGCAAAGCTATATTAACATTTAGTGCAGAACCATTACTGTGGGCTGAACAGTTTTGAGCAGTGACATTGAAAATCTCATATGACTTATTCAGCCTATTGTGCATTATAATTGACATTTTAGATTACAACAACAATTTTACAGATATGGTGAAGTTTTTGCATTCAAAGATGAATCCTGTTGCCATGTCTGTATTTTCAAAACAAAACTAAATGTCTACCCTTTGTGCCTTGTCTCTGAAAACACATTTGCACATATTCAAATGATATGTTTTATAGTAACTTATTTTATTTACTTTTTGTTTTTGTTGTGTTTGTGTAGCCAAACGGCTTAAGAAAGGCATGGCTACTGCCAAACAGAGACTGGGGAAGATTTTGAAGATTCATCGTAATGGGAAACTTCTCCTGTAACATCGACAGTGCAAGACTTGGACTGTGTCGCTGCTCAGGTGGTGAAATGACCTGAACCTGACCCTACTGCTGTTCACTGGTTTTAAGGACTACAGCAGCAAACTGAACCATATGGGGAATAAAACAGGTTACGTTTTTTCAGTTTATAAAAAGAATATAGCTCAAATATAGGTTTTTGCCTCTACTTATACTTTATAAATTTCAGATAACTGCTATAAATATTTTTAAAACAAAATGTGTGTCTCAATTTACTTCAACTGTTAGTTTACCAAGGGATGCTGAAGAACATTGTAGATCATTCCAAATTTCTAGAAAGTATCCCCAGCATTTATTTACTTAGATGCATATTTCTTGAGGAAAATAAATTAATAAATGTGTAGCGTTTTTAATTTTGAGCATTTTAAACCAGCTGAGCTGTATGTGACTTGTCAAACAGCTGGCAAATACAAACCCAGTTATCAAAACTATCAGAGCTCTTTTGCACTGTACTTGATGTCAAAATTGTCGAAAAAAGGCAACTGTTATGGTTAATACTGAAGCCCCTTTCACACTGGCATGCTCTACCCAGGTCAGGACCTGGTGTCATGCGCGTCGGGCATGCGATTGCACACTCCTTTTGATAAAGCAGGGTTGACCCGGGTGACAGATGCAAGTACACTATGCGCGTATCAATGACCTGGAAGCAGCTTGTTACTGACGCTTCCATCCAAGCCTCTCTGAATTGAAACATCGGCCGAAACGTTGATTAGAGCAAATGTTTCTTTATCCCTGCTGCAATCTGGCCAAACAGAATAAACAGAAACAGAAGTGAACCCTTCACGCAGGCGTGGCTGTTTGTCATTGCGTCGGCTCACGAACGGCAGTCATGCATTTTGTTTCGCTCAGCCCAGGTCAAAGCGCGTTGACCCACATCCCGAGATGGGTCACTGGGACCCGGGTTTAACTTGGGTACGACCCAGGTACGTGGTTTCACACTACATGGGATTGTGACCGGGTAAGACTGCCAGTGTGAAAAGGGCTTTAGACACCAGGCCTAGCTTCATCAGATTGCAAAGCAACAGAAACAATGTACAGTGTACCTTCTGGTGCATTTCATGAAGGCCTGCGGGGGGCGCGAGTTCAGTCTCTGAACTGAAGTATAGTGTTATGCTTTTTTATTTTCTCTTAGTGCAATCTATAAAAAAAGATAATGTAAATGTCGTTGAAATTATATATTAGCAACATTTTTATTTTGTAATATATTACCACAGTTGTTTTGTAAAACAAAATCTGTATTCAAATCCTTGCTGAAACATAAAATGATTTCTTTATATATATATATTGAGTGTACAAAACATTAGGAACATATTTCATGGAAAGAGCAGGTGTACCTAATGTTCTGTACACTCAGTGTGTATGTATGTGTGTGTATATATATATAATCTTGCATATAACATTTTCCTCCCAATTCCCTTAACTCAATAACAAATCATGTAGCCACAATTAGATCTGATTTCAGCTTCAGACATTTCATTGGTATTGACATTGAAATACATGCAAAAACAAATAAATACAAAACTAGGATGGTAACAGCAACCTATAGTACTGAACCGGTAATTTAAGAGCTAAATATTTATCGAAGGGTAGATTCTGTGTTGTTACTGTTGCTAAAGGCACTGATTTAAACCAGGCCTGACCTGTCAAATAGTTATTTGACCCAGAATGACAAATAGGACTCCCTATACTGGGTACTGTGATTTCCATGCGTTGCTGTATTATATCAGTTTCCTTGCAAAGGGACTGTCTAACACATTTTTATCTCAGTATTATCAACATGTGGCAAACTAACTCAATCAGAATTTGTAAGTAACTTGCTTACATAACATAACACATAACTTACTGGTGCTGACATCAATATGAATTTATAGGAACCCTTTTTCTACAAAAACACTAAGTGATTTGATTGGGACAAAGCGTCCTCTTGACAAGCCTCCCCTTCTCTTCCTTTCATCTTTAATTAATGGGGTACTTTCTAATCTAACCTTGTTTCTCAGGCAATACCCTAAAGTACTTTAGCTATAGCACATGCATTTTACTGCATTACAGTGTATAGAATGTAGCTTGTAAATAGCTTTTTAAATTACTACCTTTTGTAACAGAGTGACTTTTCTTTATTAAATAACACTTTGTTATACATTTTTACAAGTTTTTTTCTTTAATTTTATTTCTTAGCTACATTTAGGTGCTTTTTTTTCTTTTTTTTTAGACAGAGAGGTGTTGCCTGAAAAACAAATTGCAAAACTTTGTATGGCCTAATGTATTGTAAAGATTCACGTGCAACAAAGAGACATCTGGAAAAAACAAAAAAGACATGCTTACGTCTTGACCAGCTTCTTGTTCTGTAGTCCTTGTATGTAACCTGATGGGATTGAAGTTATTTTACTAGCACCTTGTGAAGTGTGTTCTGTGTCTCTGATGATGTAATTTATTAATGTTTGTAGCTTTTTATATTTGTACATTTCTTAAGAGCTTTTTGTTTTTAAACATTTTATCAGCTTGTGAAAGTCTACTTCTAGGAATCTGTGTACAATACAAAAAAAAAAATACTACTGAGGCCTTATTAACTAATATTCAGGCACTTAGTGGTTGATTTTAGGACCCCATTATTCCGTTATGTGTTTTTTTTTTTTTAAATTGAAGGCTTTGTCAATTAGTGTAATAGGGCCCCAGTTTAACAGGTTTTCAAAGCTCTGTTGAGAAATTATTATTATTATTATTATTATTATTATTTATTATTATTATTTTATTTTTTATTAAGAAGCTATATGGTATAACTCTGCCATCATGCCTTTTTATTTTATTTTGGAAATCTACATTTCTAACAAGGTTTACTGTGGTTATCTGTTGCAGTTTTAGTTTTAGTTACCAATGGAAATCTTGTATCAACTCCTCAGAACTTAAATACACTCGGATCAAACCTTAACAAGTTAACTTTTTCAGGATTTTGTACAAAATGTGTGTTGCTTTGTTGTGTTTTATTTTTTCTATGTTCAACCCATTAAATCGACCAGCTGCACTAGCACTGTGTAAATCCAACTCTGCTCTCTGGCTGTTGAAAATCATTGTAAAGTGACAGTTCCGAGGAGTTCGGAGACTCCACCTCATTCCATTTTATTTTCTGTAAAGAGAGACCATGTACAGCTCAACTATGCAAGTCAGTTCCATATGCAGCCCAGCTTTGCAGGTAACACTGCAATGTAAGAGGGAGAATTCTCATTGGCTAACAAGTGTTCCAAACGGTGCAACTATACCACGTCTTGGAATATGGCTAGGAACAACCATGACAACTCGTTCACATGACAACCGATTCACTTGGGCAGGTGTGGGGAGTTCTGTTTTACAAGTGCTAAAACACACTCTACAGTGTTGCAATATGATCCAGTATCCGCACACCTGGACAGTTTAGTGTCATGCAGTTTTCAAACCTGAATAAGAACTCAAATATTCCCAGGTTCCTAGTTTGAAAAATTCCATCTGATTAGAAATGAACACCCCTCAACACAGATGTTCGTAGCAATTTGTTAACTTATAAAGTAAAATGACACCAGTGAGGGTTCTCTGTTAATCAAAAGAAGGTCAATGAGGCGTGTATACAAAGCAAGACAATGTCAATTCTTCTGTAGAGGACATTTGATTTTGTGTATGTTTCAACACCATCAGTCTACAGAGAAACATGGTAGCTTCTTATTAAAGTAGTGAGTTATCAGTTTATCAGTTCCTGTTCTTCTTCATGAAGTATTTCTCCTTGAATAGTGAACTTCTTAGTTACAGCAAGGTCAAGGTCCGGGGCAACATTTTCACACTGACATACCCATACCACACACACACACACGCTACACAGTTACAGTCATTACACTGGTTGTTGTTGGTTTCAGAGTTCAGTTTTATTTTTTTAGTAATTCATTTGTTTAGCTTTTTTAAAAGCCTGCTTTCCTTGATGTCTTAATATTGCATGAATTCCTTCCCTGCCAAAACCACAGACTTGTATAATTATTCTTACTTTACTTGTATAATTGTAAAAATTATATGTTTCTGTGTTAACAGATCCAAACATTGTGTTTCACCAATGCAAACACAAAACAAAACCTATAAAAACAGTCTCTTATCTAAACAGTGTTCCTAACAGAGTATTGACTAATGGCTGTTCGTGTTAAATGTATTTTTTTTTTAAGAAGTTTATATTTGAATATAGATTTGTTTTATTTTATACCTGAGTGTAATGGAGTTCTGATCCACTGTACTGTCTGTCTAACTGTAGATTCTGTTAGTCTACTTGAAGCTTGAACTTTATAGATATTGGTATGTATGCTTGATATTATACCAGCGTTATTCAATAATAAAAAGAAAGAAAAAACTCAATAGAAAACCAACAGACCAATCTTTTCTCTGTGCATCACAATACCAAACACTGCAGAGGAAAAATAGATTTCAACTAATACAAATAATTACCCTTCTACACTGAATATCACTATTAAACTTAACAGTGAACATTGTCTCTGGCAATTTTTGTTTCTGCTAGAATTCCACATCGTGCATTTATCCTTGTTATGCATTATATTTTCTGTCTACGCCATTTAGAATTGGTTTTAAAAACAGCAATTTGTAACTTGAAACGTACAATAGCGCACCAGAAGTCAAATCTTGGCACCAAAATAACTGTTCAATGTGATAAACATATCCATGGTCACTATACACCTGGCAGCCATAAAAAGCCAGGCTTTTGAGATATATATATATATATATATGTAAAAAAATAAAAAAAAAAGTAACTTTTAGGGAAAGTGTCTTTAATTCTTTAGGCATGTGCAGCAGTTGATAAGTGATCACCCTTGCCTCAGTAATAGGGATGCCCAGAGACTGCAGACCATGGAACCTTTCTGGTGCTTCATCAAGAAGGAACTTTGCACTAATCTACCCCACTTTAAGGTAGGTCCTGCAGTTGAATGACCAGATTCTCTCCTAAACCACTAGGTGGAACCAGTGTCAGAAAAGCGACTAAAGCTAACTGTCTCTTATTTATTTCCTACAACTTCTTCAAGAACAGTTACGACTTTTCTAAAGGATCACCAGGTTTGAAAAGCTAGTAAAGTGAATATCTAAAACTTTTGAGAAATGTGTTCTTACCATTTTTTATCCCTTCATACAGCATGCTGTTCCATAGAAACAAGTCTGAGGCTTTGCCACCTGATGTCATAACATTCAATTTACTCTTTATTTCCGATCACAGCACCTGATTTAAATCATATTATTTAAAGAAACAAAATGACAGGATTGCACCAGTTTTTTATTTTTTTTAATATGCTTTACCAAACCCATTTTACCATGCTTTCACCCTGCTTTATTACACTGTGTTATCCTTTTACTATTGCAAACTTCTTTCTCTACAGGTGTCCATACAGCCCGTGCTTGAAATGGTATGGAAACTGAAGTCTCAGCCCTATGGTATTTTTGCTTTTTTCAGGTTTGTGGCAAGTGCTCTGCTTCAAAAACTTCAATTGGGTCCTCTCCTCCTTATCCAACATTCACCCCCTCCTCTAACCCTAATCCTCTCCTTATGTAACCCTAACCCTAAACATAACCCTAACCCTAACCCTCTCCTCTTTATCTAACCCTAACCTTCTCCTCCTCATCTAACCCTAACCCTCTCCTCCTTATCAAATCCTAACCCTCTCCTCTTTATCTAACCCTAACCCTCTCCTTATCAAAGCAGCTGCACAACAAAATAAAAAAAATATAACCCCTCATCAACCCCGAAAAAGAAACCAATTTAATTGTCCTGCTTGGACAAGAGTTTCATGTAGCTGGGATACTCAATCCCTACACTCATTACAATAAATGCAATTTAAAGACTTTCATTTTGAGCTATGACTACAGACTGCAGTTTAAGTCCCATTTAACATTAAACATAATCTCTGCTTTAACCTTTAACAGCAGCTATTACCGTACCATCTATCAAGTACTACAGATGACCAAGTTTCCATTAAACTGCCAATGTTTATAAAATACTATTTTTGTATGACCAATTCGGAGTTAATGAGGTGGTATGTTATTGCAGTAGTCTCCGTTATTATACAGGTTATTAAAAATACAATATTTGTTTTTACTGTTTGCCTAATTAGGACTTCGAAGCAAAAGGCTTTGCCCTCTCATTAAACGGGACTAAGGTGGCCGGCTGTTCTCCCCTTGTAAAAAAACACTGGAGTTCCTGGAACTGACTGGCATTCCTGGCCACCCTGTAGATAGGATGCCATGCCTCCGGGTGATTGATGCCAGTGCAGTGTGGCACCTCTTGCAGCTGGAATGACAGATTTTGCTTCCATTATTGTGCAGCTGGCCATTAAGGGGCCTATTAAAATGGGAATAGTTCAACACAAAAATAAACACAAAATGAAAGAGTGGAGCAGCAGGACTCTCTGTTGTAAAGATAGTTTTGTCCTGTGGCAGCAAAGTCCTTCAGTAGTTGTTCTGCTTTTTAAAATTAAATTTATTTCATTTTTGCGTTTTCTAACATCTCCGGTTTACAATCTGAACTGGAATTCCTGGCAGACCTCTTAACCGCAAGTTACTTTTTTCTCACAAGTGCACAAGCCTGAGCCATTTCTCTAACCCTAATCTCGATTGACAGAAGTCCATAAATTAACTTTTCAGTCAGGAAAACTCATGCCATAGAAAGAACAGTATTTATTAAAGCTTAGACAACAGATACTACATTATCCATATTTTTATAACATCTGTGGCCTCACCCTTCGAGGTACCCCTGCCCATAATTTAGTTTGCTGATTGTGGAGAGGCTGGCTGTAGGGTAGCCATGGGCCGGCGGGCCGGATAGCTGCCCTCCCCCGAAGACAAAGCCAGAAAACAGGTGGTTGGGGAGGAGGAGGTGAACTCTGACACATGACGGGGAATAATGGATTGAGGTAAGATAGAAAGCCCTTTCTAGCTGATCATTGGATGTGTTGTTTATCGAATGCTGAATGAGATACGAGCCATTTGACTGTCGAATGTTCTGGTAAATGGAGGTGCCTAATATGCTTGATGACTTTGCTGAATTTCTTTTTTTGCGAGGGGGGGGGGGGTGCATAATTAATCAATTTTCAAATGTCACCTCGCTGCTGCAACCTAATTAACAGACAACCTCCCTTCCCACTGTTTTGCCAATCGCCTCTTTTCACCCACCGAACCTTAGTTACCAAGCGACTGAACCCTGGAGGCAGCCTGGGAACACTGGAGCGCGACGGGGTGAAGTAGCACCATCCAGCTCTCCTGTCAGACCCTTTGCTTGGCGAGAGTGAGAGATATCAACCACACTGTGGTATAGCTCCCCCTGCACTCCAAACCGGAGTGCCCTCACCAGGTGAGTCCCCATACGTTTTGAATATTTGTTTTAAAAATCTCACTGGAGTTATCTGTTTCAACATTAAACCTAATTGATTATAGCAACAGTAGAGTCAAGAAACATTTTGTAAAGTTGACAGCTGGGGCCATAATGTTGAACTTGATGCCACTGTATGCAAATTTTTAAATTAAGAAAACATTGACAAAAAAAAAAATCATTCTTCGAATTAATAAAATGCATCCCAAACATTTTCATTATAAAAAAGTATTTAGAATATATATATTTTTTAATGGGATAAAATATGTATTTCATTTAAGTGACAACAACCTAATGGCACACTGGCATCAAGAATAGGGTCTCTGCTCCATTACTGAAATAAAACGGATTATCCCATCTCTAACCACAGCATCCAGTACATGTATACTGTTTATCAAAAAGTCCATTAATCAGTTGATCGTTTATTTGATTTGGGACACAGTAAGTCTTGAATGCATTCTTACTTATAACAACAGCAACTGGAAAGCCTCCAGAAATCCCCCAGTTTCTAAATAGAGACTGTCATAAGAGAGGAGGTAATTACTGTAAGGATTCCAAGTGCCAAAGCAGTCAGCTGCCATTAACAAAAAAAAGAGGGCGAATAAAACTCAGTTTCTCTACCAATCGGCTCCCCTCTCTCGGTGGCCTTTGGCACGATCTCACATAAATCTTTCAGGCATTACATTCATCTCGAACCAGTTCCAAGAGAATTAAGGGGAACATGTTTGTTATTGTTTCAAAGAATGGCACACTGCCATTGTTACATAAAAATGATGTTATTTCCATTAACATCTGACATGGATTTGCAATAGAAAGAAAACAGCAAAATTCACAGCATTAGAGTAAACATCGGGAAGATGCTGCCTATTCTCAAAAAGTGTAACGTTCCCATGCTGAATGCTGTGCTAAAAGAACACAGTTTTAGGCACAGAGTAAGAGTCAAACTATTTACAAGGCAAATGTTTGAGCCTGCCAAGCCAGAAGTGGTGTGTTTGCCCTTTTAATCATTACAGTTGGTGCTATTCAATGGGAATATGATGAATCAAGTTCAAAACAAATAACAAAAGCATATGTATGTTCATATGTACAGAAGATTGTGATGTGAATCGATACCATAACAGATAGTCTGTCATATAGGGCAACGTGAGACGTACTGGAGTGCTCTGCAATCAAGTGTTTTTGAGAGCGGTTCCTGATTCATAACATACAGTAATGGCAATGCCAAATGAAACCGGGCAAGGCAGCTCAACCCTCCAGATGTTTCCCACTAAGTAAATGGTGTTGGCATAAATCTTGTGATTTATCATTTGGTGTAAACATATATGTTTGTACAGATACAGCATAGAAAACCACTGTGGATGACAGGCACTTGTAGACTCAAATACGACTGCACAACCTTAAACTCTTTGAGGCTTTTAACCAAATGATTTAACTACAGGGGGTAGTGGCTAGAAAAGGTAATTCAAGGAATACTTGTCGTGTTAATCTTAATATAATGAAGTTGTAATAAAGGATAGCCCAATAAAAAGGTAACACAGTCTACCACAGCACTGCCTCTGTGTGCTTTATATTAACTCTGAAATCATTTTCTAAAGGAGTGCACTTAACCCTAGCCATGGCCCCAAAATATCATGAGCAGTAAACGTGCGTGTTTCATATCAAGCATGACTCTCTCTGCTTACTGTTAGTTATATTGAGTGTCCCTGCCTTCTATTTCTAACACTTCGATCAATGACACAGAGGAATATAATTGCCCGCTTACAAAGAAAGAACTTGCTGTACGCTCGCAGGACTCAATTCCTGAAGTGGCCCAGCAATCTTAAAATGTTGCACGCAAGTACATTTTAACAATGACTTACAGATGCATTTGTTGAACATGCACATGTTTTTCTGCATGAACTGTATGGTACTTTATATAAAGATTTGTGATTTAAGACATGTCTGTGTCCTCCAGGGCTAGGGTGAAAGGGGCCAGTCAATCAGGCTTCCATTGAGAACAAATCAGAAACCTGGTTGATAGACACACATTTAGAACAGGGCTTCATATAGGAGCTTTAGCAATGCCCTTGGTTCTGGAACCCCACGATATCATTTTGGAATGAGATCTTTGCAAGGTTAATGTACCTCTGATGGTCCAGATGGTGTCCACTGTGCTCAACACAAATGTACTTACCTGGTACTCTCAGCAGATGGCAGAGTAATGCAGATAAATTGCTTTCATTCATAACTTCAAAACACAGAATTAAAAATTCCATATAAATTATACTGTATATGTGTCTATGACATATACACACACACACACACACACACACACACACACACACATATATATATATATATATATATAAAACACCCACACGCACACAAGACACACATAATAATATTAATTATTATTAACTATGAGAAGTTTATTGAGATATCTTTCTTACACCACTAGAGCTGTCTGAGATTTTGATGCAATAGAAATCAAAATGAATGGGACGGGAAAAACTACTTAGTTCTTAAATGTATTAAAGCACAGAAATCATTTTAAAGAATATTCAATTATAAAACCAAAACATTTTAACAAGAAAAGTATTTTTCTACTATAAATGAATATTAAATGCAAAACGTGAAACTTTATTTGTACGACTTCTTGATTTGGAAAATGTTTTACAAAATGCTATCAGTTAGGATTTCACTAGGGAGCTTTTAAAATGGAATTTGCAGTCATATTTATTAAGCATACTTCAGACACCACCCATCATTATTCATTCTTACACTAATTTAAGCTAGTTTGCATGACTGTAGCTAGCAGGGTATAACTATACAGTTCAAATGTAGCTGTTAACACTCTTGGGTTCAGCTTTACCCTTGGATCATACTTACTGAACACTTAGAGCACTGATTGTGAATATAAGCTTACAGTGCAATCCCCTCCCTGTTTCATTACGGCCCTATTCAGTTATTAACAGATCCCTTGTGGTTAGCAGAAACGTGCTCAGCTTTACCCTTGGATCATACTTACTGAACACTTAGAGCACTGATTGTGAATATAAGCTTACAGTGCAATCCCCTCCCTGTTTCATTACGGCCCTATTCAGTTATTAACAGATCCCTTGTGGTTAGCAGAAACGTGCTGCAAGAACTCTTAATTAGAATGGAATCTGACTATAAGCTTTGAGTCTGGGTGGCCATTTAAGTGAAGCAAGAATTACTGCAGCTAAAAAAAAAAATATCTTTTTTTCTAGTACTAGAGTGTGTCTCATTGTCCAAGGCTTTTTATTCATTAAATTACATAGATTCTTGGCTGTCACTTCTGTTAATTGACACTGATTCCAATGAAAGCAGATTGTCAAGGATAGAATGCAGCCTGCCCAGTTAAACTGAACCTAAGCTATTAAACCCCCACTATCAGATTTTAGTTGGAATTATTGTTCGTCGCCCTCCATTCAAATGCATGGTGATGAAAACATGCCAGCAGATGCTGTTTGTGATCTGCCATGGCTTCAGACCAAAAGCTAAAGGATCCTTTCCACACATGCAGTCAGAACGGGAAAGAACAGCCTGAATCCCAAACTGAATACAAGACTTTTTCCTTACATCCTGTTGCTATAAGTTTTGGCACAAACTAAAAGTTTAAGTGGAAAACCCCAATCTTAACTGACCTTGCTTCTCAAGAAGTGACATGACATGACACGATATGAGAAACAAGTCTCTCCCATGAATGGAAAGTTTGACAGGGAGATGGCTAGATGTTGGGGTTGGGTGGGGTGCTTTTGCTGGAAAAACATCCATTCAAACCGTAACAGCTGATTTTCAAGCTGGGCTTTACATCGAAGGAATGAGGCTTCCCCAGTCGTTTCTGCTGTCTTAATGATGAGAAAAAAATAAAATAATGGTTCTTTCCTAAAAGAAATATCAGTGAATTCCATGAAAAAATCCTTCTGAAGACATTGATGATGACTTTCATGAAAAGTTAGTCATTGAAGTTTCTTTCGTATTTCTAAACAATAAGAAGTCGTCAGATTATTGAAAAGGTCCTTAAAGTACTTATAGTAACAAAGTTTAAAGTGAATGACGCCCCTATGGTATATCTGAAAGCGAACAAAACAAAAATTACCAGTACGTCACATCCCACTGCTCCTCTCAGGGTCTCATAAATGTGTTGAGGTATAATGTAACAATGTCAACCACAGGTAGTGGACTGTATGAAATTAGCTTTGCTAATGTGTCATAAAATTATAAGCATGCTAATACCAAAACAAACAAAAGAAAAAGTCAGCTGACGCATCCTCAGGTGACACAAAAAACCCCCAAAAAACCCTCAACGATCTATATCTGAGTAAAACTGAAATATCACAGTGCTGAGTTTGCTTCAGTGGGACTGTTCTAGTTTTAGTCATCACATGTATTCTTCTTTTTTCTTATTTAACTGCAGAATAAAGGAATTCCTATTGTGCCAAATAACATGGTAAAACTTCACATCAAGGGGCTGATGTAATGTTAGGCATAATGCTAACAATTGCGACAAGGCAATTACTTTGCAGTGCGGTTTATGTAAGCTTAAGAGCAATGCAAACTACTCAACACACACAAACAATGAGCTGCAATCATGATAATGAGGGTCGCAATGAGAGCCACCCGTGCATCGGGCTATTTAGCGGACACACTTACAGCCCAGAGGTGAGGTGTGTTAGGAGTGCTGAGAGCAGTAGGCGCTGTATGAGATTAGTGGAGCACGAAAATCAAACCAAACAAAAAAAATATTTCACAGGAAGGGCAGCACAGTCCTCTTTGGCACACTGAGAGTCCTTACAGCTGATATCACTCAGCATGAAATTGAGTTATTTGGTCAGTTGTGTTACCAAAGAGGCCATATGGTCCTCTATAGTGGAGAACGTCAATGCTGTCGGTGTTACCGGGAGGACAGTCAACCGTATGATGAAAAGGTGAAATAATCAGTAGAGTTGTCAGTGGAGAGAGGATTTAGTATTGCTGCAATGCCCTTTTAAACACACACACACACACACACTAATGCACAGTAGTGATGGCTGAGCATAAAGTCCTGTTGGACTACCATGCTATTGTGCCATTTTAAAAGATTATTTTTAATAACTCATGATGGTAATGATAAACAGAGAACTGCTTTGTAAATGCACAATTGAAATTCATATGAATGTACTATTTAATAATCTGCTAATGCAGGTCATGCAAAATAACTGCAAAACAAGCTGCTGTGCCGACTGCTTCTGACAAACAGACCCCAGGCCAAATGTGCTCTAAGTGGAATCTAATGCTGTGTAACTAAAAACAGAGATCTAGAATCCAACAGAACGTGCTAGTGGCAACGTTAGTTTGCAACTGCTTCAATTTTCTTTCTTCTCCTTGCTTTCAATGGAGTTAAGTTTTCTACTGCCACTTGGTGGCACAGATAGTGAAGTGCAGCAGAATTAAAACTTTGCAGACATATTTAACCCTTTGTTACATACTATAAACAGGGGTGTGGAATTCATATTTCGCTGACGGCCGGGAGAACAAGATTTGCCTGAGGGACAACAAGTGTTTCCATTATACTTTGCACGTTGGACAAATAGTTTTTAGTTTTAGTTTTTTTCTCACTACCTTCTCACTTCACTCAGGCAACACCAATAAATCAAGGTTATTTTCCTGCTTTGGTCACTAACGCCCGAGTGGTTGCTGGTAATGCTTAGGCATGTTGACACCTAAACAGCAGTGCTCACTTTGCCTATTTTAGGAAGGACTGTCACTCAGCTGGAGGTAGTTGGAGGTATGAATGTTTACTTCACAATGGAATGGCAAGAAAAACATCCAACTTTTCTATTTTTACACTAAGAAACTGCAAAAAGTCAACCCTGCTAGAAGTCGAATTTATGTTAGCTGCACAGATAAGTATTACCACTCATAGCATTGACCCTGGTGTTGAGTTGATTTCTTCCTTTAGTGTCAGAGACTTTGTTTATTAACCTTATAGTCAATGAAAAAGCAAACTATTCTGTGGAAGTGAAATGGCACAGTGAGCTAATTCACCAGTAAGGTGCATTGTTCCTTTTGAGGTAATGGGTTCAAACCCAGGGGGGTTCCTTCCTTTTGTTTTAAAGAATTGGTTAAGTCCCTATATATTAAATGAAAAAAGAGGCTTTCTACTCAAGTGAGATGGCACACTGGACTAATTCACCAGGATACTGTGTTGTTCTTCTTTGGGCGCTGGTTTCAAATCTAACCAATTCCTTTGTTTTTCAAAAAATTGGTTAACTGACCTTATATTCAGTGTGAAAGAAAGATTTCCTGTGGGAGCTGGTGGTGCAGTGGGTAAAGCCTGTTGCCTCCTCTCCCTGAAGATGGCAGTTCAAGTCTAGCTCTGGGTAAGTTCCTGAGGTGAGTAATGACTGTTGGATGTGTTTCCACAGGTGGAGGAGGAAGCAGCAGTGGAGGTAGGAGAGGATAGAAAGGGGGGGGTCTGGCCCCCCCCAACTGGGAGGAGAGTGCCAGGTTGGGGTCTTGTTACCAGAGTGAAAACAGAGATGTGGGTTAACCTTTTTTTTTTTTTTTTTTTTATTAAAAGAACACTGCTTAAAGTAACTTAATGTGTGGTCTCTTTAAACCACTAAACGGTAATAAGAATTAAGACCACACATTAAAAATGCACCTATCAAGAATCTTTGAAAAAGAGATTTGCAAATGTCCAAGTAACTAACCCACATTTCTCTTCACTCAGAAAGCAACACCCCAACTGGACATTCTCCTCCCAGGTGGGGGGGCCAGACCCCCCCTTTTCTATCCTCTCCTACCTCTACCACTGCTTCTGCTTCCTCCTCATCTATGGAAACACAACCAACATCATTACTCACCTTAGGAACTTACCCAGAGCTGGATTTGAACTGCTGTCTTCAGGGAAAGGAGGCCATGGGTTTAGCCCACTGCACCACCAGCTCCCACAGGAAAGTTTTCTTTCACACTGAATATAAGGTCAATTAACCAATTTTTTTGAAAATAAACAAAGGAATTGGTTAGATTTGAAACCAGTGCCCAAAGAAGAACAACATAGTATCCTGGTGAATTAGTCCAGCGTGCCATCTTACTTGAGTGGAATAGCCTGCTTTTTCATTGACTATATAGGGACTTAACCAAGTTTTTAAAACTAAAGGTAGGAACTCTCCTGGATTCGAACCCAATAACTCAAAAGAAAAACACAGCTTGTTAGTGCATTAGCTCACTACACCATCTCACTTCCATGGAATAGTTTCCTTTTTCATTGACTTTAAGGTTAATGAACAAAGCCTTTGAAACAAGCAAGGAATCAACTATTTGAACACTACTCTGAGGAGAACCACATAGTGCACAAGTGAATTATTGTCTATATAGGAAACGATCCAATTGTTTGAAAATAAAGGAAGGACAAGTGGATTTCAACACAGTCCTCCAAGGAGAACAGCACTGTGCCATCTCTCTCTCGTGAAAGAGCTTGCTTTTTCATTGACTATAACGTAAATTAACTGTCTTTGAAAATATAGGAAGACAGTCCCATTGATCCAAACTCAGTCCTGCAAGAAAGAACAGCACAGCATAATAGAATTATCGCACTGCACCACTAGGCTCCATACAAAACACTAACATTGCATATAAAATCTTATATCAACCTCTTTATATTATTATTGTTATGCTTAAGACCACTGACACCTTGTCCCATCAACACTGAGTCTCTCAAAAAGGGGATAGTCTTTGAAAATGAAAGGAGAACACATGCCCCATACCTGGGGTTTAAACCTACTAACATAGTAATCACAGTCCATGCATGCTCTACCAACAGAGCTAGCCAGCCAGCCAGCTCACCTACTGCGTGAAAACATTATTACATTTTGTGATGTGGACCTGCAGATAAATAATGATTCTCAACCCTCTAATTTGTGACTAATTGGATTCAAAGCCAAACCTTATAGATCTATAAGGTAAATTAAACAATATTTTTGAAAATGAGGGACTAACACTAAATTCTTCAGTGGTATGAAACTGCAATAAGATCCACAATTCTCAACTCCAGAGGTGTGCACTCACACACAAAGATATTTTTAATCTCACATACAAAGATATTTTTTTTTAAGTTAGTTAGAACATCAGTAAGTTACTAACTTAGAAATAAATAATGTAACTTTGACAACTAAAGAACAACTAAAGTAACTTAGAATTAACTGAAATAACTTAAACATTAAGTAAGAAATAAACGAAGTTAGACAATAAAAAAGAAGTTAAGTTAGTGAGACACATACTAAGACTGAAGCCCTGAGAGAACTAATTAGGATGGTTAGAATAAAACCATTGGAGGAAAAAGTTAGAATTAACCATTGAAACAATGAGTAAAGACAGTTTGAACAAATTAAGAATGAACCACTAGAATGCAAGAATAAACAGGGAGTGAACAAGAGCCAGTGGAACCAAAGAAGGACATTTAGTTTTTGAAAAAAAGGCTTTGACAGTTAACATCACAGAAGAAAACAATGAACTATTACAATGAGTAAAGAAACAGTATAATAAATAATTAAAAACAAAGGAACAAAGTAAAACAAAAGAAAACACAAGTTAAGAATAAACACAGTAAAGCGAATATACCTTGAAAGAATGAACCATGAAAATCAATGCAAAACAAAGGTCCCAAGGGTTAGTATCGGTAGGTTACTACACTCAGACACTTGGAGACAAGTAAGCAACTACAAGCAGGCAGTGAAATGGGTTTTATTTAAAAATCATTGTCATTAAAGGCAAACAAAAGCATAGCATACAAATTGCAGTCAAATATTTTTACAGGGGTTAAAACATGATTTGCCAACCAATAATATAATGGGACAATATCAGCACCCTTCCATAAATTCAGTCACCAACAGTTACCACCTGCATGACAGAGGGACATGTGTTAGCTAAACCAGGAATACAGGCCCCTAGCATACCGCATTTCAGTGAAGCGATAAAGGGGAGGAGAAACGGCAGGTAAAGGGGCATGCCAATTCAAGTGGGTGGGATTAGCCTCCTTAGAGAGAGGCGGGGAATGAATTCAGTTGAAGTGACACATGACAAACTTCAACAGAGAACATAGTTAGAATGACACACAGTAATAATGAAACGAGAGAAATAATTAGAAGTTAGTGAACAAGTTAAGATGGTAAGCAACGATGACACATGTAAGAATCAAACAGTAAGAGAGAAAGACACACAGTAAGATTTTAACAATTAGAGAACAAAGTGAGACAGGAAGAGATTAAAACACATTAAGAAAGTCAGTTATAGAGATAGCATGCCTTTAACAAGAAGTTTACACTCACTAAATTGATTCATTGGAGAAATTAAGCTTCTAATAAGCACTTAATTGGTCCAAGTAATTTAGAGTACAGTTGAAATAAAAACCAGGAGGGACAGTGGCCCTCCAGGACCAGGGTTGAGTAGTCCAGCTCTACAGTACTGATCCAATACAATGGTTAGAAAGACACACACTATGTCCTATCAGCTATAGTCAACTCGATAAATTGCTACAATTGGATAATTAGCTGGAAAAGTAGTACA
Organism: Polyodon spathula; assembly: GCF_017654505.1. NCBI lineage: Eukaryota > Metazoa > Chordata > Actinopteri > Acipenseriformes > Polyodontidae > Polyodon > Polyodon spathula. Next base: position 35,551,492 of record NC_054549.1, on the reverse strand, counting down.
TATTACTATGAACACTTTAAAAAATGAAATATAATGCATGATTTTCCTGTCCTATTGGATGAAATGCAGCAAAAATATGAATGAAAAATAAAGCTCTAATATTCTAATTTAAAGAGAGAAAGTTATGCAGCAACAAACATCTGGCATTAAATATTCATCTTAATAGAAAACAGCCTGTAATGATTCATGAATCTTTGAAGATACCGCAGTCTGAATGCTGTTTAACATAACTGTTTTACAACTCACTGAACAGCAACAAGGGACTGGCCTGAGAACCCAGCTAGGTTGATTATAGTTCTCATTGAAGCCCTATTATTTATCTGGCTTTGCACAACAGTGTGGGTATTGATCCATTCCTTCTTGCGAGGCAGCAATACAATCTATTGATTGTTTTTTTTTAACATGTAACTAAACTTCAGTAAATAGTCAATTGCACATTCATTAAATACTTATTTATGACAATCAAAAGTGATATCATGAATTATTATTTTCGTTTTAGTCAAAAATAAGTTTTGTTTATATATTTGCCTCCACAATGATGCCTTTAAAAAGGGTTTAAAACCATCTTGCATTTTCTAACAGTATCTTTTTATACTTAGTAAATGGCAAGAATAAATTGTGCTCAGATGGTAACTCAGGTGCAATTGCTATGTTTGCATGTAGCAGTCAGAAAAGGAAATTGCTTTTGAAAGTGCACTTTTGAAGGAACAGCATTTTGTTGCATAAGCTGAATGTTTACGCAGCATTATTACGCACTACTATTCAGAAACATATCTGAAGCAAAATGAAACCAAATGGTTGCTAATACCCATGGAGAAGAGGCTTCTGTGAAAACTCAATACACACAGATAGATGAACATACACAGATAATGGGCTTCTGCATGGTTTGAAATTAACCGAATGAATGGAAACTACAAGGGCCCCATTGCACAGAAAACGCAATTTGTTAATTAGTGCGATAATCTACTTTTCATGATTTCTTTTTTAAACAGGTATACTTTTCATTTCCTTCCCTATAAATACATAACTTTTTGTTGTTGTTTTAAATCCATCATACAAAACATAGATTTTTTTTTATAATAATAAACCGCCCTGTATGTTTTCCAGAATACCAATACTCACAATTTAACTAGCTTTCAAAATAACAGGCTTTCATAAAGCAGTGCCCAGGCAAAGACAAGTTTTCAGAGAGAACATTTTTAATGCTATAAAACTAACAAGCACTTCTTAGTAACAGAAGTACATTTGAAGGTATGTTTTAAGTAGAAAGGTGGTACTCTGCTTATTCTCTATTTTTTAAATTAACCTTTAAAGATTGCCTCCTTCTCCTGGATGTGTAATAGATACCATTTAAATCATTAGAGCTCATTCACTGCCATGTGCCACCTCTCAGTGCAATTTTATCTGACCCCCAGGGTCTGCTGGAGGAGCACTCTATGACCCCGAGAACTTCCTCTGAATATTAACTGGCTAGTTATGTAGTCAAAACCCATGATATAGAACATGTAGTCATTTAGATAATAGTCAATCAGCCCAGATATTTAAGATCTTTAAAAGACGACTGGGCTTTTATGTGGCGCAGTGAGTGTATAATGACAGCGCACAGAGGAAACATGTGCCTTCCTGACAAAAATGATGTGGTCACATGCTGCCTGCCTGTAATGCTTTACCCCTTAACCTTGCCATAATCACAACTTATAAAAAGAGATGGAACTCCGAAGTGTACCTTTGAAAAGGGCTGCTGCTGCTGCTGACATTGGATAGTATTGCCTTAAAAGTGTTTGTTCCCCTGAAATGTATATTTCTGATCTAAAATGTGTTCATGTGTGAGTGTGCTCTGAAAAGGGTGTATGTGTGTCTGGTTGGATTTTTCTTTAAACCTTCCCTTGGGTTAATAGAAGGGAAGGGCAAGTCTACTTTCATACCAGTGAAATGCCATTATTCTCGACACATATCCGGGCTGATTGAGTTCCAGACAAAATAAAAAAAAAAAGAAGCGGACAAACAAACACATGGGATTGTGTATTGTAGACAGAGTGGGTGGTAGTGCTGAAATCCCCATCAGTTTAAACTAGAGGTAGCCACATGTAGAAAATCAGGGTAATTAGGTACCCATCCTAATAAAATACCAGGGTGTTCGTCTCTATGTTGACAAGCAGCTACAGGAATGGGAAATTCTTCTACTTTTTGTCTCACAATCAGTTTGTAGAAATTCTTCTCTCTCTTTCAACATATGCACATTGTATTGCTTTTCAACTGTTAAATTAGGAGCATGTTAATCAAGATTGATTAGTTACGGTAGATTATAAAATAAATTGTTATTCTCCAAGTACAACTTTTTATAAACATTTTAACTGCAGTTGAGGTGTGACTTAAAATGTTCATGGCATTTAATAACTATTATACTCCAATTAGGACAGGGGAAGAATCTATTTTTTTTAGAATTTATTTTTTTTACATTTTTATTGCAATTTTTGGCCACAAGCCTTATGGTTAACTTGATCCTAGAAAAGAAAAAAAAGAGAAGGACATCCTTTTTCTATTTCAATGTTCATGGTGCTGGAGGCAATGCAACCCCTCTACAGTACTGATGAGTAGATGGTAAACTTAACTTGACTGGTTTTGTAAAAGCATTCAAATTAAGCCTGTAAACAAAAATCCCTCTGATATCACGTTCCGCCACAAGTATTGTTTACCCAGTTCAGTTTATTTTGTACACAGTTTTTCAAGTGCAGTAACTGGCTCTGTGTACACAGTGGGATACCATGATGTAAACCAAGGTACAAGTTACTGCAGCACCTTCAGCACCTCAATTAAGAGTTAAGAAAAGAAGTAGCCTCAAGAACAGCAATTGACTCCAACCACACATCATCCACCGAGGCAAACGTCACCACCGGCCTCATTTCAGAAAAGTACTTTCACAATGCTTATCTCCACTAAGGAGGTGGCAAAGACTTTGTAATTGAACACAACTTATTGGAAAATGCAACAAGGGCTTATTATAAACGATGGAATGCTTAGGAGTCATCCAGGCCCAGTGAGCTAATGGTACTTGTTTCCATGTGTGTGACTGTTTGTATCCCGACACCTTGCCTGTCCTCAGGCACTGCCGTTTAAGCCCTCTGAGGATCAGCCCTCTCCGATCATTGGACTCTTGTACTTTGCACAGATTGCATCTTCTACCAACAGTTAGTGTGTGGGAAAACCAACCATGTCAACAGCTCCGCCCAGGACCGTGCAGCGAGCGCAAGGTGCCCGCTCTTGGGTTCCAAGAGCTTGACGTTTGACCTCAGTGAGCATAATTAATTGGGGAACCTTTCTCTTTAAAAAAAGAAAGAAAGAAACTGCCTTTGGCCGGAAGCTGCCATCATTACTCAGCTCCCTGAACTGTGTTAATATTCCATGCGCCGAGACCTGCTCTAAGAATACACTCAACTAGCCAAACTGTTTGATTCTATTGCTGCTGTAAGGTATCTTTCTGTGCCAGGGTTTAAAGTCGGTAAAACTTTACATTAAGTGTACACTATGTAAGTACACAATTGTATCAGCAAAGGGTTAGGGTTAGGGTTACAGTGCAAAAAGATTTACACATTAAGTACCAGTACATTGTAACTACACATAAAGACATGTCATTATGTGTAAGTACACATGTATTTCCTAAGTAACTACAATGTAAATACACAGTAATTAGAGACACTTCATGTAAAGTGTTAGCTCTGCATTTAACATTATTTCTTATGTATTTCTTATGTATCTTATGTATCATGTATACTTCTATGTTTTAATAACCAAAATGGATACAGTGGCCCGCAGTTAATTAACTATAGAAACGGTATGTTACTCCAACTATTGGGTCAATAGGGCAATTCTCTAAATGTTGGTTAAAATCACTTGTTATAATACAGTGCAGTAGCTAGTTAGAAATTGTTATTCTAGAAGCTACTATAATACTTTTTGTTTTTGTTCTTTAAATTTGTATATAACAATAAAATTTAATTGTACTAAAAAAAAAAAAAACTAAAAAAAACCCCACATATATGAGGATTGTAAAGCTCCACTGCACACGCATCAGCATCCTTCTGCCTCTTAATGTTTTTTTATATGGAAAACTTTTGAAGAAAAAAAAACAAAACAAAAACCTGACATTAACTTAAAAAATATTTCAACAGTTTCTCTAAAAGAGACTTAACAAGCTGTGACTGACTGGCTCTTTCTAGTGCGTTTATCCTACTTGTGTTATCCTGACTTTAATCAAGACTACATCCCTGGGCGTTTGTTGAAGTTAAATGGAGCGTGGCCATCTCTGTCAGAAAACAGATGATGGTTGTATTGTCACCCATTGTATTTAATTAAACAGATGAGATGAAGGAAAGGTGAGGGATGATGTGTAATTACTGTCTGTGTGGTCAACAGTAGTTGATAGTGGTAGAATAAACAACTCCATTCGTAAACTGGAGTCCCATCTTCACCCAACATCTGCTGGCTTGGACAAAATAAACAGATCAGTCTTTGAGCCTAAATGAGTCTGACATGAATTATAATTTTTGACAGCAAGCACAAAGCCCGTCCTTCATGGTAATATAACTCCATTGCTCCAATCTGCGGTGTTGTATTTCCCATGTGCTGCTGAGTACCTACCCCGGTTGAGTGGTCCTTCCCTTGAAGCGCCTCTCTCTTTCCTCACTCGTCATTCTTGCTAATTTATCAAGGGATTATCGTTTCGCACTGCAAATTCCCCTTCAGGTAACACGTCACCTTCAAAGTTTTTTCAATCTTTTTTTTTCTAAATCTGTAATAATCTCTTGTTGTGTCTCGCTCAACTCATTACCTTGTTGACGTATAAATTAAGTACAAAAACACTTAGCTAGCATTAAAGTAGTAGGTTGTAGTAATTTAGAATATCATCATCAATATAATATAAATATAACGGTATTAAATAAATCCACTAATTAATGTGTTGATTTCAAAACAAGAAAAGCTGTCCTTTCCTCACCTTTACAACCAAGTACCAATCAAAGCCCCCTCCGATCAGCATTTACGAACAAGACGTTGGTGTGTCAATGTGTCAGATCTATTAGAATGTTCTGTTTAATGCTGCAGATAATTCCATCTGTTCAAGACAGCCGTCCGGTGAAGAAAACCAATTTGTCTACTTAACCCAAGGGTTATAGAGAGCCAGTTTAAACTGGATTTCTGTCAGTTTCATCCTTAAGTAAATATCAAGCAAGATTATTAGGACTAATGCTTCATTTATATAACCAAGACGCTTATGGCAACTTAATAATGATAAAAAAAAAAAAAAAAAAATAAACATATATTTCACTTGGGAATGTATTAGAGCAGTATTACTTAAAAGAATGGCTGTTTCAGTCATTGCTTCGATTGTTCACTCCTCATGACGCAGCCTATAAGAAGCCCAGGAAAGGGTTAACAGATAAAAGCCACACGATTATATTGTTTTTTTAGAGGTTGAGATAAATAAATACATGTATACATTTCCATAAATAATAATAATTGCGACTCTTTTGTCTCGGGTATAAAGTGCAAGACACACGCTCTACATATGTATGGTATTCAGTTCTTGGCTTCTCTCTATAAATAGACCCCGGCAATCAAATAAAATAAATGAACTGTCAGAATCCAGGTTTGTAGTTCAAGTATTTACAAACGTGGTAAAATTAAACTAATTAGGACAAAATCTGTAGCATTTCTGACTAAGTGGTAGCAGATACAAAATCGGACTGAAAGCCATTGATGTATAGCAGCACACTGCTTCCAAGTGGTAAACCAGGCTCCTCTAAAAACCACATCGAACACACAGGCAACTAATTCCATTTCTCAACAGCTCTAGAAAACAAAAGGCTGCTCCACTTAGCTCCATGGCCATTTTCCGTTCAAGAGGAACACAAACAGACTTTGATAACAGAACTCTGAAGTCAATTATTACCTAAGTGGCTGGTCGGTGGGCTTTTTCTTTTTCTTTCTTTAAAAAAATAATGTGGTTGGAGAATTTAGAAGGTTTTAACATTTAAAACCAATGGCATTTCCTTTCTATCTCACAGAAAGCAGTATTACTGTCTCATGTTCATTTGATATTTAGACATATATATGTCAAGCGTACATTTTTAGATCTAGAGAACCACTTATCCAAATATGGGTGCAGGCCACATTTCCATTTTAACGAATAACTGAAGAGCTCTTTGTCAGATTCTGATGAATCTTGCTACATCCAAGGTATTGCTTATCTGTTTACAAGGAAAAGGATTGTTTGTCCAACTGTCTGTCTGCATAGGAGGTGTGACAGTAGAGCACAAGCTATTAGGCATCGGAATCTGGGGGCACCCTTTCTTTCTGTCTGTCACAATGTCCGTACTTCACAATAGGGTCCTTAATGATCGTAACAGCTGTCAATATAAACACTGCCCCTATTTGTTTATGTTACTGATCATTTTAAATGTATAGCGTGGTGAATGTCACTGACAAGTTTGTTTCTATATTAATATCACTTTTCTAAGAGTGCTTCTCAATAGGTAAAGTAGCATTCATACATAGATATGTTTTTTTTTTTTTCTGAAGACACTCGACAGAATTGGAAATAATTACTGTACATGCACTAATCTGTCTCTGAATCTCAAAGCACACAACTCTTAATTCAGGTCAACTACATTATCTTGTAACTTTTCTCAAAAAAAACAAAAAAACAAATAAACTAAATTAAAAAAACAAAACCCAGCAGGTTAACTGTATGTTAAATTAAATTAAATTAAAAATTTAATTAAATCCCCCCCCCCCCCCCCAAAAAAAAGAGGGTAATGTACCATTTGTTCTGTTTTTACACATTTGGAAAAGCTTAAGAACATGTTTCATTTAATTACGGTTTCATCACGTGGTGTATCTAAAATAACACACAGAGATTGCGGTGGTTTGATCAATACAAATTACATTTTAATTGTAACGGATCTGCTCTGCTAGCTGGTCATAGTGTTTTCTGAATGGGTAACGAAACTAAAAAAATTAAACAAACAGGACATGCTTGACAGCGAGGTTGGTCTTTAAAGGGGTTCATGGTTTTGTGTAAGTGTGTTTAACATAGCTGAGCACAGAGCATAAATTAGTTTTGAAGATGAAATTCGTTTTTAAAACTTCCCATAGGAAAACAAAAAACACACCAAATAACAAAAGCAAACATCTGTGTTAAAAACAAATATATGCACATAAATATACACACATCATCAATATATGTTATATGTGTTATCATAGTTTTTGTTATTTTGGGAATTTTTTAAATCCGCTAGAAGTATAACTGCGCCATAACGAAATTGAATCCTGAGGTATGTTTAAACAAAAACAATGGATTTTCTGTAGTGTCGGAGTGTGAATGATTGGAAAAATAAAAGAAGGGTTGTTCCTAAATCCTGTTTGAACTCCCTTTTTTCATGGCAGCCTCGAATCAGCACAACACCCACAGACGTTAATATATAATTTATGGAACATTAATATGCAAAGCTGTGCAAAAAAACAAAAAACAGAAAAAAAAAACACTAGTAGGCTATTACAAAAGAATCACTGTTTGCTTAAGTTAGCTGGGGAGCTGGCAATTGCAGGAACATGTGGTTAGTTTCTTCAGTGACTATTACCCAATGGGACAATAGTTGGGTGACAGATAAGGAATGATTTGCTAGAGGCAAAACTTTCAAAATAAACAGGCCATTACTGTTCCCGGTTGACACAGGGTGTGGGGACTGTCAGAGCAATTCCAGTTCAGGTGAATTACTCTGCTGGCAAGCTGACAGCTGTGATAATACAAAGGCCATATTCTAAAAGAGAGGAGAGATTAGCCAGTATAATGTAGATCAATGGTAAAGGTATATTTATGTTTCATGTACGTAATTTTATAATTTTATTTTTTTACAACACAACACTTTCAGGAACTCTCTCAACTGGTTTGCACCAAGATGTAGCCAAAATGAATTGCATGCTATTTTTTATGTATATGAAAGCCATGGTGTTTTCTTTACAAGGAGCACTGTTTATTTTTTGCTTCTTCAATTTCAAAGGCTGGGCACCAGACTTAAAAGGAAACCTGAATAATTCAAAATTAAAAGTGCTTGATTGAATGCTGTTTTTCCAGCGTTTGGCATAAACATTACAGTTTGCTCTCTATTCTGTGATTATGTAGAACTGTTAGTAACCAAAAACAATTACTAGTTTGTAAAGAAAAAAAAAAGTTTGTAATAGCTCAATTATCTTTTTCTTGTGGGTTTCAGATTATATACATGTAGTTTATGATGCATGGATTTTATACCAATATGAATATCTTCATCTATTCTACTTCCAGAAATATTTTACTTCCACGCATTTTAAAAAATGTCATTGAGATGTCCATTGCTATGCGTTTTGGCATAACATACTGTGCACTGTAAGTAACACAATGTAACACAATGTACAATTTCTTATAAACTACATGAAAAAAGTATACTGTATATACTCAACCAATTAAAATTCGGGTCTTCAGACTGTATTGGAGCTAACACAATGCAGTCCCAGAGTTCTATGAAGAAATACAGCTCAGTCCTGAGGTCCTAAGGGTGTAATAGCACACGCTCATGTTATATGGTTGTTGATTGGAGGCATCTTGAAGAGACTGCAAAACCAGGCGTTCGTACAGGTCTCCTTTTAGTTGGCTGTCACAAGGATGCGCTTCCAGCTGAAAGCGACACTCTCACGCACCACACATGTGCACATAGAAACGGATGAGTGCAAGCCAGAAGGCCCTGGGACTGATCAAAAGCTTTGAGCTTAGGCTTGTGCGCGGAAATACTTTTGTGGATGTTCTAGGGACTATCAGAACGCATTACACTGACCTAGACCAGTACAGAAACATCTTGCTGCTTAATTGTGGTGGAACAAAGCACTTTGGTTTAATTTCACACACAGACATACACAAAATGTAAATACATTAGACCCATCACAAAGGCTTTTAAAACATATTGTTTTTTTATTTTAAGTAGGCAGAAAAAGTGATTTAACCTGTAGAAAAGATTAACATGGGGACATTAATTGTCGTGGTCATTTAAGGTGTTTTTCTTAAACTTACAGAATTTAACATATCATCTGATTTTGTTGTCGTAAAACAGCTTTAAATCAATTTATACAATATTATTTTTATCAGACAAACAAGTAAAGGATTATCTTAAATAACACATGTCAGATCTGAAACACCTTTTCCGATTCACAGTTTAAAATGACCCATTTAAGGACTGAACTATTATTGCTGAGTGGTGGGATTTTAATCCCACTGGAAAGTCAAAAAGGTAAGATCAAAAAATAAAACCATCACATAGGAACTTGCATGGAATAATGTCGTTTGTTACCTCATCATTACTAAACACTCAAAGCATGTATAGTTAGAGCAGACTTCAAGTGATCCATAACAGATACATTTACCCTGTCCCAAATGAATCATCTTGTAATCATTGCCAATAAGAAGCCTTTTTACATCATTCATTAATACAAAGCTGTCTTACTTGTCTGCTTCTACAATTATCTGTGCTTTACTATGCATCTCATTATTTTTTAAATTGAATTTGCCTTGTCTACAGTATACATAACGGTAACCCAATCCAAGTATTCATTAACCTTACACCTACTGCATGATAAATAATGGATCACTGATCTCTGATTACAGTGGAATCAGTGTTAGAGATGGGGGCCTCGTCTGAAACTAGGCTGTAATAAGCACAGCTCATTAAGGTTTTGGTTATGCCTTATGGGTGGTAGGTAAAGCTGCTGAACTTGCTTGACCTGGGGCTAGACCCCACTGGGTAGCTTATTCTAGGCTCAGTATTCAGTGCGGTTGAATGTGGGGGACTTTATTTAAAATATCCAAGGGCAGATGTGTAAATATCACAAATGGGGTAATTACCCCGATGGTAAGATATACAAACACTGTAAAACGCAATATCCTGCACACCTTTAGAAGATATTTCTTGCTTCATTGTAATAATGCAGAAGTGGTGGTATTAAGAAGAACTACCATATATTCTGCACTGCACATATACATGGAAACAAAAAGGTTATGTTATGAAACGGTTTAACAGGTGTGCAGTTGTGTGCTGGTGGTATTCGTCTACACACAGTTACCCATGAAATCTGAGAGTTTTAGTAAGCAGTCTGCACTTTCTCAAAAGTACCCATGAGGTTTGCTGAAGGAAGCAAAATTGCTGCAAATAGACCTAATTTGGCACGATACATCGAATGCATGCTTGAGTGATCATAATTGCAGTGGGACCTGACTTCATTTAGCAATCTCTGGGTATACCTTTTCTAATAACAACTGGAGGTGATATGAATTAAATCTGTTGTTTGTTTCTTAAAAGTGATTATCCTGAGAAACCTGGAATTCGACACACCCGTAATTGCAAAGTCGTATTTACATTTGTTTCAGATTTATTTTAAAATTGATGCCTATTTTAGTGGGATTAGCTTCATTCAGGTTTTTGTGCAAATGTTCAAAAACAGAAATGTGCCAAGAAGAAAAATGTGGTCATGAAGTTACTTTTATTTCTGGCAGAAGACGCGGAAAACAAAAGTATCTCATTTGCAATTTGTATAACAAGTTTTTGAAACTTGAAACATTTTTCATACTTAAAAGAAATGTGGTCAAGATGTCAGATGGGATTAATGAACAGGTCCCTGATTTTGGGGTTACAGTTTATGTATCCAAGTAATTACCCCCTAAACATAGGCATTCATCGGTGGCCACACTCTTATTTTATAACTACCATTTACAATAAATAATTTGGTAAATAAATCAGTATATGACTGGCATCATCCATTATTAAGGATATGATTTTGTTAGTGATTTTTAGTACATTTGACAGACGAGTTGAGGAAAAAAAAAAAAAATTCACAAAAATGTCACCAAATAACGTAGGTTTAGTTACATCAACATACACAAGAGCTTTTAAATAGTACACAAAAAAAACCAATAATATAAAACATATTGCTTTTGACTGCTGGCAAGTTTAAATGCTACTTTAGAGTACAAAACTATATATACACACAAAATCAGCATGTGAAACAATTGCTTTTATTACCATGTTCAAAATAAGACGGTATTTATTTTTTCTTCAATAATAAAAACATGACGTTTAAATTGGTTGGTTCTGAATAGCCTACAGAGCACCGACCCTTTAAAAATAAAAATACATTTTTTTTAAAAATCACAATTTTCGCGATTTCCGTGACCTCCATGACAAAATCTTATCCTTATCCATTATCTACCAACACATCTTATATAGTGAACTTATTAACCAAAGGGGTGCTCGCTTGTGCTCTATCTCTCTCTCTCTCTCTCTCTCTCTCTCTCTCTCATCAACCACGAGATTTCAGTGTTCAATAACCCAAAGTTCGGTATAGTTTTTCGTTTGTGTTTGGACTTTGCACACACCCACCAAGTACAGTAGACACAACACCCATTTATTTGCAGATAATGTATGCACTTGTAGGGGATCTCCTAATATCCTTTAACATAAAAAAGCCTTTGCTTTGATATATATATATATATATATATATATATATATATATATATATATATATATATATATATATATAAAATATTTCATATATATCATATTTCTGATTATTTCAGGGTGTATGTTTTTACAGTATATTCTTTGCACATTATATTTGCATGCCTTTATAATAAGCAATAACACTGTTGCCATTGCAGATACAAGTTTCAGTCAGATTGGAACAAGACATATTATGTTTCCTTGTTTTGGCATTGGGAACGTTTAATAAATCCTTGATCATGTTTTACTGTACATGAACTATCCCACTGTGCTGAAATTCGTTTTAGCTCTTTGATGACCTTATACAATCCTAACATGCATATCTGAACTGAAGAGACCAAAGCAGTGATAATCTTGTGTTTTAAGTCTAATCAAATTTATATAACTAGTCTAATTGATTTTTATTTTCTATATAGGAATGCAACATTCCTGTCAGCCGATAGCAACTCCCCAGTCAAGGGAGTGCATGGTGTTACCCTTCAATGCTTTAGCAATCCTGCTACCTGTCTGGGCACTGAATCCTATAACATAACCCTTTCATCAAGTGTAAACCTAGCAGAAATTGCAATATGAAAACAATTTCTGAATTTTGTATTTATTACTGTCTTGTTAAATTTCCAAGCATTTAAATCCTGATGAACTGACTCAAACAATGGCTAAAGTGATGCATCTGTTAGCGGCCACTGAGCATTTAAACATGAGGATTGTTGTTTTCTGTCAAAATCACAGGCTTTCAGCTGTTAGCGGCTGTATTTTACACTGACTCCTCCTTCCCGGGTGATGGCAGCTGTCATCAGAACTCAAGAGAGGCCTGTCTGACCATGAATCATTCTCCTTCTCCATCTACAGCTCATTGACGGCCTCAAACTCTAGGAGAAAGGCTGGGCTTCTGGAATGTACAATAGTGGGACTTACTCATTGAACTACCGCTGTGAGGAATTCAATAAAGATTGTGAGGTCTTTCTGGACTGGACTTCATTCTCGTGATTCGTACACTTGTTAAAAATAACAAACAAAGAGACACATTTTTGGGTATTAAACCTTTAGCACACTGTAAAACGGTTTGATTTCGGCCAATGACATTAAATTTTAAATGATTAGAAAGCATTTTTGTCATGCAAATAGAGTTACAAGTGGAGACAAATATTCCAGTTCATAAATGGGTTGTGGGAGGAAGCCATTGGATTTTTACAAAATTGAGCACGTTTGCTATGCATTTTAAGCAGTCCTAGTTTGCCAGTTTCTGGCAGAGAAACATTGGGTCATACATATGGGGGTCACATGCCTACTGTTAAAAAGTAATAGTGAATTCAGACAAATAACCTTCCCCCTTTGAGTACAGCATTTAGTAAATGCCATATTAATCCACTAAAACCTTGCTGGTAAAAATACATTTGTGAATTGAGGTCTTATTAAATAATTTACCATCACGATTCATTCATTTGAGTTACAGGTAATTAAAGAGCTTCAACTATACAAAACAAAATGCACCCACGCAGAAGGGAACTAAAAGAGAAATGATTACAAAGAGAGAAACCACAAAAATGTCACAAATAAAAGAAAAACAAGTAGTATTAAATACATAAAAATGTTGGCTTACTAACTTGTATTATTTCACCCTAAAAGAAAAACATCAGGTTCAAATGATGTCAGAGAAATTCCGACACGCACAATTAAGTCTGTTTATAGCATTGCAAACAAAAAAAAGTGTCCAGTTGTATACAGCAGGTAAGTTATTAATGTGGGCTGCGATATTTAAAGAGCTCCAAGGTAAAGTTCCTGGAGGATTTCGAACAGCCTTCCTCGGGAGAGCCTGACAGTGTGTTTGTTGTGCATGATAAATTGGCTGTGTGCTTTAACCTAAAGGCTGGCAAATGAACAGTTAATTAGAGCTTGATAAATGACAGATCCGCACAAGCACGGTGAATTAGTCGGCTTTCAGCTGCTGCTGCCCTCCTCTCATATCCCAGGATGGCAAGTGTTTATGTGCTTGTAACAAGTGTCTGAGCTGACTGTTATGTCTGCAGTTCGTCAGGCATTTGGATTGCTCTCATATGTTTTCTCCTCCAGTACTGCAGAACCAGTACCCCCTTCTGTTTCTCTACTTAACTGGACAAGTTTATCAGTGTTTATCCACCATGCGATGCATCATAATGGCGAGGCAGTGATTCAGAGCTGAATTATTTCTTAGTGTCTGGAAGAAAGATCTTTAAAAAGTACTTGTGGTTGCTAAGAGCTTTAAGTAATAAAGTTAAAGAGTGGGCGAGGGTAGACTATGGTATTAAAGCTTTAGTAAACAAACAAAAAAAGATTATTACCTACTGATTGAGTAGTAAATTGCTTAGAGAAGACAGCAGCGCCAAAACAAAGCAAAAAAAATATTATATTGTGGCAAACCTTGGTTCCCGCAAAATGGGGCTCTTCACAGGAGGAGGTGGGACGTGAACCTGGGAGCTTTGAAGCATAGCGCCGATTCCGCTGTACAAGAGAGCTGAGCTCCCTTGCAGGAGCAGATGTCAGGCTTATGTCTTCATGTTTATATTGCGTCGCCTACCAGCCCTGACACCTACCCCCATGCACGCTACAATATTTTACCTGGCAGGAAGCTTAGCACTGTCTAGTCTTCAAACTGTATTACAAACTATTAAACAAACTCATATGCATTTATACAGGCTGTTTTTTAATGTTTAAAAGGCTATAATGCTGAAAAAAAATATTTCTGAAGCTAAAACAAGTTACTAAACACGCCTCATTTATTTTCTAGTCTTGACTCTAAAATGTAATGTGCCAGTTGATTTTAATCATTTAAACAGGTATTTGCAACCAGAAAAAAACTGATTTATAAATTTTAAATTCGAATGGAAAGAAAATCCAGTGGACATGTTGTATAATATGCTGGGTATGCAGTGCACCACCTGCACAGCTGGTCTATGGATGCAGGCTGGACATCAGTCTCTCTAAAACACCATTCATGATATCATTCACCCCAAGGGCAGTGATGAGATGGAATTCTTAACAGCTTGAAGTTCTGTATTCTGCTGAACTCATGACCTGGGAAAGTTTCAAGCAACCACTAACCTCTAGCCTTACTAAGCACACAACTACCACTCACGGTTCTGTATCTAGCACAGGTTGGTTATGATCAGCTGTCAACATTACTGATAGTACCATCTGCATAAAAAATACAATATGAAATCCTATCTACAGCTGTACTTTAAAAAGTAAATAAACAAATTGTGTAGCGTTTATATTTAATTTGGCTTCTAACCAAAATAATGTATACAACTGTGACATACAAGACATGTTGTTCTATAGGAACTATGACTACTACAAAAAAGCAATCATATAGGGTCTGATGCAGAATAAAAACCCTTATTTTACTGCGGTTAAAACTGAAAATGTGTTTAAAAGGGAAGCCCAATCTGTGGCATGCTGCTGCGCTGTGTTTCATGGAGTTATTTTCTAAAGTGCAACAGCAGTCTGAGTGGAGTTACGTTTCTTACATCTGGATACAGGTCTGCAGTGTTGAAGGAGTTCAATACAAAAGTGTCTAGCTTAACGAGGAAACCAACTACCTTTTGGTACACTTCAATGCTACAGGAAAAACATTGGTTTGAGTTTTTCTCATTTGAGAATGCAGCTTTTTTGTAACATACTGCGTGGTTTATGTGTGCAGGAGTTTTTGTTTGTAGCGGGAACAAGTGACAAATTGACCGCTTACAGTTTTCCTTTCCTTTGATTTAATAAAATGGTGGTTAACAAATGCATTCTGGCATGAAGTGTAATCAAGATAAGACCTAATCTGAAGGAACCCAACAGCCAGTGGGTGTCAAAGTTATCCCTAGAATAAGCAGAAACGTCAGAGTTTCCTGTTAGCACAGTCTTAACATTAAGCATATTTGAGCCCATTTGAATTACCTAAACAACAGCAAATGAAAACAGCATGTCTATTTAGATGATTATAAATGAGGCCCTGTATGTACCAAGACTGTAAAACCCAACATCACTACAGTTTCTCTAGTATTTATAGTTATTTGTTTACTTTGTATTTCTTTTTTTTTTTTTAAATACTGTTTATTTTCACATACTGTACAGTGGCTAACTATGCAATGATGTTACAAATCATGACATTTAAAAAAAAAAAAAAACAAACATTCAAGATCCTCATTAAATGATTAGTAAAATACTAGGATTTGTATTTACTGTTTAAACATTTACAGTGTTCATTCTGTCTTATGGATTTAAAAGTCTGTTAATGTATTAGAAATAGGACTCGCTGTGACTCACCGGTTTCTGCGATGTATTCAGCTGTTGGTTTGGAGGCCTCTTTTCTCAGTTCTGTGAGCAACTTGTGGTTGCATTTAGGCAAGCAGTTTAGATTCCTTATTTGATTGAAGGAAGCAATAAAGGTGGCCTTAACTGCAGAAATTACAACCGTTAATACAAGCTTGATATGTGTGTAATGATGAGGGGAAATGGAAACACTAAAACGCAATGCTGCTTGGCACTAAGATTGAACTGTCAATCACCACCTATCTATGCGAGATCCGCAAATTCCTTGCAAAGCTTAGCAGCAAAACATTAGGGAACTGTAATCCAAATCTCCCACTGTAATCATACATTTAAATGCCACATTGCATCAGCTTCACTTGCACGGATATCTACTAGATGTGGATTTGCTCTTTGCACAGTTTGGGTATAACCTTTCAGTTTTTTGATGCATCATAAATACGGACTTTCCCTTCAAGATAAACACAGGAACAACCTTTGAAAAGCCCACTGCAACATTTGGTCACCATTAAGTGCTATGTGCCACTAAATAAAATCCTATCAGAATCAACAGGAAGTATCCCTAAATAATAAGGAAAAACAAATTCCCAACCAGATGACTATAAAATCGATAAATAACAAAGTGGATCTTTATCTGCAGTAAAATCCATCTTTGGAAATACAGGCAGGTGCAAGCTTTTTTTTTTTTTAACCCACCTGGGCTTCTCTTGGTCCGCTCTCTGCTCTCCTCCTATTCTGTCCTCTGCACCCCCTCTACCAACACCCTGGGATTCCATCCTCACAAGCACCAGTCTGGACTGCACTACAGCACCACCTGCTGAAAGGGAACGGAAACACACATTCACAAGAAAACTAAATAAAGCATCAGCAATTGAAAATGAAGAACGCTGGTAAAGCTTTCATATAAACCGACCCTTATGAGTTTGTTCACTGCTAACATTAACATGTAAACAACTATGCTAATGTTTAGTTAATATGTGGTGACTTATGTGGCCAGAATATTCCATGAATACTAGTACACAGCTATTGTACTCTACACTGTGACTGCCCTGCTTCTAAACTGTACATCTAACATAAGCATCTAAAGAACTATGCACACAGGAAAGCATCAGTGACTGAAGAAGGCTCTACACACAGTGTGTGTTTATATATAGTATTATTATACCTACTGTATTGTTATACTTTCGCTGTATATAATGCAAATGTACAATCCTCACCACAACCACCGTGTGCTATAGTGGCATTTACAGAGCAATACACTAAATAATCCCTCACATCCTCCACTGCTGGATTATTTGTATACAAATGTGAATCAATTAGTTTTTCATTAGTAACCCTTATATTCTACTGAACAAGCTTTTAGCAAGAGTATCTGTGTACATTTTCACACTCGGGAGCTCCCTTGCGTAACATCATACAAATCCAGAGTTGTAGATGATGATCCTTACCCCTTTATTGCACCCTATGGGGAAGTGTCTTTAGTGTGTTTTAAAGTAGTTATATCAATTCATTTCTGCTTATGATTTATTGCGTTATTGTAATAACATTTTAGTCCCGTTTTATCTGCAAGTTCATGGAATGTTTTCTAAAAGCAGGGCTAATGGAAACCAATCAATCATCCCCCCCACCCCCCTCCAATCAAGCAGGAATACTGTACTAGTGCTACGACAAATCACAGGGCGGCAGATATTCTCAAACTGATGTCACTCATCCCCCCCCCCCCCCCCCTTGCTGGACCCAGCATTGGGGTTGAAATTAAACACACATGGATGGAGGTGTGCACTTCATTTCCAGCCAGCTGCTTTCTCTTCTAAACAGCTTAGTGTTTTTCTACCAACAAGCAGCTACTTCTGCTTAATGAGGCACTTATTCAGATATACAATACATTTATTTAATAACAATACTAGAGCTAATATAATACAGTATTCAGCTTTCGAAGGCTTAATACGAAAAGTGCATACAAATTTTTTTTGTCTTATAAAGTTATTTATTTATATTTGCTCTCTTTTAATAATGTTTTTATTTTATTGCAATGTAAAAACTCTTATTTAAATTAAAACCTTTGAACATAAAGTTTATATACCGACTATTTTTTATTTTTTTTTAACAAAGTTTTCAAATCCTATTATGGATTAGGGGCCTTTAAATTTAAACCCATGTGCTTTGCTAAGATATTCCAGTCCGGATGCAATTGGGAACGTTTGGAATTTTTAGGCCAAAAATCAGTCAGTCAAGCTATAGGGAACTCACGCACCCTTAACTGAAAGCCCCGATCTACTACGTCCTGCACTTTCACCATGCAGTGCGATCCACTTCATCTTACTGGCGCTTAATCAAAGAGATATTAGTTAAAAAGTGTGGAAATACACACATGCAGTATGAATAACACAACTTCTTCCAGGATCAGTATCATTTGATTTCATACAAAGTAGAAACAGCTCACCCACATCATTTGTATTATACTTGCTAGGCTCAATTTAAAATGATAAGACTCACGTACCTTCTTCAGTTTTAACCAGCTGCATGGTCTGTCTTCATATAGTAAAATAGCACTGTAACATTCACATAACAAGGAAGATGAAGTGCATAAGCAAAAAGTGCAATGCAAAAAGCAGAACTGTAGAATAATTAGCTAAATCAATCTGTTCTTTAGCATGTTAAAAGCACAACATTAAAATAGGAGTATGACGACAAGCCATTTAATTGTTGTTCCTATGATCACTAACCTTTTCATAATGAAATAATCAATCGTTTTGTACTGCACGGTCTATTATTCCACAACTGTGGTCCATGGTTAATTATTAGGAACTGGTTTATATTTCACACGGCCTGCAACTAATTTTACATTTCCACAAGAGAAACAAGACAATGCCTTACAAGCAGTTCCAGGTATTGCTGCTATTTATGGATCCCTTGGCGATCAACACTAAAACCATCACAATAACAATGTAGTTGCTAGGAGACGGTGTTCGACAATCCCACTGTTCGTAAGATGGAGGATTAAAACAACCAGCCCTAGCCATTCCTGAATTTAACAGGAGTTTAATTCATCACATGTGAGGAGTCATGAGCAAGTAAAGGTTACTGTGAAACCCGGAGTCATCCATTCCTGTACATTATTATGTAACATTAACAACTGAAAATAAACCTGCCAATTTTGGGTTTGATGATTTATAAGACCAGACACATGTAAAACAGTCATCATACTAATTCATTTCTACACATACCCATAACCACACGGAACATGAACCTGTTACATTTACTTACTCAGCTAAAATGGAAAATGGATAGATGACAGAACATTCAGAAACAAAGTGCAAAAAAAAAAAAGTTAATTAATTTTAATACCTGAAGGAGGGTTCATACTCCTGCCACTATTTCAACTACTTTGTCTCAATATACTTTAGAATGCTTCTTTAATAAGGCATACCACTTTCTTATCACATTGAAAAAAACAGATCCAATTGCCAGTAACCTCTGCTATTTAAACAAGCCTGGCAGGTCAAATCGCTGGAAGGATAGAGTCAGTGGGCCCAATTTGCAAAGCAGCTTTAACAACAGCAAAACAAACAATGAATCTGAGTTATTCATTGGTCTACTAAACACAACAATATTACAATAAATAATATAAGAAAGACAAATGCTTCACTGGCATCTCTTTACCTAGGGCATTAGACCCAGAGCTTCTGTCATTCTATATGGATCTAGATGCATTTAACTAGTTTTATAAGAAATGCACAAAATACACGTCAGGGTTTTACATGGTTCAGATTAAAGGCATCTTTAATGGAACAAGATTGTTCTTGTAACAGAACCATGCGAGGAAATGATAAAGCTGGTCTAGGTTGTAATTGCAGATGTGCTTCAGCCCAGGCACTATATTATGTTTTGTCGTTAATAGTATTAAGATATTTTTAATGACAGTTTTTTGGAAAATAAAGTGTGCTTTACAAATATTTAGCCGCACACAAATGTGCATTGAGAAGCCTTTTCCCCAGTAATAGGATGTTTATATTTCCAGCACAAGCACACGGCATTCCTGAACTCCCCTTTCCATTACAAATAGAAAGTAGATTAATTGTGTGCACATGCTTTAGAAATGATTTCATAGAGATGTGCAATATTTGAGGATATCATTTAATATGATTTCTTACCAATTTACCAAAAATAACTGCTTCTTGGAAATCACGTAGATGAAGCCTAGAGATGATATGGGTAATCTTTGCTACCTTAAAATAGACAATTTTATATTGAACACTAGAAGGATTTGCAAGAATAGGCTGTCAGTTTAAGGATTTTTTAAGATTATGGGTTGACAGCCTTGTTTCTAATAGCATATAAAACATGCTGGGATTTGTGTTGAATTGGCAATGATGTAAACGTTTCATTTTTTCAACATGTATACACAGAAATATGTAACATTGTATTTTTTTTTTAAAGGATCAGAACACAATTATAATAAACAAAATGTGCCTGCAGGCTGATGTCACCGTGGCATGAAGTTACAAATCCCATGAATGGTGAGATCCAGACTCATGTAAAGGAGGTGTGATATAATTCCTTTATAAAACACAGTGACACTAAGATGACAGGTTTTACCACACAATCTGAGATTAATCTGTTATAACTAAGTGGTGTCAAAAAATCCCAAACAAGCCTCTCTAACAATGGAGGGTATGGAAATAGTGCAGATCCCTTAAATGCAGAAGCTATGGTGCAGCAATGCATGTGGAAGATTGACGTGTTTACAGTTACAGAGCCATGCAAAGCAAAATAAACCGCAAATGAAAGAAATTACTTTTAATTAGAGGATTTGTTAGTACAAGTACAGTATTACAATTGTAGTTAACATTTTACGTTGTGTCTCTATTTACATACACAGTAAATACATGTGTACATCCAAATAATGACAATGTTATCATGCATAGTTACAATGTACTTAATGTGTAAATCTTTTTGCACAATAAAACCCTAAACCTAACCCTTTTCTGATACAATTGTGTACTTATATCGTCTAAAAAGATTTACACATTAAGTACACTTTAACTATGCATAATAACACTGTAATTAAGTGTAAGTACACATGTATTTACTAAGTAACAACTATGTAAATACATAGTAATTAGACATGCTTAGTAAAGTGTTACCAAATTTATTATAGTGTTATAGGCCTTAAAATACAGTAATTATGCATAGAACAGAACAATAACATTTATTCAAAACCGCTATGTAACTCTTGCTCCTATGTGGGATTACACAACACTCAATTGACACTTCATTTTGTTATGCACAACATTCTCATTCTCACAAGATTATACATTTAAGAGACAAGGTCAACAGTGCATAACTGGGGACATACCAAGCAATTGTATCTGCTGCAGAACTGGCAGCTCACAAACAACTATTGGCTAATGAACACTACGGGGACCCACAGCCTCACTGAAGATCTTTTAATCTGCTATTGAATGTCTACACAGGTGTAATGTTCCTCTTGACAGCTCTGGCAATTACTGAACTCTTTGTGGGATACCAATCCCTAAATGAATGCATTTGCTTTTGTGAATCTTACTGTTTTCTTAAGATAAACCACTCCTCTCTCTAGCAATTATAGGATTCACGTTTCACTGTGTAACACTTGATTGCATTGTCCCTTAAATGTAAAGAGGCTACAACCAAATAGGGTTTCCCAGAATTACAACAATTAAATAAATGTAAACTTACTGTAGTGTATAGCAGCATGACTGGGGTCATGCATAGAGGTATGCTCAGTGTCTGATGAGAATGGCAATGTAATTAAGTTAATGTCCAGTCCAGTCATACTTTCTCCTAACTGCAGTACCTTTTTATAGAAATATACTAATTAGGCCAACCATTACCACTAATGGGTAATAATTGTCAGTAAGAAGTTAATTGGTAAAACAACACTCTAAAGACTCAACGTGTTTTTATTACATCTCTATATTTAGCAGGATCTTAGAAGGTAAAGAATGTTTCCAGATCGTCGATGTAATTGGCTTTAAGCTGTTTTACTTTCCACATCAGGCTGACGAATGGCCACCCACTTTGAGCATGGTGTTTAATAATGCAGTATTACTTCTCAAACTGTCCTGCTTCTGTAAGCAGACACTGCTTGTTTTGTCATGTGCTGAGAAATGGTCTTGAAAGAGGCTACAGCGGCCGGAGCTCAACACCACCTGGCGACGCGTTTTCCAGCCCGCAGGGTTGAACTCTTTGAAACGCAATTGTCATTTCACTTCTTGAGCCACTTGAATGTGTCTGTAACAGTACAAAAGCACCTGCTTGTAAAACATGCCTATTCATAGGTGGTGTTCTTATCTAAAAAAAAAAGAAGGAATCTGTTAATATTACATCAGGAAAACTAAATGACTCACAATGCTAAGGGCTCCTACTAGCAATCGTTATTCCCCAGTTTGCCATATATTAACAGCTTAACCTTTTTAACTTAACAAATGCATCGATCATTAATCTGTCATTTATTGGCTGGTTATCAAAACTATACATCACGTTTTCAAATAAAACGGATAATGTTACTCCAGTAAACTGGACATTTTTTTTTTCCTTTCTGGGTTTTGTGTTGGAGCAAAAAGTTCTTTGAATGGCATTTTAAAAAGTCAAGTAACAGTAAATCACATAATAATTACTATTGTTATTAACCAGTTATGTATTAGTTGCAGAGAGCAGTGGGAATTTGGGCATTTCTCCTTGTGAAGACAAAAGCAATCCAATTGTTTTTTGGTGTAAAATTGGAACAAGAAAAATCTTTTTGAAATGAAAAAAAAGATTTTCAGCTACAGCAGTGGCCAAATGTTTTGCATCACCCTGTAGAATTAACTATTTTACTTCATAAAGTTGAATGCAACCTTCTGAATAATATTACGTTAACAAATGATATACCGCTTTGTAGTTTTCCATATACTTAAAATACTGTACTACTATTATGGCTTCCAGCAGATTCTTGCAATATAAATATATAAATTTGTAGTTTCTTTGATTACATGATGTTAAATAAAAAGATAAAATTATTTTAAAAAAGTTTATATATATATATATATATATATATATATATATATATATATATATATATATATATATATATATATATATATATATATATGTGTTTCAACCCTAAAATTCTAGGTGATGCAAAACTTTTGTCCATAGCTGTATAAGCAGAAGTCAAACTGAATGCATGTTTGCTACATTTAGAGTTCATCATGGTAAATACATACTATTCAAAAATCTGACAGAATTCCCCCTATTACATTCAGGCTGCAGACTTTTTCTTGGAAAATAATCTAATAACATTACTCTACTGAACAAGTGACTCTAATGGTGCTACCCTTGTCAAAAGAGGTTTCTCACCTGCTCTGCACACTAAGCTACAGGCTGGAAAAACATACTGTACAGAACACACAATAGGCAATGATTGCAAGAAGCATGTGTGGCAAGATGTGTTGAAACATTATCACTTGGGGTGCACAAGACACGAAAGCACACACAAAACACATCAGACATTAGCTCTCAATAGCACTCAGAAGCACGCACATATCTCTTGTACACCAGTATTTGTTCAAAAACGCTGAGGATCATACATTACACTTATCTAAGTGATAAACGGAAAACAAATTCCTCAAATCATGGCTGAGTGCAATCACAAACTGTATAGAATACCTGAGAAAAGAAATGAAGAGTAGCACAGTGCTTGTTGTTTCAACTACAGAATATTAGTCTGGATTCATTCTCACTGTTGTGGGGGTGGTTGAACCAGATAAGGAAAGAGTTCAGTCTCTTTGTGCACACTATGGCATTAGATACTACTTTACGGGACCTTCCAGTGTTCCACTTGTTTGGCCAAAAAGTCTGGTCGGCTCATTGAGCAATTCCAAAATCCTGACTGAACGAATGTGTCCAAGTCTATTCATCTCAGGAAAGCCCATCTTAGATGCCCATATGCTGTTCGGTTACTGTCGGTCCACAATGTCTGCAGAAATAAAGTGTTGAGATTACTGGCTAGTGATAGTCCAGCAAGACACGCTGTCTGAAATTGCCCAGGCAAGTTTACTGTGGAGTAAGGAAGACCAGAGTTTCCAAGATTGCAAGGGCTTCAGCAGAGGGGAAATGTTAGGAATTTCGTGATCACAAATCTCGGGAAAGTTGCAACATAACAATGTGTTAGCTGTAAATGTATGCAATGGAAAGTGCCTGGAGGATGCATTTCTGAGATTATTTATTTGCTCTGTAAGATGTATTTCCAGTTCCATGGTGGTCCAAGCCTAGGGACAGAAAGCAATCACTTACAATCAAAGCATCCGGGTCATATCATAACCTACTGTGCGCATTTTTAAACTCAGAAGGTATAGCAGTAGGGGTAATCTTGTTATGATGAAGATATGAAAAAAAAAAAAAAAAAAAGGTGAAATCCAATCATTGGGAACAAGTCAAGAATGGGCCTGCATTCTTGTTCAATTTAAACTTAAAGAAAAAAATAAATAAAATAAAGAAAGAAAGGATTGGTTTCATGGAATGTAATTGATTTAAACCATTTGAACAGAGATAAAATCTATTTTTCTGTTTGTCGAATTGAGTGCTCATAAGAAGTGCTGATAATGGCCAGCAACCATGGTAGGGAGGACACAGACAATGAAAAGTATAGGTAACGCTTTATATTTAATATTTAAGAAATATGCAATAGCTGGTTTCTTTCTAAATGTTAACCAAATGATGATTGAAAATGTAATTGCATATCACATCCATTTATATTACATTTTGTTACCCTTGAAAATATGTAATAATTTCCCATTGCTTACATGTTTTTAATTGAAAGTTAATCTGACTTAAATGTTCATGGAAAGTAACAAGGAATAATTGAATGTAAATTTAATATCAATTGCATATCTATTAAATATTAACTTAACATTAATTTAATACAATTGCATATCTATTTAATATTAATTTATGCCACACATTATAAAGCCTTACCAAAGTATAGCACCTTGTCAGCCGAGCATTAAGCATTGTGTTGAAAAAGCTGGTTCAAAACTTTGCCAGATCATACTTGCTTCAGAGGAATTCTCATTTCCAAAGAATTTAGAATTACAGACAGTTTTTTTTTTTTTGTGGATTTAATTGCTGTGCAAGGTCCACAATAAATGACTTGTTTGGTGTCTGAAAACAGGAAACTGTGTGTTGCAATGTTGACTTTGAATGCACTACCATGTAATTAGGTGTGTAGAGCTGGAAGATTTAGAGAACATTGAATAAACTAGTTTGATGTTTCTACTGGGCTTTACACTTTGCTATGGACCATGTGCAAGACACAAGAACCACCTTTCTGCAGGAAACAGCAGACTGCCAGCCACGACTAAGCTTCCTGTACCCAAGAGTATAGTTTCCCAAGTCTTACTTTATCCTCTATAAAAAGAAAAACACACTCCCATGCATGCAAAAAAAATAAAAAATAAAAAAACAACATTAAAAAGCTATTTATTCCACCCTTCTATGTAATCTTACGTTGGGGAGGGCAATTAATAAATGTTTGCTTGCTGTTTTTAAGTGCTGAGTGGAACTGTGTAATAATAATAAGAATAATTCAAAGAGCTCTTAGCCAAAAATATCTTAGCACCACTATTTGCGGCTGACCAGTGCTTGTAACTGGCTGAGTCTACAACACAGACTAAAATGTAAATGTATTATCAACATGCCAGGACTCCAATGTTTTTTGGGTTTTTTTTGCAATTCATGGACTTTTTTTATTTTTTTTTACATGGGTAATGGATCTATTCTCATTTTTTCTTTTTGAAGATTAAATATTACTATATTAAATATAAGAATGGCTTTTGATTAATGTAAAGACTAATATGTAGGAGGGTCTTATCTGTGTACTGTACACAGGAAGCAGTTTGGCCATGTTCTTTACACAGGCTGCATCAAAGGCCCAAAACAAAACGCTGCCAGGGTCAGCGATGACTTGAAATACATGAAAGTGGTCTTTTTAGGAGGCTGACAGCTGTTGAATTTCTGCTGTTACTCTAACCAATGGAATCATTCATTGAATTGCCATTGCTTATTGCCCAGGCATTATCAGGGAAGAGTGCCATGAGGAAGAAGGACACACATAAAGTTTGTCTGGTACGCTACCAGGTAGGGATTTTTCACTGTAAAAATATGAATATGAAATAAAGATATAAGTTTTAGTGTTTATACAGTAGTTTGTGTCCAGCATATGATCAACTGGATATGCATGTCATTTTATACTTTTATATTACATCATAAAAAAGTAAACACACTCTAATGAAGGGATTGTCACAATGGCAATTCGGACTTGTCACAGAGATTTCCAATATACCTGTTTAATCCTAGTTTAACCCTTTAAGAAATCAAACAGAAACGTTCATAGCACCAGGAGGTAAAAGGTCAATGTCATTTTAAAGCAATGCAGTTGTCTTGTTTAAATATCTCATTTTGCTTACTGTAGTTGCAATAACTTCATGCGATACAGTTTGTGCCACATGTAATTATGATTATAAGCAAAATCATATTAAAATTTAACCCCTTGTAAATGCAGACAATTTGTAAGCCATCTTGTCAAACAAACCTAAATCCTACTGAAGAAAAATAATACTGTGAGCAATATGCTTGGCCATGGAAATCAAAACAATCCAAATCATACAGAGTTTTTTTGGCAGTGTGTGGCTAACGTTTTGAGTTTGCGCTGAAATAAACAGCTGGCTTGCTTCACAATTCCATCGTTTTCTGAACTGTTACAATTTCCAACGCTGAACATTTGCAAAATCAAGGAAAAACTAGAATGAACTCCTACTGTTAGGTATGATTTTATCAAAAGAACTTTTGTATAGCTGACAAACGTTGATTAATTGATAAAGATCGTCCTGCCTTTTCAAAAACTGCGTGTGCCAATGAGCCCAAAAAGTATGCAGCTCCTACAAGACAAAGATAAATATGTCCAGATTTTCAGGATAGTTAACCATGCATGACATTGAATGTGCTTGCATTTAACCTGCATACTGCTGATGCTTGAGCAGTCTTGTTTTTAATAAAGAATTTTGTGTAAATGCATGTCTGCCCCCAATTAATACTAAACTACTTTCGTTACTTGCATTACATCTGAAAGCAGCTTCTGTATCGAATGACACAGAAACCAGCAGAATCTATTCTGATATATGTTGAGCACCACTGGCCCACAGTGTGTAAACTATATGAAATCAGCTGCAGAGTCACTGTCAACATCTCACCCGCAAGACAATGAGCACAAGGGTGTTAAGTGGCTTGCTCAGGGTCACACAGTGAGTGAGCCGGGATCTGAACCACAGACCTCCTGGTTACATGCCCTTTTCTTTAATCACCACACCACACAGCCTCCTCCACATCATAGTTCGGCCAGCGCATAGGGGCAGTAATGAGCTCCAATGGACAAGACCACGGGCCAAATTAGGCCTATACTACATTTCATTATGGGTATGGTCATTTATCAACATGCAATAAAGAATTGTTCATTCCAAATCTTGTCGATGTCTCCTTTCTGAAACAGTGAAGACATAGCGAAGACCCTAAAGAATGTATGTAATTTTGTTATTTGAATCAAGCTAACCAGTTGTTATGACATAACTGGATTAAGGGCAGCTTTCCTGCAGTTCTGCTATACTTCATCCACTGTAATCAAATAAGCTAGACTTTCCCCTTAAGCAAAACTGATAGGCATTGTTAACAACTGTTAAAGCTACCTTTGTTTTACAGAACATAAGCCATTTAAAAACCATTTATGGCAATTATGAAACAGTTACACATAAGCAGTTTCCTCATGTCCACCTGGATCTGTGTCAATAACGTTAAAAAGCTTTACATGGCACGACAGTGTAACAGCAAACAAAGCGCACAGGTAAAATGTGGACAGTCATTAATAATGGTCTCAGTAAACCTGTTTAGTGTCTGCAAAGAATTTTTTAATAGCTATTGTAACAGTGTTTGCATCAATAATATGGGAACTATTCTGGACTTTGAATTGTGCTTGGTTATGAATGTGAGTGTGTTGATAGGGGATGACAAGCTGTTATTCTCTCCAAACAGGTGTTAAAATGTTTTAAGCAAAAGCAATTAAGGAGGGAAACATGTCAGGCCTTTCAAACTGAAGCAAAGATCAGATGTTATTTTGCTTCTATGCGGTTGTCTCCTGTAGACATAAACGGCCTCCCAAGCACATTCTATACAGCCGTTCTGGTAGATTTATTTTACAGACTGGAAATTAGCATTCCAATCATCTTTCCACACTGTATTGTCCCCCCTTTTATTAAGCAGAGCTCCGCTCATGCTGGTGCTCTGGCCCAACAAGGAAGTGCACCAGTGCAGCTGCAGAAAATGCTTGGGATCCAAAACATGGGTGTCAAACAATTATATTATTATATTTTCTTTGGTTCTAAGCATACGGCTAAAGACTAAAACAAACATTTAAATCAAGAAATGTGACATATGTGTGAAATGCAAGGCATCCTCCAGGGTCATTTTGCAATGTCCTTATAATTATTGAGGATCGCTATAAAGTTACTTGCCGTTGCTATGTAAAACCCACAGCGCAACGAAACCTTGCTGGAGGACATATGATGACCACCATTTTGATATTATCCCCAAGCCAGAATTCCTCTTGACAGAATTAAAACTACACACCAGGTAATGGTTGTGGTGGGTGACCACACCCGCTATAACAGTTTACATCGAAGTATCAGTATTTAACTAAAATGCGTTCCAAAACTCTAAGATTTAAACTATATTACTAAGATCGATGTAACAACAGCTTTTTAGTGTCTGGCTTAAAGATGATAAAGACAACACAATCAACAAGAGTCCATAACAGTGTATCTAATAGCATAAGCTGGGGGCATAGAAAGAAAACATCCTGATTAACAGTCATTAAACAAAGGATACTTAGCTTTTACCAACTGAAGACTTGTATTCACAAAGTACAGGTGAGCCATACGGTGACATTCAATCTGCCCTCTTAGGTTATCAATACCAAAGCAAGTAAAGTGGGGTCTGACTGAGACGTTCCACCACAGTGGTAAGGGTAAACAAGGTTCAGCCAGGCTCACGTTAGTAGGGGATAGCAGACTTCATGCCACCTCTGTCCCAAAGACATGCTATTGTCACACTGATTAAATATCTTATCTTAACGCATGACCTCTAGCACATCCAGCACTCTGACACGGAAGATTGAAGTTTATTGATGCAGAAACCATTTGCTAATTTAACATTACAATTCAGTTAGCTAGCCTCCAATCTGTACCTGACGGTTGGAAATTAGGCTAAAATTTCCCCAAATCTCTTGTGTGTGATGACAGCAATGGTGATGCTTGTTTTATAAAGACGGGGGAACTGGCCTTCCAAGACTGGAATTACTGTTCAACTTTGTCTCAGTTGTGCTGTTAATTAATTTCCCTGACACTATGAAAAACATCACAAAGTAGCCAAATGTAATTTTTGTGATCCAACCCTACAGTGAAAGAAACAAATCTCTTAACTCCCCTTCAGATGTTTAGAAGAAATTAACTGGTACACCTGTTAACTGAATGGGTATCTGGTAAAAGTACAACTAAAAACATAGCCTGGTAAGGTTTCTGTTTAAAAGATTTTTTGTAATATAAACCTCTATTTATTTTAGTTAATATCGGAACAGCTTTTTTTTTTTTTTAATCCCTGCAACCAGAGAAAAAAAGAAATCACTCAAAGACAGTAAATTAATCCAAATAACCAGCACTCACTGGCTATTCCTTTCAAAGTCAGTGTAGATATAGGGGTAAGTAAATATGATCATTTAAGATTTTTAACTGCTAGCGACAGCAAACCCATCACCTCAAATCACTGACCTGCTTCACTACTATAAACACTGGCGGAGATGGAATTTACATTAGCTCACAAACTGCAAGCAGAAAGGAGGGATGGGAGTTTACAGAATGACCAAGTAATACAATCTCTTACGTACACAATACACATTTCACCAAGATGCATGTATTTCCTCCCGTTGAGCCTTTTCAAAAGCTATTTCATCCGTCTTCAAAGTAAAGGAAAAGCCAAGTATAATTATTTTATGAGAGAGCATCAGATGAACTTTGTGTTTTGTACTTGTATAAATTTTGACAGTAATACAGCAACTCAAAGCAGAAACGCAAAAAGCTATCAAGCAGGAACAGTTAGCTTTACAATTGTAAAGCAAACCATAGGGTGTAGAACACTTGACATAGGGTGTAGAACAACTGTCGGTAGAAGCCATATAACATATATATATATATTATATAGATATATATATATATATATATATATATATATAATGGAAATATATATACATACCGCACATTGTGGAAATGTCTCCCTTGACTCCCATGACTGGTTGTATGGATGCCCATGGTTGCCCTACAACCTATTAATATGGTTTGCTGGTGTTTCTATTTTTTGTCCAACCTCTGTAGCTTGACAGCAGAATGACACGGTTGTGTTAATGGGTCAGATTGTTATCTGCTAATGCTTAAAGGGGCTAAGTACAAAACAGTTGCTCAGCAGCCATCACTTCAGTTTATTTATTTACCTTATGGGGAACACCATTACAATGAAGGTGCTTTCATATTGTTACTCCGACAGCACTGTCACTGCCCCGTTTTCTTGTGTTGAAGATCTGATTCTTTACTTGTTTATTATTTGTCATATGCAGTTAAATACAACACTATGTGAAACATTGATACCTGGTACTGTAATTACTGCAGAGGTTCAAGTTTAAACTCACCCCTATAATGCAACGATGTGACCCTCAGCAAAAGTACCACGATGTAGCTGAGAACAAAAGAGAGACCAGTACAAAACTAAGAAGAGGTTAGAAATGTATTTTGAAGCCTTGAACTCTTTTTTTTTGGCATTGGAAGCACTGGAAACTGTCAAGTCCTCTCCATTTATCCACATGCCTGTAACCTGCCTTGGAGGGACTAGCTCTAGGGGGGAGGAAGTAGTCCAGCCACTCCTCTGCCTATAAATATTTCCAAATGTATTATCCCCCATTTATCTGGTGTAACAAGCACTTCTGGTAAAGTTAAAAACAATGACAGTGTATAATGTGACTTTCTATGCAAATACTGTCTTATGCTCTCAAGAGTTCAGAGCATGCTTTTAAAAAAAAAGTTTTTGTAAAGTCTATCTGTGACTATAACGTATTTAGCAGCTTCCAATATTTCAGATTGCCATCCAAGTATTTAAATAGTCTCCTCTGTCATTCTAAGTGCCTTTGGGCTTTTATTTATTGCAGGCCACTTGTAAACTCTGGCTGGCTATGAAAGCCTTGTGAACCTCTATTGAAAACGTTAAGTGTACTTTTCCATTTATCACCGCAAAGGATAAAGTGTGCCAGATGCTCAGGAAGACGTTTTTTTCTTGGTCTTCTAAGCGATGTTAACGATAAACATTCAGAAAGTATGCTCATCTCTTAGAACTTCAATGAAGCGGCTAATTGCTAATTTGCTCATCACCCTAACGAGCCCCATATTGGGTGGCTGATTTAACAAATAAGGAACCTTTATTTACATTACCTCACATAATGCTAAGATGACCTTTAAAGTGACAGCTTGCACCATGAAAGCTTAAACTGCATTATCTTTACATTAAGGTACAGGATGTATAAAGGAACATTTGGCTAGCTCGTTACAAACCTCAGAGTGCATTAAAAACACCAGAAGAAAGAAACCCTTGCTGTCAAAATGTACAAGACAATGGGCCAGCTTTTTCTACAAACCTTTTTTCTTTTCCAAAAAATGGTAAAACAAACAAATTGCTAAACTAATTTAAAAAAAAATAATAACATTTTGAGTTTTTAAGCTTTAAAAAGGTTTGCATGTATTTTTCCAAATCATTCTTGAATATCCACTTTGTTTAAATGACTCCCCTCTTGACTTGTATTCTTTCTTCACTGCTAATTCTATATAGACAGTACATCAGTTAAAGCCACTGGGGGGTTAGGTCCAGATCTCGTGGAGGGGAGGCCAGCTTGTATTGTACAACTCCTGGATACAGTCTACAAAGTGGGGAAACCAAGTACCAAATTCAAGGTAATGAACACCTAACCCAGCTAAGGGCTAGCTCAGAGTATAAGGCTACACTGTGTATATGGGTATAAGCACTCGTGGAAGTCTTCGCTTTGTTTAGCCAGCTCTCCATAGGTATCTGATAACCGTTTCAGACCACCCCACCTGTTACAAAGCACCCACCACAGGCTTATAGAAAGTCGTTTCTGTAACCCGAATACCGATCAGACAAGATGAAACCAATTCATCCTGTAGTTATATTTGCTAAAAGATGAGTTTGAGATATCAAATACATGTATTAGCAAATCTTGTAACATTATGTTTCCCCTCGATGTAAATGCCTGGACATGTTGTGTAATTCATTTCTCAAGTGGGCTTACAGACCCATCATTACGCGATTAATTGTGATGCAGGCGTCAGCACAGCTACATTCTATTAAGATATAACTGTTATATATACACAGTGCATGTTATGTTTGCTTGAGGTCCAACCTGCTACTAAGGTTTGGTAAAAAAAAAAAAAAATAAATGTAAATGGTTTTCTTAACCGATGCAGCTCCCAGTTAATTATTAAGTTAATTATTGATCATTAATGCTGATACAACCTACTCATGGAATCTTTTCTGAAAATTGATTTATTTTGCCTTAGGATGGAATAGGTAATTGCGCAGAAAGAGTTCAAGTAGCTATCTCTAGTACCTAAGAACCTAAAACAAGACCGGTGCAAATATAGATTGAAGTCCCAGTCTGTCAAATGAGCAAAGGTTGATATACATGTGTGCCTACATAGAGCTATACTGTACATGTATACAAACATACATAAATACATACCAGCAACACTGGATTTACCAAAGCTGCTAGTGTCCATCTCCATATGTACTATGGCACGTATATTGTCATATTTAATATATTTACTATAAAATAGCCACTATTTAGTAGAAGACCGCTTTTATATAAGTTAATTAAGGCTGCAATATATATAGGATTTACGGAGTTCGTATTGTATTTACACATGAAGACACACAGACTGTAAAGTAGTGCAGTTTCATAATAATGAGTGTGTGTCAATTTAATTCTCACAAATTCACTGGGGTTGTTAGACTGGTTTGGCTTAAGTCATGGCTGTCTAACTTTTATGCAAATGTGTTTTTCGCGAGCCAGTTATATAACACATTTTTGCCTTGTTTCTTAGTCCTTTTTTATGCAATTATCCCAGCGGCTTCAACTGAACAAAAACTCGTCAGCTGTGCCAAACAGGTGCCAGCGTTGGGACTGTGGTGTGTGTGGTAGGACTACTCCGAGCCTGCCTGAACACATGAGGTCAGCACAGATGTCAGACACGGTTGCCAAGGTAAAAAATGTTGAACTCCTCCACTTCAGCTGCCAAATTCCACAGAACTGTTAACATTCCTGACAGTCTGGAAAGCGACACATTCATTTGGGTCGTCTGTGCAGCACTGCAATAGAAACAGTGCTCTGAACATTAGCAACGCTGTCTTACCTGGGGTAACTTGCTTAGAAGTTATTTCCATCAATGTAACAGTTGTACCAGTGAGCAGCCAGCCCATTCTGGAAGAGAAGGTAGCATTCCCATATTAGTGACAATGGAAACACACATTTTCTGACACTTGGTATAGCTGTGTTGTCTCACATAATTGAATAACGCCATAAAACAGCTTTGTATTTTTTGTCTTTAATCTATTACAGTGCAGCAGGCTATGCTCCATACTTTACTTTTACATTAAACCATGCAAGTAATTTGTGTACTAGATGCTCGTATAACAAATTGCCATATCATGTGCTGAGATTAGTCCTCCAGTCTGGCCAACCTATATATTTGTTCAGCAAAATGGTTTGAAAGCAATGTATTATGGTCATATTTCAATCTAAAAGAAACAAACCACTAATTGCAATGTGGCCTCTCAGTAATTTTAAGAGAGAGTGCAGAAATGTATTCCTGCTTTCAAAAATATTTTACTTCTGTAGCTGCTTTATTTAGGTTTCAAATGACAGACACTACTAATTTGGTGTAGAGTTGACCTTTGCTCCCCTCCCTTTTCCCCAGGGACCCTCCAATCAGTCCTCAGCCTCCACAGTTCTCTTTGCCTCCTTTGCTACCATATAACTTGAGGCTGCCTTTCCTGAAACGTTTCTGCTAATTCACATTTCCTTTATAATCATAAGCTTTCATGTGACGGGTTGGCCAAGCCATTTTCGGGGGAGCCATAATTACCTCGGGTCCTAAGCATTAACCTTGCCAGGTGTCACTGGCTGAGCTGTTTACTTGTGTGATTAATGACACTGCTGGAGAAAAATACTTTTTTAATTGGTCTTCATGTTGTTTTTTTTTTTTCCCGTTTTTCACTGAGAGGGCTTTTGAAATACTCTGATAGACTACTTGCTTTTTTAATGAGAGTTAGGGCTTGGCAATAAATCCTTCATCAGACCCCCACACCCACTTTATTACAGCAGCCAAAAGTAAGGTGGGAATGTCATTAAATAAAATTTATGTAAATGCTGAACATACAAACAGCCTAGAAAATATATTAGATTATGGAGTGGTCTTGATCAGAAATGATACCCTACCTGCATAGTGTGTATCAAAGAGAAAGGGCGTGACTGCTTATCGTCCTTTGTACTGGCTTTAATAAAATGTGTGCTGTCTGTTTAAAAGCAACCTCCCTACTTTCCTTGTAGAAAAAACAGACTAGCTTGTTTATTAACAATATTCCGGTTCTTTATTCTTTAAAGAATAGTGTGATAATTATTCCTGAACTTCTTGAAGTAAATGCAATCAAAATCAGCGATGTTGTGGTGGATACCACATCTCCACTTCACAAACAAACATATTTCTAGCAGATATCTAGACCAACAATCACAAAGATTAACAAATAACGTGAAAATTAACAGCAAAAACATGTTACAGATGGCATCTAGCCCCAACACCCTGTACAGAAACAGGTACTACTGACTGAGTTTTAAGTGTTATGTAACAAGACTTGCACGTTAAGTAATATGTATGTAATGGACAGTCTACAGAATAGGGGCTGAAACTCACTTTGTAAAAAGGTAAAACGATACATTAGTTGGAGACCCTCTTGAATGAAAACCATTAACTACTTTCCAAATATTTGTTTACTGCGTTTTTATTCATTTGTGTGGTCTTACTGTAAAAGTGCACAAACAGTTGCCTTGTATGTTCAGTTTACTTGTAGTGTTGTAATTGACTGATAGTAATGTTACAGAAAATGTAGGAACTGACATATTGACATAGGTTACACAAAATTAAATGAAGCTGACACTAATTATTTCCCTTGGTACCTGCTGTTCAAATACTATTTGCAGCTACTGTACGTTTATGCCAATTACAGCAAACCTAATTGCTGTATTTCATAGCCAGAGGAAGTGCTTAAAGTGAATAAGATTCTATAATTTAAAGGTTCTTCCTCCACCCTGAAATTATACAGATTTAGCACCTAGAAACTGTTTGGAAAATGTGTGTGTGTGTGTGTGTGTGTGTGTGTGTGTGTGTGTGTGTGTGTGTGTGTGTGTGTGTGTGTGTGTGTGTGTGTATATATATATATATATATATATATATATATATACATAAGAACATAAGAACATAAGAAAGTTTACAAACGAGAGGAGGCCATTCGGCCCATCTTGCTCGTTTGGTTGTTAGTAGCTTATTGATCCCAAAATCTCATCAAGCAGCTTCTTGAAGGATCCCAGGGTGTCAGCTTCAACAACATTACTGGGGAGTTGATTCCAGACCCTCACAATTCTCTGTGTAAAAAAGTGTCTCCTATTTTCTGTTCTGAATGCCCCTTTTTCTAAACTCCATTTGTGACCCCTGGTCCTTGTTTCTTTTTTCAGGCTGAAAAAGTCCCTTGGGTCGACACTGTCAATACCTTTTAGAATTTTGAATGCTTGAATTAGGTCGCCACGTAGTCTTCTTTGTTCAAGACTGAACAGATTCAATTCTTTTAGCCTGTCTGCATATGACATGCCTTTTAAGCCCGGAATAATTCTGGTCGCTCTTCTTTGCACTCTTTCTAGAGCAGCAATATCTTTTTTATAGCGAGGTGACCAGAACTGCACACAATATTCAAGATGAGGTCTTACTAGTGCATTGTACAGTTTTAACATTACTTCCCTTGATTTAAATTCAACACTTTTCACAATGTATCCGAGCATCTTGTTAGCCTTTTTTATAGCTTCCCCACATTGCCTAGATGAAGACATTTCTGAGTCAACAAAAACTCCTAGGTCTTTTTCATAGATTCCTTCTCCAATTTCAATATCTCCCATATGATATTTATAATGTACATTTTTATTTCCTGCGTGCAGTACCTTACACTTTTCTCTATTAAATGTCATTTGCCATGTGTCTGCCCAGTTCTGAATCTTGTCTAGATCATTTTGAATGACCTTTGCTGCTGCAACAGTGTTTGCCACTCCTCCTACTTTTGTGTCGTCTGCAAATTTAACAAGTTTGCTTACTATACCAGAATCTAAATCATTAATGTAGATTAGGAATAGCAGAGGACCTAATACTGATCCCTGTGGTACACCGCTGGTTACCACACTCCATTCTGAGGTTTTTCCTCTAATCAGTACTTTCTGTTTTCTACATGTTAACCACTCCCTAATCCATGTACATGTGTTTCCTTGAATCCCAACTGCGTTCAGTTTGAGAATTAATCTTTTGTGCGGGACTTTGTCAAAAGCTTTCTGGAAATCTAAATAAACCATGTCATATGCTTTGCAATTATCCATTATCGATGTTGCATCCTCAAAAAAATCAAGCAAGTTAGTTAGGCACGATCTCCCTTTCCTAAAACCATGTTGACTGTCTCCCAGTACCCTGTTACCATATAGGTAATTTTCCATTTTGGATCTTATTATAGTTTCCATAAGTTTGCATATAATAGAAGTCAGGCTTACTGGTCTGTAGTTACCTGGTTCAGTTTTGTTTCCCTTTTTGTGGATCGGTATTACGTTTGCAATTTTCCAGTCTGTCGGTACCACCCCTGTGTCAAGAGACTGCTGCATGATCTTGGTTAGCGGTTTGTAAATTACTTCTTTCATTTCTTTGAGTACTACTGGGAGGATCTCATCCGGCCCAGGGGATTTGTTTATTTTAAGAGCTCCTAGTCCCTTTAACACTTCTGCCTCAGTTATGGCTAATATACTGTGATTCAGTCTCTTTTAATTCTAGTTATATATATGACAGACAAACTTAATATATATATATATATATATATATATATATATATATATATATATATATATATATATATAATTTTTTTAATTTAGTCGCTGCAGGCTAGTCGCTGCAGGCTGCAGTTTGTATAAATACAACTAATGCTGCAAGTGTACAACCCTACTAGAATGACTACCTATCCTGGCTTAACCCTGGAACATATTGAATTAGCCCAAACAGCTACAAGCAATGGAAACTTCAAATAACACAGGGCTTGTGATAGATACTGTGGTGTTTATTGTCTGAAGAAAGGTTTCCACAATTACTGATGAGCTCATTCTCTACTTTGCGCCTCAGCTTTATCTCCTGTACGAGCTGGAACATGCACTTTTTTCAGCTTTATGCAAGATAACAGTTTGTTATTTTTAATCCTGCTTAAATATGGTAGGATGCAGAAAGGAGTGGTGCCTTTGGGTTTTCATGAGCGATCAGATTTAATCCACAAACAGCAATTGCTATATTAAAAATATATAAAAACGAGAGCTAGAAACAATATATTTGGTATTTTTAAAAGCATACACATAACTTAAAAAGTAAAGTATTAACAGTTTGATTGAAGAAGATATGTTTGTCTTTTGTTAAAGGGGAACTGTAACGCAAATTAATCTATAACCATTTCAATAGAAAACATATTAACTAAAGCGTCTGACACATTTTCAGCCTCTCCTTGAGCAGTGTATCGTATAAAAACCATTAAAACAAATGAACATTGAATGTATTGGAGCTCTCTTCCACCATGGTTTGTGTGCCGTCCTGTCGTTGTCTTGCTCTATACTCACACATAGTATTCTATTGAGCGGGTGTCCCGTTCAGCATATGGTATCACAGATAACTCAAATCTAAATTAAATCTAATTTAGCATGAAAGCACTTTATCTGAATATGACGTCACCCCTTAACGCAAAATGTTTCATCTGCACATGGAGAGACCCACAACTGATTTAATACTCAAGTAAACATGTTTAATATGAGCAATGATGTTAAAACCAAGCTCTGCATCTTTTACTACTGCATGCAAGAATATGGTTTGAAACTCAAGCTCAAAACAGTTATTCCAATATAAACTTCAAAGGAAAGATCCTATGCATTCTAAATTCGGTTGAGCTAGAGGGATATGATCCCTGATATATGCCCTTGGAATCTTTAGTAATAGTAATAGCTGATGGAGTGGTCTTGTTTGATTTGTTTTAGTTTTTTCAACCCTATTTAGAATGCGTGGAATCTTTCTACTGAAGCATATGTACCCCATTACCCAAACGGTCGTATGATGCCTGGCAATGCCCTCTGTGTTGAGTCTTATTACTTAGGTATTTTATTTTCACTTCTACGTACATTTAGAAGTTTTTTTTAAATTGAGTATTGATAAATCATTGTCATATGTTAGTCACACACGACACCATTCGGCAATCTACTTTTTTACCTTACATATTGCACATTTCCTAGTCCTTTCTGTCTGTGAATTGTATTTCCCCCTTTTCTCTTCTGCTATTGGTTTAAACACACTTTGAATCACCTAATTGTGGGTAAATGTGTCTGGCAAGGTTCTGCTACCCTCAATAAAAACCCTATTCAGGAGCATTCTTGCAAATCATATCAATTAGAGACACACTGTCAGCCTTGACCCATTACAGACCCATCTATAGGGGAGTATACTGATCCTTCCTTCTGATTCTTCAGGCTAGGTACTAGCCAGGTAGGTTGGAGGGTCAGAGAGCAAACTTTAAGAAAGAGGAAGATTTTTGCAATTGCCATTTTAATAGAGCTAGAGCTGTACGAACACATTACATATTCTAACTGTGTTCCATTGAGTGCATTCCAAACATTTCAAATGGGTACATATATTGTTATGTGAAACAAAAGTAAGATATACAATTTTTAATTAATTCTACACCTCCTAATTTACTGCGACTTTAAATACACAATGCATGAACTCAACTGTCAGTAATGGCATTGGACATTGCAAAAACATAACTGTGTCATCATTAAAAGTTTGAGTGCTGAAGTCAGCAGCAAGGAGGCTTTGTGTACACAGGTGATTATTACTTAATCATAATCTTATCTTTAAGAGAAGTCAATAAGGCGAGGATATTATAATTCCCAAAGGATTAAAATAACTTCCCCTAAATAGCTCACCCATGAAAGCCAAGTAACCCTCTGTAGCTATGATACCAGCACAACAATACAAAGCACAACTAGAAACAAGAGATTCTGTCATAAACATCATTATGGGATTATTATGGTTGCCTAGTCATCTGTTAATATTGCTCAAGTCCTCCTATCCTTATGTGAAAACATGAACTTTTGGTCCGTTCACCATGCTAGGATCTGACAGCCTCAATGCACTCAATATCTCCTCCGACTTGAGAGCAACAGATCACATGCTCACATCTGAAATTCTGGCTGTTCCACAGCATTCCGATTAGAATGGTCTTGTTACCTCAGGTCCCTTCTGTTGTTGTGCTGTTGAACAAGCACAGTGTACAAGATCTCCAAGAATAACTGCTATCACACAGATCCTTTCCCACCTGCATCTTTCACCAGAGTGTCTCCTGCCCCTCTGATTGCAATCCAACAGGAGCTACGCCAGGTCTGCAGTCTCATTTTTTACATGTTCTTAAAAGTGCCAGACAAAAACATGTTCTTTTTCAGAATACCGTGCAACCCCAAGGAATGCTTTGGTACATGTTTACAAGAAGAAAAAAAATAATTTCTGGAAATATTAAATTGCTTGGTTATAGTTCTTTAACTAGGTTAATATGGTGCTTCTCCAAAGCTTTTGTATTCAGCAGAATGCAGTAGTATGGCTTCCACGGTGATACTGTGGCGGAGTTGGCTGCTTTCTTTTGAGTTGAGATTTTAAGATGATACATTTTTTACGACAGTAGTGAGCAAGCTATTTGGCTGGATTCTCAAAGCTCTCTGCCCCCAATCATCATGGTAGTAAAAAACCTTTAGAATACGACCCGTTCTGCTAAACCTTGCATTTCATCCTAACTGGGGACAGCTTAATAAAGATTTAAGCTCATTCACAAAACACGCTTGTTATTATAATACTGAACACTGGAAGCATATTTCTTGTACAATTAATATTTCTGGCAGCGGTATAATACCCAGGAAAAAATAGATAAATACCAGATGTTAGTTATACCGGAAAACGTATTAATTTATGAGCTATAGGAAACAATGTAATCCACTCGCCATGCTGGACTAGAAAATACAACTTGAAGCTGATCTGAGAGGCCTGCATTTCTACTAGACTAGAATGAAAGCAAATCATTTGCGTGATGAAACTGAATGACTTGCTGCCTCATTACATTAAATGAGGCTTACGGGAGACTGAGCACTCGTTCCCTACTGGATGCCAGAGACGTTTTTGTCTTCATTAACTGTCATAGTACACTTAGAAAGAAAACACCAATCTCAAAACATACGTCTAAATCTTTCCTGACTGTCTAAAGAGATCGGGTTAATGCAGGACTCATATTGTTCCAGATCTTACCTTTATTTGTGGTAAAGGTAAGCAAAGGGTTGGGCAGTTAATTACTTTTGTTTTTAGACTAGTGACATTTAAAACCTCTCTTCTTTTAACATCATCAGGGACGTAGCGCTTTTGTTATGATGCTGCAGACTTGATAGCTTAAGATGTGCAAGAATCAGCTGCATTATGTAGAAATTCTAAATATATTAAATATTTGTTCAAGAATTATGTGGATGATGTCATGATCATGTCAGAATAGAATGTTAATTCTAAGAGATTCCAAAGTTCCACAGTGGTTAGTGTCTGCTCTGGGGTTTGTCCACACTGCTGTGTGCATTTCTCCACCCAGGTGCGTGCTGCTCTGCCTAGCCAGGGGCTGGAGCTTCTGAGACAGCTGTTCAGGGAACAGAGAGCCCTGCACACCGATTCTCCCCTTTCCATCACCGTTAGTGTCCCCATCAGTCAGACAGGATTCTGATAAGCAGGGTCACTTACTGACTGTAGAGGGTCTAAGAGACCTCTCTCTTTGCACAGTAGAGGGAAAGCAACCGTACAGGGTGTGTGGAAGAGTCAGCTCAGAGCACTCCAGACACACACTGGAGAGAGAGGCTGGGGGTGGCGGGACAGATAGTGCCAGCTTGTTGAACCCTGCATAAACCACCACTGGCAAAATGATCGAGGGATCTGCAGTGGAGAACCTTACATACCACCATTGCCGTTAACTCCTGTATGAGCCTCATAAACCCTGGAGGGACATTCCCATCCCTTCTGCTCACAGAGGGAAACTGTTTACCATTGTTTTTTAATACTGTACCAGATTACAACCTTTGGTTTGCTGTTCTGAAAGAAT
Organism: Polyodon spathula; assembly: GCF_017654505.1. Classification (NCBI taxonomy): domain Eukaryota; kingdom Metazoa; phylum Chordata; class Actinopteri; order Acipenseriformes; family Polyodontidae; genus Polyodon; species Polyodon spathula. The sequence goes on along the minus strand of NC_054549.1, from coordinate 35,509,943 downwards.
TGCTTGTTGGATCTGGTTATCTTTTCTCTGAGGTGATTTTTATTTTTGGAGTAAGGCATTTCAAAAAGAGAAAGAGCTCAATCTAGTTTGTGAACTGTGTTCTTGTGCAGGCCAAGCTAGCAGGAAAAAAACAAAATGAATGGCTTTTTGCTTTTTAAAATGATGATCCTGTTGTCATTTTAAGAATGCTTGTTTTAACAAGGGTTAGACTGGATTTTAACTTTTATAAAGCAATGCTTAGTGCTGAAATGTCTCAACAGACCTGGTGTGTATGCAGTGTGTTGTGGGCTGTTAAAGATGATGAACTGGAGGAGTACCTGTTATGTGACTAGATGTTGCTCCTGCTTGTACCACAGTGTTGACAGTGTTATCATTCATTTTCACTTTGGGGGGGAGGGGGGTCTGAACTATGATTTCATGATATCTGATTTTTTATAATATTGTTTTTATGTATGCCACTTAATTGATAATAAAGTTTTTCAAAAAGTAAAAAAAATACACAGCTGAAGAAAGACTTCTGTACAACAGTCCGGAAATAAATAATTTATTTAATCATTTAATATATGGTATATGATATATGATATATATATATATATATATATATATATATATATATATATATATATATATATATATATAATATATATAAATATAAAATGAGCTAATTATGAAAATCCTGTTGGATCCTGATTCACCTTGGATATAGAGCTGTTTGCTGTTTTGAAATTCTCTGTACTATATAGACTGATAGATAGATAGATAGATAGATAGATAGATAGATAGATAGATAGATAGATAGATAGATAAACAGACAGATAGATAGCTAGATAAGGCAGTCTCACCTTAATGGTCTGTCACAATATAATGGGATGTTTTGTCAAATGGGATGCATCCAATGTTATTCTTTCAGGTGATGAGTTCAACAATGGGAAAGACATGACAAGCTGTGATATGTGCTGCTTATTTTAAAGCTGCCACAGTGGAATGCTACCAAGAGAAGCACGGGTGGGGGTGAAAGTCAGGGATACGTGTGAGCCCTCTAGGGAATGCATGTTTTTATAGTCTTGACAGACAAGCCGTGGCTAAAGAGCATAATATAAAGTTAACGAAAAACAAACATTTCCTTTTCACAGTGTATAACTGATCTTGAATGTGTTACTTTCTTGCACATGTTACATCAGCAATTAAATAATAACTGTCACATTGTTACTGTGTCAGTCACTTAACGTTTTGGCTGTCTCAAACAAGTTTATTTATGTAACCTCCTGGGAAAATGTGATAACAGCACAGAAGAAAGGAACATGGCAAGGCAATGTAATTACTGAAACATGATAAAATGTATCATTCTGGCTTGGGGAATTTGGAAACTCTGAAGCGGCCGTTTTAAATGGTTGGTATTTATCAATGAGCTGTCTGCGAAACAGATGTAGTTAAGAGATGTAACACGGATGGATCAGTGTGGTTCAAATCAACATGTTTCTTCAAGGTATACAATGTTTAAGATATAGATATGAGGTCTGTTAAGCTTGTGCATGTTGTTCTGAATCCAAGTGGATTGTACATTAAGACATTTCGAGAAACCACTTCTGGAGGCACAGGAGGGGTTTGGAAGAAGCACTGGCCTTGGCAGGGAAAGCAAACTGTGTCAATGCCAATATTCACATGCTGGCGCTAGCACAGAGGTGTGCAACGTTACCGTGTAAACGATGTGTGTGCAAATATCTTCGCTGTACAGCAGCGGACGTTTCTTATATTGCCTTACTATGTTAATCAAGTATTTAAACTTCTGTAGGAAAAGCTGCCCCCTACACATCTTACGTCATCCTATTGTGACATATTAGAGCTATACAAATAGGCTGCTAACTGTAACTTATCCCTCTATTGCATCAGAATCATCCGCATCCCTTTGCCTCCACCCTTGTAGCTACTCTTTGGTACAATGGGAGGGGTCTACTGACTCACCCAACAGGGCAGATGGTGGCTGCTCAAGTCTTTTTCTGAATGCTTTTCTGAAAGCCGACTGTTTATAAACCAAAAGGAGGATCTTTTTAGCGTTTCAACCACTACTTGAGCTACACATATTTTTACAATACCATTTGATTGCAGCTACAATCATTTATAGGTTGCTCTCCTGTCAACATAACAGTCTCAAGATGTACCTGAACATCTTAATCACAATCTGATAGCCACGCGAACCTCAAGTGTCTACCTCTGTGCTTGCTTGGATTTGCTGTAGGACTGTTGCTATGCTGTTATGACATTAACATATGTCTTTAGCGGCTGCCGAAGTGTTAAAGCACAATTAATCTCTCAGCTCAGGAATTTACTCTATTGTGTTTATGGTTCTTCTTTCTAAGAAACATGATACATCCTCAAAGGTTTCAAGACCTTTCAAAATCCCAGTAAATTTCTACTTTGCAAAATACATTAGGATTAAAATAACAAAATAAGCAAAGTCATATAATAGCAAAATAATTGAACAACTTTTCCTGCAATTCACTGACCACACGACATTGATAAATGTTGACAAATGCTTACCTGAAGGGTATGAATTTTGATGAATGACACGAAGAGGACTACAGCCAAAAGTTGATGATGCGTAGCAAAGACTGCAACGGTACAATAGCAGTTATTCAGTTTTTCCTCAATTCATGGAAATAAGTCATAACTGACAAACAAAAAAAATACATGTGAGGCTTTGACACTGAAGAGCAAGAGTGATACAGAACTATGCATGTCAGTGTCTTACTGCAACATGCTTTTGTGTGGCATCCATGTTGCTGTTTTCTCTGTTTAAAAAAAACAGCTGTGATTGATAGGGGCATTTTTTTTTTTTTTTACATACAGTAAGCCCATCAGATATGTCAAAATTACTTTCAGGAGCAATCCCCAGATGGAATAATGACCCAGGACATCAATAATAAAGTTTAATCCAATCACAATACATTTTAAAAATATATTTGCAACAGGAAGCTGCAACAGTAATGTAATAATAGCAGTTGTAACCCTATTGTAATGTAATGTAAGCAAGTGTAATAAAACCACATTTGCAGGTGAAAAACGCTAAAATAAGTCAATTCATACATGATACATGATATATATATATATATATATATATACATATATATATATATATATATATATATATATATATATATATATATATATATATATATATATATATATATAATGTGCATTTAAAAGTCATGTATTTATTTTAATGTATTAGAAACGTTTAAATAAATAAAGAGCTTTACATAATCTCTGCAAATAAGAAATTGCAGTTAGTGTGAAAACACAAAACGAAATAATAAATTAACATCCAAAGCAGCACTATAGCATTAAAATGTTCAATAAGTTTTTTTTTTACGGGCTCAATGTTCGAGAACGTCACAGTAATAAATAAATAAATAAATAAATAAATAAATAATCTAAAATATGGATTGTACCGTAACAACAGGAAAGCGTAATCAATCAGACTGAACTCTACGTCTTCGTTATCTGAACCGAAGATAGCCTTAACCCTAACCCTGAACCGTTCAATGCACAGAGCAACTGCTTCTCTGCTTTTCTTCTATTCACGTGAGCCGCGATATTACCCCTCAGGCATTATTTGCGAATGGTTATTAATAACCGGAAATGAGCGGTGAAAATGTGACTTTCAGCTAAAAGGTGGGGTGGGGCTATCGTTCAAATGGGACCGTTGACTCGGAAAAATCTGGTATTTACAGAAAGAGAAAGAGAAAATGAGGACCTAATAAGGCTGCAGTTGTTAACTAGTTTGTGTTTGTGAAAATGCTATGTTTATATCTTCATTACTTAGGTGACATTAGTCATTTGCGATGAGCAGTTATCAAGTGTACACAGTTAATACAATAACGCTTTTTTTTCCTATTTCACAGCAATATTAAAAGGCTATGCTTTTCAGTTTTTATAAAAGCTTATAAAGTTTCAGTAACTCCCATCCACACGTACAGAGCATGGGCCAGTTCAGGCTTGAATAAGCGGAGCAAACATCACCCTACCTGAGAAAACAAACCAGCCCTTCCCATCATCACCAGCAATGCACCATTATAGCACGTTAATGGGAAAGGTGGCAAATAGAACCACAATGAACTCCATCTTCATTTGTTTACGTGCTTTCAAAAGTGACAGAAATGGGTCTGTATTCAAAGCTACCCAACTGCGTTAATATTTCACCGGCCTGAAAACATAGAAACCAGCTAATACGTGGTAAGTGAAAGTAATACCCCTATGTGCCGCAAGGGGAAGAAATGAACTACTTCACCAGTAAAGCAATAAAAAAAAAATGCTCCAGCTAGATATTTGACTGCATATTATGATAAAGAACAGAGTCCAGCTGTCTTTGTTAAGATAACTAGAGGTATGTTGGATAAAATGTGCTCATTATGGATGCAAGTTTGTGTCAACCTATGATGTTTTTGTTATTGCTATTTTAGTCTTAAAAATGCTGAGAACACTTAAAAATTGAGTTTAAACTAGCATTTGATTACAATCTTAAATAATTCCATATAAACAACTTGCAAAACATGTGGTCTTCCACAGCTGCCAAACAAGGGCGTGTTATTCATAGTTCAAATGCTTCGAAGATGACCTTGTATGTTCAAATGCATTTACAGAGCTTTTGTGCAGATTTACCAGGATGCAAATAAATGCAGAGTTGCAGCTGGACACCATACCCGTTCTCTTATGGGAGGGGACCCGTGACAGGAAAACAATACCAAAATGTATGCAAGCTGCAAATAGGAAAAAAACAAACAAAAAAAAAAACACATCAACTGAGATATGAGTCACAAAGAGTTTACCCTGGTGAATATATATATATATATATATATATATATATATATATATATATATATATCTATATATTTATATATATCTATATATCTCTCTATCTATATATATATATATGAGAATATATACATATATAATATTATATATATATATATATATATATATATACATTTGTAAATTTTAACAAAAATTGTTTTTTATGGTCAAAATGTTTTCTGTATACTAAAAGTTTTTAAAATAATCTCCTGTTTTAGTGAACTTTATATATATATATATATATATATATATATATATATATATATATATATATATATATATATAATTTTAAAATTTTCAATAGGACTACCTTATCATTAAGTAAACTTCTACTCAAGTAAACTACATTATTATGATCGTCTGGGTTTGGGTTAAAAGATGTCTGTCTATTCGTTGTAACCTGCACTTGGCACTCAGTAACTGGATTACATCATTATCTTTCATTCAAAGTAGAATCAATGGCTCACGTTTGAACGTAATGTATGACATCACCCTCCGTGATATAGTCGCAACAAAAGTAGCCCTACTGTGGTTGCCTTGGAAATAAGAACAAATATATGTATGGTGAAAAAATAGTCCTGAAGTACAGTTATGGCCAAAAGTTTTGTATCACCCACCTAGAGTTTTAGGATTGACAAAATAATAATAACAATAATAATAATAACAATAATAATAATAATAATAATAATAATAATAATAATAATAATATAATATATAATAATATGAACATAATTTAGATATTTTATTTAACATCATGTAAAAAAAGAAACTACAAAATGATATCGCAAAAGTCTACTGGAAACCATAATAGTAATACAGTATTTCATGTTAGATTTTGAAATGCAACATTTTTCAATTTTTGTCAAGTACTGTATATGGAAAACTACAAAGCGGTGTGTAATTCAATCTGTTAACGTAACATTATTCAGCAGGTTTCATTCGACTTTATGAAGCAACATTTGTTAACTCTATAGCGTGATGCTAAACCTTTGGGGCATAGCTGTAGTTTGTGTGAAGGACAGCACAGAAGAACGACAGCAAACCAGAATCTGCATTGTACTGCACACGCTCCTTCCTTCCTTCCTTCCTACATAATCATCACACTGTGCTGGTGGTGTTTGTGGATTCTCTTTTAATGTCTGATAAACCACAGCTGAAATTTGTGACAAGACCACAGGACGGAAATGGTGTGAACGCTTTGGTAAACAGTCAACAAATAATCAATAATCAACTTTAGGTAACATCTTAGTGCTTCCTGTAAAAAAAAATCCAATAAATGGTTTATGATATTTGCACTCAAGCGCAGATGAAGCAGAATTCAATGGACTGTCTAAAACAGTAGTGGAGTTTGGAAGTAAATGATTTGTTATTCTGGACTTGTTCCCTATTGTGAAAGCAAATTATCTGCTTGAGAAGTGAATTGGAAATTACAGTTCAGGTTCAAAAGGACAGTGTGGCTATTATTGCACTATTTACTGACTGTATTTATTTGATTATTTTTTTGTCTTTTTCAGCATTCGTCTGGATTTTCTGATTATAGCACAGACGTAAAGATGAAGTACATGTGGCCTATTTCATTAACTACCCCAGTGGAATAGCAATTCAGTGTCCTTCCGATTAAATGCTAACCCGATGCCCATCTACACGAGGACGTTAAACATATTGTATCACAATTATAAATGAGAGCAGGGGTGTTTAACCCCGGTGTCCTGGCTAAATTACAGGTCACAAACCTGGCCTGGTTTAAATTCTTCCTGCTCTGCCTAATGTAATCCACCTTCCCGACCCCCATCAATACAGACAGGGACGTCCCTGAAAAGAGGTTAAAATCATATTAGTATTTTTAATTTAAGAAATATTAACATATTACTACAATGTGACTTTCTTTAGTTTATTTTTAAGGATTCAAAATAAAGTTTAACAGCACTTTGTATGTTGCTTTGCGTTTAAATGTTCTTAAAAATCTGTATTAGTGTGTAATAATTAACTCTGACAAGCATGTTCCCCAATGCAATTACAGTACTTAAATCTGTGGGCCCATATTAAACCTGAAGGCTGAGCTAGCCTGGGCTCTTAATTCAGAGGCTGCAGGATCCCTCTGGCAGTTCTTCCACGTTTATTCCTTAAACATTTGTTTGAGTTGCCTTAAAATAGGACTCAATTAAAAAATGAATCAGTTTCGTGCGATAATTTTATTTGTATTACGCAGGACCTCAGACAGATGTGAAGCCGGATAGACGGCGCTCTCACATGAATAGTCTGAAATCAAGTCTGCATTGCACGGTCTGCAATAATGGAGAGGAAATTGAGCATTAAATACAAATCAATGGTCATTCATTTGAGTCCAGCACGAGGAGGGGGAGGGAAGTCATTGCTTTCAGCACCTTGCTATATTTAGTTGCAGTTTCAGAACCTCCCTGCCATGGAGGGAAGCCCACCTACTGGGGCAACTCGTAAACAGAAGGCGGTTTGAGGGCATTTGAGCAGAAACAAACGACAACCCTCCAGTATACAAACATTCAACAAGTGCCGTTTCACAGGTTATAAATGAAAGCGACCCTTGAAGATCCGCACGCACAGGACTCATGTTGCTGTGTTATCAGTTCCGCCTTCAGCTTGTGATAACAGTACATTACAGGGCTTTAAGGCCTACTGAGAAGGTCAGAGAATTGATGGGCCCAGCTGATTTGAGGGCCTGACCTGTGCCTTTATTTAAAAGCTACAGAGGAAGTTTAGCTCTAGCTTAATGTTTTAGAAAGGTGCCATAAGAGGTTGGGAGCACCTGCAGGACATCATAGTGTTTAGATTTCAGTGAGAGCCGTTGATATCGCCAGCTGGGCTCGTCTCATTAGTTTAAAGCAGCAGACAATAACAGCAAAGTTTAGAGGGCCTGAAATAAAAGTATAGCGTGTAATGTAATGGATGATCGCGGGTGAGAACAAAATAATTAAACATTCTTTTGTTAGCCTAATACAAGGCACTTAACTAGACCACGTCAAAGTTTTTAAAAGCATGTTGTGTAAATACAGAGTTAGCAAAACAGAGTTGTGGGAAGACTGTTAACATTCTTAATATTTGGTTGATTATTTAAAATACAGGAACTCAATTTTGACTGTGTTACTCAGCAAGCATCTGCACAATTGGCCTCCAGCTGCTCTTATTTTTTTTTCTGGGAAACATCATCAATTTCCACTGTCTTTTCAGATAGCTGTTTGGCCTAAAGATGGAATTCATTGCGCCAGTTTTCCATTTAAAAGGTCCCAAAGCACCCTTCAAACTTACATTAATATGCATTAAATGTCACAATTTCGTATTGCAGCAATATAACCATAATGGAAGCCTGCTTTAAAAGAGTTTCAGTTTAAAATGACCTGTTTAAATGAAAGGCAGCTCTGAACGCAAAGCTGACCAGGGCTTGTATCTGAAATACTCCTAGACAGGCTTATTCTATGCATCCACTGTGTCTGTTTTGCGTTAAAGAGCTTTTGAATTAATCAGTAGTCATTTAGGGCCCATATTCAGAAGATGATTATACTCAGAACTTAAACAGCTTCCTACCAGAAATTGCTTAACATGCTTTTGCAATGCCAATAACAACAGCAAGTTTTTTTTAAATACATCCATGTTTTATTTTTTTTAATTTTTTTTTTATTTTTGTGAAAAAAAACATTAAAAAAATAATAGAAAGAATAAATGCGTTCATGCAAGCTCCCAACAAGATGACATTTTGGCTCCAGTTTTGGCATCTCTCTGGCCTGATTGAATAATGAAGATTATTTAATCAAACTGCAAAGGTACTGAACTCGTTGAAACAGATGGATATTGGTAAAATGGTTTCCATTTTTCGATCGGACACATGTACGATTCTATTTTACAGCTGATTACACAAAATTCCTTGACAGATTCTTTCTAATGTGCATTGAAAAACAAAGTCAAATGTAACCATTCCTTTCCCCTTTAATCTGAATCCATTTTAAAAGAAATCATTTTCAGTCTACTGAATTTTTCTATTTCATTTTTTATTTTTTTTTTAATTGTAGATATGATTTAAAGCATTAACCTAACACAAATAGGGTAAAACTGTGTGTACTAATATTTGGTGAAAGTTTTTTAAAAATTATTTTTTAAAATACCAACAATTGTCTTACCTATTTTTAAGAACTACATTTGTGATCTTTAAACTGTTGCTGAAGGACTGTGTAAAGGAGCACATTTCTGTTAAGATTCTTTTTAACATTTTCAGTTATTTGCTTAAGCAAGACACTTCAAGCATTCCCGCCTAATGAAAAGCAAAGGTACTGAATAAATGACCATACATTGTTACATGTTATCTGAGATGCCTACATTATTTTTCAGCATGTTACACTAGCAGATTAAGATGTTTAACCAAAATTTGTTCATATAAAAAAGATTGTAAACTACCTTGTGAAATGTTGCTTGATCTTATCTATTGAACACCACATCACATTTTAAAAGAAAATAGTTAACATTAACAGAAAATAACACTAACAGTGTTTTTTTTTCCTTTGACACAAATCAGTTAGAGACATTCATGCATATATATTTTGTTATATGCTTATTGATAACCTCATTCCACAGAACCATACCTAAACTTTCCGTGTTAATGAACTGAATACTACATTGAAAATGATAGATTACCTAATGGAAATGTAAAGCAAATTAATTCAGCCACAGTCAGCATGATATAAGTGAAGTCTTACAATGATAATGTGAAAAACTACTGTACTAACACAGTCATTTCTAAATGCGATATACTGCCTGATTGAATTCAATACTTTTATGTATACAATATAGTACAGGGATGTTTAAAAATAAACATAAGCTTGCCAAGTATATTTTAACCATTGTTTATATGTTTTCCAAAAGAAGGTAAAAACTATTCAGACACCAACATTGTTACTTACTAATTTCAATTCCTAACAATAGTTAAAAAAATTTAAAATGAAACAAAGAAAAATACTTAAAGAGCGTCCTGGCAGTTCATTTGTCAAATGATACTTGTCACTGGATTGTTTTCCATTTTAACCAGCTGTATTTTTTATAATATAATGGTTTCGGAGTACAACAAGAAAACAGAACGTTCTGCTTTGGCCGGGTCTTCAGACTCTCCAGTGATAGATGACTTGAGTTTGATCATTTTTCTGAAACCTGATTTTCTGTTTGACATTTATTTACAGTTTCTATAAACACTAACACCTATATAACATGGTTTACTGTTTGACTTGCTGGTGGACAGGCCACCCTTAAACACATACATTCTGAGCACCTAGTTAACAGCTGACATGACGGACATGAAGTTGTATTTACCACTGGAACAAGCTTTCATATAAAATTAGCAATGCAGGAAAGCCAAGTTTTGTCAGTGCACATAGCCATACCTATTCATTGGCCCTGCTTGCTAAAAAAATAATAAAAGAGGGGGAACTGACATAAGACTGTGGCCTATGTGTAATTTTAATGCTTGGAGCAAGGTTACGGGAAAGGCACTCCATCTGGCAATGTCTCCTTTGACTGGCACATAGTTAAACAATGATGCAGTTTGACAAATTTCAAACGGGGCTTATGAAAAAATAACATAAACACTATAGTGGTTCTGAGTAGATTGTCCACCTGTGCGTGCCGCCATGAAGTGTTAAGTAAAGACTTCTGCTAATGAACAAGGATGTGGTGCATAGTTGGATTAAGGTCTTTCTTCACATAAATCAATGTTAGATAAAGCACTTGTGTTTACACATACATTAATATTTTGATAAGCGTGTTTAAGAGAGTTAGCTCCTTAATGCAGATGTTCTCATTTTCGACCCAAAGCCTTGGCTAACTCATCTCCTATCAGTTGTGTCAACATGCCATAAGTCTTTTGGTTGCTCAAGCTGCATTTTTCAACAATGCTTTGTTGTAAAAAAAAAAAAGGAAGGTGTGTTTCTTAAGATGTTCTTGGCAAATTCCTTGTTATTTCATTTAGATTTTTTTGGCACATTAATGCCCAATAATAATGCTTTTAAGCAACTGAAGGGCTTAAAATATGTCACTTTTCACTAGGTGGCCCTTGGAAAACATTTAAATTGAAAGCTTATTTTTTCAATGTTTTTCAAATTGCTGCCTGGTCTTGAAAGATGCGTTGGCATTCTAGTGTTCAATTTCTTACATACTGTATATTGAGCGCTAATGAATTATGCGCATTCAGAAAGGAACTCAATGCAATGTTTGTGCCTCTAATGGCTAACCTGTGTTCAGTTCTTAATTATCCTGTGTTATGCGGCTCCACACACTGTGTGCTGAGCCATTTAGAAACAAGATCCTGTGATATAAAACACCTGTTTACTTCCACAAAGTCTCCTTGTTCTCAATGCATCCCAGCAGCTTTGCTCCACATTTGCTTTCTTAATGGGCATTTACATGAAACACAATGAGCTAACTGGCTTCATTCCACTGGGCCTGCCCCACGCAGCCCCCTTCCTATGCATGGATACTGGACTCAACAGCAAAGGGAAGCTGCACCAATCAGAAGCTGTGAGTCTCTGAACAACTACAAAGGGCTGCAGACAAACAAACACACAAACAAACACAAACCTTTTAATGACGGAGAGAATTAAAAATTAAAAAAAACAATCAGCAAATTGTTAAATTCTGCTCGGGTGATAGTAATAACAACTTAGATGCGATTGCATTTCTTGAATTTCAGCGATACAATACTTTACAATGATATGTTTCTTTTCCTTGAGGCAGCTACAGGGAATGACCAGGAGGTTTTCTGCATTGGGCTATCCCCCAGTTTCTGAAATGTAAGGATTATATGTTCTGCAATGAAATCCTCTTAGATTGATCCCAGTGGGCCTTGCAAAGGAACACATGTAAGCTCTTAATAAAAGTAGGAAATGAAAAAGGTCCACTTTCTCTATGGAGCTGGCTGGACTAGTTGGTATGTCCTTTATTTATTTACACACACACACACACACACAAAAAAAAAAAAATTAAAGAAAGGCTGACTGATTTGCAACTTGAAAAAGGAACTTCCTCTTAAACAAAGAAAGAAAAGATTGAGATTTGTACAGCTAAAGCCAGTTTTACCAAAAAATGTATTGGGCCTTATCCACTGACTAAGGGCTGTTTAAATAAATGTTTTGTTAAGGACTGTTTTTTTAATTAACTCAAGTTTGCAGTTTATGAAACCCAATTAAACTGTTTTTGAGAAGGTTTATTCTTTTTTTTTTTTTTGAAAGCAGAGTGAAAATGTTAAATACACTCTTCAAAAAACAGTCCTTAAAAAAAAAAAAATCTTAAAAACAGGCCTTAAAGTTTTGTGAAGGGGGCCTGAAAATAAGTTCCGATAGCAGTATTCGTTAAATATTTATTTTAATGTATTTTTTTCAGATGCCGCCATTGATTATCCCCTAACCTGACCTTTGAACTTATCAGAAACAAGAGTAAACTTAACATCTTGATCATCAGCAGCCCTGCGGCGAGGTCTGGGACCAATTATATGATAAACGCTGGGGAAGTGTGCACAGAAATGTGAAAATCCAAAACAGTGACCTGACAGGAGAGGGGAAGCAATCGAAGGGTGACTGCAGTGGAGAATGAAACTGTGTATCCAATTAATTCAGTGGAGAAAGCAAAACAGGTAAAGGGTTATTTATTGTTTTGTCTATTTAATTTGACGGCTGCAGTTATATGAGCAAGAGAAAGAAACTAAACACATTTGACATCAAGTGTCGAGTACATGTATGTATGCATTTGAAGAGATTAATGCTGGGTAGCTAATTGTTTTTTCAGGGTCTAAGCATGTTACTGGCTGCAAAGGATGTCAATTAATGTAGGAAGCAGCTGGTTGGTTAATGACAGGAAAACAGATCTTGAAGGGGTGGAGAAAAATGTCACTGACTGGTTGAAGTGACAAAGCAAGTGTAAGACAATTTGAAATCAAGGCTTGTAAACAGATATTTCTCTAACCTAGTGTAGTACCAGATATCAAATACAAATGTTTGTATAAAACAATGTGATTTTTCGCATTTGTTTAAAGAATCTATATCATTACAAACACAGGCTTCTAAAATCAAGTGATTTATACATAAGGTGACCATGTGACTCTATGTTCAGCAGGACAGTTTGGGATAGTTCAGGTTTTTAACTCACTACCCAATGCATTCTGGTAAGCGCGGTCCTGCTTCTCTTAAAGGAAAGAATGGTACCTGAGACAGGTAAAACATACCACAATGCATGAGGTTGCGAGTTAAAAAGCCTGAACCGTCTCAGACTGTCCCACTAAACACTGAGCCATATGGTCACCTTAAATATATGTGCCCTAGAATGTTAAACTAGCTTGTAAAATGTATGTTTAATGGCATATGCATAAAAGTGCCTTTAAACTGAATTCACAGCTCTTTTCCAGATCATTACCGCTGAAGCATTCATGGAAGAAAAATAGTAGGAATTATACAAGTAATTGAAGGATACGAGATAGTATCTAGATAAATAAACTGCAAAGAAACCGATAGGAAGTGTTATTATATTGCTGAGCCACTAGCAAGTGGAATTCTTTACACAGCACCCGCTAACCCATTCGATACACCACACTGTACCTGCATGGATTGCTAAACAATACAATCTCATGGTTAGGGGATTACAAAATATTTTCTTTCCTGTTTACTTAACACATTTCTTTAAAAAAAAGATCTAGTTAAAGCTGTAGTCCCTTGTACAGTAGAGTGGATGTGAATCTTCACATCGTTAAAATAATTCTTAGTTGTTGGAACGGCTTTCAGCATTAATATACATTCATTATATAGGAAACTCAGTCGGACACTTCTCTTCCTCTGATCAGATTTTAGAATTTGACTTCACGACAGCAACGAAAAACGTGGCCCTCCATCTGAAATATCAATGAAGTATTTGCAAACAACCAAAAATCTTTGTGCAGCAAGTCCTTTTCTGTAACTTTTTGTGGTTACCACATCTTTATATGGCTGACGCTTTTTTTTTTTCTAACTTGGCTGTTTTTTCACATGTGAACTATATAGCAGCATGATCTTTTCCATGTATTGTTAAGGAAATAATAGAGAAAATGAAGAAGAATATTATGTTTGACATATTTTAAAGGATGGCTGACATGTTACACCTGCTGTTCTAAACTTACTTTACTGCACTGTATATACAGTATCATGTGTAATGTGCAACCATTCCCTCCCACTCTCCTGCTCCACAGGCATTTACTGAAATATTTGTATGCTCACCTTTCTTCTTCTTTTACCTTCTAGCATTTCCCCACTGTTAATATCAAGGTTGACTTTTCCTGTAAACTTACCATAATAATCAATAGACACTTTCAGCACTGCTATTGCCCAAGATGCTCTGTTTATACAGGCACAAGAACACAGACAATGCACAGGCTCATTAAAATCCTGCTTCTTCCTCTCATACCCAAGTCAAACTAGAATAAGGATATGTTTTTACTGCAATTTCTTTAGTTCTTCTCCTCTGTTTTATTGCTGCTGGCTACTGAACTTCATACAAAAACAGTTAAATAACTGAATGGCGTGTATTGTGAAATATTTCAATTTCATTTTGTACTGTTTTTGTGTTAAAAATAATGTAAAAATCAGGCTTACACATTAAGCAGAGGAAATCAGGTTCTGTTTTGTAGGTTATTTTTTGTAGTTTACTTGTTTTACTTAGTGATTTGCCTTCAAACAAAGTGTGAATGCTTAGGAAATACAATAAAAAACAAACAAACAACGATCTCTGTCTGTTTTTGCAAGTTTTAAGAGTCTGATTTGCTAGAGCTGTGCACAGTTGAAACTTGCAGATGCAATTATGGGTGTACTGTTTCTAAAATCAGTCTAATAAGAATAAAATATGTATGTGTGACAGTAGTGTGGTGAGGTGATCTATTTAACCATGAAGCATACTTTCCTATGTTTGCTTTTGATAGTGGATTATTTCCTATCATCTGTAAGCCCTTAGATGATCCTATTTAACACGTATACAATATACATTAGTTTTTACTACGTTTCTTTTGGGTAGTACAAAGATTGAAACCACTGTTTGTTAGGCCCTCTGTCTACTGCACTGCAAAGTGAACATAAATACAATAAATCATATTTATCAGCACAAAACAAATTGTGACAGATGAACATAATATTGTAGCGAAAATAATATCACAAACATGTGGGCATAGAAATAGCTGTATTTAATTCATCATTGTGCAGACTGAACAATATAAAGAAATTCAGTAGTGTTCCAGGAAATACGTTTATAAAAATGCCTTTATAGTGTTACCTCACAATTGATGATATTTTTTTCTCATTGTCTTATTAGAATACCAGTACTTTATTAATGAGTGGAACGCAAAAAAAAAAAGAAAGAAAAATTGTAATGCAAAAAAAAAACCCACACACAACAGTATTCTGAAATATGAAAAAGCAAAAAGACTGAAACAATAAGGAGGTTGTTGGAGTGCTCAGGTCAGAAGCTTTCCACTGCTATACAATCATGATAATTAGGGCTTGACGTTGTATATTTTTCTTTGCTATTGCAAGTTATTATTTTGTTTCTGAGTTCTGCTTAGAGCTATTGCGCAGCACCAGTGCTTAGCAATTATGGAACTATTTACTGGCTGTAAGAGAACTGACAGCCTCTGGTACCAAAAACCCGTTCAACTCCCCTTATGGTACTGCATTTGAATAACCCTGGACAGATTAGTGCAAACTAAGGTATCTTTTTTTAAAGGAACACAATTCAAGCAGACCGAGAAACTGTGCAGCTGTATTTCAGTAACTCAGATTGTAGTGATATTTACACGGAGAGACACGATTAATTGTAACCTTGGAGCCACACTATGTTCATGTGAACTTCGTAATGCTGTAGTTTGTATCAATAATTAAATGTGGGGTTTTTTGCTGCATAAATGTAGCCAAAACAAAAGGGCATCTGTACCAATATGAGAGGTAACAGTGTCTATTTTGATGACCTAAGCAGTTGCAGATAATATTGCAGGCCTAACATTTCTGTGGACCACATTTCACAGCAGTTTTATTGTCTGCAGTAAAGACAATCTATAAGGCCAGTAAAGGATTAGCAGAAATGCTAACCCATTTATTTTACTGTTTAGGAAAAAAAATCATTGCATCAGTGAAGTGAATGACATTTTCCTGCAGTGATACATTTTTTTAGCATTTTATACAACATTGTGTAACGTCCTAACAAATTGTCCCCAAATGATCAACACAAAGAGTAATGAGAAAACGCTACCACCACTTAACAGAAATAATACATTTACCAAAATGCAAAATCACTCAATAAACATGAAAATATTTATCATTAGTCATGGCAGTATAAGCAAATACTGTAAAACATGAAATATTAGTATAATTTATTTGACATTTATTTAGGTAGATTAAAATTAATTACAACATTTCTTTCAGTATTAAATCACAAGTGGTGTAACTAATGTTTTCAAGTATATAAAATAATGAATACAAAATACTGTATATTAAACACTTTTTTTGTACAGCATTTAACACAGAGCTGTTTAAAGTTCTGTGTTTGACAAGTCGGAATCATTTTTGGTCTTGTTTCAAAACAAACCCTTATAGAGTCTTTCTCCATGCATGAAGCTTAATCTTGATTTTCAATGGAAAGACTTTTTTAAATTTTTTATCTTTTTACCTGATCCCAGAGTTGAAATGTTCCTTTCCTTCCAGTTTCATAGCAACAACACAGGTTTATTTTAGAGCTGTGTTCCTGCCCAAGTGTTTTGCCCAAGAGCACATTTTTGTATTTTCCAAGAGGTTTGGGGCATGGTGCTTTCTCTGTCCTTTGACATTTAACAAACTCCTCATTCCAAAATGTCAAATTAAAGGGCATTAAAATACAGACTCATCAGTTGGCAAGAACACAGAGATTGAGAGCAATGAACAGTAGGTTTCAGTTCCTCAAGCAATAGAACAGTATTGCTGTATTACATATTACATCAGCTGCCATCACAAAAAACTGGTCTCGCGGGCATAGATTTGCCCACTGGAACATCCGTGAGGACCACTGCATAAGGGGGTAGGTTAACTGCATTTTATTTAATATTATACCCCTACCTAATGCTATAACAAAAGGATATACCTACTTTCTTTGTAATTGCTATTTAATGATGGTTTCAATGACTTACGGGTACTACTTGGACATCTTTTTGTATTTACTTGCCTGGTAAAAGCCAATTGCTCAGCCTAAGAGATGGAAAATGTAAATGTTTCCAAGCTCCTGAAGGATTTTCTTTCTCTCAACAGCTGTCTTGCTTTATGGAAGCATGAAGTCAGTGCATCGCCAATCTCATGTGATCAATCACCCTGGCTGACATTTCCTGCAAACTGTGTGCACAAGACAAACGGGAAAATGAAAAGCCTACAAAAAAAAGAGGAACTTCAGGTTGCCAAAAAAGCAAATGGAATGATGTGCTCTTGTTTATATTTGGCCATTTAGCTGAGCCCGGACTTTAATGCCTTTCCCCAATTAACGCATGACATTGGATAGTCATTTACATAACTGTGGAGAAACACCTGATGCTAGAATTAAGAAATATTGGGTTTAATTGAAGTCTATTAAATGTGAAAATGCCGTACTTCTAGGATTAATGATTTTCCTGAGCTGAACACATTTTCGAAGGCATGTCTGGTTTTGGTGCTGCCCCAGAGTAAGAAGCTATTGTAAGCAAAGTACCAAATGTTTCTCATCCCCCTCGCTTCAGGCCTTATGATTTTCTTCTTTTTTTTGTTATGCAAGTTCCTGTGTACATTATGATGATATTTTAAGAAATTCCTTTTCAAAACACACTGTATTCCAAGTGAGCAGAACACTGGTTCAGCTGGCTAGGTATAGTAAATACTAGCACATGGCATTTGTTCAGAGGCCTACTTGCTTACTGTTACCTGGTTTTATAACATGATGGTGGGGTAGGGTGTCAACCCAAAACTGAAATCGTTAGCACATACTATATATGAAAACAATATATACTAATGCTCAAGGTCGTTTCAGTTAATCAGAGCAAACCCAACAGTGCAAACCCAACGCAAATCATGTAAATAATCAACCACCCTGTAATTAGAGCCATGCAGTTATACTGCAGCCCTGGAAGAAACTTGCATCACAGTTGAATTAGATGCAAGTCGACATGCAGTTGTTCAGTTCAAACACAGGACACCTCTGCACTGTGGTGGATCAGCCACCGCTGAACTCACAAGGAATATTCAACACTGGGAGAAACTCTCTCCTTCTACTGAACAAACTATTGCCTTCCTTCCTGAATTACATGGCTCTGTGGTTATTTTGCTAATAAAGGTATATTTGAAGAACATGAAAAAGATTTAAAAATGATTAAATGATTAAATAAGTTTATTAAAATCAGCATTAAGGGGTCACTTTGCATGAAGAAAAAAAAAAGTGGAAGGAACTTTGGAATGCTAACAAGGTTAGGCCATTACATAGCACTGGAGTGATGTTTTTAGAGCATGACTATGACATTATGTTTATACAAAGTATTTTAAGTTAAGAAAAAGATTGATAATGTGGCAAACCAGCATCTGCCACTTAACAACTTAACAGATGTGTCAAGCACCACAGTTAAATGAATCCAATACAAAATATACACTAACCTATTATATCATTTAACACAGTTTATACAGTAAAATAAAAATAAAGTGTGTTATGCATCCTATATAATAAACAATATATACATATTGTAACAAAATAGGTCAACAGAGGCAGGTGCATCACACAAGGTGAGGCAATCCACACACAGGCAGAGGGTGGGTGCGAACCCGGGACCTCTCGCACTAAAGCATAGGGCTGACACCGCTGTACAAAGGAGCAGGCTCCAGTGCAAGGAGCATATATCGGGCTTATGTCTCTGTATGTGATTACTTCACCTACCAGCCCTGCTGCTGCCTACCCCCGTGCACGCTACAATATACACTCAGGTCTGTAATTGCTTTAATTGCACACCTAGGTTCAATTAAACATTTTAAGACGTGATTGTACCAAGAATCTGGGCATTTCAATTCAATATATAGAAAAAATCTTGGACACTTGCTCTAATGCTGTGGGAAAATCCATTTCTCTGTTAATGGTAGATTGTTATATCTCCTCTTTTTGTGTTTGGCCCAGTTTAGGGTGTGCAGGGTCATTTTTCTCTTTGCACAGTATTCCCATAAAATGCTGTAATTTAAAAAGAAAACAAAAACACCTATTGGATAGGAATGGCAGGTAACATACACATTTTGGTGATTACATATTATAAAATATAACTCAGAGGCCTTGAGACATATAGAAGGTGTTTACTTTAAAGTGTAACTTTAATGTGCTCGGTTCAGGCATCTAGACAAAAAAAAGTAGACACTGGAGACCTTATTCACTGAGTCACAAAGGGCACAAACGTTACTCCCTGAAAGGTCCAGCAGAGAGATACTGCTAACACTATTAAACCAAAAAAGAACACAATACTATTGCAAACAAAGTCATGCAGTCCACATGACAGAAACAAGCAGTTTTAGGTCCTTGGATTTGACAACTGTACTGAATTGTTAAATATTTGTGTGATCTTTGTGCAGCACTGTCAACAGGTGAGTGCCCCTTCCAAACTCAATCTACATGTTTTTTTTTTTCTGCATAAACATGCAAAAATAAAACAATAACAACATTTTCTTTTTTCTTTCTTCCTTTCTTTAATTGTTATACCATCAGTAAAAAATTCTCACAAAAAAAATCTATTATAGTTAAAAAAAAAAAAAAAAAAATGCTGATTATGTCCAAGTTAAACAAAAGGAGAAATTAGAGGATGAATCTGGAGCTCAGCTTCGCTTCAATTAGGTTTCACTTTAATTGAGATCATACTCTGCATGTGCAGTTTTGGCACAAACTCACTATTAATCAGAAAAGCTTTAATCGTAGATAATGTCTCCTGTGTGTGTTGAGTGGGCGGCCTGCCATTGGCCCTGGTTCCTATTCTGTTTAAGGACGCACCTTTTGATTTCACAAACACCTGCTTAGAAAATTGAGGTCAGCTTCCCCTTTCTGCAGGCATGCTATCTAGCCACCATGAAAGCCCCCCTTAATGATTAAATTGCATCTCATGTTGAAGTTCAAAATCCCCAGATTCCTAAGGGCTGGCAATTCCTCTTGATTGTAATTTTTGTTGGAAGCTGCACTTGTCCGACCCCATGCTATATATAGGACCCTGGGGATGAACCTGCGGATGACGTTGATCTTGTGCCTTAGCAACATGAATCTGATGATTCTACACAATGGTCTAAGATCTTTTGATTACTCCTTTGAGCTGGTCATGCTGAATGAGCACTAAGAAATGAGCTGTTTGGGGCAGTCTGCATTTCTCTAGGGAAGGTCCTATGGTTCTTTGGATCACAGGACTTTGATGGTGGGCCTGTCAATTCAACATTTTTCTTGGACCTTTTATGGTTATGATTTCCTTCTGAAGACAACACGTTGAATGCAGCAGCTACTTCTAAACCAAAAAAGAGCCACGATTAGTTCTGATGTTGTGAACATGGAAGTGTTTCTTGCTTTATGAGATATTACCCTCTGCAAGTAAGCCACTGTTTTGAGATCTCCAGCTACTGTTTGCACAGCTATAGCCAAAAGAATAAACTATATGAACATAATTTAGATATTTTATTCAACATTGTGTAATCAAAGAAAGTACCAAATGATAACTCAAAAGTCTACCGTAAGCCATAATAGTAGTACAGAATTTCATGTTAGATAACATTTCAGTCACATTTTTCAATTTATGTCAGTTTTTCGTTAAGTATATGGGAAAACTATCAAGCGGTATGTAATTCAATGTGTTAATGTGACATTATTCAGGAAGTTTCATTCGACTTTATGAAGCAAAATTAGTGCATTCTATAGGGTGATGCAAAACCTTTGGCCATAGCTGTAGGACTCTTAATATACAGTTCCCTACCCCACAGCTTTAGTTCAGTGAGACTGAAGCTACCAATACTAATACAAGGCATTCTACTGAACAAAGCATTAGGAAGTGATGGTAAATAGCATTAACCTTCTGGAAAGCTATCTAGGGGGTTTAGATGTGTACTTTTCAACAGCTACCCTGTACGACATTCAAATGCTATTGCAAACAATTTTATTTCAGAAAAAAAAAACAAAAAAAAACTTTCAATTGCAGCATTAGCAATACTCTGCAGACGGATGTGATTAACAGTG
This sequence comes from Polyodon spathula, assembly GCF_017654505.1. Lineage (NCBI taxonomy): Eukaryota > Metazoa > Chordata > Actinopteri > Acipenseriformes > Polyodontidae > Polyodon > Polyodon spathula. The sequence continues at coordinate 35,488,847 of NC_054549.1, read as the reverse complement.
TTACAAATGAAGATACAGCTAGGATTGCATGTATTATGGGATGTAAATTGCACTAGCCACTCTATAATACTGTGCTGATAACTCTTAGGAATTTTAGGAATAATAACTTTAGCCTCTACTTTAGTAGAAAATCCAATGCAGAAGGCCATCTTGATGATTGTTATTACTTTTGAGTGATACAAGACATGCTTCAGCATGGGATGCTCTTAGTTTTACATTGGCCAACACAGAAATCCTCTACAAGTGAGCAACTGTGGATGATACTGTCCAGGTCTCTGCCAACTCCCCAACCAGACCCCCCTCCCAAGAAGAAATAACAACTAACACTCCTGTATGGGTTCTCAGGTGGATTAGGTCCTTTCTGGCTTTACAGTTTGTAAGTGATCTGATTGCAGTTCCAATCCAGTCATACCTAGAGCAGTCTGGTAATCCCTTCAATCCCTCACCATCTGATGTTTACCTGGCTGAACATACAGTACAAAATGGAGTTTCATTGAAAACATGCCCAGGGGCCCTTGCTTGTTTACACACTTAATGTGTTTGTTTAGGAGCATAACAAGAACTGCTTCTGAAAAGCGAATAGTAATTATCAATTCCAAGTATAGAATACAATAGACGAGACCACATACAATTTCTTAGTAGACTTAAATCACAGCATTTAGAAATGTTAGAAAGCCATACCTAAGCTATGTCCTTGGCTTAAGGATTTGTTAGAATTATCCTGGGCTTTAAACAATCTGTAATTGACCCTTCGGAATCTTAGTGTTGAATTGGGTTGAAAAAGTATGGGGACTAAACAATACCGGATCCACACTTAATTATGCCCCAGGGCTATGAACTGGATTTTGGTCAGAATTAGGTATGGGGTTTTGACAATAATGAGGGTTGCTACTAATGTTATAAACGTGTCTGTAATGACTGCAGGCCACAACTGGTGTGGTGCGAAATGAAAAAATAAATTGTTTTACTAATAACGATACATTCGCTCTTGCTTCCTATGTCGACAATGATAAGTTGGGTGGCTGTAAAAGCAGTGCTACTCGAAGGAAGTACCTACTTGTTGATAGTTAGTTGGGACACCCTAGGGCTTGTTCTGGGTGGTAGTGTTGATGTGGTAATGATTACAGCAGTACTTGAGAGTTTTGTGTGATTACTATATAATTGCATGCCTTTAGTCTGCGTCACTGGTATTCTTAAATGTGTTTCTTATATTTAACAGGACCTTCAATCCCTCATTTTCTAATAGGAAACTAAACATTTTTATTAGTCTTCCACAAAATTACAGTTACAATTGTCTAAGTTACTTCAATGTGCAAGATCTATTACTGCGATACAATGCATACTTTATTTTTAAAGTGTAGAAAATATTGGTGCAAGAAAATAAAATGTGCCAGGATCTGCAAATAAGAAACATGAACCTGAAACTGATCAGTATCTTTAGCTAAGCGTTCAAGTGCAAAAGGAGTTGCACACTCCACTCATTCTGACAGACTGAAAAGCCACCCATTAGGAGATTGAATGGTCAATTGGCATTTTTTAGATAATGTTAAAAAGCTTTAAATTAGAATGAATGAGGCTTCCTTTAATCCTTTCAGCAATCCATTAAACTGTTTACACAGACTGTAAATGTCTCTTGTCATTGGTTTACAACAACTGAAGGTTCTTTATAATCTCTGTTCTGTTCATGCACAGTCAAACGCCTAGTGCTTTGAGATAAACAGCTGTTTGAAAAAATAAGCGCACCTTTATTGACTAGCAAGAACCTGAAGCATAATTAAAAATATATATGTATGAACATAATCTAGATTTTTATTTCACATCTTGTAATCAAAGAAACTACAGAATGATATCGCAAAAGTTTACCAGAAGCCATAATAGTAGTACAGTATGTCATGTTAGATTTTTAAATGTCACAATTTTCGTCTGTTCTTCGTTAAGTATATGGAAAACTAAAAAATGGTATGCAATTCAATATGTTAACGTAACATTCTTTTTAAAAAAAATTCTATAGGGTGATGCAAAGCTTTTGTCCATAGCTGTATTTGTTAAGGTTTATTTAAGGTATGTCTTCCAGCAAGAATTTAAACAGTCTCACTTAAGTACTGTGCTAATCTGTTCCTAAAGGCTTTGGTAAATTCTTAAACAAATTACAGCAAAAGCAGGGCATTGTGTCTAGTGAATCAAAATGTCGGCACCTGCACCCAAAGCCTCCTTGAAAGCTCTCGGTGACAAGGTAAATGCATTTGGCATTATTCTTACGGATTATAAAAGCCCCCTTTTTTGGACAAGTGTAGTTGATAAAGAACGAAGTTTTAGGTCGGAATGTAATATCATCTGATGTGCTTCATTAATTTTTTAAAAGAGGTAGGGACAGTGTGGGTTCTTATGGTCTTAGGATAGCTGTTAATCTATCAAATAAGAGACACATCAAAAAGATTAGAATAAAAAAAGTAATTATCAATTAATTTTTTAATTTAAACTGCTTTCAACTGTTTACTTCATTCGTTTTACTTTTTTGTTTGTTTTTTGTTTGTTTTTTCCCCTATTTAAATTGTTTTGGTAAAATGACTGTGAAAACAGAGAGCTTTGTCAAACTCTAAAACTGCCTTTGAATCAAACATGTCTGCAAACATTGTCTCTGGAAATTACACAGGACCCAGAACAGTCTGCGTACCACACAAATTCAAAAGCATAGAAATGCATAAACAGTTATATGGATGTTGTGTTGCTTTTTTGTTGTTTTCCCCATTGTTCTTATTTTCTTGCAATACAAAGAGGAAGGAACCAGTGTCTGGGAAGCCTGAGAGTGTTAGGTAGCAGATAAGAAGTTATGAGAGAATGTACAAACGGAGACCCGGATACAACATATTACTGTAAATACTTGCAGTCTGTCATCAGTGTTTGTTATTTTGCTGACTAGATTCCATTGATAAGCTATTGCAACAGTTATTTTGGTATAAAGTATAGCTATAGTTTATAGACTGAATCTTTCATAAAGGATTTGAACAAGTGTTCGGAAAACTAGAAATACACATTTTAGAAAACCTTTACTTCAGTCTTTAAAAATACCATAATTCTTTGAAATGTAACATGCAACAATTCTACACTATTTACACTACAGTATGGATATCAAATGTATGCAAGTCATTTTAAAACTATAGAATAAGCCATGCCATTTCAATATGGAAAGGTATTTTTTAAAAGTGACAAGTGTAACTTTCAATATGGCAGGGTATTTTGAATGATATACTAAGTGCATATATCTTTTATTTAGAATGCTGTGCACTGCTACAGTACTGTGACGCCATCAGTCTGTTGTATGCTAAGGGTTTTTAATGAGTCAATTTTCTGCTCAGAAGAAAGCAAATTAATTATTCCAAATTAAAGTACATTTTGGAACAAAAAACCAAGCAGTGGCTATTATGGATTCAGTGCATTTTTCGTTTAATATGAAGCTTAAGGAACTGCATTTTGCCATCAAACTATCCCAGATTCTACATAAGGGTTCCAGTCACTCCAAATAACACAACCTTTTTTTTTTGCTGGCACAGCAGCTCACAGAGGATTTTATTTTTCTTTCAATACCATCAATTTTCTTGTCAATCAGCATTTTCCTGTTTACATTCAATGGACTCGAATCCATTGCTTAAAAAAGTCTCCTAGCTTTATCAGCAGCTCCTCTTGGGAAATTAACACTGTCGTGTAACTGATTACATCATAAGGATTTTAATTTTTTTTTTTTGCTGCCCAGCCTTGTAAGTTAACAGGAGGAAGTAATTAGGCTTTATTATATTGAGTTGAAAGACTTGTGTTTTTGCCTGGTTGAGGTCCATAACTGAAGTGTGGCGTACACTGTCACATTAAAGGAAGGGAATGATGCAGGTTTGGAAAAACAAAGGCTGATTAATGACAGCGAAGGAGGAGGAAAGTTTCCACGAGTTATAAAATTCATGCATCCCATTAAATAAGACGACATTTTACAGACTCCTTTCCATCCCACTGACATAGCACATTGTGATGATTTTTTTCAGGCTACATTTTTATGAAAAATGTTATGTGGTTAATAAAGATATCGGTAACACTTTAAAACACTGGCCACAAATTCACATGAATTCCAATGCATTCGCTGGCATTGCGGTGGGTTCTGGCTAGTCATAATTTAATTGTAAGAGATTAAGACCTGTTCATTCAGTATAATGTTCATTAGTAAAAGTGCTAAATATCACAATAGAACAAGAGGCTACTCAAATAAATGTCCAGTTTACACTTATTTAAGGGAACATGATTCAGATACTTGTTATACGATACTACGATATAGTAAAACATTCAAAATAAACTTACATTTCTGAAGTTTGTGTTAACCTTGTCCTTTGCTGTTTATGATGTTTAGTAAGGTGAAGCAATGGGAATGAGGATCACTGGAAGAACAAGAAGAAAAAGGCATTTTTTAATCCTATAACAAATCTTGTTGATCTTATTTTATTCCGTATCAGTCAAGTTCACATTTAATATATATATATATATATATATATATATATATATATATATATATATATATATATATATATATATATATATATATATATATATATATATTCATTTCAATTGTTTTACATTTGGGGTGCAAACAAGAAATTGCAAAGTATGTAACTTGGATACTTTGTTTTTTTGTCTTGCTGATATGGGAACACAACAAGTTATTTACTGCATTGTTTCTTACCCAGACACAAATAAGCTTGCTACTCATGAGCGATGTCATTCTTACTAAACGCAGGTAAAAAAATTTAAATGTTCAAACCCAAAACGCTGCTGTAATTTTCTGAGAAATCTCATTAAAACTAATTGTTACATTAGTTCTGGCTCTGAGACACAGGCAGTTTTTCCAGTTTCATCATTCTAATGCCAAGAGAAACATTAACTCTAACTTGATTTAAGCAAGCACATGTGGCAGTTTCAAGCAAAAAGAAGGGTTTTGGTACAAACACGTACATGATAAGATTATTGAACTTGGATTCAAACTTGACATGGTTCTTTTAGGTGGTATGCCTTTTTTTCTGTGCAAAAATATAATTAAAAAAACATTACCCAAGGCAGGAAGTTTGTTTGGGTCAGATCCAATCATGCTGAGAGATTTAATCTGAAATAAATTATTAAAAATTGAATAAAATCCCATTAAAAAAATAAAAACAAATCTACTTAAATACAGTCGCCTTGTTTCTTTTCTACTAACAAATATTATTTATCCTTATAAATTATGGTACAATTCAAATATGTACATAATAGTGTAATAGCTAACATGTGGCATTTACAGTATTCATTTGTTCCTTGTTTGTATAGAAATAGGATAAATTGTGTTATCCTACATTGTAATGTTTGGACAGTTTTCTTGAAGAAAAAGTATTTACATTTTGTTTTTAAATATATTTACGTATATTTTGTTTGCAAAAACAAAGCTGAAGTGCTCAAACTGATGTTTTCCAATAGACTATGATGGGATTCTGAAAGTGATTGCACAGCTGTAAAATGTCAGATGCACAGGGGGCATATATTCAGTGTTACTCCAATATTAGGAGGAGTCTACTTTCTGCTCTCCTTTTTAGAATAATGATTATGTGGGATGTAGGACCGAGAATGAATAACTGCTCTATCGTTAAATAAACCTTCTCAATGTACTAGTCTCCAACCACAGTAAATGGTGCGTGGTGAATAAACCCAGATAATAATTACATATCATTTACTGTCGCTTTACTGACGTTTTCCCCCCCCCCCCCCCCCCCCCCCCCCCTACAAAATATAGAAAATACAAACTCGGTAAAAAGAGCTAAACACCAAATGTTAGCTTTCCATCATCAGTTTCCTATTAAAACATTTTACATCCAATTTTTGTGCCGAAACCTTAAATGCATGTTTTTGTTTTAAGACTAAATTACTTCCAAACAAGAGTCAACATACATTACAGAAGAGTAATCCGAGGTCACATTAATAGGGGGTTGTTTAGATTATGACACTAGATTACAGTAATACAGTAGAAACGGTAGATTACCAGCAATGGCAGAATAGTACTGGGATAAACATTGTTTACTGCAGGCAGGGATATTCATTTTAAACATCAACAATTGCACATATTTTGAGAAAAATGGAAATGTGTGTAGTATTCCGCACATAACCAATCAGCGTTATATTTTTGTATATCACGTGACGCATTAGGACATGCGTGTTCCATCTTGTACACTAATAAATAGTATTAATTTTTCACACTGCATATATATATATAATATATATATCATAGTGTAATTCCAGTAATTTTAAGTCCATGGTTGTGGCTGGATTATTCATATATAATAAGGTGTTTTGTGATACAAAAGTTAAAAGGTAACACTGTCTCCATCGTACTTTACTCTCTTTAGGCTCAGTACCGGGGATTGAGTGGTTTAGATGTTCTGTTAGGAGAACGCGCTGTCTGGCTCACAAGCTTGGTTCTCCAATCCAATCACATATATCCCGATACAGCAGCGCTTCGTGTTTTCCTAAACTGATAAACAGCTATTAAGCTTGGTGGTGGTTTAAAAGTACAACACGATTGCTCTTGGAATCGCTTTGCATAAACCAGCGTGAAATACTCCAGAGGAGAAGATTAATCAAAATAAATAATGAAGAAAAGTCTGAAAAGTTTTAAGTACCAGATTCACTTCGATGTTTAGGTTGAACTGCTCATACAATTGTATTGGTAATCGAATAATGTTGATATAAATACATTTCCAGACACTAGTTTTCATGCTTTGCCAAAACAGGGAATGCCTGTCACGTAATGCTAGACATTATTATTGTATAACAATAACAATGGGAGGTACAGTGAATCTTATGCAATAGAACAGCTATTTACCATACTTGTTTTTGGCAACTGTAACATTTTAGAATATTTCTAAAAATAAAAAATAAATGATATATATATATATATATATATATATATATATATATATATATATATATATATATATATATATATATATATATATGTTGCCTTTGCCTTTGTAGTACGGGTTGAAACGTTGGTTTCTTTACTGTATATATACCACCCCATTCTCAAACCTGCTTAGTACTATAGGTACTAAAGTGAAATGCCCTTAATTAATATGTAAGGTACTAAAATAGAGGCAATGATGTTTCATTGCCATGGTATTAAGAAAACACGTGGTGTTATACCATAAACATCAGTAGATGTCGCTATCACTAACACTAGTTAAAGATTCAAATATTAAGTGATATTGTGAATTAGAGTGATATTGTTCATGCAGTATAAGCCGAACCATATCCCTAAATAAAAGCCCTTTAGTTGCTATGTAACTATATAATGTGTACTGAATAACACGTTATATAAACGTCTCTTTTTACGCAGCATCTTAGTTAGTTTAATACATACTAAACAATACGATTTCACTTTAGTATTTATTGTACTAAAGAAGTGGACAGCGGGTGCTATATACAGTACTTCGAAAATCAAATACAATTAAACATATTGTGCTGACAGCATGTTTCACATAAATCGATTTCCATCTAAAGGGCATATTACAAAATGCATGTGTTACTTGTATTCACCCTTTAGATAAAAGCTTTAAGATATTTTAGACAGCTCTAGTTTTTTACAAACTAAAATACATGGTAATTCTTCATCGACACATCTAGCCTACAATGAACAGTGAACCGAAAACAAAATGTGTGCGACAAGATACAGAATTAAATTAAATGAAAATATACGTGCTGCTATTGCTACTTCACGTACATATGCACGTTATTATATTCTATTAAATCGTATCTGTAAAAAAAGTCCTGCTTTGCAAAGCTATGATCCCCCCAAGGCTCCGCGTGTGTGTGTGTGTGTGTGTGTGACCAACGACTTGATTTAACTAACCTGCTGGTTATAATGAATAGGCACACAGGTACACACATTTAAGAGCTGTTGAATGCAAACTCTTAACTCACCCTAAAGTGCTGTAGTTTTGTCTGTTTTTTATCCTGAATGTTCTGCTTCATCCTTATTTATGCGCACCTGCCTTTCAATATAAACGGAAGAGCAACCTTTTAAAAGCTTTAAATTGACTAATAGAAAATGTTGACATTGAGGTCTGGGTTCTTAATGACTGCATGTGATGTATGTGAGCCCAATTGATATGTTATGTTAAGTGATGCAATGCGGTTTTGAAAAGTTTAATAAATATATACAAGTACCCTATATGTTTAACTGTGAAAGTCAAGGCATTGCCCTTGTAAAGAATTATGAATACATCAAGTCTATAAAAGAAAAAAAAAAAAAAAAAAAAAAAAAAACGTTTTGCAGGTTATAGCTTCTGTTGGCATTTGTTTTGCATTAAAAAAAAAAAAAAAAAAAAAAATTACTTAGTTTTTTCTTCTAAAAAGTGAAACGATTTTATTTGCAATCGTAAACACGTCAACAAGGGAAGAAAGCTAATGTACAGCGACTAGTAAGAAGACAGGATATACTGCCAGCCACTACAGCAAATGACACGAACTCTCTAATGAAATGAAAAGGTTAATTGTCCATCTAACCTCCCCATCCCTTGTGCATGAATTTGCACATGTGGCCTGAGACACCCGTTGTTGATTGGCAAGCTATTTACTTTTAATTAGTCGTCCGAAGCAGTTTCAGACTGATTAATATTTATCCTTTAGAGTTTTTTTTTTAAACTTTGATCACATGTTATGTCCTCTGACAACATTTGTTTTATTTTTAATTTTGACTAACGTTACACGTTTGTTCATTAAAAAAAAACAAAAAAAAAACTCCTTATTCATTTGTACTTGTTCAGTATCTGTAAGCTAATTCTGCTTGTATAACGTTTTCTTTTTGTTGCTGTTTTAACATATTTATATCCTAACATATTTAATAATTTTTTAGTTAAATATTAAATAAGACTTATTAAATGACTCTTTGTTGGTCTGTGTAACACAGTGCTGTGTTTATGGTGCTGTTCCAAACATGTACATAGCATTGCAGGGGAATCTGACGTCTGCAACAATGAATAGAAGTTGTTATCTATCGTTTATTTGAATTTTGCTGTATTCATTTTTGTGTCCAATTTTATATATTTGAAGTCATACGATTATTTAAAAGAACAGTTTAAAAAATCCTAAAAAAAGGTGAATGTGGGGGGCAGTTAGTTGCTGTGCATTCAGTTTTTTTTTTTAAATAAATAATACGTTAACAAATAAATTAAGTAAAAACAGGACATCGTACTTTTCTGACTATTTTTTTTTAACTCAGTCAATAACACCTAACCATACGATGTCCCGAATTACACTGAAGTACTTTTTAAAACATTGTATATAGGGTTAAAATCTGCATACTCATAAAATATATATTTTATTGTTTATTTTGTATTTATGTTTTTACAGATCATTTGCAAGAATATATATTTAATGACATAACTATTTTTGAAAGAAGAACTATACATTTGGAATTTGTTTTATTAATGAATGAATGTTTGGAGGGCTGAAAGAAAACAAGGAAAACAACTGTTACTCTCTGACATAAACATTTAGTGTTAATCTATATATCCCACTTTAATTCAATCTTAATAATAGTAATTAAAATGTAGTAAATGTGTTTTATTCTTCATTAGGCCTGCTTGTAAAATGGAAGCTATTGTTCGAGTGCTGGTTATAACTGTTAAATTACCAAGTTAAGCTTTTTGATTGCCAATAACACATGATAAACGATCAAAGCCGTCAACTACCATGGACTACATACAAATATCATCAACAATGAATAAAAATTGTTTATGAAATATCTGATCAGTACATTCTGTTTAAATAAAGGCCATGTAGGGCTTACAGCTGAAGGAACATCAAGCTTTCCCGAATCAATACATTCATGGAGTTTATAGACAATCTAAGAATGTATAGAATGTAAGAATGTACAGCCTGTGTATCAGAAATTTATATTTAGCTTTAGATTTTAAAAAGCCACCTACACAATCTTTTAAAACTCGGTGTAAGACAAAAAAAAAACCCCAAAAAACATCCCAAACAACGTGCGAAATATGATATTTAGAACATTAAGTGAAATCATTGGAACAGCCGTTTAACTACTTTAATACGTTGCAGGCAGAGATACACAATTGTTAAATTGGGGTTGATAATTACGGGTAATTGCTTTCAATAGGATATTTATAACCAACAATGAATGTGGTTTAAAATACTGCTGAAGGAGCTTAGGAAGAGTGTAGGTGTTTATTTTTGGATGGAGGTATTCGCTCTGCTGATGCACATGCACAGTGCATTTAATAACTAGTGTTCAAATCAATCAGAGCAATCAGCTCCTATTCTGACAGGTCTGCTTCTGTGTGTCCTCTTTGTTCCTGTGGTGCATGTGAGATGAAGGGTGAAAGAGATGGAGTGGAGTGAGAGTAATCCGTTCATCTACATACTTAATAAGAAGTAATATGACATTGTTCCTGTTCTGAAGGCAAAGCCATCGCCACTAATACTTGACCATGTGCTGGGGTCACCAAGTTTTTTCAGCAAGGGAAAAAAGTAAAATATCAATAATAATAATAATAATAATAATAATAATAATAATAATAATAATAATAATAATAATAATAATATGAAGAAGAAGAAAAGAAGCAATGATAGTGTAGCAAAATATGGATGTTTTACTAGAAAACACACTAACCAGACTTCACGCATTTATTAAACCATTTTTTTGTAGTTTAGACTCAGTATGCTTGAAATACACATATTATACCGTCTTATGTCTGAAACAAGCTAATAATACAGCAGAAGTATCTACAAAGCTGGATAGATCAACCCATTTTAGCCAAACATGCTTTAAGAATATAGGTAAAGTTTTGTAAATAACAAATATATATGTGTATATATATATATATATATATATATATATATATATATATATATATATATATACTAATATATATAATATAGATATATATATACCTCAGCTCATAGTAAGGGGGTAATTTGCTGACTGGGTGTGTCTGCATTGTATTGCAATGACTGTCCTAATTACTGTACATACAAAGCATGCCATAGAGGTCATTTTATGTGATTAAACGAGTTCCATAAATATTTCTGCAAGAATAAATAAGTTGTTTCAAAGTTCTGAAAATGTTGTGTTAGTCAATGGCACATACCACATATTTACACTACAGAGTAAACAAGTTCTCCCTGAATTAAAGTTTTAATGAAAATTGGCATAGTTTGTGGATTTTTCACTGCCAAGTAGTTAACGTTAATTCTAAACACTTCTGCCCTAAATTAAAGATCTTAAAGGTCTTTATATATGATGTGGTTTAAGGTTATATATAACCTATTTTTAGACTATAAAAAACACAGACTCATTGAAAATGAAACTGAACAAATCACTACTCAGAAAACCGTCCAATGAAAAATGAATTTAAAAACTTTAACACGCTTAAAAAAATATATGCAAAACACAGACATTTCTTCCATTCCTGTGAATAATGATTTGTGTTTGAAATTTCTGTTACAATAAATAAGATGAAGGATTATTTAAAGTTGTTAACTTTATGGAATGATAACAATTGATGGGATTTTCAAAATGTCTTACAGAATGTCAGAATATCAGTCCAACAATACCAGCTTTTCAGAAATATACTGAGCATACTGGACTACACACAAGCGCTGGAACTAGGGGTGCTGGGGGTGCGGAAGCACCCCTTGGCTTTGCACGGCTTCCATCATATACTGGAGTTACAGTTTTGTTCAATGGCTTTCAGCACCCCCACTTTAAAAATTGTTCCAGTGCCACTGGGACTACAATGAAACAGTTAAGGCTTGATAAATGCACCAAAAAAACAAAAAAAAACAACTTACATATCCAGAAATAAACAAGCTCAGGCACTTAACTGTCTTTTTAGAAAATTTCTTTTCTAGTAAAAAAAAAAGTGTTTACTGTAGGCCTATATGCATTTAAGGCAAGTATGATGTTTACCGCTCTATCTTAAGTATATCAATTTAGCAAAGGAATCAATTCAACACAGTTACATTTTACTAGATGCAAATTCATGCCACTTTAGAAATGGCTAGTTGGAAATGCACTAAACCCAGATACTTGCCTGTATTTAAAAAAAAAAAAAGTATGGCCTTTGTGAAGTTGATCTATGGTGACAGCATAGTCTAATTTCATTTGGGCCTGTTTGTCACTTGGGGTTTAAAAGCACAGGAAGAAATGGACACCTATCAGTAACATTTGAAGCAAGCACCAGTCACAGCACACAGGAGAACTAGTCATTTAAAGAGGAGAGGCATGCTGGTCTCATGCTGTTTAACAAATCACACAAAACACTGCCATCTACAAGAACACATTTAGTGACATATTCACAATGCTGTTAACATCAGGTTTATTTAACATTAATTTTAAAAAGCATTGAATAAATAACTCAGGGTGTTGTATTACAAACTCCTACAATAAACGTGCATTTTCTTCCTATGTAAAGACTGCAGTGAAAACAGTAAACAGAAGGTCAAATTAATATACTACATATACAAATAAAAATGAAATTTAAAAAAAAATTGACACGCCGCTTATGTTACATATTTTGCCACTATACAGAGGTTATGTATAGAACGGAGCCACTTTACAAACACCTGTTTGTTTGCAGGTAAATTATGGACTATGAAATAAGTTTTGGTATAAGTACCATTGCTTATTAAAAAAAATAATTAGGTGAATGGTCCCAGTGCTTTAACATTTTTATCAATGATTTATACAATCAGTAGTCTTATTTCTAACAAATGACACTTGGAAAACCACAGCTAATTATGGTCCTCTTCATTCTAATGTAATCATCTCATAAGTGGTACCTATTAGCGGAATATGAATACGATCTGCATTAGCTAGGCCGAAATAGGAGTAATACTGTGAGCCGAGTTCGGCTCAAGTTTTCACAAAAGAGATATATATATATATATATATATATATATATATATATATATATATATATATATATATATATATAATATATAATATATTATAAGCTATTTATTAAGCTTTTAAAATTGGATTGTATTTTTGTCTTCTGTTTAAATTTGTCATAAAACGTCAATCAATATGATGTGAAGACTCCCCCTCCCCTGTCCTCTTCTGCCCTCCTCAGTATCCTCAGTACACACCTGTTTGCACTTTCGGTCACCTTTCGACTTCGTAATTTTCCTATACTTTGCCTAAAATTGAAGCCCTCCGGCAGCGTTTGTGTCAGATTTCCAAAAACTTCCTAAACGGTGCAGCCCAGACGAAGACTCACAATTGTTTTCATTGTGACGTAAGGGGGAAATCAACTTCATGAAAACAATAGACATCAGCTTGTAATGGGAACCCCGTTTCCATTTGATAGACATTACAACGCTCAATTAACAATTGGCCTATCGCCATCGTTATCGTGTCAGTTAAGCTATGAAGATACACCGTAGCTGTTTCTCATTAAATAATAATAATAATAATAATAATAATAATAAATAATAATAATAAGATAATAATTAAAATAATAATATTATGATATAGGATCTAAATGCACTCCTGTAGATTTACGTGCCACATATTCAAAACTGTGTGCTATTTTGAAAATGATGCACACCCTGCCACACGTATGGCCTTTTTCCCATACCGGTGGGCAAGCGGATCTTTCAACAAGAACGTTGGGCTTATTATTATTTATTATTATTATTATTATTATTATTATTATTATTATTATTATTATTATTATATTGTGTTTTTAATGCTTTAACAAATGCCCTTTGTTTGCATTGACCACTGCTGTTTACAAATGTAACAATAGGCAGTATTTGGAAATGACGTGCTTTTCAAACAAGAATAATAATCCAAATAATTTGAAGTTCATAAGCGTTGTGTGAAATAAGAAAAAAAGATAAGTAACATATGAGTTAAAGGGTGATTTAAAATATAGAAATATTTATTTTATAACAAGAAACCAAACAGAACAGAAAACATCATGCAGGCAATGCAGGGAATCGAAAGGCTAGAAGCGCGAAATGAGATCGGTGTTATTTACTGTTTATCTCAATTTGTTACAGTACAGACTGATAATGTCATTCAAGAAAATGGGGCACATTTGAATATAAACAGAATCCTACCTAATGGCTAACTGCCACGACCTTATGTATAATGTTATATAAATATATTTAAATAAGGAATGCCCCAATAACTCTAACTCTTCCGCTTATTACAGCTAGCAGTACCTTTTTATTGCATATACAGCATGTAAAAAATAGAGCCTACCACAGAACAGAAACAACCCAAATACTCGATGCTTGCAGTTTAAAAATAAAAATTAAAACACTCTCTGGTGAAATGCATAGACTATTTTACATGAAGAAAATGTGTGTTCGTGTGAGGTTCAGAAATAATACCCTTAAATATATTGGAAATTAAAAAGGTAGTGTCGATCTACTGACCACAGACTTATCTTCTTCAATTAAAGTCATTTGTTTTGTATCCTCCACTGGAAACAAATGTATAGGTTTGCATCAGACGAGTTTATCCGGCAAAAAACAAAAACAAATGAACTGTCCATATTGCGGGAAACAAAAACTAGACGCTTACAATACTTACAATATAAGATATGGCACATCAGTTATTATATTAGTTCCAGACTGCAAGCGGCGGAGCTGCAATCACAGTTTCCTCTCATTAGAGAAGGCGTTAGATTGCTACTGTCTCATTAGTCCACACGCTCACGGCCTGCAGCACAGTTTAGTCCTCCTGATTGATGTCCGAATGTGACGAAGAAGATCCTTCTGACTGTCGCTCTGCTTCTTTTGATCGCTCTTGCTCTGAAAGCTGTTCACTGGATGGAATTGAGTTTTTCTTGGGGCGCCCTTTGGGTTTGGTGGGTGATTCTAGGCCTCCACCTTGCAAAACCTGACAGAAAAATAAAGAAGTATACTATTAATGCTTGCATACAGTCTCCACAAATTTAAATTAGGATAAAATGGGTTTGGTTTGTGAAACGACAAAGCAATCAGTTAAGATTTGTAATTTAGAGTAACAATAATAATAATAATAATAATAATAATAATAATAATAATAATAACTAACATATATCCAGTATCACTTACTATAGTTCAATTCCAAGGTTACATTTTGATTGATATTCAAGAAGTCCCAGTTTTCTTTAGTCTCCCGAATGCAAAAAGATTGCTGCTCACATTAAATTCAGTCGCTATTAGTTACAATATAATGCAGGCTTATTATAATAAAAAATAAACTTACTATTTTCTTCCATTTCATTCTTCTGTTCTGGTACCATGTTTTTACTTGCAGTTGACTGAGACCCAGTGATTCTGCAAGATCTATTCTGTTGAGCAATATATAGAAATAATAATAATTGTAATTATGATGCCATATTTTCTAATAAAATGACTAATTGCCGATACTGTATTGTACCACTTGTAAATACACTGTGGGTATAAAGACAGAACGAGATATATTGATCTATAGATACACAGATATTGTAGATACATATGTGACAGTGTATTAAATGGTAGACGCTTTTAAATGGAACACTTTTAATATTTGAAGTGCACTAAAATGTTTAAAAACATAGTCGCCGTGTTTTGGTAAAAACAAACCACACGGCCTGTTTTATTGGCGTGCATTTTATTGGAAACAAAAATCTAGTGTTGGTATCGTTTTGCAAACATAACGTGATAAACATTTAAGACCTATCTGCGTACCTGTCTGGTGTTGAGAGGTATTTTTGCTTCTCAAATCTTTTTTCCAGCCCCATTAGCTGTAATTCAGTAAAGACAGTCCGACTTCTCCTGCCTTTTTTTGACTTGTTGGTTAGATCTGACCCCGGGTCCAGTTTACTCCGAAGGTGAAGGTCCAACGGCAGGTGATGGGAACTCGATCCGCCGGACAACAGCGCTGATCCGAGAGGAGCGCCCAGCGAGCAGGACAGAGGGGCCATGGGGAATTTAAAAACACTAGACTGGTCTGCCTTTAGAACTGTAAGACATGAAATAAGGCTATGAACATTTAAAAAACGTTTATATAGCAAGTTGTTCAGCAGTCATTTTTAAGACAATGAAAATGAACACAATTTCAAATATTTACAGTAAATACATTTTACAAGTAAATGATTCGGACACAGAACGATTATAATTTACTCTGGGGTATTTAATTTTCACACGAGGCTACAATTGTTCTGTTGCCTATAGTAGGCCTATCCTCAAAATGTCCCCTAACTTAAAATGTGAAAGTAATAGGCCTCTATTTGAGTGGAAACGTAACATATTGATGACGGACACAAATGTACAAATACCAGCAAATTGTTTTCATTCCATAAGGTTTGTCTGGATACTTTTTGCACAATCTGATCAATTGCTCCTTAACACTAAAGTCTAACTGTATGCTGGGAAATAGGAAATGAGCATAATCTCAATTAAACCATTTATTGCTTGACTAACAACTCCCTAATACAAAGCTTCTCTTATGCTATTAATTTTGCAGAGGAAACACTGACCTATCTGCCAGACCGCAGCATTCATAATTTGTTTTTATTCATGTATAATGAATTGAGTGCTAATATTTATGGAACAGATGACTCTAAAGTACATTACCAAAAAAGTGCAGAGAAGTCAACTTCCAAAAATAACACTCAACCCGAAGACTTAAAACTAAACTTGGTTTGTGCGGCACTGCGTACAGGACGAGTAAGTGCTTGAAACTGCCAACAAACAAACACCAATCCATGTTAATCAGGGTAACAAACCTGGCATAATAACCATATGGATGGAATGCATCCATAGCAGGTATTAATCATTTCTGGAGATATATTCAGTTATGGCTTAAAATGTGCCGTATACATTACAAAACGCCACGGTGGCATATCTTTATTAACAATACAGTATATAGTTTCCAATTGTTAAAATCATTCTATCCTTTTCATTTGTATAATTTAGATAACGTCATTCTATTTTATAGCCTATATATTTTACGTAAATTAACTATTTTACAGATTGAGACCTGTAATAAACAAACGAGACTGGTCTATGCTCTATGCTTGCGTGTTCACATCGACTGAAAAAAAAAACTCAAACAAAGCTGACTGTGCGAGTTTTTTTTGTATACTGCTAATATATATATATATATATATATATATATATATATATATATATATATATATATATATATATATAAAATCAAACAGATATATTTGAAAAAATCACACAACAGGTATTTTGCATAATACAATAATGCAGAAAATAAAAGACACTTGGGACTAAATTAATTCGCATAAGGGGAGTGAAGTAAACACGAATTTTAGACCACTGTTGTCAATAACTTGTGGCGTGCAGGCAATCCAGCCTCTCTAATCTGGAACGGACAGGCGTTATGCTTATTGCACCAGACTGCACCAAACTCGTACCTAAGTGATTGTGGTAGGGTCTCGCTGACAACAGAGCCTGCACTCCGAACTTGAGCAACTCTCCCGCGGGGGCTGAAACTTTGTGGTCCGGATGGTCAGTCAGGATCTCCTCGATCATAAAACTCCTGTAGCGATGGGACCTGTGGTCAGGGTGGGCTTCTGGTGGGAAATAATGAGCCCCCAGCTCCAAAGGATGCTGCATTCTTAAAGCGCTAATGGACTATTCCAACAAAACTCGAGTTCTTGAATCCACGCAGCGTTTTCAATTTTAACGATGTTCAGAGCTTCACAGATGGTGTTCGTGCTTCTGGCTAACGCGTATACATTTCCTTCAGTGGAAAATGTGGTTAAACAAATGCATCCTGATACTCCTTGTCGATTCGGTAAGTTTTATAATAAATTAAAAGTGCATTGGTTTAAGATGTATCCGTCTTTGTCTCTCCCCTATCTTTTTTAACCCAGATTGCGGACATGCAAAGGCTGTTGTTGTTCAGCAGTGAGGAACTACAAGTTGTACAACCCCGTCCAAGCTTGTCATACGAGAGAGTGGCTTTCCCCGCCCAGTCTTCAGTAAACAGCCTATTACTGTTCTCAGCAGGACCAGCCTTACCTATGGATAAACTGGATTTTTGCAAAGAACCTTGAGGCTTCAGTGGCCCATTGCTGCTTTTAACTGAAGGGTGCCACCCCCTTTCTCTCGCCAACACGCGTACCCAATGTGACAGGACCTCAGATAACATTTTAACATATAGTGTAAAGTTAAAAGGTTCTGCATTAGCCTGCAAAAAAGAAACCCCGTAGAGCGTGTGGGGTAAAAAATTGGTTATTTTATCGATAAATAAAATTCGATTTGAATTAACTACGCATTACTTTGCAAATACAGAATACGATCACATCTTCAATAAGCAGCCTATCAATGAGTATGTGGTTATTCAAAAAATAAAAAGGATAAAGTTATATTTATTTATTATAGTTACAGCGCATTTGAGTGGTTTTAAATTATGGTTGTATTATATTTAAATGTAATACAATTGCGTTAGTAAATATCACTTAAACTAAACCTTTATTAAACATTATAGAAATAGCAATATACTTCCAAAATGGGGCCTTAAAACGAATAGGCTTAATTGAGGTGTAATTTGCATTTTTACCCGTTATCCATGCATTTTCTATTGCTGCTTGAATGTTTAATTTTTTTTAATTAAGTATCTGTTAGGATTAAGACGAGTTTATAAAGTTATTGCTTTATACAACAACTCAGCCATTACAATAATAATAAAAAAATAATTGCTCAGTATTCTCAAACTATATAAAACGGTAATAGCATTTCACAATATTAATAAAAAAAACTACGTTGTCATAAACATAAAATAAAAAAGCAACAACTGAAATGTTGAAGTTTGTTCGCAAATCTAATTTCTCTTAATAATAATAATATAGAGGAGCGCAAGTTTCAACACGCACCGAATTGCCAGAGGTATGATGGGTTATTGTTTCCAGGCGACTCATATTACACTGCTAATTTATACTGATAAAAATACAAAACTAATAATAATAATAATAATAATAAATAATAATAATAATAATAATAATAATAATAATAATAAATGTGGGCCTATACATTCAAAAGAAAGTATAGTAATAAAAACGTAAAACAAGGAAATAATGTTGTTATGTATTTATTTTTTGAATTGACAGTAGGTTTTATTTTCTGACAAGATGTGCTCAAGCAACATTTTTTAACAGAAACCAGTGAACATGGAAAATGGCAATGGGAAATTCGTGATACCAGTAGTACTAAACAGATGTTACAAGGATACAAGATGAGGTAATGTTTTGTAGAAAAATTTGAAAACAAAGCCTTCTGTTTTTTTTTTTTTTAGATGTGTTTTTTTTTTTTTTAGATGTTATACAAGTTTAAATAGCAAGATGGGATCTGTTTTATTTCTTTGTCTGCCATTGGCAAAACAGCCTTGTGTTAATTATTTCAGATGATCAGCGGTGTATTTATATGCCAGTTCATCCTTGCAAGTAAACATCGAATATTGGTAAAATGTGGTGCCTTTATAATTGCTACGTATACTTGTCAGTTTCGTACGTGATAGAGGAAAACGCATAAGCTTTTAATAAACTTCTAGAAAACGTCTTCTAAACGTGCTTTAGGAGTGCTTGAAAAACAATCAAACTAATAATATATGAGGAGTCCATTCTAAATAGTCAATTATGCACTTGAGTACGCAATTTGTGCCCACAAAATTAGTTTTTGTTTAACTCGCGAATATCAGTTTTTTGTATGTATTTTTTTCCACGCTTTGCTACTAAATACAAAGCCAATATGTTGCAAAAAACAAAAAACAAAAACAAATATAAAAAATTAAAAAAGTTTCGCATTTTGGTAGACAGATGTCTGACTGTGTAGTATTTCTTTATTTGAACAGGACTAATAATACTATATATGAACCTAGTTGCGCAGCTGACATAATTATTAATTCAGTTAAGTTGCTGGACTGTAGTTTTCAGTAGCTTGTTGTAATACCCACTTCTGTGTTTAGTTAGTCATTTTGATATATATATATATATATATATATATATATATATATATATATATATTATATATATATATAGTATATATAAGGCAGTATATAGTTAATATATATGACGACAAGAGGCGCACACACCACAAACACACACCACACATTAAAATAAAGAATTTTAGCCAACATGATTATACAAAAATAATAATATAAAACAACTGTGGTGTGAAAATAGTGTTTTGGAATATGATCAGGTTTTTTCTTTTACATGAAACTTAATATAAATGAGTTATTTTAATGTGTTAAGAGACTCATATCAGAGTTAAAAGTATTAGTTTTTAATTTATTGCAATATTCAGGATAGGGCTCTTTAGAAATTTTGAATTACGTGAACCTAATAGTTTAGCACGAGAAACGTTTTAGGAGTAAGTTCTTTAATTTAAGAAATACAATAACACATTCTAAATCAGTTTCGTTTATTTGTTTAAATTGTGTATTGTTATAGCACTACGATAATAAGCCAACAACTTTAGTACAAAACCCGAAAGAAGCCGTCAAGTTGTGTTTTATTATTCTTGTCATAATTGCACAAACGTACTCGCGACACAACATCTGCACAAAGAGAAAGGATGCTCATATATTGTGTGTATATGAATTATTATATTATTAATATCTATACTTATATTTAAATTTACGACTGAAGCAACATTGTTACCGCGTACAGCCATTATAATTGCTTCAACAAGAAAACCGATCTCACAATTAGTTTGTCAAAAATGCAACGACGAATTTATCCAGCAGGGGCCGCTTGCACATTCTTAGCAATAATGAGGCAAACGCAAGGCCTACATATTTTTTCTTTTCCAGGTAACCTGATAATCATAACATCTGTATTTTCTCAGTTGGTGGTCCAAATATCAAATATCTGCTGTGCTGTTCAAAAAACACTAGGAATTTATTAATTGAATTACTAGTAGCCTAAATGTGGGAAATTAGGGACAAGGTACCAAAATGGATGGACACAACCATACACATATATAAAACAAGTTGCACTAGTATTCAAACGCCAAACAGAATCTGTAGAAGAACAACATTAAAACAAAATGTGCTTTCTGCAAAACTGCAATTTACTTTTGCTTCTCTCTCTCTCTCTCTCTCTCTCTCTCTCTCTCTCTCTCTCTATAGTAGATATATATGTATACATATATACATATGTATGTATGTAGGTATGTGTGTGTGTGTGTGTATATATATATATATATATATATATATATATATATATATATATATATATATATAAAATATGTTCATATTCTGTTGAGAAAAACACAAACAAAAGCTGTAACACTGCATGCCTTTCACGTCTTTTTGTTGTTGCATTAATCCAATGTCAAAGTGAGAGATTGTCTATGTTTAAAACAAACAGAACAAATAGACTGGCACGCTGTTGGCGTAACTGCAAAGTTTCGATATACCTGCATTTTTAGAAGGGTTTATAACAAACTAACCCGTGACCAGCGGTGGGCGTCATTGTATTTTAATTGAGGACGGGTTATGCTAAACTCGTATAGTTTAATAAAAGTTTAAATTAAAATAAATGTTGCACATACGGCATATTCCAATAAATATAAAATAAACGTATTGTTTACCATAGCAATATAGCACAGCATGATGTCTTAAAAACCTTGCCTGTACAACATGTATACCCTACTGTATATTTAGCATATTCATACCATACATGGCTTTTTTAAAAGTGCTTTCTGAACCACTGTACCACCACCTGTTGTCTTTTAAGAACGCACACAATACCACTGCAAAAGCCGACATTCTATCTGCTGTGGAGGAAGACTGTCCGTGGGGCTTACATTACATTGCAGCTAAGGCAATGGCAGATTACAAAAGAAGTGTGCGCGTATAATAACATCCATTTAACAACCCCATAAACACAAAACTAGTTTAACGTTCGGGTACATTATTGTACTGTCACACTTAACGCTTTGTTCAAGAAATATAAAGGTTAGACTCCGAATGTGTTCATAACTGTGAAAGAGTTCGATATCTGGAACGCTGGTACTCTACATATTGTGTATGCATTTAAATGGCAAGGTAACATCAACACTTATTACCTGAAGTTAAGGGAAAAAGTCTGCAAACTGAGTGTTTATAATGTACGCCGGTAATGCAGTAAAACTGCGAGTGTATTTTAAATGCACATTAATACAAATCACCCAGTCAACATTATGACAAATGTATGCCTGGGATTGTGGAATGAGACCCGTCTGTGTTTTTTCTTTTGTCTCACGCAGTTACACACACACACACACACACACACACACACACACACACACATATTGTTTGTACCATATCACGCACTTCATAAATAAATAAATAAATAAAAAAAATGTGGTGATAACGTCCCGTTGTGGCTTGCTAAAAGTCAAACATAGCCACTGATTATGATTATAGAAAGCGCATTCGGTCATTGTATTCACGCTTCATTGCAGTCGGGTCTAATGCATAGGCCTACAGTAAAAAGTATGAAAGGTTAGACTGGTCAAATGTCTCCATTTAACCCAAAAGACACACTACCAATCTGCGAAAATTATTTAAAAAAAAAACCAAACAAACATTAAAATCAAGTTTGAAAAGATGAAATGTGCAAGATAAACACAAAATAGACTTAATAACAAAAGCCACAAAAAATATAATATGACCAAATATAATTATTCGTTTAAAATTCTTGCACACGATTTAATACTTTGTATGTGTATAGGTACAGCATGTTCAAATTGTACACTTTTTGTGTACTTAATTATTTTACAAATGACAAAAAAATAAAAGTGTATCCACCGGGCCTGCATTTGAGAGCTATTTTTCTTTTCTGTGCGGTCTGCCTAATGTCGAAGCACGTGCGTATAACCTAGTCAGTATAAAGCCTATTTCCCGTTCCAGCTCTTTCTCACCCCTTCAGCACTATGCATGATGCTCTTTGTTACTCCTATGGTTATATTATATGCATTACAGGAGTTTAATTAAATGCACCCACACAGATCTGTCAGAAACCATTAAACAGAAACCAATGAAATATCCTGTCTTGTGTAGCTTGGTCTTGTGTTAGAAAGAGTGTTGCAAAGCCATTGGTTTTCTTAAATGCAGCATTGTGCAGGTATGTTGGTGGTGGCAGGCAGATTCCCTCTCTGCACTCTTTTCCACGTGCATCTGGTTGTAATTGCTTTTGACCTTTTTGCCACTCAAGAAAACACCAACCCCTTCAGGGCATCTGAACTGGGAAATTAGTCACTGTAACCCCTAACTTACTTTCTAATGGTATTTGATATTCAGGAAACCCTAACAGTGCCACCATTTAAAGTAAAACGTGACACCATACATTTAAATTAATAAAGCATTTAAGTATGGCTGTTATAGGTTACATGTGAGGGTCTATCTATCATAATAGGTCACCACAAATAACCAAAAGGCTTACAGCTCCATGCCATATTAGTAAAGCAATATAAATACAATGGAAAAGAGGTAACCATTCAGAGAACTCAGAGACACAACCTGAAATAAACACAATATTTTGTAAGCTATAATGTGTTTTTTTTGTCATATATTTTTATTGAACCTTTCACCTTGACATTTGTTACCTGTTAAATTGGTATATTGACTCATGATGTGTAAATATCTTATAACAAAGCTATGAAACTAAATAAGCATGTTTTATATTATGCAGATGTCTGCAGGATATCCATAGGCAAAGCATATTTACACTTTTGAAATTACAAAAAAATGAGTACATTTTCTCAAAATGTACTTACCCAATTTTGAAATCAGTCCCTATGTACTGATATTTGCAAATTAAAATGTATTTTTATTATATTTTAAAACAAATACAATTTTACAACCTTAAAAACAACATAAGCACAACATAAAATAGTGTACAATAACTTGAACATGTTAATTTGAGACTAATATTTTTGCCTCAAGCATGTTTTGTTAAGTTAAATGAACTGATTCATGTTTTTCTCCATCAAGCTGTTGGATATATCAGTAAAAAACAGTTTTAGCGGGGGAATACAGTCGTTTTATCCTTACCCTTTCAGTAACAATAAAGTACAAAATGAGTATAATGTAAACATGCAGTTAACACACACTGTGGTGAAGTAGTGTCAACAGGTGTTAGAGGAAACACAACCCCACAGCCATGTTAACTTTGGGGGTATTATACTGATGGGATGACATCATTCAAAATCAAGCATTCCGAAGCATTCCTCATGATATCATTCCAACAGATGGCTGACACCACCTTGAGGGATTCCAATTCGATCTCCCAAAAGATCTAGAACAGGTTTTACTATGACCTCTAGAGGTGAAATCTGCAACTGCTTTAAACGAGCTCCAAAGGACTACTAATAATGTCTACTCAGTCATTTTTTTTGAGTAGCTTGTTTTGTAACTTTCACAGAAGAACTGGAGTACAAACCTTAATAACAGGGCTCAGAGACCATTAAACATGTTCCGGTTTCATCTTAAATTATACAGTATAATACATTATCCATCCCTTAGCTTGCAGAAACTTCATGGAGCAGATATGCCACACAAGTAGAAAAGTAAATACTGGGTGTGGGGGTATATAATCAATAGGAAGCCCTTCAGATTTCTTACACTAGAACAATTCATTTACGTCCCAAGGGTAATATATACAATACATTTTCATTCAGGTAAAATGACAAATGCACAGATTATAGATAGACAGTTCAACCAACACGCCTGTTTGCATCTTTACATTTGAAAAGTAGGCTTCTCTGTGCATTTAAGAGAGGTGTTTCAGGAGTTGAATTTGGACACTGTTGCTGACAAATACAGGTGCTCAAGAAAGTGGCATTGAAGAAGCCCAGCAATAGCAATGCATGGTTGGATGTGACTAATTCTAATTCATCAACTTGGCCTCAGATGAGTCAATAGCTATGCCAGGATGATGCCACACAGCGAACAAGGCCATGGGAGGTTGCCACCAAGTATAGCTTGTATGATAAATATAATTAATTCTTAATAAGAGCCAAGAGGTGTGCAGGACTTTGTGTCCCTACATTCACATAGTCTTCTGGTAAAAACGTTTTTTTTTTTTTTTTTTTAGTTCTAAAGCCATTTGTTTTTGTTTATATTAAATATATGTTGGAACCACCTTAAGCAATTTGCTGAACAGTTAATGAACTTCAAGTAAGTGGACAAATGGGAGGAACACATTCACAGGAGATACAGACACTCTTCACATTTTTGGTAATCATTTTGATGGTACAATGTGGCTGCCACGTACAAGCTGAAAGGTATACTATTAAAGTAAAGCATAACAAAAGTGATCTACATGAATCAAAGGTACACTACTCAGCGAAATACATTTTAGATTGTATTTCCTTGCAAAGAAAATTTACAAGTATAACGTTTATCCACCAGGTGGCATAATGTTAACACTTAAGTATAACCCTTGGCCACAAGGCAGTTACTTATCCAAAGGCAAATAACAGTTTATAGGGAGGGGGAGTTGTTAAACTATGCCATTAAAATATATATATATATTGCACACACATCAATAATATATTACAGTGAATGTTTCCTTATTTGTATGGATAGACACAATTACTTAGACAGTGGAACAGTATGAACAATTAATATATTTATTTTGTATTAATTCCAGCACTATTTCTTCCAACTTTTTATATGATATTTTCGATTTTTTTAAAAATTACGTCAGGTTTTAAGTAATTTTTGGCGTATACTGTTGCATAGTGAAAACAAAAACTGTTACATAATTTAATAATCCAAATGTTAGGTTCTAACTTAAATTTTGCCTTTTTGTAAAGTCATCTAAAGTATACGTGTTTCCAACACTAATAAATGCATAATTAATCATTTGACAAATAAATACGATAACTTTCTACAGCTGCGCATAATATTAAAACACGGTTACTCAGTTTTCCAAAGTATATATGTATATACATTTAAAATAGTAAAACCTTACCTTTCAACTGACATTGTGTAATACATTTTGAAAAAAAATGTTTTTTTGAAAAATTTAAAAAAATAAACAAAAACG
The DNA here is from genome assembly GCF_017654505.1 of Polyodon spathula. NCBI lineage: Eukaryota > Metazoa > Chordata > Actinopteri > Acipenseriformes > Polyodontidae > Polyodon > Polyodon spathula. The sequence continues at coordinate 35,462,769 of NC_054549.1, read as the reverse complement.
GAGACTGGGGAATGAACAGAAGCGATTTGACAAAGCTGCAGCAGAGTGTGCACGTGCCCCATGCACGCGCACAGAACCAATCCTTAACGGCCGTTAGTCGCTATAGCGTTGGGGTGGTCACATGTTAAACCCCGGCGAATGGGAGCTGCCGCTGAGGAGCAGGGAAAGATGTCATTGTATTGGATACATGACAGTACTGTAAATACAAAATGTACACAATTCTGTAAAATTGGCTAACAGCGCTCAGATATGAGCTTTTAATAACACAGTGCTGTTTGTTTTGAGTCACTATGGGACAAAGGGACCTGACCCAAGCTTTAAGAAATCAAGGGAAGAACAAGGTACTGTATAAAATGACTTCTGTTACCGTAGGTAGGCTAAGCAGAGGCGGTTGCTACACACAGAATTCTGCCCAGTCCTAATTGTATATTGTATTTTATTGTGAACTGTGCCAGACATTTCGAAATGTAACACATCACCTTCTTCCTACTGGGACTTGACAGTGAGAAAAAAAAAAGAGTGAAGGGAACATCACCGTTTCATTGTTACACTAAGATTTCTATACCGTGTGGTTAATTTTATTTTGTGTACGGGTAGTGACCGAGACGTTTTGTACTGTCACTAAACATTAAAAATCCAGTCTTGGAACGTATTAAATAAAAAATGAAGTAACCGATTTTAAACTCATTGCTTATTAATTGCCGAGGAATCCTGGTAAGATAGCAAGCTGTCATCTTGCTAGTTTGTTTATTTTTTTCCCCACTGAACTACATTTCCTCCCTTTACTACGTAGTGTATGTAGGGCCAAACACTGTATTTATGTTTTAAACTAATCTCAATTTAGTGTCTTGTAACACATAGCAGGCAAAGCAGTATATGATACTTTCCAAATACTTGCCGTGATAAGGAAATAGTGTAAGATCCCGCTTTGAAGTAGCTCACTTGTGAAGGTTTCTTCATCAAAAGGAGATTTTGTGCAGAATGCAAGATATGATGAGACTTAATTTTGCAACACGTGTGACACTGTAAGCGAGATATGTGCTGGAAATTCTAATATTTTAATTGTATAGTTGCTCAGGTATTCAACATCACACAGTTCACATTATATTCATGGTTCCTTATTACAATAGACCATGCACTATGTAGCACAGCAGCAAGAATCTAAAGATATTACTTAGGTGGTTTCAGATAAATTATTTGCTTGAGATTGCCCTGCTCCTCCATTAAAAATTGCCATTCAGTTTACTGTAGACAGTTTACACTTACATTTTTAAAGTGGCAAACATCCTGTAAACTAAGTTACATGTACTGTACAGATATTGTTAATACAAGATTTCAGAGTGGCCTTTGTAACTTTCTTCCAAACGCAGTGTCTCCTGTAGTCTTAGACACGGGATTATGTGGCTTCCCATACTCCTAGCAGCTGGAAAGACATGAGGGGCAATCTCTAAACAAGATATTCTCAAGAATGCATACGATAATGTTTTACTTAATTGAAAAACACTGCAATGAATACAATATTATGAAGTTTGAGTTAATTTTACTAAAGAAAAATGGATTAAGACATACTGTACTGTATCAAAGCTTTTCCGACTGTCGGGGAGGGCTTCTGTGGCAGGGTTTTAACTTTCTGACTGAAATGATGTAAAAACTGTCAGTTCCAACACTTTAAAGGTAAAAGCCCTGTGTCTCTTGTCAGTGAAGCTTTGCAGTTTCCATTAGTCAGCATTAGAGATAAAAAACAAACAAACAAACATATTTTGCTTGTTGATGTTCTAATTGATTAACAGCATATCATTTCTCAAGTCCGAACAAGCCCAAGTGCTAGCCTAACTTCTGCATAATTAATTTACAGTACATTATCATCTGCTTAATCTGACTAACAAATTACGTATTGTAAGAACTTCCAAGTCAAACCATTTTGCACATGCTATAGGTAAACAAGTTGCATCGGTAGATGTTTCTGTAAGTATAGGCATATACAGTACAATCCTTCTCTTAGTTTTAGAATTTGTTGACACAGTGAAGATGATTTTCAACTTCTGTGCTGAGTTGGAATGTAGAATCCTCCGAATTCTATATATATTTTTTATTGATTTCCCTTGGATGTAATTGAATTTGAGTTTAAATATATTTTTACCCAAACATTTTGTAAGACTATCTGAGAAAAAGAAAATACAGTTTCTGCTATACTTAATGCAATATATATAAGACAAAAAAAAAAAAAATCTACTTCTGTTAATTATTTTCAGGGCCAATGTTTGGCAGATTGACAAGTCTGTTGCTAAGTATAGATGTGGCATTTGCTCTTTGATTCAGTTTGATTCAGATTCAGTGAACTAAACATCAAACGGCAGCAGATATGAACTAGCTCCAGCCAGCTTAACAAGATTCATTCAGGCCAGTCCAATAGTCAATTGTATTAATTTATTCTGCAGTGTTTATTAGATGGATGTTTAATCAATGCAATATAATACTGTACATGTAAATGGAAAAACTAGGTTTAGAGAAATATTACTTTATTTACTGTTATTTTGCTATGGAAAATAGTTTTTAATTTGCACCTGATCCAGTCCTGTTTCATTTCCAATACGATTTATCTAGTAGCAGTACAGTGCTCACTTTCTCATTACTTATACACCAATTATTTATCACACCCTTTGGTTCAAAGTATTTAACATCAGTCTCTACAATTAAAGTTGTAATGCATCATGCATGTTAACCTTATTTGCTCCTTATAGAAACACTCACCTTTGAGCTTTGAGCTGCCTTTTTGTGAAATCCTATGTTTTGCTTTAGATCACTGAGGTTAACAGTTATGTCTCAGGCTCTCAAACGTACTGTAGATTGCATATGTATGGCCAATAATGAATAGAAATAGCAATACATAATAGGTTGTAATAGGGTAAAGGTTAAATAAAACATATCTTAAGCTGAAAGATGCTGTGACAGGAGTGAAAGGAGTCCCTCTTGTAATTTGCCCTCCCGACTACTGACAGAGCTGTGCAGGAAGGACCGAGACACAGGAGAATGGCCGAGTCATGGTTTGGGCAGAAGCCACAGTGGTGGTGGCCATCTTAACTTGGGGCAGAACCTCATGGTTGAGCCCCATTATTGCAATCAACTGTGCTGCGTTTGACAATTGACTGAGGTTGGGCAGTGCACTTACTGTAGGGGCAGGGCTCAGCACTATTTAAGCTGTGGGGTTCTGCCATTTGGTGGCTATCCTGGATGGAGACAGTTATGCTGCATGAGCTCTGTGAGTTTTGTTCTTTTGTTTGGTTTGTTTGTTTTTTTGTTTACACTCAGACTGAGGATTCCCAGACCAGCTGCCTGCGAGTCTGGACTGTTTCCCTGAGATCCTTGGGAGCTGCAGGAGTTACGTGTCCTGGGTTTTTTTTAAGAGGGAGCCCGAGCCACCTACTGTGGGGTGTGGAATACTGGAAAACCCTGTGACAGTGTTTATGTTCTGGTTTTGTTTTCATTTTTAGCCTCTGTTTACCATAGCTGGTAACAGAGGCATTTTTTTCTTGTGGGAATTATAAATAAAGAATCCAACCACAACTATGTGCTTCCCGTGTCCCATCACTTCCTCCCATAACCCACCACAGATGCAAATAACATTAATTATTCATATAAATACAGTATGTACTGTGGGTTTTACGCAGACTACAAATGACTAAGAAAGTATATTTGTAGTAGTTGGTTTATCTTTTATACCAGTAGCTGAGATCATCTGACTTGTAATTAAAAGCGTGACATGGGATAGTTCATATTCCCTGAGTTTATTGTCTCATCCAATGGATGGCACTTCTCTGACCCATCCCTCTACTATTCAGTCAGTCTTTATAGTGCAATTGCTGTATACTACTTCTATACTGCAGTATAAACCATGTCATTCAAATTGTGTCAAGCAACATCTTTCCATTCTTTCCATATCAAACTCGGGAGGCCTCTTCAATACATAGTTCTGATTATCTCAATATATATTGAAAATTAACTCTGTTACTGAGTAACAGTGATATGTTTGTGTACTGTATGCACAGTGTGTCATGGTAAATATCTTTCTTGCTTTGTAACAATGAGATTACAAACATGTATTCCTGATCTTTCTAATGTGTTTGCTGTTGCTATCACACTACTGACACAGCACACATCTGCTACCATACCCTTTCAAAGGTCCTGTTGCAATAGAAATAAATTAATAATCTATAGATTTTAAAGGTGTATCCATAGGGAGCTTTCAAACCAGCTGTTATGAAAGGATAAACTGTAAATTGGGTTTCCAGTGAATTTTCCAGTGTCTTACTTAGAAATCAGATTTTGCAACATTTTTTCAAAAAACGTGGTATGCAGTATTCATGATAATTCTTTTATTTCTTACTACCTGTACTGGGTGGTTAAGTCTGTTGATTTGAAATATGCCATTTGGTAAGAGTGCTGATCAGTTGATGCCTTAATTTCCTTTACTTAACTTTTTTTTTTTTTTTTTTTTTTTACTTGTATTAGCATGGGCAAATCAGGATTGACCTAAAATTACTTGGAACTAATGCATCATGCCACAAAACCAGGCATAGCCGTTACATTTTAAACCATTGTCGACCATTGTTTAAATCCAATATACTGTACTGTATGGTCATTGGCACATAGATGTTCACAGTTTAAAGGTTCCTTTAAAATGTACTTGCTAACATATCTTATTAGAGGTATACCTTATAGATTGTGTAGCTATTTTTGGAGTAATTGGATTAGGCTGTTAATTGAGGAGGAGTCAAAAATAGCCATTGGATTTGTTTTCCAAGTACTGTTTACACACTTTTGGCAGCCTTACATTTTTTTATAGGCAAACAAGAATTCACACACATCTCACAGCGTTACATTAAGCTTGTGTTTTTAACTAAATGGCAGATGCTAATGCTCGTGTTTTTAACTAAATGCCAGATGCTAATGCGATAAATTGAATTTTAGGATCTTATTATCCTCTCTGTTAGTTATTACCCAAAAGGATCAGTGAGGATAAATGTGAATTAAATAAGACAAGGAGGCAGCTGTAAATGTCTTTGACGCTGTTCTTTTACTGTGACTTTGTTGGATTGCAGTGGGTCTAGAATATTCTCTCTGGGTGTTTTTGAAGTCAAGAAGATATCAGGTTTTTGTTGTTCTGCATTTGTCTGCTGTTCTTTTCATTAGCTGCAGTACCTTCAAAGATGCAAATGACTGTAAGTCATTCCGTTGTCTGGGTAACAGGTAAATAATTATTTCTTCATGTTAAATTATCTAGTTGTCTAACCAAAATACAAATAATGTTTCAGCTTTCAACAGTTCACCATATGTTGGAATTCTTTGGCAAAGAAAATAGCCTTCTGTTTTTTTTTTATATGTGAGCAGAGGTGCCTATATGAACACAGTTAATGTGCAGCTAAAGTACAGTGTATCTGTATGTCTAAATGTTCACAATAAAAGCTTCTTCCATTTTGTTTTGAAAATCCAAATTTCAATAATTTAACATTTGAATAGAGCTACATTGAGAATAACATTGCTGCTTTTCAATGCCTCTTGATGTTCCTTGAACCACCTTAAGTGTAATCTTCTTGTTGTGACAGTGGAGCTTGAGGCTGATACCTTATTGCGTGACTCACATTATAGATTCAATTAATTGTAACCTCTGGGACATGACAAACTGTTCAAATGGGATCTGACAAAAAATGTGTTTATTGTACAAATTACTTAATTTCCATCAATTTCTTTCAGTTGTGGGCGTATTGCATTTCATCCTATACTGTATATTGATTTAAAGATGTATACAGGTTTAGACCACAATTACAGATTACACATTATTTATTGTTGTTATTTTTTTTATGGAGACAGACTTTTTAATGAAATCTGTGAATGGCCAGGTCATTTTTGTTTAGGCTTGTGTGTAAAACCACAAAAGATGAGGCTTTTTTGAGGTTTAAACATAAATATCAATGTAAATGAATGCATATTCATAACTTTAGTTTAAATGCTATACTGTAGTTCTGCCTTGGTATTTAGGTAAAAAAACCCAGACAAACCTTAAGCTAATTGGTGTTCACATTAGTACTTTACTGTATACCCCCATTTACACATAAACCTGTTGATGTGCACAAAATACATCTAGCGGCCACTCCTATCACTACTATCCTGTTACGTATTTTATTGGTCACTGGTATTAAGGAGGTAACATGGAACAACCGCTGAGAAATATTGGCAGTTTTTCAAATGATTAATTGAAATTGGCCCAGGTTCCTTGTGAGAGGTTGTTTACTTCAAATCTTCAAATCTGTACTGTAAGATAACTTTTCTCCTTCCAGATGCCATGTTCTACTTCCAGCACAGAATAAGCAACTGCACATCTAAGCAGAACGATCCAGACCAGGTTTTAAAGGTTCTTTTTTTTGTTATTTTATAAACCAAGTGTATTTAGCACCCACCTTACACATTTTATCTCTTAAAACCTGTTATGGACTGTTCTGCTACTCATCCCCAAGTTAGATATTCTGCCACGTTACACATCTTATTGGTGCAGCCCAAACTGTTTTGCTGGTTTGTTTGTTTGTTTTTATTATCACCACAGTACCTAGTTTTAGCTTTAAAAAATACAGTAATAATGTACTACATTATTTATTTTTGTGCAGTATTTGACAATAAATATGCAGCAGATCATACTGTACAGGTTACAGTACACAGTCATACAGTATCATAAATGTTTGTAATATAGTATAAACTGCACATAATCACATTCACGGAAAACTGGAAATTAAACCAGTTTTCACTTCTGAAAGTTTCAAATCTTTTGTTTTCTCTTTATTCTAACAGGTACTGCCATGGCAGCAGTTGTTTCTTTACAGAATGAAATAACTTACTCACCAATAGTAGTAAATAGTTGGGGATTTAATCCAGAAATGGAATCAGGTAATACAATTTAATTAACTGTTTAATTGTCCTGCACCACACTTGTTATTATTATAATTTTATCTTTAAAGTGGTATTAAAGCACAGAACAGACACATTGTTTACTACATTATTGCATAGTTTAGTTTGCTGTGAACTAATTTAACTCACCTTCTGCGTTGCTTTAAAAATTAAATGTCTGAAAAGCTCTAAATATCGATCTCAATTGATTGTTGACAATATGCCCTTCATGGAAAATAATCATTCGATGCTTGTCCACAGATTTGTTCTGTAGCTTTGCACTTGGCTAGGTAACCTAACTGCATTATTTGTCAGCTTGTCCTTTTCTAATGTTCAATTTGGGGATGACCTCTGATCCTCATTTGTATTGCTGACTCTGACACATGCCAACTAGCTATGTTATTGATATTTTAATACGGATATTGCTTCTGGTGGGATGTGTGATAGACAGCATTAAACAGTCGTTATTGTTACAGTACTTAATATCCTGTTAATCTTTTCTTAATGCTGTCAGACTGTGTGTAATTACATCTATAGCCTAGGGAAGTGTGGGATGTCCAGCATGACGCATCTAAGCTAAAATTAAGATGAATCTTATATAAATTAACAGTACTTCTCTAAAACGGACATATTAGTATAGTATTATTAGTAACTACTGTAATCACTACATTAAAATGTGATAAACAAGCTTTGATTTGTTGTTTCTAACTTTTGTGTTGTACCTTAACCTGTTATTTCAATGCAAGTCTTTGTGGTTGCTGTCCTTTGTTGTAATTGCCTAAAAAACGTTGCCCATATACAACAGTTGGTTCTGCAGTATTTTCATTTTATAAACCAAGAAAATATAATATAAATGTAAATATAATAATTTTTACACACTATATTGGGGCAATTAAAAAAAAAAAAATCCCAAACCACTACCCTTCTGCTCAGTATGACTAGTTCTGCCAGATAGCAGAATAAAGCAGTCACAGTATAACTGACAGCTTAGGAATTGGTTGTCATAGAAACATCTCAAACTCTGGTAATGAGCTGTTAGACTGGATTGGACCAACATAACAATGCTGTACCAGTGGGGAATTGCACTATGCTGATTCACTGTTAGCTAGAGTGTCATTCCATCTCGGTCTCATTGGAAGTGCAGTCAGATGAGGAAAATGGATTTGGGAACGCAGGGTCCCAGCAAGAGGTCCTCAGGTTTGGATTTTTTAAACAGCATCAGGCAGGGACAGAGACACTCTGCCTCAGATGTTCTTCTGAACGTGTTGCAGAGGCGGCGAATCTCTGCTGTCGAGAGGCTCTCGTCATCCACGCATCGGGTCATGGAGGTCGTCTTGTCAGTCAGCATTGCAGAGACAAACACAGACTTGTCAGGGAGTAAATGTAATGCCATGGGACTGGTCTGCTTGCTTCTTTAATTTGTGGAGCAACTGGCAATCATGTTATGTGTTAGTTTGTGCTATCAGTATCATGAGGGAATAATAGGTACCTCCTCAGGAATGCGACAAACAGACAGTTTTATTTAGATTGTTTGCTAAAATATTGTACAATTTCTTTGATGTTATTTTAAACCTTCTGTTAGTTTATCCATTCAAATAAATACAGTAGCAGGTATTATTGACCATTTTTTAAAAATGTTATTATTAGTGAAGGGTAAAGATTACTATCAAATTGTATAGCATTCAGAAAAGATTTACAGGTGCAATTTAAATGACAATGAGCCTTTTTTTGTTGTTTATGTTTAGCCATTACAAGGAGACCAACTGCAAAATATACAAAAGTTGGAGAGAGACTACGACATGTCATCCCTGGCTACATGCAGTGTTCAATGGCATGTGGAGGCCGTGCCTGCAAGTATGAAAATCCATCGAGATGGAGTGACGAGGAACAAGCAATCAAAGGACTCTATTCTTCATGGTAAACAATACATAGTTCTGAACATTCAAAATTTTGCAAAACAGCGCAAAATAACCCATCTATATTTACATATCGAAACACATATTGCAGTTAAGTATGTATGCTGTAATAAAAAATTTAAGACCAAAAAATATATATGTATACTGTGACAGACAAAATCAATTGTAAATTAATGTATTGACTAGAACTGTCCATCAGCAGGGATAGATTATGGTTATTATATATTTTTTAAAAGTCCATAGGACTTTTGTTTTAAAAACTATATTAACAAAGTTTAAATACATAACAGTTATCAGGATTGTAGGGATAAGGACTTTTGTTTGAGGGTTTTGTTTTTGTTTGTTTTGTTTACTGAACAGAGTTTGAGAGTTTGTATAGGTCAAATGTCTTTAGCAATACAGTTCCATTTGATCAGCTTTTCAGATGAGAAAAAAAATATAGCACAACCTTTATTGCAGTATGTATGACAGTAAGTTTTAAATTGGACAAAATTATTTTTTATTTCAGGATTACAGATAATTTACTGGCAATGGCACGGCCTTCAACTGAAATTATTGAAAAGTACAACATAATTAAACAGTTTCAAAGGTAAGGTTAACATTAATTGTAACAGAACACATGGGTTTTACCTTTGTATGTCATCATATATTGCTGCAGGAACAACGATATCTTACAGAATCAGTGACAAAAAAAACTTAAGTGTTGAAGAGACCATGGACTATATTGATTTGTTGTTTGTTTCTAGTTTACATCACCAGGTAGTGAGTGATATGTTCTCTCCCATACACGCTTGTTGAAATATATATCTTTAATGGCCTACAGTTGTGTAACTCAATACTGTAATTACTGTCTCACTGTGGTACTTGCTGATTCAGGTATGATGTAAAGACCATAATTAATCTGCAGCGCCCTGGAGAGCATGCAAGCTGTGGGAACTCACTGGAACAAGAGAGTGGCTTCACCTACCAGCCAGAGATATTTATGGATGCTGGAAGTAAGTCAATGCCTGTTGTTCTGTTGTTCTGCTCTTAATTAGCACATAACTAATAGATGTGTGCTTCATCACCCAGGATAAGGTTAATTTTTATTTATTTATTTATTTTTTAAATTAATTGACAAGTAGGATGTATTATTATTTTTATCCCCCTGGTGGGGTGAATGTCCTGCTGACAGGTATATGTTGGAGGTGTTTGTACCGCATGTAGGTAGGTAAAGAGCTTGCTGCTTAAATAATCTATGAATTCAGTTCAAAAGCAAGGTGAAATGTTCCTGTTTATAGATACATTTATTTTGTTTTATATATATATATATATATATATATATATATATATATATATATATATATATATATATATATTTTTTTTTTTACATTTTCAGTTTACTTTTATAATTTTGGATGGAAGGACTATGGTGTGGCTTCACTTACTACTATCCTTGATATGGTAAAAGTCATGTCATTTGCAATGCAAGAGGGGAAATTGGCAATTCATTGTCATGCAGGGCTTGGAAGAACAGGTAAAACAATCCTCCTGTACTTTTCATATAACTAAACAGACTATCTGTTAATTAAGTGATATGCATATTTAATAATACCAATTAATTCATCATTTTAATCACATTGTTATGTTTAGCTCTGCACAGATTGACCTAATTCATATTTAACCATAGAAAAGTAGAATATCATGCCATTGTGTAATACTTGATTTTTTATGATATTGTAACTTTTTTAAGTGACCTTACAAATGATTTTACCCCATTAATGTTACCACCTTAAATATGTAATTTCTTTCTTTTTTTTTTCTTCCAGGGGTTTTGTTAGCCTGTTATTTAGTCTTTGCAGTAAGAATGACTGCAGACCAAGCCATTTTGTTTGTAAGGGCTAAACGACCCAATTCAATTCAGACCCGAGGTCAGCTGTTGTGTGTACGGGAGTTTGCCCAGTTTTTGATTCCATTAAGAAACGTTTTTGCCTGTGCAGAACCCAAAGCAAATGCTGTAACTCTGTCTCAGTATTTGATCCGCCAGCGTCACCTTTTGCATGGCTACGAGGCCCGACAGCTGAAAAACGTGCCAAAAATTGTTCAACTCATTTGCAAGTTACTGCTGGACATTGCTGAGAACAGACAAGTTATAGAAGAAGAGGTTTTAGAGATTCCAGACCTTTCAGCAGAGATAGAGAAAACAGTCTCGCAGCTGGCTATCCTGCAGTTGGACAAAGAATTACATGGAAAGGGTGTCGAGGTATCCAAAATGCCGAAAGCAGAATTTGTACCTAGTGACTCTGTACTTCCCAGTGAAAATGAATTTGATCCTCTTTGGAAAAGGCGTAATGCTGAATGTCTCCAGCCATTATCTTACCTGAAAAAGCGCCTTAGTTTCAGTGACTCTGATCTGAGGAGGGCAGAATTCCTTCTGGAGCACAGTGGTCTGCCTCTGACCATGCCTGCAGGGATGCTGTGCCCCAACTCCCTCAATAAACAATGTTTGTCTCAGAACAACTCGCAATCTTGTATAGTAATAGATCCTTCAAAACCAAACTTTTCCACTCTCTTTGAAACATTGCAATCAGGCAACAGCAAACAAGATCCTTTTTGTTTAACCACATCAAGTATTTGGGACCAGAAAAAAGTAGCTAGCACAGTAGAGCAAAATGGATCTCCACTTTTCCAAAGGAGAAAACATCCAAAAGAAGTGCAGCGCAGCAGAACTTTCTCCCTTGGGTCCTCATCAGTAAAAACTAGCAACCAGTCGGAGAGACCTCGAAAAAATACCAGGAGTGAGGCACAGTTTGACAGTGGAGGTGATAATCAGAACAAATTTTCTGTTAATGGCAAAAGTGTGTTACAGGGTAACAGCAACTCCCAATCCCCATTAACAGAAGCTCCTACATCTTCAAAAACTGTCTTTCATATTGGAGAAGAAGATACTGATAGGTCAGAGGAGATCCCATTTATTACTTTACAGTCTGAGCTAACTCTTGAATCCAGAAGGGTGTTGGTAGCACAAGCACTTGCAGTTGACTTGGACTGTGATGAGGATGCAGAACTTATAGAAAAAGTTGAAAGTTGGCAGGTACATATTGTCTAACATCATCATGTAATCAATTTGGTCAGGAAGTAATGACATTCATAACATTTGTTACTGTTAAAAAGGTTGACAATGTGTGTACCAATTTAGTGTTGAGTTCTGGTTTTATTAGGTATATATCATATTCTGGTTGCTTCCTTTAACGCCATCCCATAAAAGCTATCAACACACCAGCTGGTTGGTATTCTCCAGTTACAATAACATGTTGTAAAATACCTTGAAACAGCCTCTGCTTTTGAGTTTTCCCAACTGTAGAGAATGAGTTGGTAGTAGAGGCTCAGGATTGAGCTGTGCTTGATTCAGGACTGCAAAGCTCCAAAACTAATTACATGTGATTGTTCTGTCTGTCTCAAGAAATCTCAGTAGCTGTCACTGAAGCATCAGCGTTCAGCTGGAGTCACAGCTGTTATTGTGAGTTGGCTTGCCTCCCCCAAAGATCTTGTTTCCAACCATGGTCCCCATGCAAGTAACCACTGTTACAGCTGCAGGTGCTGCTCCTGGCTTAGCAACTCTTAATAGCTGTAAAACATTCTTGTTCGTTAAAATATTTTGGGTGGTCTGACGATGTATGAGTGCAGTCAGTTGATGCCTCTGCAAGCCATTTTCCAAGCTAAAGATTGTAGAATGTCATTCACACTGCCAGTTTTTAACACATGAATAACATTTAATAACAATCTATACAAAACTTGATGAAAAAATTCAAAGGGCTTCTGGTTTTGTTGTTGCTTGGTTCTGGACATACAACTCTACAAATGGTTGAGGGTTGAGGATTATACTTTTTGTGATATGATTGTTTTATTTTACTTGACAGAGGGAACTTAATTCTAGAGAAGGAGCCTGGGACAGAATATCCACAGAAAGAGATCCCTTTGTACTGTCTGGCCTTATGTGGTCCTGGCTGGAGCAACTGAAGGAGCCAGTCATAACCAAACAAGATATTCAGATTTTAGTACAAAAATGTGATAATCTGGATGAGGCCATTTACACACTGGAAAAGGTCATATTTAATCCCCATTTTATATTTGAACAAACAGATAATACAGTATAGTTTTACGTTTTTTTTTAATATGATGCAGTACAACTACAGTCTACTTTAGCACAGTCAGTCTGTTAACTGTTATTTTAAAAATATTCATGTATTATATGTATGTAATGAACTGTAGCATATCTAATTGTTCTCAATTCTTTTGAATTAAGTTATTCACTATTTTTTATTTTTCCAATTTAGGGACCACAGCAAACCATTGTTTCTATTGTAGACTGTGTAGCACATTTACATTCGATACCAGAGGATGTGGATGAGGCTTTTCTTGCACGTATTACAAAAGCTTTTACCAAGGCAAGTTCAGAGTGTATATGTGTGTGTGTGTGTGTGTGTGTGTTTGTGTGTGTTTGTGTGTGTGTGTATATATTTCACATTTTAACTGTTTTGTTTGTTTTATCTATAATTTGTACTTACTGTTTAACCAAACTGTTTATCAATTTGTGTAATTTCTTTTGATAAATATATTTTAATAATATCCCATAACAATTTTTTAAAGCTTAATTTATGTTCTTCATGTGTTCAAATGTTTTTCTCGACGATAGTTGAAGGATACTTCATCAGTATAAATACAACATTGAGTTAACTACATATAGGTGTAATTACCTTACCTACATTTGAAATCATATATCTATATATTTATATAATTTTTTAAACCAGATTACATTTGATGCGGCTGATGGACCAATGGTATACAGCACCCTAAAAGCTATTTTAAAGCCAGTCCTGTATGAGAAGAGAAGAGCCATAGAAGAAGCAGAAAACTCCTGCCATTGTTTATATTGTCCCTAAGTCAGACTCCTGGGCTTGTCTGTATTTAATATGTTGGTTGTCACAGGTTTGGAAGTGGAACGAATACAGATAACAAGGTGAATTATAAACCCAGAAGATGGAATCAATGCTGTGCTGCTATTTGGTGATTTTATTTTGTTGTAAAAAGTAAGACGAGATGTGTTTTCACATCTGAACTAATTGTTGTTGTTTTTAAAATCTTTTTTTTATTCATAAACTGCCATATTGACAAGTGCCATGTTGCAATGCTAAAAGATGTTTGTTTATTTTTTAATATGCTGTAATTTAGTATTTACAGTAATTTTGGTACATTCTGTTCATTGTTAAAATGTAATGTTTTTATTATCTAGATGTATTTAATAATCTGTTTTTTGGTGTGTTGTCTCTATGTTAAATATTTGGCAAATGGTCATGGAATTGTTTAGAATTATTAGAAAAAAGTTGAGTTGATAAAATAAAAAAAGATATAGCACAGAATGTGCCATTGTATCAACAATTTGATGAACCTTTTTCAAACTGGACATGCAACTAAGAAAGCGAAATATTTTTACTGACCATTTAAAAAAAAATAAAATTGAATCAATTGGTACACATTTTAAACAGGTCATCATTCGTAGAAACATTTAAATTGGCCTGCATAGTCTTGAAAATAAGTTATTCAAATCTATTTTAGAAACATTCAACATTAGTAAATGATTCAATGTACAGTACTTCTCAGCTGCATAGTTTGTAAATAAATGACACTTATACTTAAGTATTCAGGAAATGGCATGGTTTTAAGTACCTGATATATATGGCTTTGTGTCATATATATATATATATATATATATATATATATATATATATATATAGAGAGAGAGAGAGAGAGAGAGAGAGAGAGAGAGAGAGAGAGAGAGAGAGAGAGAGAGAGAGGCAGGACGGAAGCAGGTGATATATATATATATATATATATATATATATATATATATATATATATATATATATAGATATATTATATATATATATAGATATAGATATAGATATACTGGTTATTAAATGTTTGTCGTAGATATGGATGAAAAATTCTAGACCTTTGATTGTCAAGTATTCCAACCTTTTAACCTCAGTTTCTCTGTAATGAGAAGCACAAATTGATTCAGCGATTATTATGCAGTTACACTTCTTATTAGCAACTAATAGATTTGTACAGTATTGCCTAGCTTGAATACATAGTTCTGGACTACTGAAAACAAGATCAAACATGCCAGCAGCAGTTGCTGGTACTGTATTTCTTTGATTAAAGTTAGTACAGCACTTAATGTAAGTCTAGTATAGAGTTGTTTCATATGTGTTGCTTTTTCAATGTGTGAGATATGGGATGACCATTGATTTGTACAGTAGTGTTATGTATCCTTTGGGGGAAATATACACTTAAAAAAAGTCTGCTTAATTTTATTATAAAACTATTACTCTATAAAAATAAAACTGTGCCTGGAGATTGCGCTTGAGGAACACATCTTCGGCTACTTCTGACGATATGTTTGTTTGTTCAGATATTAAATGTTATTGGAAAAAACTGGCATGTGAAAGTGTGTTTTTTAGCTATTTGAAACACACACAAATGTAATGACAAAAGGCATTTGTTTTGTTTATGCTGTACTTTATCTCAACCCCATATTCACTCTATTTATTGACAGAATTATATTTTCCAAATTCCAAAATGAATTAGACTAAAGTATCTGACTTCCGCCTATAGTGAGTATCACAATTATATGATGAAACATATTGGAAAAACAACCCAAATTATTTTTACATAATGTATTCGTAATGCAGTAGTTGCTAGGATAACTCTAAATAACAAACACATTATTGCTGTGTGAGTTACACAGTCAACAAGTAGGTTCTAGAATTCTGAAACAGGCTTCTAGAATGTACCAGATTATTTATTCAAGTCAGTTGTGAACTTGTGGTGAAAGGCTTTGGAGATGGAGGGTCTCTGTAAAGAGCTCTCCTGTCCTGTGTGTTTGGAGCTGTTCACCCCGCCAGTGCTGGAACTACCCTGCTCCCACAACTACTGCAGGCAGTGCATTCATGAGACTCTTATCTCCCAAAACTGCACTCATGTCAATGGGGAATTCTGCTGCCCCATGTGCAGGAAGGTAAGAGATGCAGGTTTGATATCACTATATACATCTGTGAAAAAAGGTGAAGTAGACTGTAAATGCAAACTTATCAATAATGCAAGGCAAAGATGATGTCAATAGTTTTAATGTATTTATCTACAACTATTGCATTCTAGCCAAACACATTGGACAGTTATTAACAGTAAACCCTTAATTAATCATACATAACCATTAGTTTGACATGTTAAAGTACCACATCTAAAAAATAATTAGTTTTAACAGCCATGTAGTTAAAACATTAAGTTTGTCTAATTACTTATTGTCATTTGTGCCTGTAGTCATAAAAAGTTCCTATAGATTGCATAGAAGTATAAAAGCTCTACAGCTTAAAAGCCACAGGTCATTTTTTGTGTTTATTTTAGGTTATCTGTTTGCGGGGAAGAGGAATAACTGGATTAAAAAGAAATATCTTTGTCGAAAATGTACTAGAGAAAGTTAAAGAAGAGATGTCAAAGATCCAAGAGAGAGAACACAATGTGAAATCCCAAACATGCAGGATACATCAAGAAGTGTTGAACCTGGTATGTGACTGACTTTTATAACCATGTCTTTGATGATTCTATCAACAAAGTAAGAATCATATTCAGAATGTGATGCTGATGCAAATTCTTTTTTTTTTTTATGAATTCTTATAAAGGTTGAAATTGGAAAAGACATATTTGCGGTCAGTGGTAAAAATCCAAGATACTATTTTACCAAAGACACATTATTGTAATGTTACGAATAGCTTTATTGTAATTTGCATTTCATACTGGTGGACCTCAAAATAATAAAATAATAACACATACTGTATGATGGTGGGTTACAACATTGTAAATAGCTCAGCCAGTTGGATGTCAGCATTATTAATATGAAAGTTACCAAGCAAACATAACACTGTATTGTTTTATTCTACTTATTGGTATTGCATTCTATAGATAAATATGTGACATCTGTGGAGGGCATCTCCTCTATATCCCCTTTCACTCGAAGATGCTCATCTGAGAACATTTTAAGACATATTTTCTGCATTCATGCTATGGGTGTGTTCTAGACATTAGGACTTGATAGATGAGTTTAGTCTGTAAATTCAAGATAAACCTCCTGATTTGTGTCTTGTTTCACAGATGTGTCTGGATGATGATATTCCGATATGCAGTATCTGTAAATTGTTTGGGGACCACAACACGCATGAAGTGGCCAGACTGTGCGAAGTTTATCAGGGAAGAAAAAATTGTTTTATAGAAGAGATCACGAAAATAGTTTTGAAATCTGAAACTACAACAAGAGTCAGCCAGGTACACAGATATGATGCCCTTTTAGAGTGTGCCTATGTAATGCAGTAGTATTAGGTTTAGCTTATAATCCTGACAGACATGTGTAGGTAGTGACACCCACACAAATGAACTACCAACAGAATCGTCTTTTACTGTTTGTAATTGGTTGAATGTTCCTAGTGAGCTGTTATTAAGCTTCTCTTTCGGTCATATCTGCGTGTAACAATCACTGATTTCTGCAGTAAATCGCTGATTGCAGTGATTTACTCATGAATAGTCTCCAATATAGAAGGCAGGTCTCCAAAGTCTAAATCAATGTTTTAAAACTGATCTTTGTGTAAAATTCTCACACCGTCTCTCTTTTACAGGGACTGGAAAAGTTGCAGGATGAACTTCTTTCATCTGCTGAAGAAACAAAAGCAATGATCAACGCAGTCGGGGACAGCTTGTTGATGGAATTACGATTCAAGGTATCATCATTAAAGATGAAAGTGGACAAGGAAAGCGCTGAGAAATGCAATGAACTGCAATCCGCTTTGGAAGAATTACAGGGATCCCGACAAATCTACATGAAAATGAAATCCCTCCTGGAGGAACACATCAATCCCATACAGTTTCTCAAAGAGGACAAGCAGCTGAAGATTGAAGTGGCAAAGCTGTTAAAAGATGACCATCCGCTGCCTGCACCCAAGAGGGATAGCATTTCAGTAGGGCAGTATATTGAAGAGCTAATTAAGGGAATAGATATTAAACATGTGGCCATATCAAAAGCAGACGATCTTCTTGTGAAAGTTGGTGATGAGTATGCAGCATGGAGTTCAGGCTGTTCGAATGCAGATACGTCATCTTACGATGGCTTGGATCAGATGATACGCAAAATTATGTCAAGTTTAACACTGAAGTCCAGTGACGCAAACCTTAGTTTGAGCTGGGAATGTCCGTCACCTTACTCGACCGGCAGTTCATCTGAAGATAGTTACTCCCCAGAAGAGGTTAAAGATATCACAATAGAAAAAAACTCTTTATAAATCCTGTGACATCTTGGGGACACTTCAATTGTACAATGTTTTACTTTACTAAGCTTACTAGTAAAACAGTCAATAAACTTGATTTTGATCTTACAGCTCCTTAATGAGCCTTATACTTTGTCAGATAATCTGTTTTCAAATGTTCCAGTGGATTGTCATTGTGAGTTATTTAAATACTGTAGTATGCATGAAATAATGTTTGCTATTCGTGTTCTTGGTTGACGTTAAATAAACAGAAGTCTGACAGTTTCATGTATTCAAACATTATGGTATTTGATCAACTGAAAATGTATTTTAAATAAGTCAAACATACAAACATTTAGCTAAATTCTTCATCCGAGTAAAATGTTTTTATTTTTAATTGTGTTTTTAAATGTTAGAGGGATTATTTGGTTGCTCCCAGGGAAACCAGGTTTTACTTGGCAGTGGTTGTTTTGGGAATGTGCAGGTGAGTTGTTTAGTATAAACAGTATGTGCACAAAACTAATTTAGTATAGCGTCAGCTGTAAATAAGTAGTTTGAAGTTCCCATGTGAAACAGCACCATCTAGTATATACATAAAGAACTTACACAGAAGATTTCTTGAGGACTCACAGAGCCTGATTCACAAAACTTTTCTGTTCAATTATGCACACATTATTTTGAAGTACACTGTTAAATTACAAATAGTTCCATTGCAAAATGAGTATTCCGTTTTTTTTTTAATGAAAGTATTGTTTGCTATTCATCCAAATAATAGAAAAGTGGTCCGGAACAGAGATTTAAAAGAGAACCAAAAATGTCATATCATGTCATGACAAACACACTATAACTAAACATTTCCTCAGCACTGCTCATTCGAATCAGTCTACAGCCATATAAAAAAGTGTTTAGAATCGTAGTCACCAGCTGTGTGATCTGGTCAGGTCATTTTGAATCAGCCATATACAGGATGAACTCATTAAATAAAGGAAAGGGACATTTAGCTCATTTTGAATATCACTTTTCTTGACGCATCTATGGATTTGACTAAAGTATAATATATATATATATATATATATATATAATATATATAATATATATATATATATATATATATATATTGTGAGTGGTAAAACTGGCACTGTGTGTCATCGTGTCCAATGCCATTCCCTGCTAATAGGAATTAACTGTGACCAGCCCTCTTCCATTTAATCTACTGTTGCTACCAGCCCAGTTACATTTCTCCTGGGTTCACATGTATTTCTTGTCATACTCAGTGTTTCTGAACTCCTTGAGAAAGCATCTGTTTTCATCAGTCATTTTGTAAGCGGTATTTTATAAAGCTACCCATATTAACTTTTCTTTTGTTCTTACGTTGTAACCTGGTTCCAGAGAACAAATCCTACCACAATCAAACTACTGCATTGGAAATCAGCTACAAATCAGCATACTCCTGTTTTATTTCATTACAGGGCTAATGGATAAAGCACCAACATGTGTATAGTTGCTGCACCAATATTGACTCATCCTACCACTAATTTATGACTTTTTTTTTTTTTTTTAATATATGCTTGTTCTGTTCTAGGAGGCACATTGTAATGGCTGTTGTGTGTGTGTGTTTAATAATTAGAGCAAAACAGTGCTGTAACCTTATAAGAAATATTATATTGATTATAGAGTATATAGTTTACACCAATAAACATAATTATTATACGTTTAGACAGCACATGATTACAAAATGAGTTTAAATGGGTTATCACCATAGTCTTAATTTAAAGCACAGTTTAAAAATATTTCACTGACGAACAGCAGAGCATTTGGATTTTGTAGGTGTGTGTGTGTGACTGGACTGAATGCTTGCAACATTCCAAGCACATGTACAGTTTTGAGACTGAAGCTATTGCACAGCCAGCTAGAAGGAGCAGAGTGAACAGCTTCATCCGGGCACTTCCATCTCCGGGTTACTGTACTGTACAGTACAGAGAGAGAGCAGAAGCAGGTAAGTGAGGGGGGACCCAGGAGGGAAGACTGAAAAAATGCAGAAAAAAATATATTTCTACTCGCCAAATATTTAATGCCACACACGCAGAGGATGCAGTTTTAGTTTTGAGGTGGATTGAAAAAAACGCAGCAGAAGACTAGACTGCGCGGTATGATAAACACGGGGTTTTCCTTTGGTCTTTTTACAGTTTAATAAAAAAAAAAAAAAAATGGGAATAATAATCGACAGTAAATTGCAGCCATGTCTTTGAAAACCGCCATTTTTTTCAGAACGGGGGAGAGGGTGTGCAAGGAGAAAGTAAAGAAGGAAAGTTTGTAGGAGAAGTTAGTGTTCGTGATCAGCTTGTGCACAGAATAATGTGTGCAGTTTGGAGGTTATTGGGTAATTGTGTTTAACAGAAATGCAGTGGGAGGGGAGAGGGATCAACGCGTGAGGTTTACAGTGAGCTGCTGTTACCGTACCCAGTCCCACTGGATTGAAAATAAATTGAGGAGACGGTAAGACAATTTTCTGTCAGTATTCTTCATTATCCATGTACTTAAAGTAAAGACTTACAGAACAGTTAGTAAAAATTAAAAATTAAAAAAAAAAAAAAGCAACAAAAAAAAAAAACTCTTGGCGTACACATTCCACAATTATATGGACCACATACAGTACTCAGTTCAGAGAAATAGTGTTTTTGTTATATACACAGTGAATTGATTCAATTTCATTTCTGCTATTTTGGTTAGATTTTCGATGTTGGCGACCTTTTCTTTATGGAAGGATATTAAAATATGCGGTCATAGCGCCAGCTTTACTTCAAGCCATCAATTAAAGGGATTGGCGGAGGATACTGTAAAGTAAAACAGTATTCGGCGTCTCAAAATGGGCGTTTTTAGCTCTTACATATGTGATTTATGTAGTTTTAGGTATAAACAGTTTATTTTCTTTCTAGAAAAACAGCCTTCTTCGAAAAAAAAAGTAGTAGTTATATTGATGATTGACTATGGTTTCGTTTACGTTTAGTAGTTGTTATACAGATGTTTTGTTAGTTGTATACCTTACTAAACCACATTTAATTGTGGCCCCGTGTGTATCACGGTATCACTCGATTTTTTTTTTTATTTCACTCGGTCACATTTACTGCACTCTACCTTCCTCTCAACCTAATAAAAAAAGGATGGATATCCCGACCCTTCTCCTCACGCATTGGTTGCAGGAGGTCAGTCTGTACTCCCGATTGGTGTAACGCATTGTCAATCTGGCCAGGCGCCGTCACTTCCACTGTCAAGCTAGGCTGAGTCGGAGACCTTGGCCTTGCGGGAAAGGGATTTAGAGGGGGAGGGGAAGGAGGTGTGCCTCATCCTTAATCCTTAAGGGGTGCATTGGTACCTCTAGTGCATGAAAGATTACCCCCAATAGAGTCCACTGCTGTTAGGACTCAGATATATCTTAACGTCTTTGAAACTGCTAGTAATAACGCCTATTGCACAGTATATAGATGTTTGCATGCTAAATGTGTT
Organism: Polyodon spathula; assembly: GCF_017654505.1. Taxonomy (NCBI): domain Eukaryota; kingdom Metazoa; phylum Chordata; class Actinopteri; order Acipenseriformes; family Polyodontidae; genus Polyodon; species Polyodon spathula. The sequence goes on along the minus strand of NC_054549.1, from coordinate 35,441,081 downwards.
GAGTGATGATATAGCTAATGGCTTGTGAAATACAGAACTTGCATCATTAATATGAAGTAGATCTAATGCAGCCAATAAAACCTAACACAGCCAGTATAACCCAGATACCATATGTTAACAGTAAATGAACTATGTAGATCAAATATGTTTTACACAGTTAAGCGATTTATTAAAAATTGGACGAAAAGTTATTCATTATTATTAAGGGGTTCTAAGTTACAGGGGTGGACGTGGTCAATATGGAGCCCTCATGAATGCACTTCAATAAACTGGAATGGCTTAAAGGTACATCACAGCTTAAAATAATTTATATAAATATAATTCAATGTTATAAACCTTACCACACAATGTAGCGCTAATGCTAACTGAAGTGAAATACCCAAACACCATTATGTTACCAAGCAAAGCAAAATGTAATACAATTGTGAAACTGCTGGTGTAAAACTAGTTCGTTGTTCCAATTTTGCCTTAGGGTGGTTAATACATTTTTTGGGATAAATTAGTACATTTTGGGCCAATATTACAATGTGCATTCGTCATATGCATTGACTTGCATATGGCTTGAAACCTAGGATTAAAAGCAGTTTACTGCCCATGGCTCTAAACTAGGCTGTGATACATTGTTGCTACAGGAAAAAACACATACTGTAAGAGGCCCATTCAGTCATCACCATTTAGAAAGCTTACATCATTCTAAAACATTAAAACAAACATACTGAGGTCAGAGGAAGAAACTGTCGATGCCAGAGGTGAGCTCTTGGCTCAAGGATTCCCTTTCCAGAATAGAACCGTAAGGAAGGGAAGCACTGCACAGATATGTAATTGGCTATGAGAAAATGGCGAGATGTTACACTGGCAACTTCCAGCCAACTGCAACCCTTCAGACTTGCAGCGTCGGATTACGCAGACGGTCTGTTGACATGCAAGCGCACTGCTCTAGTTCATTTCTTTTGGCTTGCTGTTCATGTACTTAAAACGCCTCCTAATTTTCCCTGGCCTGCATTCTGCAGTCTTTACATGGATTTGAAATCGGCAAAGGTGCCTAAAACCGCATGTAATGGAAGTCTCTTTTGTATTGGGCTGCCAAGGAATTGGGACACGGCTATAAAACTGAATCTGAGCCAGTAGCAGAGGCTGTGCCACATTTGATGACTTACAGGACTTGATGGTTAGCAGTTGTCTTTTTTTTGTATATACCGGTATATATATGTTTTTGTATATAATTACTGAGATCTTTAAAAAAAAACAAACAAAAAAAAAAATGGCCATTTGTGATGGCCCGTTTTAAGAGCTCAAAAGTATTTGTTTATATAGACTGGGAGCTGCTCCATAAGGAGCATTTACGATCGATCAGAACACTTACATTTATTTACATATAAAAGCTTTGCATTATTTTATAAACTTAGTACATTAATGTATTTTTTTAGCTGAGAAATCAAGTGTTGTTTGATACCTCTCAGGTAATTCATTTAGTGACTTCTAGCATCCAGAATGCATTGACAGACCTATATTACATTTATTTTGCTATGTAATGCTTTTTAACATATGCATGTGATGTTTAAAAGAGACAAGAATGATATGTTAGAGGAATTATGAAGCCGTATTAGCTTTAGTGCACAGGCAAAACAGACTGACCTGCAAAATAAATAAAAAATCACTATATATATATATATATATATATATATATATATATATATATATATATATATATATATATATATATATATAAACTGTAGTGTCCTGAGTTGATATGCAGCATATGTATGTGATGTTATATATTTTTAAGGCCTAATCTTTGATAATATATACATTTGCAATGAACTTGTCTGATTTTAAGTGAAAGCCCATAGGTTTCGTTGTTAGCAGGGACAGGTTTATGACAATGTGGTTACATGGCTTATCCTCTGACGTAATCTGAGTCAATGAATCGGGAATGCATCAGCAGGTCTTATTAACAGGCTGAGCCATATGTCGCCATCCCAGGGCTTCCCGTGTTTACTTGGTAAGTATTTGTATACGGGCGATCAGAAGTTAGCTGAAATCTCCCAAAAAAGAAAAAAATGCTGCCTTTTTTGCCTTTGAATGGATTTACTTTGCCATGGGCCTTTGCGAAATCCTTTATTGAGCTAATCTAGTGAAGGCCTTGTGCCAATGTATCATAACGGCTACTGATCTTTGTCCCTGTGCCAATATATTCTGTATTTATCAGTTAGGGGGTAGTTTGGACCAACTGATCTGTTAGGGGGTAGTTTGGACCAACTGCTTACACCCATCTGTGCACTGGAATACTTAAAAAACACAACAGAAAAAAAAATGCTTTTGACTAGATTCTAATGATGGGCACTGTGGGTTTACGAAAGCACAGCTGGGACTTACGCCAAGCCCTGGCAGAATCTCAAATCATTGTTCATGTTGATGTAAAAGAATATGGCAGGTTACGACGCTTGTGGTGTGTTTTTTTTCTTTTTTAAACGTAAACATCTATGCTACTAAATGTTTGTGATTACGGTGTATGAAGGAACGTCATCTTTGCTTTTGAATATTAACGTAGCTGAATACGAGGCTAGTATTCAGGACATTAGCATGCATCAGAAGTACAGCTTGTCTTTTCATCAAGGCTTTGTTCAAAGATTTATTTATTGTATCAGAAGCTAAAGCAAGTTGTCTATGAGACGCATTTGAGAGACGCTGGAGAGGTATTGGGTATAAATGGACCAAATCCTTTTAATGGTTTTTACTGTTTATTTTTCTTTTGCGAAATGCTTATGGTTTCTTTTTGTTTTTCTGCAGAGGGGATGGTGCCAAAAAGTGGATTCCGAATTCTTGCACGTCTGTGTGGCAAGTATTTCAGGGGGGACAAAAATAAAATAAAATGAAATTTAAAAAGCTATAAATAAAATACAAAATATACAAATATACAAAAATATATATATATATATATATATATATATATATATATATATATATATATATATATATATATATATATATACATATATATACACACTGTATCAATTGTATATTTGTATCTGATTGAGATGACTTATTGCACTGAGCTTTTTGTTAACCGGAATGCAAAAGAACAGTAAAAAGTGGGTCACAATCATTTGACCAATTACTACCCAGTTTTTTTTTCTTTACTTCCTCAAAAAGATAGAAATTAGGAAACAATTCCACTACATATTAGTATTTATTCAAATTCTGTACTACAAATATTGTAAGGGGATACAGCTATTTGAACATTTGCCAATTTAATGGCGTTGGGAGAAAATTGTGCTTTGTAGAAATGCACGTTTTAATTCTGATTTCCATTGTTCCTAGGTTCTTCACTCCCTTTTCACTGGCAAATGAAGACAGTTACTTATGGGAAGTAGGGCATCTAAAGTGAATGACATTCATGCTTAATAGAAAAGTCAGTTAATAGTCAAAGCAGGCACACAATAAAAACATGGCTGCTTTCTGCAGTGAGGCACCCAGCGCCGCGCTAACCCTCTGAGTTTTATAGCACTGCGCATTTATTTTTGTGTGAACAGAAAGAAAAGTACACTGGACCACAAGAAAAAAGTTTCTAGTTTGTATTGAAAGGCAAATTTATCTTGGTTCCCATCCTACCAACTCCCTCCAAAAAAGAAGTCTAGCCATTTAGTGCTGAGAATGTTTAATTGCTTCTTTTTTTAACTCCCAAAACATATTAAGTATTCCTAGGCCGTGCAGTTTACTCTTCTTAAAAGCAGTTACTGAATGCGAAGATAAATCTCAGTTAATGCAATGACACGGTTAACATGCATTCTGCATCTCGTTCAGAATTGCAGTCCACAAAGTTGTATTTTTTTTTTTGATCAACTCCCGTCTAGCCAGAGTTATAAATGTAATTCCAGACAACACCTAGACACAGAAGCAGAGAGAAGCCGAGACCATTTACTTTTCTATAGCTGTATTAAGATTTTGAGATGGTACTTTGAAGCACTTGGCTACCGTATTTGTTTTTAAGTTACGTTTGGAGTTGACAGTGAAGTACAGTGTTCACGTCTTATTTTTCATGAAACAGGTACGAAGACGTTGCTTGCACTGTGGGATGAGGTAGTAGGTTGTATAGTTTTAGGGTCACACCCACACTGGGAGATAACTATACAATCTACTGTCTTTCCTAAAGTGTTAGAAAATCATCTGTGACATTCTCTGAATCATCAGTACTCCTCTTAAATTACAGTCTCCACGTTATTTTTTTTTATTAGCATTTTGAAGAGATTTTAAATAAAGATTAAAACTTATACAGCTGGACAAGGGATGTTTTTTATACTTATTATTTTATACTATGTTATCATTTGGACATAAGTGAAGTGAGGTAAGAATGATGGATTTAGATGCACTGTGTTTGTCTATAATAATGTGCTTTCCATGTTTTATACTGTATTCATTTTAAATGAATGGAAAAGTAATTTTGTATAAAGGTTCTGGGTGGAGAAATATTTGTAAAGTAAGACAGAAGCTCTTAATCATTGTATGTTTTCAACATAGAACCGAAAAAGCAAATTAAACCGGAATATGTTAAAAACTGTAACATGATTTTTTTTTTTTTTTTTTAATAGTCAAGCCATCCTGAAATTGTATTTCTATGCTATAGAGTATCTTCTCTGCAAAGTGTAATCATCTGTTGTCAATTATGCTTTGTCAGAGTGAGGTAGTAAATTGTATAGTTGTAGGGTAGTGATTTTACCCTGTTTAGAAGATAACTATACAATCTATTGCCTTCCCTGAGGAGCAGGAATGCAGCACTGTTTGTCAATATCATTGGAATGGTTCATTAAGAAAACAAGATGTGCATATAACCAAGGTGTTCATTTTGTTCAGGGTTTGAAATACATGGTCGCTAATGGGACTCTCTCATAAGAACAAGTCCCCCCTATTTTAAGGTGCAGTATTATTGATTTCCTGGGCAGGGCTGGGGGGTCTTTCATTTGCAACATTATAATATATACTAAAGGTTTCACTAGTGTTTAAGTTAATTTATTAAAGATCTTTCGTAATTCATCTGTTAAAAAATATAAATCACGCTTGATTTACAAAAAAGGTAAAGATATCCTTGGCCTGTCGGGCCCCACCCCCAAAAGTAAAAGAACATTTTGAGCCCTGCTTTTGTTAATTTTATTTCACGAGTAGTGTATGCGCATATAAAATGTATCATACAATGAATTACCTGAACATTAAAGTTTTCTTTTTTATCTGGATCAGTTGAAACAGTCTGAAAGACAACTGCTTCTTTGGAGAAACTGAAGTGAAATAGGGGCTCCTGGGTAGAGGTAGCAGGTTGCATAGTTGTAGGGCAGGGATTTTGCCCCAGAGGAGATAACTATACAAACTGCTGCCTTTCTTAGGGCTTCATGACTGCAACAGAATATCCAGGTATGTCCGCAATATTTAAATTGATTGGAATTCATATATATGCACACACATTATGGCTGGTTTCCTGTATTATTTCGGAGCAAACAAATGCCCTTTGGACAAGTTATTTTAATGAGCGTTGTAGCACCAGAAGAAAGGTTAGCATGGAAGACAAAAAAAAGCGACATTCATTTTAAAAGCGGGGTATGTTGAGAAGGTGTGGAAATAAATGATGAAAGGATTAGGAGAGTCAGAGAGGTCTAAAGGGTTTACCTGCATAAAGGTATGCAGGTGGCCACAGATTGTTTTACAATTATCCTGCTCTTATGGGGATTTTGATGTAGTTACTAAATTGATTTGTTGTATTGCTTGCACCACAGTATATTGCATGCAGTTATGCAAGCTACCCGACGAACCATTCCTAACACCTCGAGACTGAGCCTTTTCCATTTGTTGTTATGAATAGCCTTTCAGGATGTGGTGGGCACGTGTTTATACCGTATGACTTGTTTAAACATTCTTATGTTGGGGGTGGTGCTTTCAAAGGTTGGTGTTTGTCACACATTGAAACGAAGGTGCAGTATGACAGGTATGTTTTGTTTGTTTTTAAGTTTCTTTGTATGATTTTTTAAAATTTAAAATAAAAATAAAAAATCTGTTTAAACTGGATTGACTGGAGGGTTTTCTTTAAACAAATGTGTCAAACAGCCATTAACTGTAAATTAAATTTGTTATGTATTAAAATGAACAACCATTAGGCCACCCTTAAAAATATAACCGATTTTGGTTTTTAATGTTAGGTAGGTATTTTAGGCACATAGGCTATCACCCCAAAAAACAAACAAACATAATGAAAGCAAATAACTGAATTCATTCTCACGTCTTTTACTCACATTATCTGCTGTGGTTGACAAGAAGTTGAGTACACTGGTTGCAGACAAATAAAAGCAGACAAGGTGAGCTGTACATATCTACTGTAGTAAATAAGGTTTCATATAGAGGAGTGTTAATAATGCAGTGGTAAGTTGTTTGCCTTGTATTAGGCAGTATACAGCTATATAGCTGTTAGCAATATGGGGCATCTATCCTAGGATAATGGCTTGCTGAAAATCTGCGAGGTAATACAATTTGATATAAAGCAAGCCTCTTCCATTACAAAACAAGGAAACCATCTGCGGTGGTATTCAAACCTTTCTTAACACCTTCACAAAATCCTCTAAGCTCTTAACCTACATCTTTAACAGTTCATTTGGTTGACTGGTTTTTCAGAGTCTTATGCATTGAAGGAATAGGTTTTCAAGACATCTTTTCCATCGTTGGCTGCTACAGAGGCCACTATGCTTGTGTAGTCACAAGCCACATGTGTAAATCCCCTGTGAACAACAAAAAAAGAATGATTAACAAAAAAATGACAGGCGACTAGATTTTTTTGACAAAGTGGCTGTTGGAATTTAAACTAATGGGGATTTACTGCAAGTAGAAAAATTACTACAGTAACATTTTTAAATGAATTTCATTGTATTGTCAGTGGTTAATAATGATAGCTTGGTATGTAAAAAGCAGCATTTGCAGTCACATTTTTCTTTCTTTGTTGCCAAAATACAAAGGAGGGGTTCCAACAGCAACTAAACAAAAAATCCAGAACAGTGTGGGAATACCTAGAAAACATGTGGGATCCTCCCAGCAAATGGTAACGACTTTCGAGAGACAGGTCTTTGTTTTGTGCCTTTTTCCAAGTTAACACCCTGAGGGATAGGTCATTGGATGCAGTAACAACACGGAACGAGTCCTTTAAAACAGCACACAACACAAAAAAGTAAAAAGATTAACATTTAGCAAATAAACAGAATTATTGAAACAAATGCAAATCGATTAAAAGACAATGCTGGTCATACCACACACATGGCAGTGATTTGTTCCTTGTGATCCTGGAAGCTTGCAATCTGTGAACCCGCAATGGAATACAACTTCAGTTCTTTTCCTTGGGCAATAAGAATCGTGCCACTACCATGTGCTTCAAGGTGGATATCTGAATTCCAGCCATCAAATAGCAATTGAAAACCTCCAACCTGTTCAACTTGAAAACAGCAGAGCACAAGTGAAGTAACATTTACAACAAGACACTACGTGTATCTGTTACCCAGATACACGTCAGTCGCGTTTTACCGCCCTTTTATTGAGAATAAAATCGCATTATACACATGTAACAAATTAATGCACTTACCCGTCGTGATTTCTGACTCCGTCACCAGTTCTGTGATACAAGCCCATCTCTTCAATGTTACAATGCGCTTATTTAACCATCAGTCCCCAGTTTTGTTTTTTTTCATTTTATTTCTGGCATGGCAGATCAATCTATTATTGTGCATCAAGTTAATCATTTCACAGTTTTAGATACTGTGGTGGATTATTATAATTATTATTTATTTTAATCTGTGATCTTTAGTTGCTTTTGTGCATTTTAATTTGCAAGTGAACTGAAATTAGAGCCTTATCAAGCACTATATTTAGCAATTTTAAATACTGACTGGATACTGTTTTAATTCTGGAACCTGGTGTGTTTTTTTTTTTTCTTTTTTTTTTATCTTTTGCTAAATTGCATTGCCTTTTACATTGTATGCAGTTCTGTGCATTGGTAACATTTTTATTTCATTTTGCTGTTGGGTCATTAATGGGGAATTTTACAGAATGTACAATATGTACTGGATTTAAAAGAATGTACTGTATTACAGTCCACGTGTCATATGTTTTGTCAAATTATATTTTCAGAATCATATCGTTCTGAATAAATTACTCCTTTTATTGAAAATATAGTACCGTACCAACAAAACCAACTACATCAACAGGAAGCCTACTCATTTTAAAACACAGTCCTTTCAGCTATGTATTTTCTGACATTGCATCTTTTTTGTGTTCCCTGAAAAAACTGACAAGTGTTTGTCTTTTACTGCTGTGTTATTCCCCCAACTTGTGCGCTAACAAATTTCAAAGAAAGAATCAATGAAAGATCCCTCTGGGTGAAAAACGAAACTCACAGGAGGACCGTCTTCAAACAGTTAATCATTGGAGACAGATTACTGTAAATGAATCCTGCTGAATCAAATCTGCCATGAGCGATCTCTTGTCATGTCAGATATAAGCAAAAATAAGAAAAATTAAACAGCAACAGTGCCAAAGAAAAATATGCGCTACAATATACGTCTCCCTGTACAGTTCCTCAAATCCAAGCCACATTTCTTTTCTCTGTATGAAATGTGTGCATGTGTGTGCAGAGCTGGGGGTTGTTTGGGTGGTAGAGGGCAGGTTACAACGTGCTCACCTACATGCACTTCCAATCAGATGAAATAATCAGATATGCGTCACACTCATTTAACACTCGTCACTGAAGTCAGAATTTTATAGGGTCGGATATGTGAGTGCTGACTAATGTAAAAGCATTTAAAGCGAGCAGATGCATTATCATTAGTAAAAGTGCATCTTACCCATGATTTCTGTTTTGTATTTAGATTTTTTTGATTTGATGTCAAAGATGGAGATATTTTTTGTGTTTGACAGACCGTCACTGTGAACGATCATCACCCTGGCGGCTTCCGAGGGGAAGAAGCTTGCTGCCGTGCACCTGTTAACTGGTAAGGAAGCAGATACAGGTGGATCATCTTCACAAGGACAGCTTAAACTCTCTGTGAAATAGACCTAAAGAAAAAAAGCAAACTCTTACTAAAGCAAAGCAAAAATGAGCCAACAGCCGTTGATATTCTGATATTCTTTACACAATTTCCCCCCCTAACTCTGTCATCTATTCAGATTTTAAGATACCATTATTTTATTTTTTTTAAATGTCCTCACACAAGTGTACATCATGGTATAGAACAACATTTTGATTATTTCAGAATGCATGTTAGCGTTGTCATAAGTTTTAATAATAAATAAAAAACTTAATGCTCTTATAACATAGCCACATCAATCACACTTAAACAATGCCACCTATATGTTAACTTTAATAAAAGAGAAGGCATCTTACCTTCGGATGCAAATCTAAATTTTCCCTTAAAGCAGCCATTACCCAATTTTTGTCTGGTGACAACAGCAAAATATCTATCTTATAGGTATCGAAAGCTCTGATGTGGGAAACCTGAGACAGAGCTGGGATAGTCAATGTGTAAAGCACACCGCCTGATGTACCAGCCTGGAACAAAAGAAATACGAACATCAATATTGTGGTGTGGAGTGTGACATGCTCCTTTTACAAGTATTGTTGAGAAAACAGCCTTCTTAGCTAGTTAAACAAAAAACGCAACCGTCCTTTGTCTTTCTAGTAAATTTGAGCGTGCTGGCTAAATAAAAGAAAAGCTTACGATCAAGAAAGACTGATCTTTTCTGCAGTAGGTTAGCAATGTGCACGCTGACGATGCAGTGGGGAATGAAGCCACTTCATCTCCTGTTTGGGCTTTCCAGGCTTTAATCCTCCCCTGTGAGTCCGTACTGATCACAAGACCTGTCTGCTGATCAGCAATAATCTTTGTCAAAGGCACCTCTTGCACTTGGCTTGACCACAACTGAACGCCCTGAAAAAGACGAAAGCAGTATTCAGATTACAAAACATCACAAAACAAAACTATTAGGTTTTTTTAAGATGTAAAATTACATTAATTGTTTAAATGCATTAGTACATGGGGGTTATAGAGTTCAATCATTGTATGTTTTGCTGATTTCACAGAGATGACTATGAGCCTGCAAGTTAAATGAATGGTCTTTTATACTGGCGTTGGATGTAAGAGTAAAGGAACATTAAAGCCAGAAAAACAACACGTGAAATCCATGACTTGTGATAATGTGCATTGCACATACAGAATACATCGGAGCTGTGTGAATGCATTTTTAAAGACAGGAGGAGAATACCTCTTGAATGCTCCAAGCTCGAATGGTGCCATCACTGGAAGCAGAGCAAACAATGGACTTTGAGTCAAACTGATGATTGCTGTCGGAGAGGTAAACCAAGCCAACTATACTACCTATAAAAAAGAATTCACCCTTAACGTTAACTTACACAGCATTACTAAAAATGAAGTTAAAAAAAACAACAACAAAAAAAACGAATTTGTCAATGTCTTGGTATCGTACACTCACAAAAGGATGTCCTCTTTCTGAAGTTTACAGTTACCGATGTTTAATTGAACAGTGTCAGTGTATAATGCCATCCAAATGTGCACATACCACCTAGTGGTCAAATATTTGAATTACGGTAACTTTTTTAGAAAGGTTTTAGACAAATCCTAATTGAAAAAGCTAGAACTGTCTTTGCAGGAATGGGACGTTGTTGATTTATCGGAATGCTCCAGCACGCCCTGCTTACTTCAATGCATTGCACATACCGGTGTGACCTCTCAATGTTTTACAGGTGTAGTCTGCAGATGCTCTTCCTGACGTCATGTGTTGCTCCAACTTGGCCCGGCGAAGGTAATAATTTTTCCACGTCTGCATTTCTGGATTCAGTTTTGAGAGGTTGCAAAACGTCCAGCGCTGCAGGCAAATCTGTCTGTTGGTGTGAAATGCACTTATTAAACCTCACCATGACTGCCACATTATGTTATAATTATAAAATAATAAAGTTCAAAAAATTAAAAGGCAATTAACTCAGCATTAAAAATAACGACCTGTAAATCATAAATTACATGTATCATACCAAATTAACAAAATACTAATGTCATTATTACCATTTTTTTTTGCTATAATTACAGTCTGACACTTGAAACATGTATTTATAATCATTTTTTTTTATACTTAATATATATTAAAGTATCGAGGACATTGTGAGGTTGTCGAACTGTAAGCATTGCTTCATACTGTATGCTTAGTGTGCCATCGTGTGGCCAAAGGAGGTAACAACACATTAGTTAAAAACAAAAATGTACGCAAAACACTGCTGGTTCATAAAATTTGGCACTTGCAGAAATGTTTTTTTTTTTTTTTTTTTTTTTTTTTTTTTTTTTAAAACATGTTATTTTACGCAAATCCACTCACGTAGTTTTCACAATCCAACAGGCAAACACCACATAATTTTTCTGAGTAAAAACTTACCTCCACAACCATGTTGTTTCTGCAGCTCCATTCCATGACTATTGAAGACACAAAAACAGTTTTGAGAAAGTTAATTCCTCTTCTTAAAATATTGGATACAAAGCCACTGTTAAACAAACAATACGCTTGCTACTCCATTGAGTAAAGACAGGTGATAAAACCCCTGTCTGTGAGACCTCTTTTTACCTGAACTCTGTGGCTACTTTACCGTACGTCAAAGGCGCACCCACTAAGCGGACACAACACATGAGCTGCACCGATAACGCTTTGAAATGTTTGAAAGCGTTTGCTGAATAAGAACATAATCACGTCTCACACATTTGCATTGGTTACCGTCGTTCCTGTGCTAATTGATATGACTGTTTCTTTTCACCTTATTAACTAAGGAAACCGTGATCAGATCGTCTGCGTTTAAATAGGAGAATATGCAAACCAGACAGTCCAATGTCAGGGTGGGAAAATCGCACTCCATCTGTATTGCACTAGTTTAAGGATAATTTAAGATATTCGATCGGCTGAATACTAATTAAAACAAATGTAGCTTTGCTTTACTTAAACAGTAACCGTCGTCGTTTGACATGTAATGCTCGCCTTTACTTCCTGGTTTGTACAGTGTCTCCAAAAGAACAAATCAGTAAACGCGTTTTTATTTGCATTGCAGAATTGGTCACAGAGTAAACAATACTGTATGTATTGCTTGTGGGAAAACAATCATTTAAGAATTAGAAATAGAAAAAAAAAAAAAAATGAAATTCAATTTTTAAGATAAATCTTTCTTTAAAAATGTTGGATGTGAAAGTAAGATCTGGTTAATCAAGGAACAGAATCTTATTACGATTTCCAGTTGTCATTTTATCATGTTGGCATAAACTTGTGCCATCGATCTACCCTCCCCATGAACGACTTAATCTGAACTGATAAAGGAATGAAAGTGTTGAATATGGGGTGATTAGTTTATTTACTACATTTATTTTCATTCATAAGGGTTTGGGTAAAAACGTGTTTGTAATCTGATTTGCACTGGTCTGTGTTTAAACATGCTGATTAAAATCTGCGGGAAGAGGGGCCGGCTTTGCACTTACATTTGCTGACGAGGATTTGCACGCAATAGCTGCATTAAATATGATAAAAGTGAAAGGGAGAGATGAAAACAATAACATTTTTGCCTGTCTCTGACGATTTAATGAAAGTAGATACGGAGACTGCTTGATCTATCACTTTTGATCGAAATTTTGATCGAATATATATATATATATATATATATATATATATATATATATATATATATATATATATATATATATATATATATATATATATATATATATGTGTGTGTGTGTGTGTGTGTGTGTGTGTGTGTGTGTGTGTGTGTGTTACCTTAGTGACCGTTTGAAAGTATCTCCCGACGGATGTGGCGCTTGGTTGGCAGGTGCTTCTGTATTGAAAACTGCGCCAAATACTGACGTTTCTGCCTATTTCAAACATGTTGACAGGTCTGTACTGTTACTACGGTTAATGAAGGTGATTTCTGGCCATATATCACAGGTTTAGACACAATGACTCAGATATATATATATATATAAAACAACAAAAAAAACTGTTTAAAATGCCTCTGACTAAGTTTGAATTCGTCTTATCTGAAAAACATTATAGTAAAAACAAAGGGTTCTTAGTGTTCACAATTAGTTTACTTTAAAACTTTTCAGGTTTCTGTGTCAGTGTGTACACTTCCTATACATATCACAAGAAATTAAAATGTCAGTTAATGTTATATGATGTAGGCCTATTTGTTAAATAAAGATGTTCTTTCCACCTGAACATTTCCAATGTACCCTGCCTGTGCGTAACCACATTTGAAAATAAAGATGTAAAGTAGGCAGGTTGTATTACTGCAGGTAAGGGCTCCATAAAGAAACAAAGGGTGACATTATTCTAAAACTCATATTTCACAACCTTGTGACATTGATGCTAATGTGATTGAGGGCCAATAGTCTTCCAGTATAACCTGAAATGTCTACACTTCATATGTGTTTTATCAAAACCTTCCTTCCACAGATCTTCATTGGTTGATTCACCTCAAGTGCAAAACTGGTTCCTTTTCATCAGCAATATACTATTGTAATGAGTAAAAGGAATCACTTGAAATATACTGTACCACTCCCAAGTTGCAAGAAGACAGAAGATAAGAATTTTGTTTGTAATGCCCTTTTTCTAAAGTTGCTTTGAACCTTAAAAGAATCTGTGTGACGTTGGCTGCCTGCATGGAATCGTTTTCCACTACAGGTTGTTGTTGAGTTCTTATGTCAAGTATGAAGGCAAAAAAACTCCAGAGCGTGCATGTGAGCAAGTTTTCACCAGTAATAAACCAAGGAAACTTGAATGCATACTGGGCAATTATAGGAGGCTGTGTGGTCCCGTGGTTAAAGAAAAGGGGCTTGTAACCAACAGGTCCCTGGTTCAAATCCTTGCTCAGTCACTGACTCACTGTGTGACCCTGAGCAAGTCACCTGTGCTTCGTCTTTCGGGTGGGACTTTGTTGTAAGTGGCTCTGCAGCTGACGCATATTGCACACACCCTAATCTCTGTAAATCATCTTGGATAAAGGTGTCTGCTAAATAAACAAATAATAATTAGCAACATTACATAACAGGTCTAAAATAGTATTTATCATCTTACTGTTTATTTCCTCTGATAGGCTTCTTACCCTGATGTGCACCTCACGTGTTATTGTTTGCCATTGCCACATGATAATTAATGAGGCAGATAAAAAAAAAAGCCAGGATGTGCAGACGATAACTCGTTTCCACTACTGACAGCAGCACTGGCATCTCTAAGGACAGTGTGGCTTGTGTTTCCCCAACACTGATATGGAAATCGACTCCACCTACTTAGAAGCTACTGTACTCCGCGGCTGAGAAGTTCCATGGAGCTGATAACATCCTATTAGCAGTAGTTGGGTTGACCTTTAAAACTGACAGAGCTTGTAATAAGGGAAATGTGACCCTTGGCTTCCCACTTCTTGTCAAGGTGTCCAGAAGGAAAGTACATGTGTGGCATGAGCCTGACCCAGGAGTACTGGGGAGTTTGGGTATTCCCTATGAGTGAGGAAGGGCAGGGGGTTGGAAGATGAATCGTTTTAACAGTAAGAATCCAGAGGAAGGACCTTGACAGGGTGGACTAGCAGTGATAGCTGCCCCAGCAATGGAACTGCAGAAACCTTTAAACTGATCAAGGCTGGGGATTGCATTTGAAATATCCAAGAATATTTAGGAATAGCTATTACTGGATAGTTAAAAATATACTGCTTTTTTTTTTTTGTTAAGTTCTTTAAAGGAATATAATTTAGCTCTGGGACTTGATCTTTCCCATTAAAGGAAATTAGTTATACTATTCTAGCACATTACTGTAGTTCCTTAAAAATGCTGTATTTTTTTAATTAGCTTAGCAGATTTACTTCAAAGGCTGGTTATATTATTTTAGAAGATGCTGATGGAGGCAGTAGTAGAAACGTTTGTCTGCTTGATTTAGCTTACCTTACAGTCTATTTGGTATTTTTGAAGTTTTTTTTTTTTTTACTTAAACAGTGTACAGTGCAGCAAAAGCTTGGCTAATGCTACAGACAGGTCGACGCCGCTAGTTGAGTTTATAAGAGTTTCCAGATGGGGGCGCCCTAAGTTTACTCTACCTACACACTATCGGCTGGTTTCACACGCACCGATTAGCAGCTACCGTCCTTGGGCTGCTTTATCCAAATTAACATGAGCTATCCATCATTAGAGCTAATCGGTGCCTGTGACGCCAGTCATAAAACACCTTTAACACAGCCGTCTGTATACACAGGTTCAACTCAGAAATGAGATAGGATAAATTAAATGCACATCAAATATCACTGCGGTGGAGGCAACACCACTGCCGCACCCTATTGCTAAAATTGAACAGTTACAACAGATCATACAGTACCATAGGCTAATCTAAAAAAAAAAAAAAAAAAAAAAAAAAAAAGATGATTACACACACACACACACACACACGTGTGTCTCTGTATAGCATTTTTTAATTCACGTTCTTAACAAAGAGATAGAGGGTTAATGTAAAACCGTTAAATGGCTTTAAGCGAGTAAAGATCATTGTGATAATGACTTTTGATCCTTTTGTGTTGTGTTCCATTTTTGGTTTCTTGAGGCTCGTTGTGTTATTTTATGACATGTTTTGTACACTATATCTGTATTGATCATAATGCGTTAATAAAAAGACGTTTGGGCAATGACGTTGTTAAGAAAGCAACAAAAGCTTCTTTTTTTGTGGTCTTTAACTAGTCTCGTCTTCTTAATAAATCAGATACGATCGTGATTGTCTTGAATTAGCTGCAGTCCTGATCGAGCGCTCTCCCCCTAGCCTATTTAAAATAATCCCATTCAGTGGTCTGGGCGATGCTGCTGAAAGCGTTACTGGAGTGACAATTCGCTAATCCGGACTCGTAAATCAGATGAGCAAAAATAAATAAATAAAAAAATGAAATGAAGTCAAACAAATGTCAATGTAGAATGAAGGAGTAGCGCCTGTGTGGTGGAGAATAGATAAAAACAGCTGCAGAGATTACACAAGCAAGGGAAGAAGTAAAGAAAAAATAAAAATCCAAAAAAACAAATAAAGACTGAAAAGGCAATATATATTGCACAATTTAAGTTTGTGGGGATCAACGAAATAAATTATAAATTGCAAGTATAAGCATGCTTGCTGCGTGTGTGTTAAGACTGTAAGGACTCTAATTAGCAGTGCCTCACTGATGCGAGAGCCCCCAGAAAACACTCGCTTTTAAACAGGTGAATGCGCACTCGGGAGGCATTTAAGGGATTCCAGTGTAGGTCGCTCTATTCTCCAGAGAACACGCCCAAATAGACGAGATAGCTATATAAAACCTGAGGGAAGAACAGGAGCTGCGTGCTTGAGTCACTGCAGCCCTGCCTGTATGCATTAACATCTCTAAAGTAACGTGCGACACGCATACAAATACCAAATAAACTGAGAGAGAGAGAGAGAGAGAGAGAGAGAGAGAGAGAGAGAGAGAGAGAGAGAGAGAGAGAGAGAGAGAGAGAGAGAGAGAGAGAGAGAGAGAGAGAGAGACGGGAAGCAGGGTCGCTGGATATACAGTATTGTGATTCTCCACTGGGATTTACAAATGCACGCAGTCTGAGGTGACTGAGCAGAGAGGGGGGTTCTGTTTTGTCTGTACACCTTCACCTGGTGTCGAGACGTCCGGGACTGATCTTCAAAACAGAACACCGATAAATATATAGAATTATTATACAGAACAAACCATAGCTCGAAAGCAGACACCATGAACAGGAAAACTAGACGCTGGATTTTTCATATTTTTCTCTGCCTCGGGATTGTGTATCTCAAAATAGGGTAAGAATCTTCCTTAGTCTCAGCGTGTTCAGACCTGATAAATGCGTAACTTCTCAAGGTTGTGTGAGAGGAAATTTTATGTTTGTAGAAAACAGAAACGTTGTGGTAGTTGAGATTATTATAAATGTAAAATTTTAGTCTTCGTTTTTATGATATTACATATTCAAAAACTAAATAATCAAAAGGTAAGTGACTTGGTTAATTATTGCCGATTCTGCTTCAAACACTATGAATTACAAAGGTTACAATGAACATTTTAGAGTGACAGTTTTATGCATTTTAATCACAAACATGGTCATTTATATAAAAAATATCAAACGCATAGATATCAATACAGTTATTACATCCACAAAATGATTATGTACTTACATTATTTAGCTACGAGTTTCATTATGGACTGTCGTAAATTAAAATATAAGACTCCAAATTAAATAAAATAAAAAAAAAAAAAAATTAAATACGACTTACGTCATGAAAAGTAAAATATTATTGTATGTGTTACTCATTGTTTAACAGCAATAACCGGTTATTTGCCAATGAAGATAAATTCACATCGCATTGACGTCACAGTGAAAATGAGATGGATCGTTATAAATACAATACTAGGGCCATCATTATTAAACTCAATAGTGCTGAATTTCGATATTATAAAAAATAAACAAAAATGAAATGAAAAACGTTTCAACCTTGAAACAAATCTTCTGGTCGAAAGGTTTGTCATTGAATTTTAGTTTATTTTACACATCTTATCCAATACAACTATATATATATATATATATATCTAGATATATATATTATATATATATCTATATATATATATATATATATATATATAACCATATCGCATGTCAACGTACACATTGTACAATAACATAATATTGTATTTTAATAAAAAACTTTTGTATAAACTTTAGGTGCAAAGTCTAATTTACTGTTACATAAAACACATGTATTATTATTATTATTATTATTATTATTATTATTATTATTATTATTATTATTATTATTATTATTATTATCTGTCGAAGTTGGAGTAAAACAAATCTTCAAACTGTTAGACACATTCTGATTACACCTAGGCCGTTTATCTGTGTATGATTCAGGAAGTTTTGTCACGTTTTGGCAAAGGACTCCGATTCTTCATCTGTGTTTTAATTATAGAGAAAGTGATAGGGGAAAGGGAAGGCTGACATATCCATAACATCAACACAGCCTTTTCCTGAAACGTCATTAATATTTCAATTTCATGGTCAGATATATATAGCCTACAGTACAGATAGTGGAAAACGAACTAAACATGAATTGCACATAGGCTAATACAAGATAGCCTGCGTTTATGGCACTTAAATATTCTTCAGTAACACTGTAACAGAACTGCGTAAACATCTACACGTAAAATCGTGTTTATTATTATAATTTTTTTATATATGAAAGCACATCAGTTGTGTAATGTAGCATGATAAATATAATATTTAAAACAATCACACTGGCAAACAATATCATCAGGGAGATTACAAAGTGGAACAGCACGATTTTTTTCCACGTGTGAAATCTTATTCAAACATGGACAAGGAATGAGCCAGATCTTATAACTGTCCAACGTGGTTGTTCTTAACCGTCTGTCTGTAAATAAAATGCCCTTGTTTTTCTTATTTTCCGTTTTCTTTGTCTTTGGTAGGGGCTTTTCCTCCGTTGTAGCATTGGGAGCGAGTATAATCTGTAACAAGATTCCAGGTTTGGCACCGAGACAGCGGGCGATCTGTCAGAGCCGACCCGATGCTATCATTGTGATCGGAGAAGGAGCCCAAATGGGAATCAACGAATGCCAGTTTCAATTCAAAAGTGGACGTTGGAACTGCTCAGCGCTCGGGGAGAGGACTGTCTTTGGAAAAGAGTTGAAAGTGGGTATGTTACAAAGCTATTCCTCCATGCTCCATAATTGTCCTGCTGCTGTACGCATCACTTAATGGTGCGAGTTTTTTTTTTTTTTTGCAATTGAAATGAATTATTGTTGATAGTGCTTCATGCTTTAACTCCGTTTGGTTCTGGAAATGTGACATTCACATCCACAGCTAGCATTAAGTGTACTCCTACACACCTGCTACAACTGCTATACTGCTATAACTGCTGTTTAGTAAGAAATGTCTAAAGATGTCAAATAAGAATGTAGACCCTGGGGTATACAGGTAAGCGTTGCCCCCTTTTTAAACTGCGTTTTTTTCATCACTGCATTTGGTGCTTCAAAGATCTAACAAAGTCAATTCCTGCTGCAGACACTAAAATGCCACAGAAGCATTTTCAGAAAAGCAGGCATTGTATATAAAATGAGACATCTGTATAAATTCTGAAATGCCATTATCAAAAAAAAGTCATTATCACGTTACCAGGCCTTGTCCAGCTGCAACAGCTCCTTTTAGATATGGTGTGTTCTCAAAGAGTTTTATTGTCTTGATTTCGCATAACCTGTAACTACAGTCCAGGTTCTCTTATTGTTACTGCAGTATTTACAGTTTACATCACCCAGCTACAGTATTGCTTCTGTAAGGATCAGTACATGCTCAGCTATTCAGTATCACCTCAATATACCTATTAAGTGTCACTTTCTTAAAAGCATCACATCATAGTTAGGATGTGTAATGCACCCTCTTTCCCTGTACACAATGCAGCCATACTGTGTTTCTCCATTGCTTGTAATTGTATTACTGTAGACAGGTAATAAAATAGTGGATTAATGAAATGGAACTGTGTCAGTGTGTTTCAACATACCGATCATTATGACCCTATCAAAACAAGAAGGAGCGTGCTTGCCTTCACAGAATTGAGATTAGACTAGCCAGGAATATGAATGTCTTTATCTGTAGCTGAAGTGATTGAAGCAGCCACAGTAAATCACAGTTTTTATTTCTACCCTGACCTGCTGAGAAAGAGGGTGATCTTATCTCAGGTTCTTTAGAATCCAAACACACCAGGGGTGTAAAAACCCAGCCTGCTACTGTTTCAGTGTTAATGCTCCTTCTCCCATATAAACACTCAGTGGGACTATCACCAGGTTGTTGAATGTTTCATGAGAATGTGTTACAAAGACTGAAGAGAGATTGAAAAAAAGTAGGGATTAGACAGACAAGGAGAAACACAAGAAAGAAAAGCTGATATGTATATAAAGTGAGTGTTACAATTCCTCTAAACTCTTCCCTTAAAAGTAACGCTAGCCCTTTTCCTGAGGCACATTGCAGACTCTTTTGAGGTATTAAGTCTCAGTCCATTGACAAATTGCTGCTCGAGTGACATTGGTGGGAAGATCAGCCTCACCAGACAGAACAGTTTCACATGTTGGAAAATGCAGCCTGCTTATTGACTAGTGAGCTTTGGCAGGTGGCCAGAGGGGATGAGATACAGAAATGGCCTGTTCTTAAAGAAAGGTGGCTAGATCTTGTTTTAGTCTGTTTTTTTCTTGTTGTCTTGACATATTTAGAGCAAAGCCAAAAATCCTGTAAGAGGTTGTTTTGGGCGGTTGATTGGACAGCCAAGAAATCTGGGCCACACTGTGTTGTTGACCTTTATCTTAGTATAGTGCAGTGGGGGTGAACTCATCAGACTACTTAATTTAACAGAGGAGGAGGCCTGTGGCATAGAAAATGTTTCAGTGTCTGATCCTGGCAAGAAGCGATGCTGGAAGTCTTCCAATAGCCTTTGGTGATGCAGTTGCTTGGACATAAAAAAAAAAAAAACTATGGTCAGCTGACCTTTATAATCTTGTGTTTCTATTGGTTCTTTGTCATTCACTAAATTGAATTTTTAGAAAGAATGTATCCTTAGAAAGATTCTTTCCAAGCATTACCTGGTAAATATTAAATTCTATGAGTTCTGAATGCTTGTTGTTTGTTGTTTACCCTTCTATCTATGATATCATTCCAGCAAAAACTGGGGCAGTGAGGTGGGGAAGCATATCACATTGCTGGTAGACTGTGCTGGGGGAACAAACTTGACAGTGAAGCTTGGCAGCGGTGCTTCACTTGTCCCTTGTGTGTGTAATGGCAGATTGCTCAGAGATTAATACACTGATTTGAAGCAGAGATAAGGTACTGCTTGCACTCTTAAACCTGCCTCTGTGACTGAACATGCACTTGTCAGCTGCTTTTTAACTCTGCTGAATGGCTGGGCTTGCATGCCAGCACAGTAGCACACTGTTTCAGTGAAAGGAATAGGATTAATTCATTCAAACAGGGGATTTCACTACTGGTAACAGGTTTCATACAGTCTAACTGGCTGTTACTCTGAAAAAGGTTCTGAAAATGTCATCATTTTCATAGATGTGATGACACAGAAATTGCTAAACAGCAGGAATGGAAGATGGAAGTATACTTATATATATATAAAAAAAAAGTTAATTTTAAATTTAAACAAGCTAAGTTCTGAGGATTCTTACTTTCTTTCATCTTGTTTTTTAGTCCAATGATATATATATATATATACATTTGTTTTACAAAATAATATCCTTTTAGACTAATACTTACCAGAAGCAATCCCTTTTTTTGTTGCTATGGCAATTATCTGGTATGTACGTGCCCTAATCACTCTCCTGTCTTTAAAATGGTAAATCACTAATCTAAATATTAACCTAACTCTCTTTTTATTTTACAGAAAGAGCAGGGTATTTTTTTCTTCTCAAATGAGCAGAAAGCAGTTAAACAGGTTGTTGCTGTAAAGCTTTCAATGCACCTCATTTCTTCTTCTTCTTCTTCTTCTTCTTCTTCTTCTTCTTCTTCTTCTTCTTCTTCTTCTTCTTCTTCTTCTTCTTCTTCATATTATTTAGTTATTTAGCAGACATTTTTATCCAAAGCGACTTACAGAAAATGAAACAAAAACTAAAATATAAAATTACAGGCAATACTAATGCAAAACAAACACATATATACAAAATAATTAGAAATAAATCAAATACAAAAAGATAGATAAATAAAGATAGAACCACAGCAGCTGCTAAATCGTGTTGTGAAGCTACTATACCCGCTACACCACACCTCTGCAGTCTTCTGGCTGTCAAGTGTTAAACTGCCATTTTGAGTAATTCTGAATGGCATTTTTTTTCCTGATAAATTATCATGTCCTGACAAGCATATTGTGTGAGTTTATAAATGTACCTTTTGCTGTGTTGTAGGACTGTGTTTTAACAGAGACTAACTAACACTACTACATGTATGTTTTATGATTTTATTATCTGTCTTTCATTTGGGAATTGCAGTATTTGCACATTTTTAAAGTAGCTCAGGCTATTTTAATTATTGCCACACCTTCTTTTTTGGCTGTATGCCCATTCAAACTATATAAAAAATGGAGAACTGATGCTTAAAATGCCTTTTTTTGAACATTGTGAAAATAAGGCACCGGTCCAAGATGTTTATCAAAAACAGGTTAGCCCGTACTTCGTTCTCAAAGAAAGTAGTAAATAAGGTGTGTGGGACTTTTTCTCCCTATCTAGCAACAAAAGAATGAAGGTGAGCAGAGATGGAAAATGAATATATAACTGCATTATTTAAACTGTATAAGCCCAGGTCTCAATGTTGTGAGCAGGGGGTTTGAGGGGTCATAGAACATCAAACAGTGCCCCTTCCCCCCCGTAGACACTGTTGTCTGTGTTGTTCAGAAAGGTCTGCTGGTAGTCGCATGTTTCACGTTTCAGTTTTGCACACTTACCTTTTCACAAGCCACATTAAGTTCGTGACATGTTTGTAATGAGAACTGGGTCTTCATTTTTAAAAACCCTTAGTGCACATTCATTTTTCTTTGTAGTTGATTAACCTTTCAAATAAAATGTGTTTTACATGGAGATTTTTATTTATTTATTTATTATATACAAAACCGGCCATTTAATTACGGTGAAACCTGCATTAATATTTTTCTCAAAAAGTTAATACAAAGCAAAGCACAGATAAGCATGGTAAATCCCTGAGAGGGATGGTCAAGTATGTTAAAAAAAATTCATGGTTTTTGTTCCGTACAAAAAAAAAATACCAAACAATGGCGTATTGGTACCCCTTTGGGTAATCTTTTAACAAAATTGCATATATATATATATATATATATATATATATATATATATATATATATATATATATATATAAAGATAAATTGCGATCCTTGCCTGACGACTATGCAGCTTTACACATGGAGATCAATCGATTTAAACCAGAGCAGATCTTTGACAGATCAATCAAAGAGTTTGTTTTGTTGTTGTTTCTGTGTGGTATACTCCATAGGAATATGTAAGGAAGCAAAGCTGTTTGTGTCTGTAGCAGTGGCAGACATACTTAACTGTATCTGAATGGCCCTTGGGTGCTTAGAAAGTGGTTATCTCTGGTTATCTTCATGCATATTTCTTTGTTTTAGAATGCAGACAGATAAGACAAATCTGATCAATTGGGTGCATGATGATCCACTTTCAAGTTTAAGTGATTATTTGGATAATAAATACAGAGAAAGAAGCATATTGCATAGCATATTTTGGCTGTGATAAAGTTATTTTGCATTGAAAGTGAACTACAAATAATAATGCTTTATTCTAAGAATTTCAAGCACTGTTCCTGCCACTAAAGCTACACATTGCTGCAGTGCAAAGGGTGCACAATTTTCCAAACTTAGTAAAAAAAAAAAAAACAACAAAAAAAAAAAAAAAAAAAAAAAAAAAACATGTTTATCACATGCAAGGTTTATATTTTTTAAAATAATGTAAAAACATTCACACTTATGTAGAAAATACACAAACAGCCTGAATAAGGCTGACTTGTCATGTTAGATGGATGTATAAATCAACAAATCACTGTAAAAACGTATAGGGGCAAACTAATGGATAATGTTGGCTGCTTTAGGACATTTTTTAAGCCCATTGAGTACCAAGGACTTACAGCAATATATGCAGAAGACAATATGTGACTCTATTATACAAGCATTTCTGGCTGTCGCACAACCCTGCTTGCAAGTAGTGTAGCACTCATTGAGATTTGATGGTTTTGTGCTACCATATCAAATGGCAAGTGTCATGAAACTGTTCAAATCAAGGAGGACTGATTCTGGTTCACTGTTGTCGTTTGGGAACAAACAGTAACTCTGAAATCCAGGACTGGAGGCAAGGCTAGTGTGAGATTCTAACCCTGGTTCTGAAAAGTGTATTTAAAAAGTTTTGGGGGTAAATTTCACAATCCATCTTCTGCTGTTACATGAGATCTGTCCTTTTGTCTTAATCCAGGAAGTAAAGAAGCAGCTTTCACCTATGCCATCATTGCCGCTGGTGTTGCTCATGCCATCACAGCTGCCTGCACCCAAGGGAACCTGAGCAACTGTGGCTGTGACCAAAAAAAGCAAGGATTTTACACCCAACAGGAAGGCTGGAAATGGGGAGGCTGTTCTGCCGACATCCGCTACGGCCTGGATTTCTCCAAGGTGTTTGTCGACGCCAGGGAGATCAAACAGAACGCAAGAACGCTCATGAACTTACACAACAACGAGGCAGGACGCAAGGTGTGTATTGAGCGCATTGAGCAGAAACTCAATCAAGCGCAGCGTGGACAGGCCGATAATAATAATATGCTCTAAATCACCTGGCCGAAATAAGATACTGAGCGACAGGCTGCTTTTTAAAGACTTTTGTTTCAATTAGTGAATAAAGTTTAGAACAAACTTATTGCTTATCATCACTGTCTTCTGTCCTGTATGTATTCCTGAGCGTGACTTCCCTGGTGTTGTATCCAAGTACTACTGTTGCTGGCTTTCCGATTGCTTTCTAAGGTACCTGCTTTCTAACTTGTAAGCATAAAGAGCCTTTAAGAGGGACGAGAGCAGTTGGTAAAGAGGTGCATTGCATACAGTAGTTCAGAGGCAATTGCTTTTTTAAATACAGGAATTGGTTTGATTGATTAATATTGGGTTAATTAGAGCAGGAATAAACATTTTCAGCAACGCTGATAAGAAAATATGGCTGTATCTGTAAAGCACTGTAGTTGTCAATGCAATGGGTTAACAGAACTGCAGAGAGGAGTGCTGGCTAACCTTGGCAGTGTGATTTACAATCCCTGTACCAGCTGATAAAATTCACCAAGGATCTCTGCTCAGTTTGCATCCCACTGTATTGATACTGAAGTTTAACCCGATAACAGTTAGAGATTCCGGTTAGGTTTTCCATTTTTGTTTTAGCGAACAAGACGGTGAAGAATAGAAGAAGTTTGAGAAAAAAACTGCCAGTGAAGTAACATGTTTTTCTTTTTAGCAGATACACAGGTATTTTAAGTAACGACTGCTTGGCTACATAACTAATCCACAAAAGCCATTTGACATTTTCCATGGTGTTTGTAATCAGTTTTAGTGGGTCTGAGTTCTGTTCCTCCAGAGATTTCCTTCTATAGCTATCTCCAAGGGTAATCTGAAACTGTGTTTATACACACGAAACACAGTGGAGCCATCTAGGGGTGGGGAGGGGAATGGAAGGGAAGTAGAACTGGCACTCCACAGCAATGTAAAATACTAATATTTTCTGGTGTTACTGCAGAAGATTTATGAAAGGGTTTGTGTTAGTCAGAAAAAAAAATGTATAGGCAACAACCAGTCCCCACCAATATGGTCCTGATATTTTGTATTATATTTTGGTCACTGGCCTTACCCCGTTGTACGAGATTCTGGATAGATTTTGAGAAGTAGGAAGTGATTCATGTTTGCAAAGACCCAGAGCCTGAAGCAGATATATCTAGCCTATGCAAATTAGAAAGAAAAGCAAAATAAACACGTTTGAAGAGCCAAGTGAAATGTAACAGAGATAAGTGAAGCTCAGTAGGGGGTTGGGGCTCTGATTGAAACAGGAGGTGGAGGGCATGACGGCAAGAAGAATCCATGAACTCCATCCTTGTGTATTTATTTGTCTGTCTAACTTTTCCTATAACAGACGGATTGGGTGCCAAACTGGCAGTCCCTTAGGAGTGTTTTTTGTTTCCTGTGCTAATTTAAAATCTTTTTTTCTCATCTTTTACTCTTATGTCAAGTATATTATATATTATAATTATAGCGCAGCAAGGTTGTGTGATGTCAAAGTTATAGTGACCTTTGTGAACAAACTGTCAAACTATATAGGTTATTATCCTAGATATAGTCTCAGGATTGAAATAATGTAGTTTAATTAAATAACACAGCAAATGAATGCTCAATCCCCCTTATATTTAATGTGATAGACTATATATATGTATATATATATATATATATATATATATATATATATATATATATATATATATATATATATATATATATATATATATATATATATATATATATATATATATATATATATATATATATATATATATAATATATATATATTTAGTCTGAACATCGTATTGTTGCCATTCTGTGTAAAGTAAGAACAGACAGTAAGAAGCACTTTTTACACAGTTATAAATGCATGGAATGGCCTACCAGGTGATGTAGCAGGATCTAATACACTGGGAACATTAAAAAAAACAAAACAAAACAAAAAACAAAACAACGACTTCTGTGCTTTTAAGTTTCCCCCTGTGAGGGACAAGTCTTGATGGGCTGAATAGCCTTTTCTCGTTCTCAAATGGTCTTATCTTCTTATACTTACCACTACGATGGCTGAATCAAGGAATAAAAATGTAAATAACACTTGTTGTGACGTTTCCTTCAAGTTAAAAAGTGAGTTGCATCAAGCCCCTTTAACAGAGCATCATTAGGGAACATACCTGCATAGTCAGCAAATGCCATGGGCAACTCAAAGCAATAACATCTAGAAAAGGCTGGTTACATTCTTCACACTGCAGGAGGTAAGCAATCCTGTGCTGATAGCAGGAGTCTCCTGCTCACATTGGAAGAGTTGGCAAGTGACCTGTACCAGCAACATCGGGTGGTACTAGCTTCTCACTGCCATACCATAGAGCCAAATCACTGAAATCTTTTTTTTCAGTCATTTTAATATGAAAATCAAAAGAAATGAAACGAAAACCGTTGTGTTCAGTGTGCTTCAGGAGAAGCTGTTTCAGCCAGTGTACAGATCTGTGCAGCTGCGAGCTGGCATTATTTCCAGGGAATACATGTACAGAAGTGTGGATAACAGCCTGTAGAAAGGTTGCATCTGAAGGGAAGCTGGCAGAAACACTATTCCGTGTAGGACTTCATTCTCGTTATTCTCACCAAGATGTCATCCAAAAAAAACAAGGCTGGAATTTCTTTATTTTGTATTTCTTTTTTTATCTAACAGAATTATTTGAGTAATAGCATCAATGGGTGGCTGGTTTGGATTGCTTTTGTGGTCTGAAATTCTTCTTATAGCTTGTCTGTTATTTCCAGCAGTGCTGTCATCCCCATTCACCAGATAGGCGCAGGTTCACTGAAAACTGGGACTAGAAGCAGCAGATTATTTACTGGCAGCAGCCACTTTGGGGTTTCTACCAATACAACTTCTACTGCCAGTAAGAAACCCCAGTGCTTTAGCATCAGGGCTGAAGAAAGAGAAATAGTTCTATTTGATTGGCCTCAAGTGAAAGGGAAATTGGTAGCTATAGTAGTTAGATTGGCAGTAACAATTGCCTTTTTTATTATTGAAAGAAATCAAACAAATGTTTTCATCAGTCTTTGAGAATGGTAAATTTCAAGACTCTGGACAGGGCATTGGGGGGATTAAAACCCCCAAGAGCATTTTATAGTGGGGTTTTGAATAACTGAATCATAATATTAGATACAGCAGATTTAAATAACGGGTAATGCATCATAATAATCCTAAAGTGATGGGGCATTTTCATTTGCTTATCCCTAGCTGTTATACGAGTCTGACAGTTTCATTCAGCACTGAGGAAGACAGATTTGAATTGGAATTGATAGACTTTCTTGCTGAGCTAGTGTAGCAGTCTAAGCGAGCAGTTCTACTGCAGGTTTCCAGAGCTGGTGCTGCTGCTCTAGCGTACAGAGCCCAACAAGGTAACCCAGCACCGCAGAGGACCTCTGACGTGCCTGGAGCCCTCAGTGGGGCTATTACACCAGCCACAGCTAAGAGCTTTAGTGGAAGTGAGACCCAGGCCATTATCAATTCGGCAGTATATTTAAAGCTGTTGAAAATTGCTTCAACGACTCCAGAATGTCTAGGTACTCGAATAGAAAATAGAATAATTAAAAAGTGGGTGAGGCTGCCATGGCACGTAGAGTTCCAACTCATTGAACAGGAAACAAGCATCTAATCAGGGGCATTATCATCCCGAGCCACAGAGAGCTGGCTTTCACACAGCTGCGCCATCTCCGAGCGTAACGGGAGATACCGTGTAGACTGCAAGAAAGCAATCCACTGTGTTCGTTACGTGTAATTAAATCCACGCTCATTTAACCAGGCAGGTAAATCGTCCCTCAATAACAAACACTGTATTCATGATTAGTAGAAGTCGTGGAGCCGTTTTTTTTTTTTTTCTCCTCATCTGTCCTTGTGAAGAAGCCAGGAACTCTTATGCCCCATAGTTTTTATTTATGTGAATCAAATTAATAACATTAAAGCAGGAGCTTATTCATTCACACAGATCTCATAGAGGAAGATAAAGGGTGTCAGCAGTGCTTAGTCACAGTACAGTTGATGTGTTAGTGTGTTTGATGCCAAGCTATGAACTCTCTAGACTGTATGTTTTACAGTGCAAAGTGAAAAGTGTTGGAAACAGTAAGTGAGCATTCGCGGATTCCCTAGACAGTAACGCACAGACATATTGGAAAAGGTAAATGTGGACACTTTTTGGAGAAATCTTGAGTCTGTTTGTATTTTTCTACATCATGTGCAACAAAGCATATAGAAGCCTTGTAACACTTTAAAAATAATGTCTGCAAATCATGGATTCTATTGGTAGTGATTTAATTCCTATGATATTCCATTTGTGTAGGAAAGCATTTCTCTTAGTAACTGGGAGAACACATTAATTCAGTTTGTTAAAACTGTGAATTAAACTTCTCCATTGAAAAATAAGTAGCAGTGCTGTTGAAAATTCTATTAATCACAAACTACTAATAACATTATAGAGACATACTTTTTTTTGTCTAGAATAACATTTGTTTCATACAGGCAATTCAATTTGAAAACTTGTGGGTATGCTACAAATTTGATACCATTTATTTTATGAATAAAGTATTGAAATACAAGGCAGCAGCTCATTTATTAAGACTTATGTTACTTCATTACTGTCATTGGCATGATGTCTGTAAAATGGTAGTGACCAGTAAAGATCTTTTGCAATTTTGGTTTCAAAAAAATTAAGGCCAGCCGATATATTTCACAGCCCTTTGTGCAAACCTTTGAATACTCATTCTTGCGTTCAGGTTACTTTAACTTATTACAGACAGGATGAAAGAGGAAAAGTTAAGAATGTTTAATGTCTCTTAAGTAACGGCATTCTACACATCCAAGCTTGGTCGTGTATTGAAAGATAGAGATTGTCCTGAGTAGGCATGGAAGGCTGAAACTTGATGCCTTCACTTTATCTGTGTACAGTGTACACAGGGCTATTGTTTTTAGGCAGTCTGTGAACATCTTTCCCAGTCTGTTTATTTCAGATCTATTATGCCTGTTTTGCTAGGCTCCCAGTGCTTGGTTTAGGAAGAATGTCTGCTCATGTTTGATTTGTTTTTTAAACCTGCTTGATTGGTGCTTGTGGTTCTTCGCAGTGGAAGAAGTGTCTTTCTTTATGCATAATGGTTTGAGAAGTTTAGCGGAGGTGTACTGTGTACTGCATGTTGATCTGTGAAGTTGGTAGTTGCTGTTTTGATTTTCGTTTATAACCCATTTTGCTTTCTGGTTTATAGCGTGAAGCAAACCATATCCTGGCACAATGAGTCTAAGAACTTTTGCATTCTTCACTTGGAATGTTTAAAAACCTTTGTCTCAACCTGTAAAACAATTTAAAAAAAATAAGCTTCAGTACTAAGCCTGTAGACACATATTCCACAGGCCAAGAAATCTCTGCAATGCAAATCGACATGTTTTTTAACTGTCACATGTGGTACCCTGGCTTTAAAAAAAAAAAAAAAACTTGAAACGTGGTTTAACTTGTCTGTCAGACTTAACCTTGCTCTCGAATTGGGTCTGATGGACATAAAGTTGGAACAAAAAACTAGGAAAAACTGACAGTGGTACTCAACTGCCCCTTAGAACTCTTGTGATTGGTTGCTTTCCACAGTGGTTACCGGTTCTGAGTGGAAATAGGGCCACAATTTAAAAAAGCACCTTTTCACGATCAATCAATGTAAATGCTGGGTTTAAATAATGAGTTTCAATAATAATGCAAATAGGGGGTTAATCGGTGGTCTTTATTACCTCCAAGAGTAGTTACAGTACTTATATGGCTCAAACTGTACAGTTGCTGAATTCAATTCCTAGATAGGTGGTTTCACCCCTTCTTCAAATCATAAAAGCTTCAGCCTCCCTAAGTCCTCCCTTGCCACTGCCCCAGGCTTGATCTCACCTTACTAAGACACTGGGTGCAGGACAGTGAATTTCCCATCCTAGAAGTCCTCCACAATGCATTTGCTGCTCACGAAACAGAACTGGATCTGTGCAGTAGAATGGGCTGCTGTACATCTCCCTTATCACTGATTATACCAAACATTTATAAACACTCAGAGGTGTAAAGAAGAAGCTGTTCATAATATACCGTGTTACTGACTGCAGACCTGTTATTTTCAATCATTGCTCTCTTTAATACATGATAGTTTGACACAGCGTCACTTTCAAATGCATACAATTACTTGGATCACTCAACATATTGCATATTGTAAAAATAATTCCCCTGAAACAGCTTCCAAAAGGCACTGAAAGGATTAGGTTGGATGAAGCTAATCTACATCAACAATGTACCCTGAAATTTCCTAAGGAATCCCCTATCCAGCTTTGCTGTTTTTACTCCTGTCTGTGTTTTGAAGGACTTATTTAGGCCTTGGCCTCTTGCCTTTCTCATGTACTTGCTGACATTAAAGATGATCTCAATTCTGATTAAGCAGAAGAGGATTGTTGTTCTTACAGACAGCTGTGTTTGCTGAAAAGCATTGAAACGTTTACTACAACGCATTTGGGCAAGTTTAGAAGCACATATAGGTAGGTGTTTATTTGATCTGAATCACAGTTTATATTTAGGGCTGTTCATGGTGATTGTAAAACAAGTTCACTTGATTGACACTGTGATTCTGTTTCGTTGATAATGTAAAAAAAAAAAAAAAAAAAAAAAATGCAGCTCCTTAAACAGCGAGTGAAGCTAAATTGATTTAATTAAATCGCAATTATGAGCAAACTATTATTTGCAAAACAGGTTCGAACATAAGATTTTAAATCCAGGAAAAGTAATTTAACTGAACTTGCTTTTTGTGTTCGGTTTGAATTAAAAACAAGGAGACGCTTTTTAAAATTTTTTACATTATCAATGAAGCAGTATCCGTGTCGTTCAAGTTACGGGAGAAGCAGAAGGGATCTTGTTTCACAATCAACGCTTTTCCAAGAGTTTAATTAAGAAACTGAGTCAGCTCAATATGTCTTTAAATGGACATCACATGACCAAAAATAAAAACAGAAAGGCCCTATATATATATTACATTACTTACTTATTACATTACATTACTTGTATCAGTCATTGTGGGGTGTCTGCTGTGTACCTCTATATTGCTCCTTAGCGTGTTGTCTGCCTCTCATCCTCACGGTAAGTGAAAGGTAGTGTTTAGGACCACAAGGGTTTCCAAAGGCTGCTGGGAGATACACAAATGACGTATATCTTATGAGTCACCTGACTACAACTCTTCCATGGTTCCAGTTACCAGGAAATAGCATTACATCATTAGTATGGTCATCATACACTAAAAACAACACAGTCCTGTATTTGTATGTGTCTGTTTGTTTTGTAAGGGACATATTTCATCCATACCTATTTACTATCCGATGTGTTAAAACAAATTTCACTTTATTTTTAGATGCTTGAAGAGAACATGAGATTAGAATGCAAATGCCATGGAGTGTCTGGATCGTGCACCACTAAAACCTGCTGGACGACACTGCCCAAGTTCAGGGAGCTGGGTTACATTCTCAAGGAGAAGTATAACAAGGCAGTGCAGGTGGAGCCCGTGAGGGCAACCCGCAACAAGCGCCCCACCTTCCTCAAGATAAAGAAGCACCCCTCTTTTCTCAAGCCCATGGATACAGACTTGGTGTACCTAGAGAGATCGCCCAACTACTGTGAAGAGGACCCATTGTCGGGCAGTGTGGGGACGCAGGGGCGAATCTGTAACAAGACGGCACAGCAGACCAGTAGCTGTGACTTGATGTGCTGTGGCCGAGGCTACAACACACACCAGTACTCTAGAGTGTGGCAGTGCAACTGCAAGTTCCTCTGGTGCTGCTACGTCAAATGCAACACCTGCAGTGAAAGAACAGAAGTTTACACTTGTAAATGAAAACAACAAATATTTATGCTTTTTTATTTTAAAAAAGGGGTTCTTTCGCCCTGGAGGAAAAAAAAACAAAACATTTGCACATGATCACAACTTGTGATGTACAAACTTTGCAGCAAATTCCTTGCTGTTTATTATAGTGGAAAGCTACTAGCGGTTCCAGTCACAAGTCTTGAATTGCAAGATTTATGTGAAGCTGCAAAGATGACGCCGCAAAGATTATTCGAGAAACACAAGAGGGAAGACCGCAGTCATATGCTAGCCTGGGACTCTAAGGCAGATGTTTTAGAGAGAACACAAAGTCCTATTGACCACGTGAAGAGAATGGCACTTAGGTCTTGCTGAATTTTGAGGATTTAATGGCGGAATACTGCATGGGTGTCCTGATTAAAAACCTTGAATGTGGACCTCACAGGGAAGTGCCTCGACAGTGCCCACAGAAGGACTGCTTTCATTGTGGATTATGCAAATTTAAGTGTCTGCTTGTTTGGCCTGGATCTCACACGGACTAGATACAGAAAGCATGTTTTTCCAGAGATTAAGGGTTACCAGCTTCTTTTACTGTGTAGCTCTTACTAGCACCTAGTTTGTGGATGGACCTTTGAGCATGATGATTCAAACAAACAGTAATGGTAATATTTAACAATTTGTTTAGATAAAACTAATATTAATTTATTTAATAATAATAATAATAATAATAATAATAATAATAATAATAATAATAATAATACAAAAATCTACTGATATTTGTTGGGACTGTTCTGCAGTAAAAAAAAAAAAAAAAACCCAAAAAACCCACTGGAACTGTACATAGTAGGTCTTAATCAGACATTTCTAATAGATGTTTTTGGCACAGGCATATTTTTTTTCTTCCCTGCAAAGCCAGGCTTTTGATAATGAAAACAGACATCTATTATAATATTTTATTTTACTGCTGTTTGCTGCTAGTTGTCTGGAAAATCAAACTGGTCGTGCTCATTATTTTCTAACTACTGTATTGACTTTTCTAGTTCAAATATAACCATAAAATGTATTAGAAGCCCATTTCAAAATTCTATAGAAGCAAAGGTGATACTCCAGACACATTTCCAGCATGTGGAAAAAAAATGAACCATAGGTTAAGAGAATATATTTTGTGAGAGACTATTTTTATATGAATATTTTATTTATACTATTTCTGCTTGTATAACTCCATATCATGTTTTTTTTTTGTGTGTCTCTAAGCAGGCGTACATGCTGTAATTGTTAAGGTATTTAACTACGTAGAGGCTGTTTATATTGGGGTCACATCATCAGCAAGGCTGATGCATCTAATTGGTTGTTGTGTTGTTTTGCCCTATTACTCTCCTGTTAGATTAGTGGTTTCTGGATGTGTGTACAAACTGCCTCGTTTACTGCATTTCAAACTTGCTCAACATGCAGAATAAGAACAGGGTATGTAGTACCAATTTTGTTCGGTGGCTTGTATCCATGATTGGTATTAACTGGATATTCATTTATCCCATTCAGAGAAAAAAAACAATCTTCCTGCTTGATTCAGTCATTAAACTGTGGCGTTATGACCAGCAAATGTGCTTTGTGTGCCGTCAGTTAAATCTCCACATTGTGTTGCTGTCAAATTTCATTTTGTCATTGTCATGGGTTCGATTCTCACTGTAAAAACGAACCGGACGTGCTCTGATTCTCAGAGATAAGATATGGGATGAGCAGAGTTTTCGCCAAAGAACAATGAAGAATGTGCTTCTTTCTTTTATAAAGAATTTTTGGAAGGAGAACATGTTTGTTTTGCACATCATAAAGTACCTATAAAGCATTTCACAAAAACAAACTGTGAAGAAAGATCAATTGGTTTGCCAAAAATACCCTGCATAATCACAACCATTAGGCAGTACTGTCTTCAAGTTTAAACATTGGTCAATTGTATTGATTCATGTTAATAAATTCCTTCTGCAATAAGGCCTGTGAAAGATCCACCACTGTTTAGATCATTAATCCCATACCAAAACATTCCCTCTTTCCCCAATCCATATCTTCTGGTATTGACTTCATATTCATCACTGTGTAAGCTTGTTAAAATAAATAACGCTAGCAGCACTGCACGATGCAACAGATAGCATACTGAAACACGTTTAAAATGGATTGGTTCACATTATGGGGAAGTCTCTTGGTCTTCACTAAAAATAACCCTAAGGCCATGAAAGTTTGATGTTTTGCATTATTAATGTTTCTTTGAAAATGTGTGCTGTCTGTATTTTTATAAATAGAGTAACACCTTGTTTTAAACATACCCAGATGAATTTGAAAACTGCTGCAACAAATACTTTCATGAAAGATGTTATGATGTTTGGGTAAGATTTTGACCATCTCTTTCACAAATAGCAGACACTGTGTATCATACACTAATGATTTTAAAGAGACACTGTATTCCAAGCAGTTTTGCTTCAAGATGAACTTATTAGTGCTAGTAAATCTCACTGTTTCATATAGCTGAGGAGGGCATTTCCATTTCTAAGTGTGACGTGAACATGGATCAGTTGAATTGCTTGTAATTAAAAGTAATATTCAGGGAAGAGGGTGCTATTATAAACTGAAAGAGCAAATCGAATGTCTGTCAGCAAAGCTAAGACTTTTACATTGTTTGCATGGTTGAAATAGAGACTATTCTTCTTAGAATAAAAGAGCACTTGAATGACTTGCTCCAAATAACAGGAGGGGAAGTGCTGTGGTTTCTATTAGAGGCTGGCTCTAAGACAATTCCCATCATGCCTCACTAAATTTTAAATGCAACACACTGGCTACAGTACTGTCTAATGGTAGCATCATTTAAGGAACACCAAAATTGCCCCAAAATCCTCTCTATAATTGATTGAATCCTACAAAAAAATAAATAAAAAAATAAAGAATATACTTTAATTTTACTTTGTGCACAAGCCATACAGACATGGTGTTAATTTACAGTAATTACAATGGTGCTGAGACACTTTGAGATGTTTTCAGGAGTCTGCTTCAAATGTAAATAGAGCAATTAATTTAACTGCATATTTATCGGAAGTATTTTATAAGATGTTATTTTTTTTTTAAATAAATATAAATAATACAAACTATTGCTGCTTCACCATTAGAATATTTCTGCTTTAACATTGACTTAATCCCAGGTTTGGATTGCTTCAAAAGTGTGTGGGTGCCGTAATCATTATAAACTGTAGCTTTGGCAACGACATAAAATTTGAGTTAATTCAGGCCCCAGTTACTTTATAATACAGCTGTAAAAAAAGTTGTGAGAAGAGGAAACAAAAAAACAAACAAAAAAATTGAGTGATGGCTTCTGAAAAGAAAAAAATGTGTAACCCTTTGAACCTTGGTCAAACTTGTCAAAAGAAAATAACTGGGCTTTTTTTTTTTTGTTGCATGTGATCTTAATGTTTCTGTTTCGGTTTAATTGCACTACAAACTGATGAAGCTTTAACTCCTGGTTCTGAAACACAATGACTGTTAAAAAATACTCGCAAAATACATGCTGGGTGTATTTAGGGATTTGAAGCCCTGTCTATGACGACGACTACAGCGATCCTTAATTGAGAGTAATTGAGAGCTGGTATGTAATCAATGCTTTCATGGTTTCATAGTGTTAGAGAGTCAGGAAACTGAACTAGCTACAGTGAACTACTCCACATTTATAACATAGCATTGCTGTTTAATAATAGGATGAGTGAAAAAGGCATTACAGCTAGTTTAATTGAAGACTGCTGCGGTGAAGCTGTCATGTTGATGGCTTGCTTGGGCAGTAGGAGTGGAAGCAGCCTAGTGATAGATGGTTCTTTCTTCACCCAGCCTCACTGACATCTGTTTTATTCACAGATCAGCCACCAGTTGCTACAACAACGACAAAAAGCTTTAGAAAATGTTGTTGAGTTGCTGAGAGAATCTTGGCTCCCCATTAGCAAAATGTTAACTATGCAAAAAAAAACCAGCAAACCTTTTTTTGTTTTTTGTCTAAAAAGTCAAAAGCGTTGCAATTATAAAAAAAAAAAAGGGAATGTCGAGAGGAATTTCATTTCAATAGACAGAAAATATTTTTTTTGCCGTTGCAACAATGACTCCAAAACATCCGACCACTCGTATCAAAAGACACCCGAAAGAAAGAAAAGAAAGCTACACAAAATAGCTTTGGGTAGAGTAACACCATTGTTTTGTTACTACGAGTGGTTTACAAAAAATAATGTGAAGCACGTTTCCCATTACAGTACTTGATTCTCTTTCAAATCGATTAAAGAAGATGTTGTTTTAGGTCATTATTTACATTCCAGCTACAACAATCCTTCCTTGAAAATATGATCTAAAAATGACCGTTGAGGTACGCATCTCATTTCAAGGGAGTCCTGGCATAAAATCAAAGGCAAAAGTCGACAAATCATTCAAAATTATAGCGAGACAGATGTTTTTTTAAAAAGGTATCCTTAAACAAAAGCGTGACAAAAAAAGGGGTTTCAGAAAAATACAAGAATAAAGGTTACACAGTTTATGATAATTTGATTTGTAATTATTATTATTGGAATATTGTTTATAGTATTTACTGTTTTTGAAACAGGAAAACTAAATGGTTATCATTACTACTGCTATTTAATAGCATAACTTAATGACGTATTTATGAGTGTTGATGTTTTAGAAAAACATGCAACATGTTTAGTAATGTTTTGCAACTACATGCTAAAATCATTAAAACAATGTCATATTCTTTTTAAAAAGGCTGTTAGACAGTAGTTTGATCAGCAGTTTATGCTAATGTTTCCACAGGCTGCTAAAAAACTGTTGGATTTCTATCATTGGTTTAGTATCCTTTAAAAAGAGTTAGGCCGCCAGACCTACTGGCTGATATGTGCATAAACACTTGCAAATGCCTTCCACTTCCACTCATAATAATATTGGTAACTGCACTACATTTTACTCTACC
Organism: Polyodon spathula; assembly: GCF_017654505.1. Lineage (NCBI taxonomy): Eukaryota > Metazoa > Chordata > Actinopteri > Acipenseriformes > Polyodontidae > Polyodon > Polyodon spathula. Next base: position 35,403,805 of record NC_054549.1, on the reverse strand, counting down.
CCTTTGTCAGGAACATTAAATATGAATTCTGCAGACGAATCATAGAAACATGCCTTCAATGCTTGGGAGAATGTTTTGTGTAAACATTTGGATTCCACTGCCAGTTTTCATACCTTAGTCTTTCCAAAAGGTTTTTTTTTTTTGATGGCGTTTTATTTACAAACATGCGTTTTTATTGCTGGCTTCTTACAGCACCTGTGCACACCTGGAGTGAGACAGGCATTTGTGATTTACGACGGGCACTGCCTTTATGAGCTCTCTGTTTTTGCTGGATTTTTGCCATACCTGAGCGTTGGTTAACATGCCCTCTTGTATTATGTCAAGTCAGCATTTCAGTTGGGCACCTTGCTTAATTAAATTGTCCTTTTTTAATTTGGATTAATGCAATCTTTTCTTCTTTGTTTTCTTTGACATTTTGTTAAGCAGGTGAACTAATGTCCTGTTTTCAAGTGTGTCTCAGTAACAGCATATTCACATGAAGCACATTCAGGTCCCACACAATTCAAAGTTCACCAGCAATCTTCAGTTTACCACTGTTTAGATTAAAGATATTTTATAAATAATAATAACAAAAACAAACAGGTTGGAAACTAAGGCATTATTAAGCTCCAATGTCCTTTTATGAAGTAATACTAAGTATTGATACCCAGATACTGGTACCATACTTGGTCATTTATCAGTCTGAATGTTTTGTTTCTAATTAAATATTGACAATATTCTGGACAAATCTATTTTTCCACTTTCTTCAACAAATCAGTTTCTCAGTACGAGTGCTTGACAGTCTTCTTTAACTTGACCCATAATTGCTCAGTTGGATTCAGAACTGGAGATTAACCAACAACTTTGATTTTTCCACCCCAGTGTTAAAACTCTTACATTGTTTAATTGGGGTTGGTTATTTTAGGTAACAGTATAGTCAATGTTGCCTGAAACAGGTAATAGAGAAAAGGGCTGTCTCACTTGATTCTTAACTGCTCCATAAATCATACACACTGGCAGCAAGTATCCAGCAATTAGAATGGTGTTCTCTCTGGTTGGGGCATGTACCACCAGCACTTAAACTAGACACAGTGCATTGCAGAGCACACGCCTGTTGTTATCTGCTTGCTTAACTGCTGTCGTTGTTCAGAATATCCATAGTAAATTATGGAGCTAGATGTGCTGTTATTAAATCATAAACATAATAACAAAAAGTATTTCCTAAACCTATTTAAACGTACTGTCACTGATTACAAATGCTAAGGTACGAGAACAAAGAAAACACTATACAACATTTGTTACAATATGGAGTGAAACCCACATAGTGTAATACAAAGTGTGCATGGCTAGGCATGTTCAATGCTTTTTATGGTGGTTATGTGAAATTTATTTCTTTATTTTTTTGTACAGCATGTACAGTGAGCTATAAATCTTTTTCACTCCATAAAAGTTCAAACTATGCAACCTCTAGTTTATGACCTGCATTCATGTTCTTCATGTCATGGATAATGTTATGTTTGCATATTGAACTACACACTGCTTTTTAATTTTCAACATACAAATAAAAAACTGACAACAATTGAAAAATGTAACATTTTGAAATCTAACATGATATTCTATTATGGCTTCTGGTATATGTATATACACACAAATATGATATCAGGGAGAACATTGAGCCCAATATTTAAAATGTATCTATTCAGCAGCTGGTAATGGAAAACCTTCTCAATTGCTTACAGTGCTGCCCAAGAAGTGACCAGGAAGAGTGGCTGGTTGTATCACAGTAGCTGCACCATATATAGTAACCTAATACTGTCCAGCAGACCAAAGGCATTCTCCCCATTGATATACTCCATACATTGTGAATTATTTGCATTCTGACTACATTCTGGCATGGTTGGGGGTTTGGAATTGGGCTTCGTGCACACCCATTGTTGTGTAGTGTATGGAGAACTGTACACTTTTATCACTCACTGATGTGGCAGGGCTGTGCTATTTAAAATAGTCATCTGAACATTAACAAACTGATGCTAAACTTTCCAGTAGCTGCAAGAACACAATACTATGCTCCACCTTATACGTGCGTTGAATAAGGCAGGCTGTAATTATGTATCGATCACCCCCATCAAATTAAACAGACACACAAACATGAAAAACAGGCACATATGAGCCTGTAAAACACATATTTATTGTGCAACACAACTGCCCTAAGTATTGCAATTTTAATTACCAGTACGTAAATCGCCAAGATATAAAAAAAAAAAAAAAAAAACAAGGCAGAATTCAGAAGATCGAGAGGGCTTTAGAGGAGATTATACTCCTCATTTTGTTGAGTCTTGATGAGCAGAATGCAGACATGTTTTTATAGAGGTAGGTCTGGGTGCACACCTATGTAATACTTTCTTCCGGGTACTGATGCTGCTGTTACACAGGGATCTGAATGCTTTACAAATGCTTTGCGTAGCCATAGCTTAATCACATGGTGCTAATATAAGAAAGACCTCTAGGATTACAATAAATGGCAATTATGTCTGATCCCTGCCTGGCAGCATGCAGTAGATCACTGCTGGTCAGAAATGAAGCAAAGCCTTAGATCAAATCACGTAAAACATCAAATATATTTTGTTTGATTTTAGGTGCTTCCAATACCAGATCAAATTGTCAATTGAATAGCTAGTTTTTTTTATTTGTCCTTTGACAAACAATCTGTGCCATGATCGACTCTCCAGTCTCCACCTGCTTTTTGGCTTTGTCTAATGGGGGGGGGGGCAGCTATCTTTCCCCCCTGCCCATGGCTTCCCTACAGTCAGCTTCTCCACTTATCTGCAAGCTAATTTATGTGCAGGGATACCTTGAAAGGCAAGGCCAAAGAATGCAGTGTAAAATATGTAAAATGTAGTTGTGATGTCTAGTCTGTTTTAATAAATAATATATCACATGAGTTTTCTGACTGAACAGAACTTCCTTGGCATAGGCTGTTTGCACCCCTGCAACAACTGTTAAACACTTTGAAAACTCATTCTGAAACTCACTTTGGTTCCATTATTTACTGATGCACATCTATATGATTATTTTCGGGAAGTCTTACTGCAAACATACATACTGATCACTAGAAAGATCTTTTTTTCGTGGGAGAGAAAAGAAAAACGTGCATCAGTGCATGATCTGGAATGGTCAAGTTCTCAAAGGGTTAAGCTGGGGTCACAGTGCAGTGAACAAAGAAAGCACATTATAGGATTTTAATTCCTCTCAATGTCCACAGCCAGTCAGATTAGTCCAGTCAATCACCTTCCCAGAACTTGAATACAAAGTGTTTTTTTTCTGAATCAATTCCAACAGATCGGATGCTTCTTCCCCATGTGAGGATGGCCATGTTTACACGTCCTTGTTTATATACAATATCAAGTGCAATGTATGGAAAAAAATAATTAAATAGCTGCATTCAGAGAATTACTTGAGAATACAAAGTATGTGGCCTGATTACTCAAAACACTCTTGAGAAATAAAGACGTCTAGATCTTTAAATAATGAACTATACAGTGTACTGTTGGATAAACAGAATTCATGTTTTAATTGAACCACACTGCTAAGATTATTCTTTGTTTGCTTTATGACAGTGTTAGTCACAGGCATTGAAGGAAAGCTTTTAAAAGCTGTTATCAAGATGAAGATGAAACATCCCTGCTTTGGAAGCAACAATCTGTGCACACAACCTTAACAAAAGACCTCTAGTGTGTGGTAAGCTATAATGCTTTTTATTATCACTACCTAATAAGTGGGAATAGCTGTAAAATCTGATACATACATCATGTATTATAACAAATCAAATACACAAAAACGTGTAAGGTTGTGCATTCTAACTTGAAGATCTGGTGACACCTGAAGCTCATCTGGTGATTATGTCACTGGAAATCCTCACAAGACTTACAGCCCTGTTATGAGCAATTGCCTGTACATCCTTATCTTATCAATTAAAGTATTCCTTATCTTATTAAGTACTTGTTGACAATAGCTATGTGGTACACTACACCATATACAAATCTGTAATAATCAAATGCAGCACAGTTTTACTTTAGCCCTAACTGGCTTTGAAGGGACATTATAGAATATAACAGGACACAATAATTGTACAGAACAATAGTAAGGGAAACGCACAAATGAATCATCTGATACACTTATTGAATGTTACACAAGCAGCTTTTACAAAGACATGCAGTATATGAAGTTATTAAAAGAAACCCCTATCCCTTCAAAACCACCGCTCTTGCCACTTGAATGCTGATTATAGTTTTATTTTTTCTAGTACACAACAATGTGTTCTTTTCCCTTTAATTAGCTGCTAGAGATCTGACTTCACATCAAACATGTTGTGTGTGTCACCGTGCAGTTCTAATTAGGAGCGTGCAAGTACCAAATGTTATGAAAGCTGTTAAAAAACCTTTATGAATTTTTTTTTTTAAAAGATAAGCCTCCTTGGTGCTGTGCTGCTGTTTCTAACTTACTGGAACTGTACTTAAGTGCAGATGGAGATGTGCTAAGCTATGAAGGCTTTTAACTATCAACCTTTTTGTAGTGTGTTTTGAAAGATGAAGTGAAGCTATCTGAGGGATTACCTTCTAACACCCGTTTCAACAACAATAGACCTTTAAAACCAAAGCCTGGTGACTTCACCAGGACCAGGAACCTTAGCCTAGGCCAGGCAGAGAAAGCGATCCTTTTATTGCAGACCCCATTCAGATACTTGTGAATTCAGTCACTGTTGCTTTGGCTAAACATGTCACCTTACAGTGACACCTTCACAGAAGTAAAGCAGTCGTGTTTTGCCTTGTGGTTAAATCATTTGTTGGGGACAGAATGCTTAGTAAAAATAAGCTGCTGTCAAAATAAATAAATAAATACGTAGCTCAATTTTACAGATGTGTGAACGACCAATAGGTCATTTTTTGGTTTCAGTTTTGCTGTCTGACACGACTGTTTTGCTTTCTGACTCATTTCTGTAAGTTATTGTTGAATGTTTTAGCAGACACGGAGACAGAAGACCTCAGTTCAAGTGCTTGTTATGCACTTTTATTCTTTGTAAATTAAACATAATAAAGAGTTAAACAAAACAAAATAGAAAATAAATCAGCACCCAAGCAGTGTTATTTCAGTGCAGACCAGCAAGGACAACATAGTGCCCTCATTCCTTCTCTAAACTAAAGGAGCTACAAACAAAGGGACCCAATCCCTGCCAAATTTACATAAAAAATAAATACACTTCATTTGTAACAAAAAAACCCCAAAAAACAACATACAATTTATAATGTTTTGGTGTTCTAAAAGAACTTCCAACTTCTATCAGATAGTGATGATTTTCCATTAAGAGAAAAAAAAAATTCTCATAGTTAAAATGCCATGGTCAATTAATCATTATGCCTTTGAAAACAAAAAGCCTCTTTCCTCTTCAATGGTGGGTCCTGAGGCAGTCTCCCTTGCACCTGGACGGAGGATCCCACCGAAAGAAAAACAACAAAAACAAAAAAAAAAATCTCGGGGGCTTTTTCTGTGTGAATTATTGTGCCTTCAAGAACATAAAATGATCTCCCGAGCGTCATGATTACAGTGTACCCTTAGCTGTCACACACAGGAGACCTCTCTATTGTGTTAATCGATATTTGGTACGGAGATTCGTTCAACAGTCTTAGGGAATTAAGCCTTTGAAATGTGAAAGGGTTACAATAGCAGCACATTTTAACAATAGTACAATATGAAGATTAGCACTGATAAGGTCTCATGTCATTAAAACTGTACTGATGCAGTAGGCCGCAATTGCATCCTTATGTGGTTAAAACGTACCTTGTGGCCTGATTTGAATGTTTGCTTTGTTGTCAACATCGATAGAAATACTTGCTGAGCTTTCATATGTATATATGAAATATATAAATATATTTTAATGTTACCATTTTTGTAGGAAAATAGTTCTGTAGAAAGCAATTTGACTCTGGCTTTGGCTGATTGGAAGTGTGGTTACTATGGTGCTCCAGTAAAGCCAGTGAAAGGCCGTGAAGATTTTTTTCATCTGTGAAACAAACTTTATTGTCAGCACAGGCACCACAAGCATTGGTGATCGTAATCAAGATTTTATTTCCTTATTCTGGTTAACATAACAACCTTAATATGGTACATAGAAGTTACTTTTCCTTTGAGAAAAATGTGGTTAGTCTACATTTGAGTAGTTCTTCTGAGTTTTGCATTTGATAAAATATATGTAAGGCATAGTAATCATTCAGCATCTTCTAATAAATCTGGTTTTAGTACCAAGCACAAGTAAAACTCCAGCTGCAATAGACAGAAAGGACTGGTGAGTAAGGAACCCAAGGGAGTAAAGGAACATGTTTTTTTTTTGTTGTTGTTGCTGTATTTGTATAGTGTTTTTATATTTATATTGATGTGGTTTTTCATGTGTTCTCTTTGTGAGATACACATAGTGCTGTGTTTTCAGCTTCCAGTCAAGAAGTCAAGTTAGAACAATTATAATTAATTCAGAAGCAATATTCTAACTGTTACACCACTTGTGAAAAATAATAACTATATGCCTGGAAAGTACGATTGAGGCCCCAAGTTCTTCTTTCTGCATTCTTTGTTTCTCTCCTATATTGACAATGACTTGATCCTCAACTTGCCAACAGGAATATTATCTGAAATGTGCTTAATTATATATAATGTCCTCCCACGGGGCTTTTGTCAACATGTGTGGTACGTATTTTACATAACATTTTAAGAATTTAAACTTGTAGCATGTTTTCCATGCCTGTATTAACTTGTATGCCCAGTTTAGAAGTAAATGTGTATAAATACAGCAACACAGTAATTATATCACAAAGTGCAGATGGAACCAAAATGATGATCATACCCAGTTAAGGCTTTCATCCAAGTTCCTCTTTCCACTGAGACATTAACTGAGAAACAACAAGAATGCAATAATGAGATGCACGCACCTCAACACAGCATTTAAAAAAAGATGTGTCTTCAGATTTAAAATAAAGACTTCAGGGGCCAGAAGCTTTGGCTGAAAATTATTCCTTTTAGAAGTCTGTTCATTTAACATTGCACCAAGATTAAAATGACGTGTGTGCAACTAGAATATATTCACATACAGTAGACTCTTTAATCCAAACTTGTCGGGACTGGACCATGTTCAGATTAATACTGATTGTAATCTGTGCCGTACGAGAAAGTTATTTTGAATCTTATATGCCTTTCGTTATGATGGTATTGTTTGGATTATAAATAAATATGAACTAGTGGGGTTCGGATTAGAGATAGTCTACTGTATGCCTGACTTTTCAAATAAAACATTATAATAACAAAAGGGGTATTTTCACATTGATTAGGGTTTTTCCATGTTATTGATCCAGCTGGTTGAACTGTTAGAACTTTACGATAATAATGTCATGGTGAGAAATGTGTGGAAAACATACAATTAGGAGTCACCCAGCCTTGACTGTCATTTAGTTACTTTCTAAAATGATGTCATAATACTAGCTCATTGTAAAAGTATTAAACTGTATCCTTTATTTTGTACATTTATAGTGGTTATCAAAGCTCAATCCTTTCAAAATACCAGGAGTTTGCTCTTTCAAAGGGTTCTTTCTAAGCCATGCACAATTTGTTCATCGTTTGCCACCCATATTCACTCAACAAACAAAGCAATACAGATTATTGCTGGATCCCTCTGTAAAAACATTCACATGACAGGAGTTGAATGTTCTGGCCCTAAAAACAAAACAGTAATTGTGCATCTAAAGTATCCGGGATATATCTGATACCTACAGAGTCTAACCTTCAAAATGAAAATCATGCAAAGAAAATGTAATGAATTTATGTTGTGATGCTGTTCTTTTCTGCAGCTGCTGAGGTGCAATTAAAGCTAACGTCCGCAGCTATCTGAGGTCTGTGATAGAATTCTGTTTATAAACACCACGTGCATCTTTCATTTCACACAATGCCTGGGACCCCTGGTCGAGGGGAAGGACGCTCATATGTTGTTTTTATTGGAATTTGGCCAAAAATCATCTATATTTGGTGCCTGGTACTGAATCTGAGTGTGTCAAAACCAGAAATCAATTGTGCATGAAGCACATGTTGATGGCTTCGACTGCCATTAACATTGCAATAGTGGTTATTTACAAAAATCCAACAGGACAAATTATGGGTAATTTTACAGTACCCACTTACAATGACAATGCACCAGCACTTAATACATCCATTAACAAAAATGAGCTTCAGGCAACACACTGACCAAAGGAAGTCTTTCAAAATTTCATCTGGTGTAATGATTTTAGGAGGAAATGTACGTTATGAGCAGCTGTACGATATTAATACATTGCTACGGTCGGTTGTATGATAATTCTTGAAATTGAAATGGTCTCTTTTCTCCAACTTCAGTCTTCTATATCTTTCATTGCAATGAGCTCTTCACACATTTCACTGTCTCCATGTACAATATGGATTAGTACAATAACTTTTTATATGTTTAGTCAAAAGGGGCCATCTCAAACTAACAGCAAACCTGATCAGACATGAACCATCCTTTCGTCTCTCATTTTGTGTCATTTCATTTTATAGCATGGATGTCAAACTACCTGTTTCACTTTTAACCAAACCAAAAAAAAAAAATGTAAATATCAAGCTCACAGAGGAAACTGGAATACAATAACACACACAGCACAATTTTAGATAAATACAGGGTTGATGGCCAGAAAGATGAATGAAAATACCCATTGCCTTTCAAAAGCATAGTGATTAATGAAGTGACGCAGTGTACAGATAACACTTCAAAGGGAGACAGACAGTGTTGTGGGTTTGAGTTGAGTAGGGGTATGATTATTATGGTGATAAGACTTATAGTACTGCACTCAGCTGATTGTCAAGACGATCGTATAATTAAAAAAACAAAAAAAAAACAAAACAAAACAAAATATATATATATATATATATATATATATATATATATATATATATATATATATATATATATATATATAAAATGCCATGGAGATATAGATAACTAGAAATCTGCTTTTACATAACCCTGGAGTATGTAAGTGATTACAATCCCACTTTAGTAGGTCCTTTGTCTGATATCGTGTTGGGTCCTCATTTGCCCAGATCACAGCATTCACACAATGTGGACTAGACTTCACAAGAGGCTGGAAGGTTCCTCATTTCAATCTAAGAGGTCGGCAGAATATCTTGATGACGTTCAATCGTACAATGCTTAAGTAAACGATGTTATTGATATGAAATTATACATGTGACAAGCTTTGAGTTTCAAAGCTTCTGCTGCAACCTCTTCAAAGTGCTGAGAAGTATCATTGAGCCAAGCTATACAGTGTGGCACTGCACCAAACGACTCTGACAAACAAAAACACTGACATTAAAGGGAAGGCAAAAGCAAACACTCTTTAAAGATTAGTCTGAGGGTATATCAGTTACAGCAAAGTATCTGGTATAATCCTCAATAATATTTTAATCAAGTGTGTATTGTGCATGTCACACTAACAACAGGCAATGCTTACATCATTCTTCCTCCAGAACACAGACTATTTATTGCTTTATTTCAACTTTCAAGGCACTCTTGAGAAGCATAATTTTATATGTGTATTATCCTGAAGGTAAATAGCAATGCCTGACAAAACCATTTCATGTGGGTACTGATTTTTGTTTCTGACCATCACCATCAGTGGTGTAACTTTGGTTTCAGCAGCTGGGGCATACAGTAATAAAATAAAAAAATAAAGGTTCATTTCATTCAGATTGGCGCCCCTGCGGAGGGCAGTATAAGATCCCAGTGTTCAAAAAGAAAATATTTTTATCGTATTAAGACCATAGATACCAGAAATGGTATCACGATTCAGAAATGTCACGATGAAAAGAAAAAAAAAACTACTGCTATGTGAGGGGGACATTTCCAGCTCCTCCATCAACCTCCACTTTATGTCCCAGCTTTGGCAGAACTTAAAAATCCTGTAATAATCAACCACATCACAAGTACACCTTCTAGAGGCTCAACCAAACAATCACAATCAGCTTGTTGTGACAACTGTTCTGTATCTGTAAAGAGATGTAATTTGTAGGTATAACCACAATATGATTTTTAATTTCAGCACACAACCATCTCAACATCCTGTACTCAAGTTAAGAGATACAGTACAGGTATCCAGGCAAACGGGCATGATTTTCTACCTGAACTTCTTGTGAGAGCCAGCTTCATGTACGGGAAGTAGGAAATTAATTGATAAATGTGCGCTTTCCTTTACTCAGGACAGTCTGTAGAGACTGACAGAAAAATGAAATAATACAAAGAAATGCTTTCAAATTTGAAAGGCTTGAAGTAATCAATAATTTTGAAAGAATGTAGTTCCTCCTAAATACTGGCTAACCATGAAGAATATGTCCACACAAATAACAACAGTGAGAGACCCCTTTCTTTTCGGTCTCATGCCTACAAGGGTTCAGAATCTAGTGTTCAGTTTCTAAGCTGAAGGCACAAAGCCAGACCAGGTAACGCATGGCAGGTGAAGCCTCTAATGTGTTCCTCACTGCACAGTATCTGTCTTTATGAATCTGAAAGGCATTAAGGAACTTGTTGACCCGTCTAAAGCTTAGGGAAACAGCAGAAATCTGAGAGACATTTTCCTTATTAATTTTCATAACCTTTGTGGGCATGTTTACCTGTGAGCCGAGACTGAGCACAGTCGATTTAGATACAATCTTTTATAAGCTTCAAGCTCGCGTGTGAAAAAAAACATCCTTTCATTTAGCCCACACATGCGAACGCTACCTCTGAGAAAGTTTGTGCTATTTCCTACTATTTACGCACATTCTGACATTAAAACAGGTCATTTGTATGTGACTAACTCACTGTAGGAAAATGAAAATTACCAGATAACTGATTTACATACAGAACATAAGTGATGGAAATGCCGGTCATCATATATATTTATATTACATTATTGGGTTATAAGGTTTCTTATAAATGACTAGATTGCATAACACTACATTGCTATATCCTGCTATTATTATTACAAGTTGACAAGTGTTGCTTATAGCATCCCTTATAACATGTTTATAGATTAATGATCCCCTCCCCACACGGTGGGGCATGAAAGAGATTTAAAAGCTCTCCCTTAATGTTTGCAGTACAAATGTACTGGATCACAAGATGCTTTAAGTACCAAGGTGTAGAGGAACGGTGGAGGTGGCATGAAACATTTTGCTTATTTATAAAAAAATTAAAAAATTGGTAACACTTTATTTAAGGTATCCATTGCACGTGATTAGAAACAATAGCAAAGAACAGAATATAATTGCAAAAGAAAAGAAGCCCCAAACAACTGTTGAGACAGATATAGAAAGCAGACTGGAAAAGATATAGACTATATCCATTATAACTGACAACTCATAATAAACGTATAATTGTTAATAGCATCATTAATTAAAAAATAAAAAAATAGAATATTCATAATAACTTATAACAGATACCTAAACTGAAGTGTCACCAAAAAATCCTCCAGCGGGGTTCAGAAAAGCAAATGCTTATTTTTTAAGCAAATATTTTTTAAACTATTGAATGGTTTCTCTTAGACAGTGAGTAGTGGTTACTAGCTCTGAAATCTCATCTCGTAAGTTCAAGTTCAAATAGTTTCATGATATGACACTTTTTAAAAGCCCTTATGAAGATAAAAATTCTTGCAGTACCTGACAGATGATTTTGTTGGCACAGACTGTATAGTGGAGAACTTGAAGATGTTACCCATATTAAAAAAGAGTGGCATAGTATACATGCTTTAATATAAAAAATAGGATTACATATGTTCTCTTTTGTTGGACAGAGAGCAAACAGGGACAAATCTGATTGTGCTTGAAGTATGGCACTTAAAAGTTCAGTGTCCCTTACAGTTTTAAAAGTAATTTTACATATTTCAGTATTTTTCAACCATTTATTTGAACACATTACAATTTATAGCACTATGAAGTTCATATAAATATAGTATAAATATGAAGATAGTAACATGAATAAGAGACTGGAAATGATGGGAGCTTGATATTAAAAAACACTTTCTCACGAGAACTAGCATGAAGATAAATTTATAACCTTGTAAGTCGTTGAAAGTAGGAAACAGGTTTCAAAGTGAGAGGAAACATAGGATTCACCCAATACATTTCAATTTAAAAAGGAAATACATATGCTGTATCATGTACACTAGTATTGTGATTAAGGTAAAGCTGAGTATTAGAAAACTCAACATAACATGCCCCCAGGTTAAAAGTTAGGAGACACTTCTACATGGGAAGTGTACTGCTTTGGATGATATCTTACAGGTTTGTTTGTTTTTTGTTGATGTAATCTGTTTCAAACTCTAAAAGTGTTCACATTGTAAAAGAGAAGACTAACTCTTAGGCTTTTAATTGCTGCTCCTTTTCTACTTGGAAACTTGTAGTTCATAACAAGTTCATTCAAATAATACAGCATTTCACAGTCTGGAAGCTTGCAGGTTGATAGTACTAGAGCTGTGACTGTAAGGCTTAGTCATTTGAATGGGCAGCATCAGCACAAGTTGTTTCAGTGAACTCATACCTTTCCGCAGCGTTACGATTAGAAACAAGTCCTAACAAGTGACCAGACATGGATTTTACAGGAAAGATATACCTTCAAATATAACCAGAGCCAAGTGACATTGTATGGAAGTTATAGCACTATACCACCCAACACAGTTTCATACTTGAATCGTGTGCCAACTTCTATCTTTTATTTGGACTCAAAATAAGATTACAAACAAAATGTCAATGTAATGATAGTGCCTGTAAAGAGAGCGAAGCAATATCTTTAATCTGGTAAAGATATCATGATATTAGGTGACAAGCTTAGTCACTTCCTGGCATTCCTTTAAAATGTAGCTTTCGATACTTTTGGCAAGAGAAAAAAAGAAATCGTTCAGTTTTTCAAGAGTCAGAACATCACCTAATTATCATACAATGTTACTGTTGTTGGTTCTAATATAACACAATAATAATAATCCTTTTTATCGTGTGTTTATTGTCAATACGGTTCATTTACAGGGCAGGCTGCCTATAGAGACGTATTTGTCATTGAAATTATACAATAGTCAAGAAATCTCCAAGGATGTGCAAAAATATTCTGGTTGCATGTCTTTATTGGGAAAATCTCTCAGATGTCTAACTCGCCACTAATACTAACAAACTCTGTTTTTTTTTAAATACAAAACATGATGCAAAATAAGGTCTTCGTGTTTTGCTCACTGAAGATTCATACAAGGCTATTCTTCTTTTTAATAATCACAAAAATGTTCCACAGATTCAACATTAATATTTAGGTAACACTTTGTGTCTCTAATTACTGTGTATTAACATAGTAGTTACTTAGTAAATACATGTATGCTTACACATAATTGCAGTCATTATGCATTGTTACAATATACTTATGTCCCTAACCCTTTTCTGATACAATCATGCTCTTACATATATTGTGCAAAAAGATTTACATGTTAAGTACATTGTAACCATGCGTAATAGCAGTGTAATTACACAGTAATTAAAGACAGTTAATGTGAAGAGTTACCAATGTTTATTTTAAATCCCGTATGAGAAATCAACAAATTACTGTTCGGAAATTGTAAAAAAAAAGTCACTACATTTTATCTTGTATATAGATGCTATCCCGTTCCTAGGAAAAATACATTTTATGTTTAATAGTTCCTGAGAACACATTTCTTGTGATTTAATCTTAATGTTCTTTATTATATAGAACTCATTTTACAGTTTGAGCAGCCAAGACCCAAACTGCACAAAATGATATTTCTTATAACAGCACCCTGTCACACAAATTACTTATTTCCCCATTAGCCACTGTATGCTATGCAAGAGATATGGTAGGAATCATGGGCAGAGTCCTTGGGTTGTAGGAATTGTAGACAAATAGACAAAACAATTCATCTAGAGTGGGAAAAATTACTTCAGAATGTCTGACACTCACTTACAGTATCCATTATCAGATGGGAATGGGCAACCATTCAATCCCAACATCTTGAGATCTGAAGCCATAGTTACTTTGAAAAGCTAAATCTGTTTGTTATGAAACCCAGACATCAGTGCTCTTGATGATAAACCAATCATTTTCTGCTTTACTAGTCCAGAGGAATTGTGATCTTTGGAGGATTCAGATTTTTTTTCCTTCAATTGACATTAGGTCTAAACCCCTAGTCATTTTAATGTGACACAAGGTGATAAACCCATGCTGATGACTGTATTTAAGATATTTGTACATCTTTTAATTAAAAATAGAAGTGCATTTGGGAGAAGGGGGTGTCTATAAAGATAAATAGTACCATTGGGAGGTGTGACACTTCAATGTGCTTTGGCACGACTGAGTCAAAATTGTAGATCTGAATCGGGAGGACTGTCCTGCCCTGCACAGCACTGACTTGGATGATCTTATCCGTGTTAGTTTAGAATATGGCGTGATTGTGAATATGCCTGACAGGTATAGCAAGAAACAGAAATAACATTTGTATTGGAATCCATTCAAAAACCATGGGCTTAGAATAATTAATGGCCATTATGAATACAACAGAACTGTGAAACATTTCAACATAGGAATGCTAGCTAACAGAATGGAGGAATTAATTGTGTGAGAGATTTAGATAAATATACAAGAATCCCACCCACTGACTGGACCACCTGCTAGACCAAAAGAGGATGGGGTCATCCCAAACTCCAGAGCAATACAATCCCCAAAAAGCTTCTTATTACTGTATAATACTGTATAACAAATCACATTCTGAAAGAAGGCTACCTATTTTCATTATACACCTACCGTTTCCTAAATACAAGATTCTGAGGTCGAATAGCTACAGTCATTGGTCAGTTCAACAAGAGAGTAAAATTGTCCTGTGAGGCGTGTGAGTACAAATGGATTTTCCAGACAGTGATTTACGTGTAACAATTAAAATTTTATTTAATATTACACGAGGAAAAAAGAAAAATAATAAAGAAGGATGTGAGGGAGGGAGTGCGGGAGTAATCAAAAATAAAGGAACGGAAGCCTCTTAGTCCTCTTCGCGTTCTGCTTAAATCCAGAAATAAAACAAAAAGGAATAAAAACAGAAAAGAACCAAGTTAGTAAGGCCTCCGTTCGTGACACAGTCCAACCTCCCAAGTACTTCCCTCCAGCCTTTTTTTTTCCCCACCTCTATTCCTTAGGACCAACCCCGAACACAGTAGCACGTTACCTTTAGTACGCAAACCCCGCCCCGGTAGTCAGTGGATCACCAATCCCAAACTGACAGGTATCCTTAATTTCACTTGACTCCAGTGGCTGGAATTTACATACTCGTACTTCCGCCCCTCACCAAGGTGCCGCCCCTCAAAAAGATGACTTTTGTCATGGTCACAAGACCTTGGTAAGGGAAATCCCGAGTTGGTTTGATGCCTTCTACTGTTGGGAGGCTGAATTGCAGACCGAAACCCCTTTGACTCATCACATGTCCCCTCTCCTGCAAGGCCTACTTTCATGTCAGTAACCAACTAGTTGCTTTCCCTGATGGCTGACATGCTTTGCAGCCATTAAGAGGCTGTAAACCTGAAGGCATAGCAAGCAAACGGAGAACTGTCTCTTACCTTGTTTTGCAAAAAATATCATGCTGTAAAAAGATGTGTGTTTACTGCATGTTTGAGACCATTGTAATGAATGAAAGGGTAGGACAGGTAAGATTTATAAAATTAATCTGTTAACTACTACAAGGTTGGTTCTCCTTACACGAAAACACCACAAAGTTGCAATAGAAAGACACAGAACTGAATAGCAGAGGTGGTTGTTCTTTGAGGGGTAAGCTTGCATAGACTCCCTGCATTGTGCAGAGGGAATGCCACCCCCTGTTAAAAACAAAAGAGATGAGGTGATGAACAGTAAGCACTGTGTAATATACACAAGCTGTAAATAAGTGTATGCACTATAAGTATACATGCTGAAAGAAAAAGTCAGTCACATGCTTTAAAATAGATTTCAACAAATAATGAAGTGCTTTACTTACTGACACCATCATTACATGTTGTCAGCTGTCATAACAACGAATAATAACTAGATCCAGGAGAGGTAATTAACATATTGCACTGAAAACATGTAATGAAAATGATGAAACATGTCTTTTAGCTTTAATACTGTTACCAAATGGACGGAGAAGAATGGGAAAAAATGTATACAGCGGCACATATCATGACAGTGTCCTGACCTGGTAGCGCTCTGCACCTGGCAACTCAGCTCGTTAAGCAAACAGATGTGGGAAGCAAGTTCATATTTCTTAGGCAAAGAAAAATAAGACTTTTTTTCCCTGTAACCCCTATTCTAAGTTTGCATTCTATTTTCCCAGGGCTGTTTCATGTTAGTTGTTACTGTCCCTCACTGTCATTGTTTAGACAGCTTGAAGCCTCTTGGAGAAGAAAAGTAGATATTTACGCTAAGGCTTCAGAGTTACCATTCGTTGGAGTTGTCTTCACTGTGCTTAATATGTATGGCAGAAATGCAAATTCCTGTTACTGCAAAAAATGCAATCAACCAAATACCCTGTGACTGGCTCATCCCAGTTATAACAAGCCTTACCAGCACTTGGCATATAAGGTGCACAAGGCTATATACAGCAAGTACCTACTAGCTATTATATTGAGTCATAGGCTACAGTCGTTGGACCATTACATGAAAAGATGACAAGAGTTAAAAAAATGTAATTAAAAACTATTTTATTGCGAATTCCACTAAAATCCCTGTTTTGACTGTTCATTTTAAATAATATGCATCAGATAGAATATAAAATAACAACCATGTGCGTGGTAGTCAAAGAACCAAGTGGAGCTTTAACAATTGGAACTAAGGATCCCTTATGCAATTCAAAGTAAGGGTAGTGGGTTCTGTCTATGTCTTACATTTCGCAGAAAAAAAACACAGCTGTGATATCTTTAGTGATGTAAGTCAGTTTGATGTTAATCAAATAATAAAAGGAACAATAGATGAGGGATCTGCATTAAATAATTTTCAAGAGGGAGGTAAATCTGCAGCCTTGCCATGTGCACTATGGAAATCACTGTTAAGATTTTGGAAGTAGCTCAAATGCTGACTGGGACTGGTGCCTCCCTGAACAACTCACAATAAGAAAATTAAAAAAACAAAAACAAAAACAAAAAAACACATCACTGATATTAAAGAGAAACTCTGAAACGATCCTGAGAATTGTCTAATTCGGATTCCTCTGGAGGATCTCCCTACATATATACTGTATATATCACTGATCTGAGTCACCAATTTGCAATGCAGTCTTGCCGCAGTTGCAAAACATTTAGATACCACTGCTGAAAGGAGTTTCAGGATATTCCCACTTACAGGAAATCAGTGCATGCTCTAAGCTATTATCACTGGTGGGCACTGGTAAGAACACAGAAATCAGCATATCCCAGTTTCTTTAGTGGTGTGATCCAACTTGGCATTTACTCAGCAAGGCTCGTGGAATCACCAATGACAAACCAGAGATAAAAAAAAAAAAATGTGCAAAGGTCAGTGGTCAGACATCACAAATCCTCTAAACAATTTAATACAATCAGTAGACTGCTCCACCATGGGTGACTAAGCTACCCAGTTACCCTGTGAGTGGGTGGTCTTTCAGGTCAGGACTGAGACAAGGGGGCTCAGACTCTTAGAACTACTTGTATGCTACTAAATGTTTGTAGATGTAATGTTGTAATATTGAAGTGTTCTGTATTCCTCCATACATCATCAGGGTTGTCTCTTTTTTATAAAGAGCTAGTGCCAGTTTTAGATAAGACATGCCATTCAGTTTTCTCTAAGCTGTGATTCAGAAATCTGAAGTTCTATACGTTTACTGGCCAAGGGTAATGCGGAACACATGCCACTGTATGTGAGGAGGTAAACTTGTGTGTGAGAAGCTTGATGTTCAGAGGAGGTTGTCACTGTAGTGTTTTTTTCCCTCCCTCCTTCTGTTGTGTTGCTGAATCCCCATCCAGCCACTATCTGCTCTTTGGTGGCTCCCTTTAGACACCTTGAGTTTCTTCACAAACTGATTGTCCTTCCCCAGGCAGACAAAAATGCATTACTCATGCAAATATCTGTGAGCTATTTAATAACAAAAACATTCATATTCAGGGTGGTATTATTTAACCATATGGATAGACAGACATTTTTAACCCTAATTTGGGCCAACTCTTGATTTCCACATTATTTTGCACTCCAGGATGACTGATTCAATTGGAACAAGGCTATATATATATATTATAATATATATATATATATATATATATATATATATATATATATATATATATATATATATATATATATCTACACTATAAGAAACAGGAACATAATGGGTTATCACTACAGGCTTGTTATAAGGGACTTGATCCACTTAACCGAAGCAATATTAAATCCATAAAATTATAATCTGACTGATGACTAACAGGTATCAGGTAATGTAAAGAACACATACTTATTATATATCTAGAAATACAAATGCTTGCAAAGTTCTGGGTGCGGAATTATAAGAAGATGACAGCCTTTTTCTGGTTCATCTCATAAAATACCTAGATAGGTCCAATGTGACACTCAAAATCTTTTTAAAAGTGCATTTGTATTTTTTTGCCCTATCTTATTTAAATGAATATGGAAATATTGAGACCAGAAACTCGGGCATGGGCGTTTATCCCCTCCCTGAGCAGCAATCAGATGATCAGATTTTCAATCTTTTAACGCAACGGGGCCTTTAGTATGCGCCACAAACCCTCTAAAAATATTGAGCAGGTTGTGCCAATTTAAAACTACCATGCAACCAAGTGGATTACACAAAGGCCTTTCATAGACAGTGTAACCTAGGCTTCCCTAAGTTAGTAAGACAGGGCAGGTGTATAATGGGGCCTCATGGAACGCTAGACAAAATCAAATTCACATGGAATAAGTGTAACACTTTGCTGGCATGAGGACCTGGGTTCCGGAGGCTATTCCTAATAAAGCAGACAATCACTGGCAGGTAATAAAGGAGGCATTTGTGTGATATGTCAGCGGTTAGTGCAAAGCTTTAAAGAAATGAGATGGTGTGGCAAGATAGCATTCACTCCCTTTCCCAGAGGGGAAAGGGTATACTGTTATTACTATAAGCCATTGTTACCTCAACCTCTTTGAAATAAAATGTAGCACGCCATTGTCAGCTGATACTTGTGCGATCGCAACCACCAGAAATTGCAGTTCTGCAAGAATGCTAATCTCCAGTTACAGCGACAGCGACAACAAAGGCATGTGCTATGAGTGTGACAGCAGGAAACCCTAGAGCAGCTGAGAGCAGGGGACTTCCTCCAATGTGTTATTTTTTATTATTAATAAAATGAAACAGTGTCAGACTCGTAGCGCATTATGACTCACTGTCTGTAAAAAAGGCTACTATTGTATTGAGTTACCAATAGAATGTTATAATGTCGCAAGAACATGATTTTAATTAACTTAAGCATATCAAAATTCCGCAAAGGTGTTTAAGATAATAAATCTTTTTTTTTCATATTCAGCTTGTTTGAGTTTTAGTTAGTTGACATCATTCTGAAGAAGTTTCTGTTCTTCACAAATGATATGTTTTTTAATGTTCTTGTGGAATGGGAAGGAAGGCATGTGTTCCTTTCTATTTGAGTGGGGATATGCAGGGTGACAAGATACTTTGATGGACATGTGGCAGATGAAAGAAGATTGCACTCAATTTAATCAGGGCATTAGGACTGTGTGCTGTTGTTTGTGTGTGTACAATATGTAAAATGTGTATGACGAAATGCAGTAATTATACCACAGGCACAAGGCAATGTTGTAATTACCAACAGAAAAAACCATATCCCAGCTTCTGGTTAGATGCTCTTAAATCTTAGGGTTTATGGAAGTCACGACAAAACTGTAAACATTTAAGCTACACTCAAGTTTTCATTTAAAAAAAATGGACAAATGAATAGCATTAAATAACAAGTTCTCTCATGCTTCACAGACAGGACTTCATTAACATATCCAGTAACACACATCCATCATCTGCATCCTCCTTTGCCAACTTCTGTTTAACTGCAGGCATTATCCTTTCACTGCTCAGTGATATGAACCTTCCCTCGGGCCAGGTTTAGTATCACAACCCAAAATACAATATCAGCACATACACTATGTGTTTTTCCTATCCACTAACCATTAACAAAGCAATGGCAAATACCTCTGAGCCACTATTTATGATTTGATTTTCAAAAACAAAAGGAATTAAGATGGATAAGGTCAGGTCTGAATTTGCCTGTTAGAAAACCACAAAGAAGTAAGTGGAAGATTTCTAGGGGAACCCAAAATGTCTACATAATGTCAAACAGACTGATCTCATCTTCTGTATAATCTCACTCACACTGAATGT
Source organism: Polyodon spathula (assembly GCF_017654505.1). NCBI lineage: Eukaryota > Metazoa > Chordata > Actinopteri > Acipenseriformes > Polyodontidae > Polyodon > Polyodon spathula. The sequence continues at coordinate 35,383,343 of NC_054549.1, read as the reverse complement.
TATTTCTGGTGCTGAATTACATTTAGACTTCAAGGTTTGCATTATGTAGCAGATGAGCTCACAATAATATACACTCACAATTTGGCATTGGAATGTACAGTACATGTTTCCAAAGTCACTCAGAGTTTGAATAATAAACTCTGTGCTTGTTAATTAAGTAGAAATGTCATGTCACAAACTGACTCTTTCAATCTCGAACCCAACTCCCTTTGCCTGAAATAACATGCTTGCCATCTTCAAAACTGCTGAAACATAACCAGTGTTCCTAATAAAATAAATAAATGGATAAATCAATTTGCCTTTAGTGAGATTCAAAGTATGTTTTTGATAATGAGTAATGGATTGGTATATATCTTATTTAAACATACATAAAAAAAAAAAAAAAAAGTTGTTTTCATGGATCTTTTTAAATTAAGATTATCAATAATAATTACATGTTTCTTACATCAGCAGTTGCTGAATTCAATACTATTTCCAATAAAGTAAAGTGTTTTCAACAACCGTCTTTTTTTCTTTTTTTTTACCATTGTCGTGAGACAATTGCAAATGGATATTTATATAAAAAAGGACATGCATATTTTGCTAATTTTTTATTCATTTTTTTAAAACAAAAGAAAAAGAAAAGCTTTAGGGTAGCTAAATGTTGATGTAACAATGTGCATAAAACAAAGGGAAAACGTTTTTAAAGTTATATCACACATAAACTGCTTTGTCGTTCATTGTTCGTTACGCACAAGTATATGTAACACTCTGCTGGAAGTGTCTCACCAGCAGTTTCTGGGCTATATTGCCACTAACTAGAAGTCAGTTCTGTTAACTGTCTCAGCTCTGCCTCAGTCACTCTCAATTAATCCTCTTAGGAAAAACAGGGTTAACAGAAGACAATGGAGCCAAAAAAAGTGTCTTTGGGATGGGAGAATTACTCACAGTGCTGTCGAGCTGCTGAGCAGGTCCTGTGTATTGGGTTAGGCCCCCAGTAAGGGAATTCATTCTGAAAGAAGCAATCATTTTCAGATTGTCTTGCTGGGAGCAGTGATAAAGCTCCTTGTCACATTTTTCTCCCCAACTACAGGATCTTCCATTCAAAGGGTCTGTCACGGCTTCAGCAAGCCAAACAAGCACTCTTCCGGCCTTGTTTGCATTAAAATGTGATAAAACTAAAGGTAACTTTCAGCACAGCTGCGCAGGGAACTGGATTAGGTCAAAGTGCCAGAGTTTGTCAGAGCCTGCCACAAAGGTAGCAGAAGAGTTGTCTTGAGTGCTAATGTGTGTGAGAAGCAGTGCCTCCTTAAGCTCCAGCATTTGTGAGGAGGCTGCAGAACTATAGCATCTCTTTCAGCCAGGCACAATTCCCAATGGCAGCAGGCCAGCATTCATGACCTGCTCTTAGGGAAAGTTGTGAAGGCTTTGGAATCCTCCCCGTCACTGTAAAAAAATATAAAATAAAAAACACATACCCTATATATCCCACACACACACACACACACATATATATATATATATATATATATATATATATATATATATATATTTATAGATAGATATATATATATATATTAATATATATATCTAGATGAGACAGAGAGAAAGAGAAAGATAAAAAAAACATAGTGTTTTATTTTGATATCTGTCAGGAACTACACAGAATCTGCAAATTCCAGAATGAAGCACAGAAAGAAAGCCAGGATGCAAACAGCATTATAAACGAGGCTATGAAAGATGAGATTAATAAGCGGTGATGAATAAACAAAGGGAAAACACTTTGTCTTTGAGTTAAAGTCAAGATGACATCTAAAAAAAATCTCTTTTTCCACTGCAAGTCTTCAATAATTAAACACAAACCTGATCCAGGAATGTAAACTGGTATTAGCCATCAACATCATACTTACAGTACCCACTTGTAGGATTTAATGAATGAAGTTATTTGCATATAGAATTTACACATTTCCCATTGTATATTCACAGTACACATAATTACACTTGTTCAACAGTAACTCTACCTTGATGTTAAGACTCTGTTCAGAAGGTCAAATTAATATTGTCCTGTTTGGATGATACACTGGGATTGTTCTATATACTCCATGTTATTTACATAAACATTTATGTTTGGAAGAACCATTGCCACAAAGGTTAAAAACAATCCAACATTACGAATAATTTAATCTTCTTGTCTTCAGCAACCAATACTGCTTATGGTCAGTAAGCTGATTACAAATGCAATGCCATCTTACCATCATTGCTCTGATCTTACCTCAAGCCTACCATAAGGCAAGCAGTGCAACCTTGTCCAGCTCTTAAAAATGATGGCTACTGTTCATAGGCCTAAGCTAAGTGTGTTTCTTTAAAAGATGCATCTTAGTTTGTTGTTAGCCATTGTTTGTTTTCATACTGTACATCATAGCAGACGATTCCTTTTCATTCATTTCTGATATTGATTGTGAATCCTATAAAAACATAAACAGAACTGGCACAATTGTGCCCTTATTTCATGGCAGGTGTACATGTGACCTGGATGTCCATTGTTCTGATGGGTCTGGTATAACAAGTTGGGCTTTGTGGTTAGCCACAGTACCTGTATTACGACTGTTGTACATGTGCTCCTCCTAGCTGTCAAATCTCACAAAACTGTCTTGTGATTTCATTGACAAGCACAGAGGAAGCCTGTGGTTTGGTTATGGTGTTTCTTGCTGTCTTTCCAAGCCGCCTCTTGCCTTGGCATATTCTGGAGCTATGTTATTATACTGATGTATGTGATTAATTGTACGGCTTTGGACAGCTCCTATTGTATTACTGGATAGTGTTGCAGTCTAATCTGATGCATTCAGTCAATAAAGAGTCTTGTTGCAGACCTCCCAGTAGATACTTACAGTGTTTGTTCCAGCTACATTGCTTTATAAGATCAGGAGACATCTGATTCCTGTCTTGCCATTATTTGTTGTACTTTTCGTTTTTCTGTCAATTTCACAACATTAACGGTAGGAATTTTCTATTTTTGATGTAACCAGAGCTCAGGTTGAACTGAGCAGTCTGGGTTTAAACATTTAAACCCAGAAAAGATGTTACTTAATATATAGTTAGTTAGCTATGTTAGCTTTATTTACTACTGGTGCCACATTTATGGCTCACATTGAAAGATACAAAGATTTCGTTCATTCGTATCAGCCACATACCATGGCCATAGCCACATGTTTTTTCTCCAAGAATAGATAAACTTTTCACTAAAGTTCATTTAACTGTGTGCATGTGTGGCAAAGGAAACAGCTATTTTGCATTAATCTGAGTTCATTTTATCATTATGACTAAGAACGGGGACTTTTAATAATTGCATGCTTCTGTAATGGCAAGAGATGTTAAAAAAGCAAGAAGCAGCATGATATTTATTTTGAGGGACATTTTTTTTTTAATATTTTGGCAGTATTGTTCTCACATCAAACAGGTGGAAGCTTGTTGCAGGTGGCAAAACATCAAGGTTAAAGGAAAAAGACAAGTCAGGACTTTAAAATGTTGTGAATACATCATATATGTAGTTGTAAGCAGCTGCACTCATAAACACACTTGAATGAATGTAGATCTTGTATCAATACTGTTCGAGTTAATAACAGAAGTGTTACATTTAGAAACCTTTTCTGCTGTCTATGTGCTGGCATTGACATGAACATTGTTAGAAAAGCATTTTCCTTCCCACATAAAGGGGTTTGGTTGCACAGGAGATGGCTGTGTGGTTATTATGTTTGTTTTGTAAACACCTTCATTGCAAAAATGCTTCATAACAAAAAAAGCCTCCATATCAAATAAGTTACCCACAAATAAGTAAGAATTATTGCTGAAAGCGATAACTTTTTTGTGAAATGCTATCCGAAAAAAAGGTATACATTTATATACATTTAGAGCACGATTTAGCAATGAGTGCAAGGACTTTTCTGAAAAGAATAACATTGGTAACACTTTACATTGTGTCTCTAATTACTGTGTATTTACATAGTAGGTACATAGTAAACATATGGGTACTTCACATAATTACGATGTTATTGTGCATAGTTACAATGTACTTAAATATATCGTGCACAAAGATTGACACATTAAGTACACTGTAACTATGCATAATAACTATTATTTAATAAGTAACTACTATGTAAATAAACAGAAATTAGAGACACTTAGCGGTAATGTAAAGTGTTACCATCAAATCTAAACATCTCCTAAAACATATTTTGTTATGTGCTGTCCACTGCTGTTCAATAACAGGAACAGTCTGTACTCTCTGTCAGGGTGAAAGCAGATTTGTTTTTGCTTAGGCTTTCAAAGGATTAAAACTTTCTCTTGCTGTGAAACAATTCCTTCCTGTTTCTAGGTAAATTAATCCTCACATCCAGCAGTTTACCCAATATCAGTGGGCCAAGATCAATATCCTTTGCATGATATCCAAGTGTCATAGGAATATGCCAGCATCCTGATATTAACTGCCTTTTCTGCTCGTGTTAGTCCTGTAACAGATACCAACGCCAATGCCAGTCATGGGCAGTTAAGCCAAATGTTTTGGGCAGTAGTGACTGAATTAGCATCAGCTTCTTGCTGTATTTGGATAATCCTATACAAAATGCAGCCTCGTATTGCGACCATACATTTTCAGCTAATCTTTTTTTTTTTATTTTTTTTTTTTTTACAACATGCCACCTATGGGCTATTCCATAAAAACAAAAAAAAACATTTTAAGTAATTATGATATAAAATGTGCCCGTTTTCCCATTGGAAATAGTGATATTTTTAAATATCACTGTCCTGGTCACAAAAGCAGTTTGTGGGGAATAATAGCCATTTTCTATACTTTTGAGGCATAAGCAATTAGGAAATAACACTTACTACCCAGGAACAAAAAATAATAATAATAATTATTACACTGTGTTATTAATGGCTTGGTCCCTTTCCAGTGGCACTTCCAACATTTTCAAAACTTGGATGTTTACTGCTGCTGATACAGAAACAGAGATAGGAAAAAATGACTTTCAAACAATTGAGCAGTTTTTGTTTTAAATGCTGTAAATCTTTAGCTGATTACCTGCTGTAAGAGATGCTTATGGTAGGAGAAAGCGTGTCCAGAACACATACAAGAATGGGTCTGATTGCTGATAGCTGTTCATTTTATTTCAACAAGGTAGTTATAAAAACTTTCTTTCAATAGCCCCTCTTCATGTAAGTGCCACAGAGCGCTCGTGGTATGGGTCAAGATATTTCATATTGTGCATTAGGGGCGGGCTTGTAAGTTTCTTACAATCTGTGAAGTAAGAGGAGTTTTAAAATACTGTAAATGCTTAGAGCTCTGGGGTGCACTTAAAACATAAGAACATAAGAAAGTTTACAAATGAGAAGAGGTCATTCAGTCCATCTTGCTCATTTGGTTGTTAGTAGCTAATCAAGAAGCTTTTTGAAGGATCCCAGGGTGTCAGCTTCAATAACATGTATCAGACAGAATGCTGGTGAGGAAGTTCAGAGATTGATTTCACTGCTCTGGTTTGTTGTCACTGGGACCAACTGTGATCCATCTTCACCCTCAAGTGCTGTGACTTGCAACCTGTAACAAGGTAAGCAGTTGCCATCTAGGGGTTGCTCTATGCTACTGTGGCCGTTGAGAGAGAACTAGCTGCTGGGTTTTTGAGGTTTTCTTAATGCTAAAAGCCTAGTAACAGTGAGACACCAAATTGTTTTGGTCTGTATGACAATCATACTAATAATACAGCAAGATGACCTCACACCAGTAACAATTACAACGCAAAAAAGCTTGAAATATTTGAGGTGCATGGTGTATATAGAATATACACTGTCACAGAATGAGGTAGGAAGCAAAGTGGTATTACTAACCATTCTTTATAGGAGTTACAGTAGACCCAGACGGCAGACCCAGGTCAATTGACACAGATGAGGACTCAAGGTTTGTACGTACAGTATTTTAAGTTAAAAACAAACTGAAGTCATTTGTTAAGAAACAATTACAAAACAAAAAGGCTGGGGCTTTGAACTGTGAGGCTGAAGGTTTTAAATAAATACCTCTGGGCAGGTTGGCTGTCTGCCCAGAAGGTGCTTGGT